>NC_140951.1:113877260-114591010 GCF_014529385.1 Adiantum capillus-veneris
AGAACGTATCCCAAGATGAGGGTAAACTGCATAGCAAGAATATACATTTGATTTCCTCATCGAAGACCAAACCCTGAGTGAAAATGATATTGAACTCATTAATGTGAGTATAAATACTGCCCTCTTCCTTCAGATGAAGGTCAAACAGCTTCTTCATCAAGAAAACCTTATTAGTGGCACTTTTGATCTCATAACTGGAACACAACTTATCCCATACATCTCTACAGTCCTTTCTCCAACTATAGTAAAGTACACAGATTTGGCCAAATGCAAACCGAGGGTAGATTTGGCCTTAAGCATCAAGTTTCTCCCACTCGACATCTGTATACTTGCCCTCTGGGCGCTCCATGATAGGATCCAATTGACCTTTTTGTATAAGAACATTTTGAATATGCTCTTTCCAGATAACAAAATTCATCCCATCAAATTTTCAGATATTGTAAATATCCTTTTCACCACTAGATGACATGGCTGCAAGCTAAAGATAATATGGCGATAAACACTGGTAATTCGGGGAAAAATTGGGCAGATTTTTCGCAAAAAAACTGACAGAATCTCAATCCAAAACTGTGACAAAAGATCAGTAACGCATCAAAAGTAATGCTTCAGAGCATAAGACAAGCGCATCAACCATTAACTGTGCATAAAAAATCAAAAAACTGACCCAACACTACCAACACGGCGTCAAATGCACCTAGCCCTCTCTATACATGTCATATGGTGAGGCCACGAAAAAGGGGTCCTCCAGCAACCTGTATCACCGAAAGGATCTCAACATTCGAGAATCCCCCAGCTCAAGAAAACCCCACGCTGACGACCCTCACAAAAGGTTATGCAGTCTCAGAAAGGGCCTCCGAACCGAGTCTCAAAAATGGTCGGGACTGCCATAAACAAGCCAAATCGTCTCCACAAAAGGTACATATGGCAGTTTCCGCAACTCAACGTACATCCAGTGTCAACAATACTGCAAGGTGCAGTATACGCGCTCAAACAAATGTGCAAGCAGTAAACAAATCCCTGCGAGGAGTAAAACCGCTCTCAAAAGAGCTCAAGCACTATCAAAAGTGCCAAAACAATGCATATGCGCATCAAGTACTCCCACTGAAATCTGTGCTGATGCAAAACACTGCAACCTGTAAGAAACCTGGATGTCCTGTATGTATGCAAGAACCTGTGAGGAGATGGATGCCTAAAAAACCCGAGACAATGTCGATGCCAAAAAGTGATCCTAATCATCCCATAAACATCGTCTCAATAGCACATAATAGCCATAAAACGGCTATATACAATCCCAAAATAGTCTTTGAACAACCTGTACTTGTGTCCTATACTTGTATCTGTATCTGAAGCAAAAGTGGAGTTGAAAAATACAAGTCATGAAGCGTAGCTCGGATGAAGCTTTCGATTGCATGAACAGCTTCGAAAGGGGGGTAAAACCCCAGGACCAGGACACTTGATGGAAACGCTCTCGGAACGCTGAATTTGCCGATGCCGAAATCGGAAACTTGTTTGCACTTTTGAACGTGCACGTGCACGGACGCGAAAACGGCAAGCGCAAACCTTGCTCTGATACCAGTTGAAGGTGCCACGAGAAGCGTGTGCGAGTGCAAGTGCAAGAGAGAGAGAGAGAGAGAGAGAGAGAGAGAGAGAGAGAGAGAGAGCTGCTTTGGGTGGAGCGCACAGCAACGTTATCCTGTTGCAGCTCCTTATTCTATTGTATTAAAGAATAAGCGTATAATATGGTTAAGTTAGTAGATGGGTTAGTAGTAAGTGGGATGTCCAGCCAGTTGGCCTGCATCCCAACACCTTCTTCTTCTTCTTTGTCTTTGGCTTGATTTAAAAAAATTCCATTATCTTTGTTGCAGTGTCTATAAGGTGGATAATTAGTCTTTCCACAATGTGGTAAAGGCTTCACTTGAAAGCAACCTTTACTTTGATGATTTTTTTTTTTTCACAATGTAGGTAACCTCTTTTTTCTCTAGGCCTTGAAGAAATGACAAGAGGTTGGTCATGTTGGGTTGACCCATTCCAATTTTTTATATTTATCTCTACTTAATGCAATGCGTCAGTGAGTTCCTCCGAGCTTGGGCATGTTTTTTCATATAAGTCCATAGTGGCTAGTTGCCCCATCCAATTTGTCCTCAACAGACATGCGGAAAACATTATTGATGGCATGTATCCATGTAGGATGTCTTGTCTTACCTCGTCTTGTCCAATGGATTTTTTTCATTGTATGTCCTTTGTCCAAGGAGATGACTTATAAGTCTCCTTGTCTAGAGTTTTTTCATTGTACGACCTCTGTCCAAGGGGAGAACTTGTAATCACCTTGTCTAGAGCCTCTTGTCTTGCCCACATTTTATTATTTATACCCCTAGGTGTAAGGGGAGCATTGTTGGCACTAAACCTAGGATATGCTCCAATACAACATTTGTCATTGTCCTTCTTGTCACCAATCCACCTAGATATCTTCTATCTATACTCTTTATAATGCAGCTTAAATTTTTCAAGGAAGTAGAGACCCTCCATGAGTCACTCACTGCTTCACTTTTAAGAAAAAACCTCTCTAAATTGCAAAAGGGAGAGTAAGATTGTAAGAAACAACAAGCACTTTTCAGCCTTTGTCATAATGTAAACTCAAAAGAATTTCCTTTTCTTTAGTAGTAGAGAGTGCTTTAGTCATAGAAGTCAAAGACTTTCTCCTCTACTTAGAATAAATATATTAGTTTAATTGCACATAACAAAAAGGAGATAAATTTCGTGGAGATTTTATTATTTAATGAGAATTTAATTTTTGAGATATATTTGGTCTTTTCTTTTCAAAAGGTTTTTTTTAAGACCAATATTGATATTTTGTTTTTTTAAGTTTTTATTTCTTTAAAGAGATTGAAAAAAAAAAAGCTCGTGTGGTGTCGACTTGGGGTAGTTTCACTTTGAGAAAATACATGCGAATGAAGGAGTAGTTTTCCATGTTATTGACCATGAGAGAGAGAGAGAGAGAGAGAGAGAGTTACATTGCATGTGTGTGCATGTATGTGAGAGAGAGAGAGAGAGAGAGAGAGAGAGAGAGAGAGATATATATATTTTCCTTTCAAGCTCATAGGGCTCCGTCTCACCAAGGATATCCAACCCTTCAAATCTCTCGGAGGGGTCACTTAATATTTATGTGATTATCACATGAGTGCAACAGAAGGGGTTATTATTTTTTTTTCTCACATTTTCACATACAAAAAGGTACCATAAAATATAATTGGTTTTTTTAATAGACTGAATTATTTGTCAAAAACTCACTAATTAGTCAAAGAAAGTCAAAGACTTTCTCCTCTACATATAAGAAATGTATTGGTTTAAATCCACATAACAAAAAGGAGATAAATTTAGTGGAGATTTTATTATTTAATGAGAATTTAATTTTTAAAGCTATATTTAGTTTTTTATTTTCAAGAGGTTTTTTTCAAGACCAATATTGATAAAAGTTTTTATTTCTTTAATAACATTGAAAAAAAAATAGCTCGTGTGGTGTCTGTCAACTTGGGGTAGTTTCACTTACATGCAAATGAAGGAGTAGTTATCCATGTTATTGACCATGAGAGAGAGAGAGAGAGAGAGAGAGAGAGAGAGAGAGAGAGAGAGAGAGATTTTCCTTTCGAGCCATAGGACTCTGTCTCACCATGGACACCCTTCAAACCCTTCAAATCTCTCGGGGGGGTCACTTAATATTTATGCGACTTTCACATAAGTACAACAGAAGGGGTTATTATTTTTTTTTCTCACATTTTCACATACAAAAAGGTACCATAAAATTTTATTGGTTTTTTTTTAATAGACTGAATTATTTGTCAAAAATTCACTGATTAGTCATAGAAAGTCAGACTTTCTCCTCTACATAGAATAAACGTATTAGTTTATATGCACATAACAAAAAGGAGATAAATTAAGTAGAGTTTTTATTATTTAATGAGAGTTTAATTTTTAAAGATATATTTGGTTTTTTCTTTTCAAGAGGTTCTTTTCAAGACCGATATTGATATTATATATATATATATATATATATATATATATATATATATATATATGTTTTTTAAAGTTTTTATTTCTTTAAAGAGATTAAAAAAAAACAGCTCGTGTGGTGTCAACTTGTGGTAGTTTCACTTTGAGAAAATACATGCAAATGAAGGAGTAGTTATCCATGTTTGAGAGAGAGAGAGAGAGAGACATACACACACACACACACACACACATATATATATATATATATATATATATATATATATATACATGTACGCACACACACACATACACAAATACACATATATACATGTATGTGTGTGTGTGTGTGTGTGTGTAATCAAGTAGGATATGATACTCAAATTTTCAAAGAACCTAATGTGTACACAAAAAGAGGTTGTCCTACATTGCTTCAATGTCCAGTCACACATTTAACAGAGCAACAATTAAGCCAAATGGTTGGTATATGATAGATTGTGTGCAAGGACATAGGCTCAAGCTGGTTGAATACAATCTGTTCTCTCAAAAAGGAATATGGTTTTGTAATAGAGGATAAAGAAAGATATAGTTCAATGGCATGCATGATTTTAGTCACAGCCTCAATTTTACACCACGTCCTTCAGTTTATCATAATGGCCAAAACGCCTACAAAAATAAACAATTGAGCAACCTTACTTTGCTTTCTTCTATCACATTTTAAGATGCAAATGATGTGAAAATGTACATGAACAAATAGTGTGCACCTTATCATTCTAAGCTGCTTATGTATTGTTGTGATTAGGTGGTGACGTAAACCATTACCATGCTTGTGAACATAGATAGAGATCGAAGAGAAGCATCTAGAGAGTAGCATAGATGTAATCAAATTCTTAATATCAAAAGAACGTCATCTCATCTCTTTGAAACTTGAAGCTTTTCTGGTACATTAGAAACTATGAGCCCTTATATTTTCACAACTCTACTCTTAGACATGAAAAGTTTTATAATTACACACTGTAGCAATTATGGGCCTTCATCTTTAAAAACTTGTTGGCTTACCCAGTTTGTACTTCTTGACTTGGTAGCACTTTTGTCAACTCTGGGTAGACCAAGGGAAAGATGGTCTTCTTACCTTATAAGAAGTTATGATGTACACTGCTACCATGTCTTTCTCATAAGAAAGACGCAAGGATAGAAGTAACTAAGAGAGTGGAGTAGAGACATTGAATTCAATTTTGTTCCGCACGTTGAAACCAATTCTAGAACCACTCCATTTAAAAAGGCTTTATTGTTACATTGATTTGAGACGGCTTTCATCTCTTCACACCATGCTAACTTACCTAATCTGTATAATCAACATTGGTAGCATTGCTAAACCAAGATACACCAGAAGGAGGAGTCTCTCTCTCTCTCTCTCTCTCTCTCTCTCTCTCTCTCTCTCTCTCTCTACCACAATAGAAGTAGAGCACTCCTAAGTTTTTTGAACAAGGGCTAGCACCGTCTATGAGAAGCTTCCAAGCTTTGTATCAAAGAATGCTTTGTAGAATCTTACATATATTTATGTTTGTTAGAATCTTCAAGAGGTTGTATAATTTATTACTTTTAGAAATGCAAAAGAATATACATGTAGGAATAGAGTATTGATAGTGTTTCACTTGGAAGAGAAGATATCCCTACAAGAATAGAAGTGATGTTTGTTTGGCCGCAGCAACGCGGATCACTTACTAGTACTATACATAATTGAACTTAGAATTTTCAAGAAAGGAGAGGGCATCCATGTGTCACTCTCTCTTTCATTTCAAAAACCTTAAGAAACGTTTGATTTGAAATGTAAAAGTGAAGGGTAAGTAGCAAGTACTACTATGATGGTAAAAAATGAAAAGACTTTAAAAAATTAGTTTTGACTTCTTAGTTCTCTCAAAAATTCATAATACTAAGTACTATATTTATATTTATATTAATTAAACTCTTTAGCAAGGCCATGGAGTTTCACTCCAGCCTTTAATTTTGAAGGGTGATTACTTTTGTTTTTGTAAAGGGTAGCTCTACTTCGCATTTTGAAGGTCGTAAAAAACACCGAGCACTATATGGCATGGGCGTGGTTAAATGGGATTAAGGGTGGAGGTGAAAGATCATGACACGCATGCAATGTAGACCATGCGATCGACACCCAAATTTACAAATCAGTCTGCACTTACAATGTAATGCATAGGAGTACCATGATCTTCAGTGAAAGCATGTGAGCGTGGTGGTTAGAGCCCATGCCTTGAATACGACAGGGCATGGCTTTGACGTGCAAGGTGTGAGACAATCTTGACTAGCTCAAATTTACTTGCTGGTTCAAATTTACTTTTTCACCCTAAATTTACTCGACAATCCAAATTGGACGATCTGAATGACCCCCAATGTCAAACCCATTGGGATGTGCCCGGGTTAGATTGTGCAGAGCAAAAAAAAAACTCCCTTTTCCTTTCTAGCCTTGAAATTTATACTTCAGCTTCAAAAAATGTAGAATTTTCAAAGATTTCACGCATTGTATAATGTTGAGCTAAAATCTCGCACTTGGCACCTTCATGTATAATTTTCCTTCTAGCCCCGAGAATGTGCACATTGCATGTTGTATCTTTGCACAAAGGGTTAGAGTCAAATGATCTCGGAGTCGATTGGCACTACCTACACCTTATGTGGAACATCATGAGAGTGCACACACACACACACACACACACACACACACACACACACACACACACACACACACACACAGAGGGTTTCTCGAATAGGGCCTGCCAAAAATATTTTTCCTGATCAAAGAAATCTTAACATAAAAAATTACAGAATGAAACAAGCTTTTGAATTTTAGGTTGAAATTTGAAGAATTGATAGTATTGACAGTAAAACTTACAAAATTTAGTCAATTTTCTTCATTGGTAAGCTTGAAATCTAGCAAAAAAATTACAATTTTAGTGGAAAAAATATACTAAACCTGGCTTATTGCAAACATTGGGAATCCCAAATAGCCCCAAAATAGAAGAGCATGATAGACATAGAAAAGTTGAATACCCAGTACATCCACAATCACTCTCTCACCACCCCGAGCACACCTATTGAAAGTCTGCTACACCCTTGCATGGGGCACTGGTGTGTGTTAGAGAGAGAGAGAGAGAGAGAGAGAGAGAGATGAGCCCTAGAGGCATCCATGTGTCACTTAAAGGGTTACTCTACTTTTCCTTTTGAAGGCCATAAAGAAACTCCAGCCCTCAAATTTTCATATCTATACTACTTCTTTATTGAGCTTGAGAAATCCTCGAGCACTAAATCCTTCCATGCATCAAAAAGTGCTCTCTCTCTCTCTCTCCACTTTTTTCAGGACTGTAGAACCTCACAGGTATCGACAATCGAGACGGTTGTCACCACTATTCTCATGCCAACTACTGGTTAGGGAGCATGAGGTTGGAAAATTGACTTGCGAGAGAAGTTAGAACTACAACGCCACAAGTCTAGGGCTTCTGGTCCCAACTCGGTGGCTATAGCTCTCACAAGCGCGCATGTGTGTGTGTGTGTGTGTGTGTGTGTGTGTGTGTGTGTGTGTGTGTGTGTGTGTGTGTGTGTGTGTGTGTGTGGGTGAGAGAGAGACAGGGATAGAGAGAGAGAGAGAGAGCACTCGCGTCCAACCTCCATGGAAGTTGTGTTAGTTCCCTTTCAGTGCTTCTCCTCTGCATGCGACAAGATTGACCTTGCGACTATGCTTTTTGGCTTTTCATTTCTTAGCTCCCTCCCACACAAGTGGTGTCATCGGTGGCTTCTCTTCTTGCACCTCCCTCAGCTACGCGATGGACGTTAGGGGAGGAGGAGGTCCTTCCCACACACTCACAACAAATCTTCCATTGGAATGCGTAAGCTCAACGTTTTGAAATATAAAAATATTGTGGGAACTATTTAGTTCGCAAGGAAAATGAAACCAGTTTTGTTACCTTTCCAAGCAAATAGACACCTGCTTAGAAGTGGAAGCAAGATAGGCAAGTGTCTATGTGTTACCACGATAGAAAGATCAGCCATGTTGGTATAGAAAGCCCTTAAAGAAAAAACTCATGTAATGAAGAGCGACTTTAGACTCTTTTGGGATATGAGGTGTCTTTTGAATACCTTGGAATTGTTTACAAACTAAGGACTATGAGCTCAATATATAAGTGAAAAACCAAGTTTGGTGCCTGCACGTAGGTACTATCTCTAGAAAGGGGAAGATAACTTAAAGATAATAGTAAGCTCGTGTATGTATAAAAGGGAACTAAGTAAAATGAAAAGGGGATTAGGTAAGGTAGGGAGCTAACCAAAAAGATACCGCATATGGCACTGTCAATATGTGAAAGAATAAGAAGGATGGTGCTATCGGTTATGACAATATGTAAGGGGTCCATGTGAGGCATGGTGACATATTCAAGCCAATAGTGAGGCCAATGCATTTTGATGCAAGCATAAGAGGGAAAACATATGGAAAAGTAGGTTTGCAATAGTTTAATTTATAATCAAAATGGACTAAAGTGTAGAAAAGCGTGGATGTGCATGTTCATATAGCCATAAAGATTGAGTACAATCCATCAAATGGATGGTGGCAAAGACAAATTCACAAAGGAGAAATGGTGGCAAGCTGATAAGGTTTGTGTTTGTTGCTTATCAAAGCTACTATATTGAGATCAAGATGTACATAGTGTGAGGAAGGTTTAGAATATTCTTGGCATTGCAATAACATGCGTGAATCAAATAAGCTGGTGGGAATCTGGTATCTCAATGTTTCACGAAGGATCATAGATTGTGACTTATTGCATGCCTAAAAAAGAGTAGATCACTAAACTCTACCATTGAGATATAAATCATATAAAACAATATGCTATTCATAGATATTGACAATATAGTAAGAGCATGTAACCCTCTAAAAATACCCTTTTCTCTTGCACATCTTCTTTCTTTACTATTAAACAGCATAGTTGACAAGTTTCATAATGGTTCTTATACAAATAAGAACCATTGGAAAAAAAAAATACGGAGACATGTTTTTCTTTTTCTGTGTTACCCATTGCATTGAACTTATTGCAACGGTGTAAAGTGAGAACTTAGGGAATAGCATGCATTAGCCCCTTGGCATTGACATGATAAACACCATCAAAAGCTTACTTGGATACCAAAACATGGCCCCTTTATCACAAATGTGGTGACCGCCCATGCCAAGCAAGGTGCTTACATTGAAGCAATCACTCCAACACTTTTGGGGTGTGTGTGTGTGTGTGTGTGTGTGTGTGTGTGTGTGTGTGAGAGAGAGAGAGAGAGAGAGAGAGATTTGTTATTCTCTCTCTCAAACTAATGCTCATAATTTGTTATTTCTATTCTCTCTCAAAGAGAGTTAAACTAACGTTCATAATTTTTCATTTGCTATTCTTTCTCTTATAGAGATTTAAACTCTCATAATTTGTTATTTGCTATTCTCTCTCTCTCTCTCTCTCTCTCTCTCTCTCTCTCTCTCTCTCTCTCTCTCTCTCTCTCTCACACACACACACACACACACACACAGAATGTGGTCAACATACAAAACACTCCTTGGTTTGCCAACCTCATTATACACACTACATAAGCAACATTACATAGAGCAAGCCACACCTTTAAGGTGGTGGTCACACGAGGCACAGTTATCAATAATTGATAATTGTGCCTCCTATGCTTTATTTTGAGAAATTCATTGATTATTGAGCATACTCCATGGTCGCGCAAAAAGACTGAGCCAAAACTGAACCCGCGCTGCTGCCACCTAGCGGTTGAGCTCCAACCATGATCCGGTGGTTGGCCTTGGATATGCCTCACGACAAAACATCTGCTCTACATGTGTTGCAACTGCCATGGTACTCTCTCTCTCTCTCTCTCTCTCTCTCTCTCTCTCTCTCTCTCTCTCTCTCTCTCTCTCTCTCTCTTAAAGAGGTGCAGACAACGTCGTCAACATGTGCAAGCTTGAAAAAAGAAAAAAAAAAGGTACAGGCGATAGGCCTTTGCAACTATGCCGATTTTTAACATACTTATAAGAGCCTTGACATAGTAGAATTGAGTTGATTCACTCAGGAGGCTCAGGGATCTGCCCAACTTACTTATAATTGAGCCTCGTGTGACCACGCCCTTAAGTCAGCTTTCTATAGTTGTTGCTAATCCACAATGTTAGGAACACCTAGGCCATGGGCCCTTGCCTTTGCTTTTAGAACCACAAAGCCCTTGGAGAGCCCACGGTTTTGCGACTCTTCTTTTAAAATTTAATGACCGCAGCAACGCGCGGGTCACATACTAATAACTCTCTAAAGGCCTTTGCAAGAAGTTGTTATCTAATCATTTTTAGCAAAGCATAACCGGGTTTCAAAATCTAACGTCAACATGAATGTGTGGTAGACAAGTAGAAAGGGTTATTGAAGGTTGTCCAGAGATCACCATGGATTCAAAATCTTAGAGATTTGAGTTATGGAGAAGGAAAGAGTTGATTTGAGTACTTATGCAGCAATGCACCTACCCTCTTTGGTCTAGAGCGTTCAAACTAAACCAAATACAAAGATGCAATAAAAGAATTTTGAATTTTCCCTTCCAAGGTGACGACACTTGAATTTTTGTGTGCCTAGTTGTGGATGCCTTTCACTCGTTCGAAGGCACACTACTAGAGACGAGTGCTAGTTGTGGATGCCTTTCACTTGTTCATCAAAGACACTACTAGAGACCAATGCTCTGAAAAACCTACATATGAGAAATTCCACAAGTAAGCTGACTATATCTAAAATTTTCTACACTAAATTTCTCAAAAATTTGTAGGTTTTCTCACCTTCAAATTTAGACTTTCCAAGTAAGTCTCAAAAATTCTGTAATTGCAATTACATTAAACCTAGGTTTTTTCGAGCATTGCTAGAGACTACTATTTTTTTTCTCGGAAGATAATTGTTTCGTGATGTCAATCATTCTATCTTCTTACAATTTACCTACATATTACTCAATGTAGCTTTTCCCCTTTGGAATGTGGCTCCAATTTGCTTAGGTAAAGGCCCTAATAAAAGGACGCCCCGGACAATTCTTAAGTACAAATTAAAGGAGGTGTAGAATACAAACAAGGTCGTCACTAACTTGACGACGGCGGCACTGCCTGATGAGAGAGAGAGAGAGAGAGAGAGAGAGAGAGAGAGAGAGAGAATTGCTTATAGAGAATTGCTTGAGACGAGAGCGACCGGGGAGAGTTTGCTGCTGTCGGCTTTTTTAAAGTGCGTGCTATTTTTACTGCAACAAGCATGGCTCCAAAGAATAGCATCTTAAAATAGCTTCAAAAAGCCTAAAAGTTGTGTACAACATTTCATAGGCACCACGCCTATATCACTACAGGCAGTGCCAACAAAGCTGCGTGAGTACTTAGACAAAGCAAATGATGTGCGCGTCGTGGATTGGTCGGGACGGTGTTCCAAACCACGTGATAGCATTTGAGTCTTTGTCTATCGGGGCCCTCTTCTTTTACAAGACGAAAGAGAAATTGCCATTGCAACGTCTTTTTGCTGCACCGCCTCCATTGTCTTCTTTTGCTGCAAACTATTGGTATCAGCATTGATCTACACTTTTCAGCGCATCTTTGATAGAAGAAAAGTGTGAGGTTAAGAGAAGAGAGAGGTGCAAAAACATTACACATTCCGTTGCCGGGACTTGAACCCGGGTCACTCGGGTGAGAGCCGAGTATCCTAACCGACTAGACTACAACGGAGGGATATCCACTGGAGACGTCAACAAATATTTAATATGATTGTACCATAAGAAAATTCTTGATCTGTTTTTTCTTTCCAGGTCTTAAGACTTAGACTCGTCTTTGAGAAGTTTTAGGTCACTTTGGAATGTTCCTACAACGTTTTTCTTTCTCTATCTCAGGTCATTTGAAGTTGATGGTGAAGGAGGTAGCGTCATACCCAGCTGCATCATTTGCACAAGGCTGCAGATGCCTGAATATCCGGTGGATTGATTGCATCCTTTAGCCTAATATAATATTAGCTTCCTTAGCCCACAAAGTGTCTCTAACAAATTCATGAAAATCTTCCAAGCTTACGGATTGATGGCCTCAACAAAGCAAATACTAAAATGGAGAAGATTGGTCTCCTTATTAACAAGGTCAGGCCCGCCGGATGAAAGCATGAAAGCGTGACCACGATGGCAAGACAAGGGAGCATGAATCAGACCATCTATTTACATGTGTGTGTATATATCTCACATCGGGGGTCACTTACAATATACCAGTACGGTCGGTCGACCAGTATGATAAAATTATTTTTTGAAAAGTAATAGCCCATGAATTTACAAAAGATTTCCACATTAAATACCTTAGTACTATGCACAACAAAGTTTTGCATCTAGTGAGCAAATTTCATCTAGCTGAAGTTAAACTTATAGGCATGCTAAAACAAACCGAAAATTTCTGTAAGCATGCTAAAACATGTAAGCCTCCCAAAAGAGTGTACCTTAACTTACAATTTTTCCCTTCACACTTTCAAATACTCTAGATCTAAGCAAAGGGACATAGAGAGAACTTTACACATCTGGGTATTCACAATGAACTTGATATACACACAAATCCCCAAGGGGCCACATCGTGGGAACAATCTCCCCTATGATGAGGATGACGACCTTCGCATTACACCACAAAGGCTTTACCAACGACAGACAGTCCACGAGCTCGAATCCTCAACCTTGGCGTTACACCAGGAAGGCTTTACCAGTTGAGCTGCACTTCATGGATGATGTTTAGAATATTTATTTCCCTCTTCGAATAAGCCTTACCGGAAAGTCTCTTTATTCAGAAAAATGTTTGACCTTTTTGAAGAAGCATTAAAGGAAAGCCTGTTTATTTAGGAAAATGTCTTTCACTATGGTAATCCAAACACAAAACTTAATAAGAGTGAATGGAGCATTGGGAGATAGCTCTTAAAGTGAAGACCCCACCCTTTCAAAAATGACATGATTTCGTTTAGGCTGGGTTTACACTAAATCAATGCAAGAGGGACAGGATGGTTGCAGGAGGTTTCATTTAGTGAGTGCTTGAACAAAGTCACCTTTGATCTACCGGATGGGTCACGAATTAGAGAGATGGAGAGGCAAGGAGAGGACGATGATGACGATGCTGAACAGGAAGAGATATTTTAAAGTCGTGAACCATCCCAAGAGAACCTTACCAAACTATCAGATGAATTTTGAACTCAAAACCTGGTACTCAGAGAAATGGGTTAACCCATGAATGAGAGACAGATCAACTCACCATGGGTTGATGAAGGGAATGCCAATCAGAAAACTTATATACCTAGATGAATCCAGGAAAGTGCAAGGTATAGACCCATGGTAGTCACCCACAAGACAATATAACCATCAGCTCCATCATGCATAATATTGACTAAATACCACGCCATCCCCACTAACGTCATCAATGCCCAATAGTGGGTGTAGAACTAGGTACTAACATATGCTCCCAAACACAACACACACCACACGCGCACATGAGCATACATCAACACAAAGTTCAACGTGCTGAGTTTCTGTCATGACTCCGGAGATCAAGGGCAGATTCAGCCATAATGAAGCCTAGCACTAAAAGAAGCATTAAATCGAAAAAATTAGCACAAAAATGAGGTAGTTGATAGGGCATACGCACCACAAAAGATAGAAAGAACTAGCACAATATCAACTGATCATAACTCGGACGAAAACTTCACAATGTGAAGTCTGAATGTCCGCTATACGACTAAAAAATATACCTAGATGAATCCAGGATAAGCCCAGATCCACCCTTAAAGGAAAGTGCAAGGTATAGACCCATGGTAGTCACCCACAAGACAATATACGAAAATCCTACGAAGTCCTTAACATCAGAGCCTCGCAATCAAAATCAATTCCATGCTTAGAATGAAGCTGTTTTTACACACATCGCAGTAGTTGCTGCAGACACTCCTTTATACAACAATCTTGTTTGAGCAATGCAGCATGCACTTGCTATATAAATTGTGTTCTCACAACTACAGCAGATTTTGCATTACTTGGGACCACCATAGTATCTCATCACAACTTTGCTGCCGCTAAGATTTTTAGTCCTGCAACAGAACACGAATTTGAGCTTTTGTGGGCATGTCAATGCAGAATTGTCTCTTCAACAATCAGATTAAAACAACCTTTACCTAAATTCTTAGCATTGACAATGCTTGGACAAGCTGCCGGTGGCTGGGAATCCTCATCTAAGAAAGGCGCGACGTAGTTTCCATCATGCCAAACAGGGTACCCTTTCAGTTTGCCCTGGTGAAATTTACAGAGGATCAGAGTATTATACTTAAATAGACGGCACCAAACCAAAAGCAAAAATTATCAGCAATCGATAAAATCACCAGAACATTCTCTGCAGCTAGGGTAGCCATACCCTCCCTTGTCCACTGAAATTGAATCAAGTAAAAAGTTTCAGACAACCCGCATTTGGCTACCATCCTCACATAAACGATAGGTATGAAAATGCGTAACAGATAATGAGCATTAACCAACCTTAGAAGCAGACGCAATATGCGGTACAACTACTGCATTTGGTAGCTCACCAAGCCCTGGCTTCATGTATGGCTCATCCTGCACATGAAGGAACCACATAACTTTAGCTGACACTCTCTCTAATGCTAGCATGCTACCAAAGCTTCAAGTTTCAAAGACCTCAAAGACGTCTAGCGCAGCTCGGAATTGTGGATTTGCTTGCAGATGATGAACCAATGCAACCTCATCAACAATTGGTCCTCGACTTGCATTGACAAGAATCGCATTCTGCAGGATGCCATATTGGGGAGGGTAAAGAGCAGCTTATCTTAATAGACAGAATGGCACGACAAGACCACCAAAAACAATAAAATAAAAAATCAAACAACACTCAAATTCTCACTCATAATTCTCTCACCTTTTTCATAAGGGCAAGGCGATCCTTATTAATCAGATGATAAGTGGTCTTGTCTAAAACAGGGTGCAAGCTCACCTGCACCAGAAAAGAAAACATTAGAAAAAATGGACACCACCCTTTTTATTTCGAGGCATGACTTTTTGCCAATATGGATACTTTTTAAGCTGGCCCCAATGTGCATGCTCCTTAATCTTCTTGTACAAGGAAGAATGCGAGCAAGAGGCTTGTAGCCTACTTATGGCAGACGAGTGTGAAAAAAAACTTAAGGTGCGTTCAGACTGCCCAGAGCTGAGAGAGCCTTCTGCAATGTCTTTTCCACTCAAAAATGAGAGTGTCCGAGTGCAATCCAAGGCACTGGTTCACAAATTTCCCACGGACATGCTGCTCTTTTGGCTGCCGGTACTGACCTGCAGGGTTTCTCCCACTCACTGTTGGATGCCTATGGAGAGTTCCACCCATGGGCAGCTTGACCAACCTGGAACATCTGCGTGCAGCGCTGGCCATGATTCAGCAGGCCAGCAGGGCAGGTGAAACCTCAAGAGTGAGAATGGTGGGGTGGACAGCATGCGTGTTTATTGGTCCATAATAAAAGTGTTCGGGTGTTCATGTGCAGAAGTTTTCGATCTACAACCTATAAGAAGGGCGCATATGTTTGCCAAAACATAGAGTCAGGAGATACGCATAAACTTGGCTAATGACACCACACTGCTTGAAATATATCCATGAGGCACAAAGGTGTCACCTAAAATTTCTGTCACATCAAAGGAACAAGTATTCATGTGGCATGGCTGTGAATCCATTTGGCAGGCAACTATACAACATTTGTGACTGATTTAGAAGCTCTTCCTTACCACATCAGCGAGCTTAAGCACATCTTCAACTGTTGAAACTCGCTTCCATGTAACCGGAGCTTCCCCTTGGGACTCCAGAAACTTGCCATAGGCTGCCAGAAGGCATAGGAAGATTAGACTTGCTTGAAATATACTACTGGTTGAAGAAGGAAAAATGCTCACCTGTTACGAACTTCTCAAGTCTGCTTGCTTGATAGAGATCGTAGTAAACAACGTTCATTTTAAAGCCTTCAACCTGTAACCCATGTACAACGGTCGTATTTATGAAGAATTGAGATTCACTGTGTTGTCATAATTGAGCAGTAAACCCTACTTACCATCATCCTTGCGTAGGCAGAACCAATCCTTCCCGCTCCAATAATGCCTACTGTCTGACCTTTAAGCAAATTTCCGATGAACCTACATCAAGAACTATGTCACAAAGGAAAGAAGCAAGCACTCGTGTTGGACTACCTACAGCTTGAGATAAGCTACCTACAAAGTTGGAAGCCAGCCATCATATTTTCCTGCCCGCATGAAGTAATCAGCTTCAACAACCCGTCGAGCAGCTGCTAAGGTTAATGCCGCAGCAAGCTCGGCAGTTGTTTCGGTAAGAACCCCCTAGGTTGTTTCACTGTGTGTACCTTAGAGACGTTTCAATGGAATGGAGAAATAACTAACCTTTCAAATATAAACTTAACACATATTCCAACTCACTGGTGTATTGCCTACAGCTACACCGTTACGTGTGGCCGCCTCAACGTTAACATTGTTGTATCCAACTGCCATGTTGCTGTAAGCATGGCCTCCGGCTGCTTTGAGGGAAGAAAAGAGGCCATCTCCCCAGTCTTCAGTGAGCTAAAGACATTGACAGAGAAATTAGTTTCTTCATTTCCTTAGGTACCCCATAGTCGCTAAACTTGTACACTAATACACATGGAAATCTAGTTACTTAACCTAGCTAAATAATCGCACAGCTAACTTTTAATGAGCAGACCTATCAGAAAACTTTTAATCCATGACAGCCAAGGTACATAGATAAGACAGGTCTTAGACTCTTACCTGGCCAATCACGCCATCACACTTCCTTCCAATCAGACGTTTGATATCATCGACACTGAGAATAGTCTTCTTTTCCGTGCAAATCTGCACAATACAGAAAGTTCCTGCATTTTAAGCCTTCCCCTCTGCATCATAATTAGAATAACAACTGTCTTTATGAAGTTCTCAAAAGCACCAAATTCGATAGCATCCTTTATACTGACCGACCCCAAAAGGAAAACAGACCAATCCACATCATGTGGCATTTTAACAAAATTGATGTGTCATTTCTAGCTTTGGAGAAGAGAGAGATAACCAATTGTTGAATACTGCACCATGTAATTACAAGAAATGTTTCTCTTTGGATTTTGATGTTTTACAAAGACTTCAAAAAAGACATCCACTAGTACCACATTACTAGCTCTCTGGCACCACACTTCAGTGCAGTGTGAGCCCTTTTGAATATCACTATCTCCAATAGACTAAAAAATCAATTTTCTTTTTTCAGTGAGCATATCATAACAAAAGAAATAGTACCTGTAAAAGAAAGTTTATGAAGCTAACTTATACACAAGAATTTGAGAAGGTCTTAAAAGGCCATACTGTTGGCCCCCTTACCTTAAACTCCTAGCTTTAGATTCTCAACGGCTAGGTGAGTGCTTCATAAACACACCTCCCTTGTTTTTGAGCTTGAAGGACCCGGTCTCTTCCAACTGGTATCTAGGTCTTGGCATATCATATACCACAATATACCTTTTGGATACACCTCAGAAAAGTCTAAATACTCTACTGGTTTGAATAGTCTATCTTTCAGATGCTGATGAGAGTCCTCTTCCCCTTGGAGGTGGCCAGGGCACTACCTTCGGTGAATTTTTCCCTTGGGCGCTTTGAGTTTTTAGTCTTTTCAGATTTCCCTTGTGGTTTAGATTTCCAAACTGGCTCCTTTACCCTAAGTCAGCTTGGCTTGCCCTTTTGGCAGTTGCTTTTTACATTTCCTCTGTTTTTTCCTGAGAGGATTTTGTCATATTTTTTTATCTGTTACTGATTGTGTTGGCCTGTTTGCTACCCGTGATTTGCATCATGTGTCTGCTGCGTGTGTTTGAGTGAGAGTGTGACATGCATGTAAGCTTGAGTGGGTTTCTGTCCTCCCCCTCCTCCCCTCGTCCGTGGGGGTGTGCCATACTCGCCTTGCTGCTCAAAGTTGACCCTTGCCTTGTCCAACCTGCTCCGCCGTTGCTCGGGACTCTTTATACCGCCTCTAGATGTTGGACCTCCACCTCTAATTTACCACCAATAACTTTGTGCCGGCTGTCCAGCAAGCACATCCCACCTGCCAGGAAAGCGGTCGCCAGCCCCCTTGGGTGCAAGGGACTCTCAGTTGTCGCATGCACATGGAGGTGTTTGTTGCTAATAAGTATTTCAAAATTGTGTCCCCTTGTAGAATGGCTGTAACTAAGATGCCACCCCTGCCCCCTCTCCCCTAATGACTGGCAATCCGTGCTATAACTGGAGCGCACAGGACAAGCATTCATCTATAGGTAGAGGGGTAATCTGCAACACAAAAAATCAATGCAGCAAACTTGTCCACTCGGCATGCGACTAGGGTCACAAGATCTCCATCACCAGTAACAAACTGACTAAATACCACAATACACTCTCTCTCTCTCTCTCTCTCTCTCTCTCTCTCTCTCTCTCTCTCTCTCTCTCTCTCTCTCTCTCTCACACACACACACACACACACACACACACATTCTCACTCATACACTGTAAAGCTAACCTCAACTCGACACCCGGCATCGACAAGAAGCTTAATCCAGCGGGAGCCAGGCATGGGCTTGGTGCTGATGACGCGCAATTTTCCATGGGGATTGTGCACTTCCACGGACAGAGGAGAGGTCGCCATATCCGTGGAACTCGAACTGGACCAATGCTACTTATATGATCTGCAAAGAGAGATAGGCCCTCATTCTCGGCCTCAGCTTTGCTCTTTTCCCCGCACCCTACATTGAACCTCTTATCCATTCTAATTTCGCTTATTCATGGTGTTAATAAACGAGTCTTGCTGGGTGGGCGTTGCTATAGAACATAAGAGGACATAGGGTAAGCGGGCCATTTACGGGACGCTCAATAATTTAACACTCTTAAGCACCCGAAGTAAGACACATGAAGTGGGAGGTTGGATGGTTAGCGCAACTAAGATATAGTGTTGGTCGTCCAATTGACGGTTTGCACCTTGTTGGCTGCTTAGTCTTTAAATTCCCCTTGCCCCTGGTTGGCAACTGGCTCCCACTTTTGTTACATGCAAAACCACAACGCGGCACCGATCTTTGAGTGTCGAGCTACATTCTCGTCAAGATTTTTGTTATGCATAGGCTTGGCGTAGTGCTATTGATTGCGCATGTCCATGTTCGAAATGATGCAACACAGACAAATCGCACCTAGCGCCTCGGTAAAGGTTCTTAATAAGGCCCGCTTACCCTACCTAGATTGACACCAAGCATCTATGAGAAAAGAAGTGTGTATCTATTTGATATATAGAGATGGTGATCGAGATTGAGCATGCACTAGTGAGAAAAACATGTATCTAAACTAAACTTAAGGAAGCATTGACAAACTCAAACAATACAAAAAGCATCAACATACTGTAAAAATTAAATTGCACTATCGGCCTGATAATCGTGTACGAGTGTCGTTCGATTGTCCAAGCCGGAGCATAATGTTTGTGTCAAGCTACAGAAAACCAATGTAAATAGTTAAACATTTCATCTTGCAATGAAGTGTCATAGAGTGAAAATGCTAACTATACAGTGCACGCCATAGAAAAGATGGTGGAGACTTGGCACTATGGTCTCTCCAAATATTATGAGAAATAGAAGTCGTACCCTATCTTGTAGCATTTATGTGTTGCGCCAAGCAAACGCATAGACATGGGGAATTGGATGCAGATAATGGACCTTGCAGTGTTGTCGAGCTAGTCGTGTTTGTGCAAAATAGAGGCAAAAATAACTTTATGTTCTACATTATAGACAGTGTAGGGTTTACTGTAGTGATGAGTTCTCAGTTCATAACTTCCGACGCAATCATTATAGCAGAATGGCTCAATCAACAAGCTGCAAATAATGAGGTGGGGACATCTCATTTTGCTGTTTTGAATCTACGTTTAAATGAAAAACTCGAACCATTTAAAGTAATATTAACTTTTTATTCCGCTAAAAGCCATTAAACTAAGATGGAAATAACATTGTTTCAGACATAAGATGGTCTTCCAAATTGGTCGATTGGTATCTAAGGAGGCAAAAGCAAAAGATGGCATATGAAACGATGCACTCAATATTTTACATAGAAGAAGTGGACAACATGGAGAAGTGTCACGGCTCACTGGACAATAATGTTTAAAGGCCTGGCTTTCTAGAGCGATATTCCAAGTTTGCGATATGTGGGAATTATAATTGTCTACTTTTGAACAATTGTGTGCTTTTGAAGCACATAACTGCTACCGAGGAGGTGACCGGTACCAATCAACAGTCATGCTTGTCCAAATTAGGTGTCGAGGCATCATCTGGTTAGCAAGTGCAATGTGATGGAAATGGCCTATGAACATTGAGAATAGCAGAATTGAGAGAACTATAGTTAGCATTTTTATGAGACTACGTTGAGAACATAGAGGGTGAACTTAATTATCAGTAGCAATATAACCATTATACTTAAGTAACTTGGCATGAACAACACTTTTGCAGAGAGAGAATTAGAGAACTTGACAACGATTGACGATCGGATTTATGTGGAGCCGGTCCCCCCTCCAAAAGGATTTTGTATTATAATTTCTCCCATAAAGAGAGACTTGATACAATACAAGCTTTGTGTTTCTTGAGACCTTGATGGTGCAATGAAAGATAGAGAGCTTCATGCACCACAATTATGCCTGTAACTTAGCTAAATGAAAGCATCAACTTATCCCCGGCCTCAGTCCCAAGACCTCAAACACCTTCGAAGGTGGAGAGAGCTAGCAGCAGGGAATGAGGGTAGGGAAGAGGAAGTATAAACTTTCATATGAGAAAGAAATAGTTCCTCACTTATCATCACTCTTCTTGCTTAGCATAGCATAATCGCATAGTAATGAAGATAGAGGAGATGGCAAGCTTAAGCATTGAAGCATGGCTCTTGGTTCGATTTGCATTCCATAGCCAAGAGTGTTGGTGTAGGCTCTCAACTTCTCAATAAGCTTGGAGAAGGAGATGAAGCTCTTGCACTTGGCATTTCACACAATCAGTGCGTGTGTGTGTGTGTGTGTGTGTGTGTGTGTGTGTGTGTGTGTGTGTGTGTGTGTGTGTGTGTGAGTGAGTGAGAGAGAGAGAGAGAGAGAGAGTATACCCCTCGAGCAAGCCCTCTACTTGCATGGTCGACCCCTTCTTCTAGCTCATGCTTGTGGCTCATTAGCTCTCTCAAGCCTAGCCAATCACAAGCCTCGGTCACAACTAGAATAGAGGTAGCCTTTGGACAAGTGTCCTCCTTTCCCCTTTGAGAGAGAGGACTTGATAAATGATTAAACAATTAATTTAACTAGCTAAAAGCTTATTGGACCCCTTTAGAGGCCAAACAATAGGTTTTAGGCACCTTATGAGGGCAACATGGAGAGGAGCTTGACATGTGTCCTTGTTGCCTCTTTAGATTAGGTTTGCTTTGAGTGAGGGTGTGTGTGGTCTCTCTCATGCTCCTACAAGTAGGGCTTTCCCCCCCATGTGTAGGGATCCTTGTTGACTTTTGAAACATCTGAAGCCCCTCAAGCACCTTAGTCATTAAGCACCTCAAGCACGACAAGCCCCTTAGCCACCAAGCACGACAAGCCCCTTAGCCACCAAGCACAACAAGCACCTTAGTTAGGAAGCATGACAATCACCTCAAGCACAACCCTAGCTTGCCTAAGGTCCTAGGTCTAAGGACTTTTAACACTAACCTTTGGAGGTCTTTAATGAAGCTAACCCTAAGGTCTTTGAAGCTCCATTAGCTAGCATTGCTCTTTGACGTACCATCTCTCATTGGACCGATTGACTTTGGCCCCGTGTCAAGATAGATCCATAAGCACATGTCTACATTCTAACGCTTGTTCTTGTTTATTCTCCCACATTAAATGATCAATTTAATATGAGAAAATCATTTGGGTTAGCTAGATATTAGATTTTATGACATTACCTCTCTCTTGAAATCATAGTCGTCCTCGACTATGAGGTTGAGGAGATAAAGCCTTAGTCATTAAAATATGTTTTTTAGCGAGGATAGAGGATCCCTTTTTACCCTACGACATCATTCCAAGATGGATGAGTAATGCATTTGGGGCTTGGGAGACTTAGTTGCTGCAAGCATGTCTGCTCTTGAGTCCATTTCATTTTCCCAAAGTAGAGTGACAAATTCTATTTGGTGTTTGAGAGACGTCATCATCACAAACATGATTCTAAGCATGCATACTACTTAAATTTGTGTACAAGAAAAGGAGAATTAGCCTTATAAGACAAAAAACATTGATCATTTAAAAGTAACATGTACATTTTCTTACTCTAGTGTATCATTGTAAGCATTGACAAGGTTCATACTATTCTTAAGTTGTATTCCTTGCATCCATGTAGCATATTCAAAAGGATAATTTTTGAACTTAATAAGATACCATTGGATAATCTTACCATGGCGTAGTACCTTGTCCTCATGCCAAAGGATAGCTTCGGGTTGTAGCACTTCTTCTTGGTCTTCAATTTTTGGGGGGTCTTCAATAATTGGTTCTCTTGGTGGCTCTCCTTTGTAGGGCTTAAGTAGGCTCACATGAAAAGCATTGTGTATGAGCCAATGGTTGGGAAACTTGAGTTGATAAGCCATGTCATTGATTGGCTTCAAGATTTGAAAAATACCATAGTATCTTTTTGCTAGTTTAACATAATACTTTTGATGGTCCGTATGATTTTTGCACGTCATTTTCCTCAATCAAGCCTTGGGAAACTTAAGTAGGACCCAATCATTTTCTTTGAACTTTAAGGCCCTTTTGTGCTTATCAGTAGCTCTTTGCCTTTGTTGAGAGATGGATATCTTTTAGAGAGATTCTTGTAGGTTACGGAGTTATTCATCAGCAACGAAGATCTTCCCATGTACTTTAAGTAGCAAGGGACTTTTTGGTTTTCCCTCTATGATCTCAAAAGGTGCCTTTCCCGTAGTAGTATGGACAATATTATTGTACACATACTCTACAAGGGGTAAGTACTTCTCCCATTGTGAGCATTGATCTACTTTTGCAACATAAGTCTGTAGTAGATCGAGTATCGAAAGATTCGCTATCTCACTTTGGCCACCCGTTTGTGGGTGATAGGCCGAAGACAAATTCAATTTGTTGAGATTCGGGCCAACTAGCCAGACATCCCACTTATTACTAACCCATCTACTAACTTAACCATGTATACACTTATTCTTTAATACAATAGAATAAGGAGTTGCAACAGGATAACGTTATTGTTCACTCCACCCAAAGCAGATCTCTCTCTCTCTCTCTCTCTCTCTCTCTCTCTCTCTCTCTCTCTCTCTCTCTCTCTCTCTCTCTCTCTCTCTCTCTCTCTCGCACTTGCACTCGCACACGCTCCCGCGGCACCTTCAACTGGTATCAGAGCAGGGTTTGTGCTTGTCGTCTTCGCGTCTGTGCGCGCACACACTTTCAACAGTGCAAACAGGTATTCAATTTTGGCATCGGCAAATTCAGAATTTCAAGAGCGTTTCCACCAGGTGTTCTACGGTTTTACCCCCCTTTCGAAGTTGTTCGTGCAGTCGAAAGCTTCATCTGAGCTAGCTTCAGGAGTTGTATTTTTCAACTCCACTTTTGCTATAGGTACAGGACACAGGTGCAGGTTGTTCAGAGACTATTTTGGGATGGTATATAGCCGTTTTATGGCTATTATGTGCTATTGAGACGGTGTTTATGGGTTGATTAGGAGCACTTTTCGGCATCGACATTGTCTCGAGTTTTTCAGGCATCCATCTCCTCACAGGTTCTTGCATACATACACGACATCCAGGTTTCTTACAGGTTGCAGTGTTTCGCATCATCACAGATTTCAGTGGGAGTATTTGATGCGAATATGCATTGTTTTGGCACTTTTGATAGTGCTTGAGCTTTTTTGAGAGCGGTTTTACTCCCTATAGGAATTTGTTTACTACTTGCACATTTTGTTTGGCGTCTTTTTGAGCGCGTATACTGCACCTTGCAATATTGTTGACAGTGGATGTACGTTGAGTTGCGGAAACTATCATATGTACCTTTTGTTGGTTATGCGAATGCAAACTATGCGGGTTGTGTCGACAATATGAGATCGACATCTAGCTATGTCTTCATATTTCCTGGAGCAGTAGTATCTTGGAGGTCATGTCTTAAAGATTGCACGTCGTCTTCCACTACGGAAGCAGAGTACGTTGCATTGTCAAATGCAAGTAAAGAGGCTGTATGGTTATCTCGCTTGGTCAGAAATCTTGGCATTGATGAGACTCCAGTGATATATTGTGATAGTTAGAGTGCTCTTGCATTGGTAAGGAATCTTGTGTTTCACTCCAAATCGAAATACATTGTCGTCAGGTATCATCTTTCTTGGCCAAACAGCTCATTGGTTTGGTCAAGGTACACACTGATGACAACTCAGCAGATGCTTTGACGAAAGGCTTAGCTTTGGAGCGGTTTACACATTGCAGTGAGTTGATGGGTATAGGTTGAAGCCACTAGATTGCTTCACGGTTGTAACATTTAATGGCCTAATAACTTATGTGTAGCGGAAATTAGCATGAACATAGTGGGCATTTCATTAGAATAGATTCCTAATGAGAATTACAAGAGTGCTTGGGTGGAGAGAGCAACAAAAAGCATAAACCCTAGTTAGATAGCATCAACAATACTTTCAAAAGAGAGAGAAATTAAGCTATTGACAACAGTTGAGGACCGGATTTGCATGGAGCCGGTTCCCCCTCCAAAAGGCTTTGTATTATGGTTTCTCCCATCAAGAGAGACATTGTACAATACAATTCTTTGTGTTTCTTCAAGAGTAGCTAGTGCAATGAAGATGGAAGCTTCATGCACTAAGAAAAACACTTAATCAAACACAACTTGAATTATCCCCGTTCTCAGACCCAAGACCTCACACACCTTCGAAGATGGTGAGAGCTAGCAGGGTATGAGAGTAGATTGAGAGGAAGAAGGAGTATCTTACGAGAAAGATGTACATCTCCTCACATAATCACTCATATTAGCATAGCTTAGCTTAGTAATTAGCTTGGTAGAGAAGATGAGCATGCATCGAAGCTTGGCTCTTGGTTGGATTTGCATCCACATGCCAAGAGAGTGTTGATGTAGGCTTCTATCTCACAAGCTTGGAGTAGGTGATGAGCTCTCCATTAAAGCTTGGGAGGAGATAGAGTATTCTTTCTTCACACATGGTCAAGTGTGAGTGTGTGTGTGTCAATGCCAAGCAAAAATCAGCCCCCTCTCTCTCTTGGGCGAGATCTTCCTGCTAAATTGGTCTGGATTTTGCCTCATTGGACCTCCCCAAGTCAAGCCAATGGGTGTTAAGCAGCATAAGTGATAGCCTTCTGACATGTGTCCCCCTTTCCCCTTTTGTGAGAGCTTTAGGTAATTAAATAATTAAACTAAACTCTCATTGGACCCCTTTGCCTCCTGGCCAATAGGAATAAGGCAAGCCATGGGGCTCTTGAATGCTCATTGGATCCCTTGGGAGACTGCCCAATAGTCTTCTAGGAGACTTAATTCTCATTGGTTTCTTTTATTAAATGTTTTTAAATTAATTAAACTAGATTTACTCTAGCTTAATTCTCATTGGTCCACTTCAAGGGTCTTCCAATAGGAATTGGGCACACCTTGTGGGCATCTGGCCTAGGGAGCTGACATGTGTCCCTAATTCCCTTTGTGTAAAGGGAGCCTGTGTGAGTGTGTGTGTGTGGCTTTCTTTCTCATCCCCTACTAAATGGGCTCACCCCCTCCTTTGTAGGCTTTGAAGAAGACTTTTGTACACACACTAAGCATCCAATTTTCCCTAGGGTTGACCTTTGGACACAACCTTTGAATTTTGGAACCTTAGCATTTTGGAAGTCTTAATGGGCTGAACCTTAGGGTCTTTTTAGCCCATTGTTACACATGGCTCCTTTGCAGATGGCCCCCCCTTTTGATCCCTATTTTCCCTCCTTTGGATCCCTATTGTGGCCGGTCTGCTAGCTTAACCAATATTCTAGCTTTTTCTCCCCTGCTACCTCCCCACATTAAATGATCAATTTAATATGAGAAAATCATTTAGGAGAATTAGATATTGATTATTATGACATTACCTCTCTCTTGAAATCATAGTCGTCCTCGACTATGGTGTAGAGAAGATAAAGCATATTCATGAGTCCTTTTCTTAGCGGGTAGAGGATCCCTATGTTACCCTACGACATCATTCCATAATGGATGACTAGTCCATTTGGCGCTTGAGAGCCTGAGGCTGCCGCAAGCATGTCTGCACATCAGTCCTATCAGTCTTCCATAGTAGAGTGACAAGCTCTACTTGGTGTTTGAATGACGTCGTCTCCACAAGCATGCATACTACTTTATTTTTGTGCACAAATAAAGAAAAAGAGAGTCTTATAAGAGAAAAAATTTGTTCATTTTTAACATTTTGTACATTTGCTTACTCTTGGGAAGCATTGTAAGCATTGACAAGGTTTAGGTTATCCTTTAATTGTATGCCTTGCATCCATCTAGCATCTTCAAAAGGATAATTCTTCAACTTAATAAGATATCGTCGGATAGTCTTACCGCCTCTTAATACCTTGTCTTCATGTCGGAGAATGGACTCGGGCTGCAGCACCTCCTCTTGGTCCTCGATCTCTGGTGGGTCTTCAATAGTTGGTTCTTGAGGTGGCTCTCCTTTGTAAGGCTTTAATAGGCTCACATGAAAAGCATTGTGTATGAGCCAATGATTGGGCAACTTAAGTTGATAGGCCATGTCATTGATTGGCCTAAGAATCTGGAAGGGACCATAGTACCTTTTTGCTAGTTTAGCATAGTACTTTTGGTGGCTTGTAGGATTCTTGCCCGTCGTGTGCCTTAATCGAGCCTTGGGAAACTTTAACAAGACCCAATCGTTTTCTTTAAAGGCTTGGGCTCTTCTGTGCTTGTCAGCAGCAGCCTTTTGTCTTTGTTGTGAGATAGAGATAGCATCTTTAATCTTTTGAAAAGATTCTTGTAGGTCTCGGCTATACTCATCTACAACGAAGTTCTTCCCATGTACCTTAGGTAGCAAGGGACTTTTTGATCTTCCCTCAATTACCTCGAAAGGTGCTTTTCCCGTGGAAGTATGTACAGTGTTATTGTAAGCATACTCCACTAAGGGTAAGTACTTCTCCCATTGGGATCTTTGATCTACTTCCGTTACATAGGCTTTTAGTAGATCGAGAATGGTTAGGTTAGCTATTTCACTTTGGCCATCCGTTTGTGGATGATAGGCCGAAGAGAAATTTAGCCTTGTCCCTAAATTCTCAAAGAGACCCTTCCAGAAATTACTGGTCATTCTAGGATCTCTATCCGACACTATGGACGTTGGCAAGCCATGGTATTTGAAAATTTGTGAAATGAAGAGGGTTGCCATTTGATGGGCTTTGATAGTCTTTTTGACAGGTATAAAATGAGCTTGTTTACTGAACCTTTCTACTATCGTCCATATTGCCGTATTCCCATGGATAGACTTAGGCAATCCAAAGATAAAATCCATGGATATGCTCTCCCATGGTGAATAAGGGATTGGCAAGGGTTGAAGCAATCCAGGTTGCTTCCCTCTATCAAATTTTGTCTTTTGATATACCACACATTTGGAAACATACTCTTGTATGTTCACTTTCATGGTAGGCCAATAGAAGTATGTTTCAATTCCCTTTAAGGTAGACTGAATCCCTCTATGCCCCGCATAAGGTGGAGCATGAGATTCATACATTACTTTCTCACGTAGTAAGTTAGTAACGCATAGTCTATTGCCATAGAGAAGATAACAATCTTGTAAAGTAAATGGTTCTTCTTTCTTCTCTAATGCAAGGGCTGAAATCACATCTCTAAAATCGGGATCAATAGCATACTCATCTATCATTGAAAATAGATCATTGTGAGTTGCTATGGAAACCGCATTCACTCTCGGCCGTCTTGAGAGTGCATCAGCTACTTGATTATGCTTGCCAGCAATGTGAGCAATATGAAAATGAAATTGCGAAAGGAAATTTGCCCACCTCATTTGTTTGTTGGAGAGCTTGGTCTGCGTCATGAAGTACTTAAGACTTTGGTGATCCGCTCGCAGAATGAAAGGAGTCCCCAATAAATAGTGCTTCCATGAGTCTAAGGCATGTAGAACTGCAAGGAGTTCCTTTTCGTATATTCCTAGAGCTTGCTCAACAGGGTCGAGCCTTCGGCTCTCATAGCCTATGGCGTGCCCTTCTTGGAGCAAAACAGCTCCAAGGCAATCACCACAAGCATCACATTGGACCTCAAATGGTTTTGAGAGATCCGGTAGTGTAAGCACAGGTTGAGAGATAAGCTTTTCTTTAAGCTTTTCGAAAGAATTGTTCTCCTTAGCAGACCATGTATACCTAACGCTTTTCTTTGTTAGGTCATGTAATGGTCCCGCAATTTGTGAGAAATTTTCTATGAAGAGTCTATAGTATGCACACATACCTATAAAGCTTCTTAGTTCATGAAGATTCCTTGGTTTAGGCCATCCTTTTATTACCTCTAACTTGGATGGATCCATTTGGATGCCATCTTGAGAGATAATGTGACCTAAATACTGAATCTCTTGCAAGAAAAATTCACTTTTCTTTCGATTAACATAAAGTTTATTCTCTCTTAAAACTTGAAATATTACCTGGAGATGTTGCTTGTGTTCCTCCAATGAATTAGAGTAGATGATAATATCATCACAGAACACTCCAGTGAAGGTTCGATGAGGCCTGAACAGCTTCTCCATCAAGCGGTTGAATGTGGCTGGTGCATTGGTCAAGCCAAAAGGCATGACAATGTATTCGTAAAGACCAAATGTAGTGCGAAACGTGGTCTTTACAATGTCTTGATCAACTCCTTATTTGATGATAGCCACTCTTTAGGTCAATTCTACTGAAGTAGGTCGATCCTTGTAGCTTATCAAATAGGTCTTCTACCCGTGGAACGGGAAACCTATTCTTGATAGTGATCGTATTTAGTGCTCTATAGTCGACACACATACGATATGTGCCGTCTTTCTGTTGCACTAATAGCATAGGTGAGCAAAATGGAGATGAGCTAGGCCTAACCATGCCCTTCTCAACTAACTCATGCACTTGCCGCATAATCTCCTCTTGTTGAGCTTGAGAAACTCTATAAGGAGGTTTATTAGGCGGTGAACTTCCTGGAAGAAGTTCAATTGCATGGTCATCATTACCTCGTTTAGGAGGTAGCTCACAAGGGATGTCGTCAATAAAAACATCTTGAAACCCCTTGAGAAAATTGGATAACTCTAATTCCTTTTGGTTGCTTTTATTTTCGTTTGTTAAAGCATTAGGTTCATTTTGAGAATCTTTAACAAAAATCATGTACACGGAAATAGAGCTCTTTATTGACTTGTTGAAAGCTGGTGTATGTACAATGGGGATGGTGTTAACCATTTCCTTAGCATCTATATACATGTCTTTTTCCCTGAACTTAAAGGAGATTCTCCTTTCAGGAAATTTGACATCGGCAGCCAGGCGGTCAAACCATGGTGCCCCTAGGATTACATCCTCATGATTGAGAGGAGAGATAAAGAAGTCCTCTTTGTCCACATAGCCTTGGACATGAAGCCTCAATTTCCCAATTAAGGGAGTGACTGAAGCTTCTTGCCCCTTGAAGGCACTGTCTGCGGGTAGGACATCTCCCATCTCATAGGATTGTATGCCTAGCTTGGTGGCTAACTCCATAGATATAAAATTGTGAGTAGAACCAGGGTCAAAGAGAATAAAAGCATCATGTTCTCTTACCTTTCCCCAAGCATGGCATAGAGGAGATCCTTTGTGTTGAGTTTGGTGAGTCTCCTCCTCTTGGATTTCAACCAAGGAAGCTCTAGGAGGATCTTGGCGGTTTTTCTTTTGGGGACAAGCGCGGTACGCATGCCCTTGTTCACCGCACTTGAAACACCGGTTATCTTTACGATAACGCTCAAGCTCTTCAGGAGAGAGTTTATTCTTACCTTTATAAACTCCCTTCTCTTTAGCTTTGTTGAAATTGCCCTTAGGAGACTTTTGGACATTGTCCTTCCCCTTAGGCTCATTGGAACCCTTGTTTTCCGGGGGTTTATTATTTCTTTTAACCCCCGTTTGGAAATTGATTCGAGAGGCCACCATAGTATGGTGTATTACCGCCGATATGGTGTGTGGCCTTTGAGAGTTGACATACTCCGCCAGTTCTTCGGTTAAGCCCGCAAAAAATTGTTGCTTTTGCTCTCCAAAATCCAACCTTTTGAAGACAGTGGCTTTAAGTTGTAGGTCCCAAAACTTGTCTACATATTTGTGGATGGATTCATTGGGAGAGAGCTTTAAGCTTCGCCATTCGGTGAGTACTTTGTCTTTGGCATCGGTGGCCAAAAATTGCTTCATAATGGAAGCTCTTAAAGCCTTCCATGTTCGTGGAGCTTCACCGTTGGCTCGTAGGCTAGACCACCATTGTCTGGCGGACTTTTGAAAGTGCATGGCTACATGGCATAGCTTAGAGGACTCCGTGAAGCCCTCATCTCCAAACTCCACATCGAATTGCTGGATAAAGGCCAAGACTTTGTCCGTAGCACCAAAGGTACCATCATAGGTAAGGAAAGAGATGCTCTTCCCTCCCTCTTTGAATTTCTTCAACTTGGACGACCTCTTCCATGCGGCATAGGATTTCCTATGGCCTCTTCTTTTTGATGGTTCAAAGGTTGCAACATCACTTTCTTCAGAGGGTGAAGAATTTGAAGAAGGTGGAGAAGAGGGTGACCTCTTTCTCGCCTTTTTCTTGTCTTGATCTTTGTCATCTTCACCATAGTTTTCATAAGAGGAAGAGGATGAAGAAGATGGAGAAGAGGGTGTCCTCTTTCTCGCCTTTTTCTTCTCTTGCTTTTTATCATCCCTCTTTGAATTGTGGTGGGGAGAAGAATATGATGGTCTTCTCCGCTTTGGTGGTGATGGAGAACGTTTAGCCCGCCGTCTTCGTGGAGCCATCTCTGCCGAGGTGGCGGGAGACTCGCTTCTTTCTCGTTCCTTCGGTGGAGGCTCTTGAGTTCTCCTTTGGGAAGGAGATACATCATCAAGAAGTAAATTCTTGAGCCCTTCATAAGGATTCTCTTCTTCTTCCCGAATCGGAGAGAGACATCTTTTGGTAGTCTCACAAGGAGGCTTCCTAGGTGTTCTCTCGTCATGGTGATGAGCTTGGAGAATCCCGTGAGCACGGAGCTGCCGTTGCACTTCACTTTGGAGAGATGGATTGCCCATGGCTTGTTGAAGTCTAGAAACAAGATAGTTAAGAAGCATTGAAGCATCATTAGTAGCTTGCTCATGAGCAAAATCAAAGTTATCAATATATATCACTCTCTTTACTATTGTCAGCCATTCTAACAACTTTTAGGTGTAAACTTTTTAGGTGTACTTTGGCACTTCAAGCCCTAGTTGCTACTCCTCTTTACCCCTTTAGAAAAAGCACTCAAGCTACTGTACCCGCGGCTCAAATACCATTAATTGCAAGGAATAGAAGAGAGGGTCTTTCGACACCAAAACAGCACCGGCTCCTGTCAAGCTTCTAATAGCTCAATAGTGGTTAAGCCGTAGGCAAGCCCCGTAGGACTCCACTATTAAGACCATAGCTCTCGACGGCGATGCCCCGTTAACTACACGAAGGCAGGCGCACTGCAAAGCTGAAAAATCCCTATTCTACTTACTCACAGGCAATTAATAATACCAACCATTTGTAGCTAGCTTGAGGACCTCCCTTCTTGAGCAAGAAAAGAGAAACCTTGAGCTCTGATACCAATGTAACATTTAATGGCCTAATAACTTATGTGTAGTGGAAATTAGCATGAACATAGTGGGCATTTCATTAGAATAGATTCCTAATGAGAATTACAAGAGTGCTTGGGTGGAGAGAGCAACAAAAAGCATAAACCCTAGTTAGATAGCATCAACAATACTTTCAAAAGAGAGAGAAATTAAGCTATTGACAACAGTTGAGGACCGGATTTGCATGGAGCCGGTTCCCCCTCCAAAAGGCTTTGTATTATGGTTTCTCCCATCAAGAGAGACATTGTACAATACAATTCTTTGTGTTCCTTCAAGAGTAGCTAGTGCAATGAAGATGGAAGCTTCATGCACTAAGCAAAACACTTAATCAAACACAACTTGCATTATCCCCGTTCTCAGACCCAAGACCTCACACACCTTCGAAGATGGTGAGAGCTAGCAGGGTATGAGAGTAGATTGAGAGGAAGAAGGAGTATCTTACGAGAAAGATGTACATCTCCTCACATAATCACTCATATTAGCATAGCTTAGCTTAGTAATTAGCTTGGTAGAGAAGATGAGCATGCATCGAAGCTTGGCTCTTGGTTGGATTTGCATCCACATGCCAAGAGAGTGTTGATGTAGGCTTCTATCTCACAAGCTTGGAGTAGGTGATGAGCTCTCCATTAAAGCTTGGGAGGAGATAGAGTATTCTTTCTTCACACATGGTCAAGTGTGAGTGTGTGTGTGTCAATGCCAAGCAAAAATCAGCCCCCTCTCTCTCTTGGGCGAGATCTTCCTGCTAAATTGGTCTGGATTTTGCCTCATTGGACCTCCCCAAGTCAAGCCAATGGGTGTTAAGCAGCATAAGTGATAGCCTTCTGACATGTGTCCCCCTTTCCCCTTTTGTGAGAGCTTTAGGTAATTAAATAATTAAACTAAACTCTCATTGGACCCCTTTGCCTCCTGGCCAATAGGAATCAGGCAAGCCATTGGGCTCCTGAATGCTCATTAGACCCCTTGGGAGACTGCCCAATAGTCTTCTAGGAGACTTAATTCTCATTGGTTTCTTTTATTAAATGTTTTTAAATTAATTAAACTAGATTTACTCTAGCTTAATTCTCATTGGTCCACTTCAAGGGTCTTCCAATAGGAATTGGGCACACCTTGTGGGCATCTGGCCTAGGGAGCTGACATGTGTCCCTAATTCCCTTTGTGTAAAGGGAGCCTGTGTGAGTGTGTGTGTGGCTTTCTCTCTGATCCCCTACTAAATGGGCTCGCCCCCTCCTTTGTAGGCTTTGAAGAAGACTTTTGTACACACACTAAGCATCCAATTTTCCCTAGGGTTGACCTTTGGACACAACCTTTGAATTTTGGAACCTTAGCATTTTGGAAGTCTTAATGGGCTGAACCTTAGGGTCTTTTTAGCCCATTGTTACACATGGCTCCTTTGCAGATGGGCCCCCCTTTTGATCCCTATTTTCCCTCCTTTGGATCCCTATTGTGGCCGGTCTGCTAGCTTAACCAATATTCTAGCTTTTTCTCCCCTGCTACCTCCCCACATTAAATGATCAATTTAATATGAGAAAATCATTTAGGAGAATTAGATATTGATTATTATGACATTACCTCTCTCTTGAAATCATAGTCGTCCTCGACTATGGTGTAGAGAAGATAAAGCATATTCATGAGTCCTTTTCTTAGCGGGTAGAGGATCCCTATGTTACCCTACGACATCATTCCATAATGGATGACTAGTCCATTTGGCGCTTGAGAGCCTGAGGCTGCCGCAAGCATGTCTGCACATCAGTCCTATCAGTCTTCCATAGTAGAGTGACAAGCTCTACTTGGTGTTTGAATGACGTCGTCTCCACAAGCATGCATACTACTTTATTTTTGTGCACAAATAAAGAAAAAGAGAGTCTTATAAGAGAAAAAATTTGTTCATTTTTAACATTTTGTACATTTGCTTACTCTTGGGAAGCATTGTAAGCATTGACAAGGTTTAGGTTATCCTTTAATTGTATGCCTTGCATCCATCTAGCATCTTCAAAAGGATAATTCTTCAACTCCATAAGATATCGTCGGATAGTCTTACCGCCTCTTAATACCTTGTCTTCATGTCGGAGAATGGACTCGGGTTGCAGCACCTCCTCTTGGTCCTCGATCTTCTGTGGGTCTTCAATAGTTGGTTTTTGAGGTGGCTCTCCTTTGTAAGGCTTTAATAGGCTCACATGAAAAGCATTGTGTATGAGCCAATGATTGGGCAACTTAAGTTGATAGGCCATGTCATTGATTGGCCTAAGAATCTGGAAGGGACCATAGTACCTTTTTGCTAGTTTAGCATAGTACTTTTGGTGGCCCGTAGGATTCTTGCCCCTCGTGTGCCTTAATCGATCCTTGGGAAACTTTAACAAGACCCAATCGTTTCCTTTAAAGGCTTGGGCTCTTTTGTGCTTGTCAGCAGCAGCCTTTTGCCTTTGCTGTGAGATAGAGATAGCATCTTTAATCTTTTGAAAAGATTCTTGTAGGTCCCAACTATACTCATCTGCAGCGAAGATCTTCCCATGTACCTTAAGTAGCAAGGGACTTTTTGATCTTCTCTCAATTACCTCGAAAGGTGCTTTTCCCGTGGAAGTATGTACAGTGTTATTGTAAGCATACTCCACTAAGGGTAAGTACTTCTCCCATTGGGATCTTTGATCTACTTCCGTTACATAGGCTTTTAGTAGATCGAGAATGGTTAGGTTAGCTATTTCACTTTGGCCATCCGTTTGTGGATGATAGGCCGAAGAGAAATTTAGCCTTATACCTAGATTTTCAAAGAGACCTTTCCAAAAATTACTGGTCATTCTAAGATCTCTATCTGACACGATGGATGTTGACAATTCATGGTGTTTGAAAATCTGAGATATGAAGAGGGTTGCCATTTGGTGTGCCTTAATAGTCTTTTTGACATGAATAAAGTGTACTTTATTTCTAAACCTGTCAGCTTTTGTCCATATTCCAATATTCCCATGGATAGACTTGGGTAATCCAAAGATAAAATCCATGGATATACTCTCCCATGGTGAATTAGGGACTGGCAATGGCTGGAATATTCCAGGTTGCTTCCCTCTATCATACTTGTTCTTTTGTCATACCACACATTTTGAAACATGCTCTTGTATGTCTGCTTTCATGGTAGGCCAATAGAAGCACATCTCTACTCCTCGAAGAGTAGGTTAAATACCTCTATGCCTCACATAGGGAGGAGCATGGGATTCACACATGACTTTCTCACGAAGGGAGTGGGTAACACATAGCCCATTGTCATGGAGAAGATATCCATCCTGCAAGGTGAATGGTTCTTCTTTCTTCTCCAATGCAAGGGAAGTCAGAGTCAGTAGCATACTCATCTATCATAGAAGATAGATCATTGTGAGTTTCTATAGACACCACATCGATACTTGGTCGTCGTGAAAGTGCATCGACCACTTGATTATGCTTACCAACAATGTGAGCAATATGAAAATAAAATTGCAAAAGAAAATTTTCCTACCTCATTTGTTTGCCAAAAGCTTGGTTTGCGTCATGAAGTACTTGAGACTTTGGTGGTCCGTTCACAAAATAAAAGGAGTCCCCAATAGATAGTGCTTCCATGTATCTAGGTCATGTAGAACAACGAAAAGCTCTTTTTTATATATGACCAATATCCTTTCATCGGTATTAGCCTTCGGCTCTCATATGCTATGGCATGCCCTTCTTGAAGCAATACCGCTCCAGGGCAATCACCACAAGCATCACATTGAACCTCAAATGGTTTTGAGAGTTCCGGAAGCATAAGGACTGGTTGGGAGGTAAGCTTCTCTTTGAGCTTGTCAAAAGAATTTTTCTCTTCAGCAATCCATGAGTACTTAACGTTCTTCTTTGTTAAGTCATGTAATGGTCTTGCTATTTGAGAGAATTTTGCTATGAAGCGTCTATAGTATGCACACATACCAATAAAGCTTCCTTGGATTAGGACATGCTTTTATTACCTCCAACTTTGATGGATCCATATGGATACCGTCTTGAGAGAGAACATGACCTAAGTATTGAATCTCTTGAAGGAAAATTTCACCCTTCTTCCTCAAAGCTTGAAAAATTACCTGAGATGTTGCTAGTGTTCCTTCAAGAACTTAGAGTAGATGATGATATCATCAAAGAACACTTCAGCGAATTTATGGTAGGGTTTGAAGATTTTCTCCATTAAACGATTTAACGTGGTTGGAGCATTTATCAAACCAAAAGGCATGACAAGTTATTCATAAAAACCAAACGTTGTACGAAATGCGATCTTTACGATATCTTCATTCACTATCCTTATTTGATGATAGCCACTTTTAAGGTCAATCCTATTGAAGTAGGTAGAGCCTTGTAGCTTATTAAATAGATCTTTGACCCGCGATATGGGAAATTTGTTTTTGATAGTGATATTGTTTAGCACTCGATAGTCCACACACATGCAATATGTACCACCTTTCTTTTGCACTAAAAAAACATGTGAGAAAAAGGGGGAGGAGCTAGGCCTCACCATCCCTTTGTCTACCAATTTTGGTACTTGCCTCATGATCTCCTCTTGTTGAGCTTGGGATACTTGATAAGGAGGCTTGTTAAGTGGTGAGCTTTCTGGTAGGAGCTCAATTCGATGGTCATCATCCCCTCGTTTTGGAGGTAAGTCCATAAAGATATCATCGATAAAAACATCTTGGAATCCATTTATAAAATTAGACAAGTGTAGCTTTTCTTGATTCCTACCATTTTCAAACATTAGGACCTTTTATGGATTGTTTGACAAAAATCATGTACGCAGAAACTGAGCTTTTCATTGATTTATCAAAATCAGGAGAATTTACAAGGAGTATGGTACAACCAGGCTATTAGCATTTATGTACATGTTCTTTTCCATGTACTTGAAATACAACCTTCTTTCAAGGAACTTTACATTAACAATTGTACGGTCAAACCATGGTGCCCCTAGGATGACATCTTCATGTTTGAGAGGAGTGATGAAGAAATATTCTTTGTCAACAGAGCCTTGGACATGAAGCCTTAATTTCCCAATCAAGGGAGTAAGTGCGGCTTCTTGCCCCTTTAAGGCTCCATCGGCTACAACAACATCTCCAATCTCATGAGCTTGAATTCCTAACTTGGTGGTCAACTCCATTGATATTGAGGCGGTCCGGGGCGGGCAACAAGAGAGGCGACCTCTAAACACCCCTCAAGGCTCCCGTGCTGCTCAATTGGGGCTGGGGCAACCACAAGCACAACACAACAACAAACCCACAGCCAAACCCAAACAAGATAGGGGCACCACCTAGTTATGGTATGCGAACTAGGACGCAAGAGAGATTTTGGCACAACCAAGAAGATGCACCACACAACACACACAAGCAACCTCACACCAAGACACCCATGAAATGGACCAGAGAGAGCTAGAGCAAAGGGAAGAGAGAGAGGGAAGGATCTTGCGTAATACCTTATTTGTGACTTGCAAATGGAGATGGTTCGTTATGATGCTATCGTAGAACTTGTACAAAACTCACTCAATGCTTAGTGATTGCTAATCATTGCCAAAACACACACACACTGTCTTAGGGTGTGGGAGACCTCTCACCACAATACCCTCTTACAATGGACACAAAACTGGCAATGAAAAACACACTAAAACACTTTCTAAAATCAAGATCAACTGATAAAACTCAAAATACACAAGTCACCTTGAATTCACCAAACCGTATTGCACAAATGGAAGGACGAAGATTTAAACGTCGAATCACGCCTTTGATGCACCAAACCTCAATTTATTGATGATGAAGGAGCATGTACAATAGTGGTTTTGAGATTTGTGGAACTCACGCTCTCTCACTTGCAATGTGTAGCTTGAAGGCTTCTCTCACACCAAGAGTGAAGCTCACAAGTGGTTGCTACACCTAAGTCTCTCCTCACGCATAGAGTGTTGGGGTGCTATGTGAGATGTTGGAGGTTGTTTTACAAGAAGGAGAGGGGCCTATTTATAGGTTGGAGACCCCTCATTAAGATTATTGGAAATCCTAATTTACAAGCTAACGAATCAGGATTATGATTTTTTTGAATATCAAAACATTGCGGGCCTTCTTTGTCTGCTTGAGTCATGGGTGTGGGCTCAAAAGAGAGCATTATTGATGGTAGATAAGGTGAAAGTAAGTTTTAAGAAAGGGGAGAGAGAGAGAGAGAGAGAGAGAGAGAGAGAGAGAGAGAGAGAGAGAGAGAGAGAGAGTTACTATACATGTCTTGAGGTGAGGTGTCTTTTATGGTTAGGTCAATGCTATTTTGTGTTAGTATGTTAGTCGTTAGTAATCACTATAAAGTTAATGTTACATTTACAATGGGTAGAGTGAGTTGATTTGATGAAGGAAGAGGGGTGAATTAAAAGAGAATCATTGAGATGGTGAAGCTTTGAAGAAGCTTGAACTCACCCTTGTGTAGATTGTGGAAAAAATGACCGCTGGTCTTCTTCTTCTTCTTCGCTTCTTTACGCCGCCGCCACGGTTGACCACCACGATGAAAAGAGGATTTGTTGATGAAAAATCCTCAATTTGCAGAAGTTATCATGGTTAAGATGCTGAATTTTAGATATTTTAGGAGAGGTAAATGAAATTGTAACATAGAAGCAATAGAGAGAGACATGGAGAGGGTGTATGTATGTAGAGGTTCATAAAAGAACTATAGGGATGAGAGAGAAGGGTAATGGTGAAGAGGGTGGGAGAAGCCATGGAAATTGCAGGTTTGAGTGAGGGAAGGAGAGGGAGGGATGTGTAAGAGTGAGTAGGTGTGTGGAAGGGTGAGAGAAGACTAAGGGCTACTTGTGAGAAAAGTGGGCAAACTGGGGTCCACTCAAAAAATCATAGCTCACCGCTGGTAGCTCCAAAAATCATGAAAAAATTTGAGGTGATTATTCAGAGCGTGGGCTACATTTTCTCTTTTGGCCACCGCTCCAAATTAGGAGTGGAGATAGGTGCCAAAATTCTCACCAAAAAGCCTGTTTTTTATGCCTGCAAAAGTCTTTTAGTGGCCCCCTCCTTTGTTGAATTTGTACAATGCATCCAAGAGTGAGCCCCTCCTTTGTCATATTATAATACAAAGCATTCAAGTTGCCCTTGACCCATGCATGGAGGAGGATTATTGGTGAAATAAGAAATATATACATGGTGGGACTAGTGTATGGACTATTCATGGACTTTAGCTCAATGAGCACATGGTGTTAGAATAATGAGTAAAAATAATAATAAAAATATGGAGGAGTTATGGATATGGAAAGATATTGGAATCATATGACATGGTCCCTCCTTGAATTATTTTGGGTGAAAGAGGAAAAGGTATGCAAGTAAATAATATAATAAAAGTAACCAATGAGTAGAAATCAATTTTTTGTTTTCACGAGGGTGAGGGTGAAAATGTGGGAGTGATTTGTATAAAAGAAAAATATGAGGTTAGAGTATGTACATATTGGCAGAAAATATAATTATGGTGTAAGAGGATGAAAGAAGGTGTACATAGGTTTAATAAAACACACACCTAAGTAGAAATATTTAAATAAAATATCAAAATAATTATAAAAAATCCCTATATTTAGGCCATATATACAATGAAATATTTACACACAAAGAGGCCATAATATACTTTTATTTTTTATTTTTTTTATTTTTTTGGCTCAACTAGCCCAGTGACTAGCTAGCTGAGGGTTTTTAAGAAGATATGGGAAAAGCCCCCTAACTCACACACGCCTATGTACAATGAAATGGTAGGGATAGCCATAGCGTTTGGGTGAATTTGGTAGGGTGGAGTAACTTAGTATAGCAATTATGGAGAGCCGAAAAACGGCTATCATTAGCCCTCCCCCAGGATGATGGTATATTCATGTACCATCATAGAGCATCTTTTCCAAAGAGAGTGCTTTAGAGTCCTTGACGAGATCTTCATTGTTTGGCCCCTCAGAATTTTGGCTGGAGTTACACTCATGCTTCATGTAACAATACTTACATGAGACAGCGGCCTTTGGACAGATCTTTGGTAGATCCTTTGGTAGAAGGCGACTCAAATAGGGCTTCAAGCGATACCCGTTTACCCTCCTGGAGTGCTCTTTACCATTCAAGTCCATAAGCTGATAGTAACTAGAATTGAAAGCCTTCTTGACTATGTATGGCCCTTGCCATCTAGTTTCAAACTTGGCATCAAAACGATTGTCAAGTCGATTGTCATACCTTAGCACAAGCTCTCCTTCCTTGATGCCTTTGTCCTTCAGTTTCTTGTCGTGCGTTTCTTTCGCTTGTGTGGCTTTCCTCTTGTAGCACTCATATGCTGCTTCTCTTTTCCACTCAAGCTCCACTAACGTAAGAAGTCGATCCATCCATACCTCTTGATCATCTTGTGCTCCTTTGCCATGAAGTCGCATTGTTGGAATGTTGAGCTCGATAGGCTGTAAAGCCTCTTGACCATAGACCAAGTGAAATGGTGTGAACTCCGTGGCTTTCCTATATGTGGTTCGATATGCCCACAAGGCACCATCCAAGAAGTCATCCCATAATTTTGTCTTGTTTTGCACCATCTTTCTAATGATTCCTGCAATGACACCATTAGCCTTCTCCACCAAACCATTTGATTGTGGGTAGTATGGTGTGCTATGACGATGTAGAATGTGAAGCTCTTCACAAACTTCTGTGAGCAAGCCCTTCCTAAACCTTGGACCATTATCAGAAACAATCTCCAAAGGTGTGCCAAATCTGCAACAAATGTGAGTGCACACAAACTTGCTAACTGTCCTCTCATTCACTCTTGCCACACTTTGAGCTTCCACCCACCTAGTCATATAGTCTACAGCCACTAGAATGTAGAGTTTACCATTTTTTGTCCTAGGCAGAGGACCCATAGCATCAATGCCCCACTTTTCAAAGGGTCCATTTGCAAGCACTATTTGCCTCGGGCCATGCACCAACCTTCTATTTCCATTTATCTGACAATTGTGACAGCTTTTACACCAATGTTGAACATCCACATGCAAGCTTGGCCAAACATACCCCGCAAGCAAAATCTTCTTCACAGTTGATTCTTGGGAAAAATGACCACCACATGCCTCTTCATGCAAACCTTTTAGAATGGCTGGAATTTCCTCGATAGTTGGTACTCTTCTGCACACTTGATCCTTCCCTTTTTGATAGAGGGAGCCTTCTAGGAAGAGATAAAAACTTGCCTTCTTCATGAGTCTCCTCTTCTGAGCCTTCGTGAAGTCTTGTGGAAACTCACCCTCCAAAATGTAGCCGATAATGGGAGCCAATGACTCCAATCCCTGGTATCTCGGTTGCTTGACAGCTGCTGCCACCATGATGACCTGCACTTCTCTCTCAACACATGTAACTGCTTGTTGTGCAAGTAAATCGGCATCTTCATTTTGTTTCCTCGGAATATGATATAGTTGCACTTCTTCAAATTGATTAAACAATCTACGAATGGCATGAACTTTTGTCCGTAAGCTCTCATTCTTGCATGCCCAAATGCCTAAAATCTGTTTAACAATGAGAAGTGCATCTCCCTTTACCATGAGGCGTTGTATCCCTTGGCCAATGCACATCTTCAAACCATGAAGTAGAGTGTCATATTCTGCTTCATTGTTGCTAGCTGAACTTGGTAGATTGAACTTCTCTTTCATGACCACCTCTCCACTTGGGTTGAGCAACACTAGCCCTCCCCCTGCTTTTCCTATGGCTCGACGAAAAGCTCCATCAAAGAACAAAGTAAAAGCATTAGGAATACTTTTTGGTGGTGGCAATGGTAGGGTCTTTACTTCAGGCACCTTAATCTCCTTTTCGTGCACCCTATAAGTGAGAATCCCTGCCAATTGTGCACGCACACTATCTTCTACCTTGAAAGAGTATTGAAACTCTTGCAACTCCATAATCCACTTTGAGATCCTAGTACTAAGATTCATTTGAGATGACACCCAAGGGAACAAATTTTCTGCAGTGAGAATTACAAAAGGTTTTGGTAGCAGGTAGGATCTAAACTTTCTCACCGCAAACATGAGAGAAAGCATCATGAGTTCTGCTTCTGTGTAGTCTCTCTCCAAAGCATTCATGACCCTACTAGCAAAGTAGATGGGTCGCATCCTTGTACTGTGGGGATCTTGTTGTAGCAACACAGCACCAATTGTTTCTTTCCCAGCACTAGAGCTAACAAAGAATGTGTACTCCCAACAAGGAGGCATGAGTGTTGGTAGCTCTGACAAAATGACTTTAATGTTACAAAAGTACTCTTCAAGCTCATCAGACCATGCAAATTCTACTTGTTGTGTCAACTTTTGCAAAGGGTGAAGTAACTCCGAGGCTAAGTGAATGAAGCGTGACATATACTTCACCTTTTGAATGAATGAGATGACCTCCTTAAGACTCTTGGGTGATGGTAGCTCAATAAGAGCCTTTGCCTTCGAAGGATCCACTTCAATGCCTTTGTAAGAAACTTTATGACCAAGCAAGATTACTTCATCCTCACCTATATGGCACTTGTCGGGGTTGAGTTGACCTCCCATGTCGTAGAGCTTCTTTAAACCTTCTTCTACCCTTTGTAGATGCAATGATTTTGAGCTATAAATACAGAAATCATCAATGAACACCGTAATTGACTTTCCAAAGAATGCTTGAAACACCATATTCATGAAACGTTGGAATGTTGCAGGAGCATTTGTCAGACCAAATGGCATGACTCTAAAAGCATAACAACCCCAAAGAGTGATAAAGGTTGTTTTCAATTGATCCTCCAGTGCAATCCCTATTTGAAAGTAACCTGAGTAACCATCGCACACAGTGTACTTCTCATGACCAGCTACCTCATTTAGTATCTCATCCTGGAATGGGAGGGGAAAGTGATCTCTCTTTGTTGCCTCATTGAGGGGACGGTAATCCACACACACCCTCCACTTGCCGTTCTTCTTAGGAGTGACAACAACAGGAGAGACCCACTCTGAATTCTCCACTGGATAAATGAACCCTGCTGCTAGAAGCTTTCTTACCTCCTTGAGTAAAGCCTGCTCCTTGATGACTCCTAGCCTTCGTAGCTTCTGAGCCTTAGGTGTGGCCTCTGGCTTCAACTCAATCTTGTGTTGAACAACATCTACTCCACGCACATCGGTGTAGTCTTTAGCAAAAATCCTCGGAAATTTCCTTAGCACACATTTGAACTCCTCTCTTTCATCCTTTGTAAGTGTTGTTGATAGCATACCTTCCAGCATCCCTTCATCTTGAACACCTTCGTTTTCTTGGAAACCTACCTCTTCCAAACCTTGACAAGAGGTCTCTTGGTTGCTTGGCTTAAACCTTACCCCCATGACTTCGATGGAAGACTCCTCTTCAGTAATGCTGCTGCTACTTTCTTCTTCTGAAGTGCTATCGGTCCAACCTTCTTCTGTCTCACTTTGAGATGATTCTTCATGGAGCTCCTCTTGGCGTTGCTCCTTCATGTCAAAGACAACCTTCTTATGATTGTCATTCCTGCAAATTAATTTCCCACTCTCCCAATCCTGCAAAGCTCGCATTTTCATTAGCCATGGTCTTCCTAGGATAAATGGATAACCACTTCCCTTGGTCGACATAACATAAAAATCCACCGCTTTCTTAATGCCAAAGGCCTCTACAAAGACATTTTTACAAATGCCTACACACCTAGCCTTGCTATTGTTTGCCATCTTGACTTTGATTTCAGGTGTCTCATGGATGTGCATGCCTAGTCTTTGCATGAGTCCCTCTGTCATGATGCAAATTTGTGCACCCCCATCCACTAGACCTTTCCTAACCAATCTTCCTTTGATGTAACAGTCTAGCACTGGTGTAATGTCCTCATTCATTTCAGCTTGTGCAATTTTTACAACAGGCACACTCTCTTTTACCTTTCTCCTAGTGCTAACTGCCTTTGTTAAATCCCTCCTAACTTGTGGGCATAATGCAAGAAACTGAGGCCATGAGATATCAGGACCCTTACCTCTCATGTCTTCCAACAAGTTGTACGGAGCCATACCCTGTCCAAGAGGGAAGTCTTGGAGGTTGATACGACGTCGAGTCCTCTTGGTTTCCTTGGTTTCCTTTGCCTTCTTGCCTTGTCCATGGTCACTCTGTGATGTGACTCCTTCTTTCTCTTTACCTTTTCGTCGGCCACGCTTAATGCCATTGGCTTCCATGTCAACCTCATTTGAATTTGTCACCTCTACCACATGCACATTTGGATCTGGCAAAGGTGGAACTCCTTCTACCCCTTGTGGAGGTGGTCTTGGTCCATTTGGCCTTTGTAGAAGCCTTGGTTGTTGACCAGTTCCTTCACCTGCATTCATCACTGGGTAATTCAAGTTAGGCCTCCCTGGCTCCCCACGGGGCCAAGGACAATTATACATCCCATGTCCAGACTCTCCGCAGTTCCAACATTGCAAGACTCTCCTAGGTCGTGGGTCTCGCTCTTTAGACTTCTTTGCTTGTCCCTTTGGACCTACGGCTTGTGCAAGGTGAATTGACAGGCTGCTTAAGGATTCATTTAACTTCTCAATCACTTCCGTCGTTACCTCAGGAAGCTCCTTACATGTTGATGCTTGTGACTTACCTTTGGGTCTAAGACCTTCTATTGGAACCTCCCCCCTTAAGCACTTGAGTTTCCTATATTTCTCAGCAGCCCTAGTTTCAGCTGCATCAAAGGTAGCAGGTGCACCCGCCTCAACTTTTACCTTAAGGTCAGGAAAGAGTCCGGCTATGAACCTCTCCTTCTTTAGAAATTCTGCACCATCACCAGGGTTAGCAACATTTCGTATCCATAGAGCCCAAAGACGTAGGAACTCTTGCTTGTACAAGTAGTAGTCATCTAAGTCTTTTTGCTTATGAGAAACAATGTCTTGCCATAATTTCTGAGTGTTTTGGGGATCAAAGAAGTATTTCTTGAAACGATTCAAAACTTCCGTGTAATTCCCTTTAAATTCCTCAGGCAAAGAGTCAAACCAAGTGCTAGCATCTTTCCTAAGGACCACCTCAAACATTTCTACACGTTCTTGATCCGTTACTATCCTCTTGATACGGCAAGACATCTTGAAATTCGCTAGAAATAATTCTGCATCCTCTCCAGGCTCTCCAAAGAAAAGAGGATATCCAGACATTTGGCGTTGGCTCTCCATTGAATTGATTTCAAAGTGACGCGTTTTTTTTTTATTTAAAAGATTTACACAATAATATTTTCTAAATTGCAATCTATTCTACAACAAAATAAAAATATTCACTGACCTATGATAATCAATAAGAGGTAGAATGACAGGGTTTGGTGATGCGAGAATTTCTCCTACTCTTTGGGCACCAAACATGAATACCATACGTTGTTGAAAATGGATTTTTCTACTAATTGCAATGTTTATTCTAATGTGTGGAGTGAAATGGAAGGGGAAAACCTCTATTCCTGGGCCATTATCCATGGTCTATGCATGATCTAATACTCAAAACAAAACAAAAATAAAGACGTCCAAACTAAGGTCGTACCTAATCAGAGGCAAAATAAAAGGGTTTACTGAAGCGTTTATCTCGGCCAACCTAAGAGGACCTAAAATCCTACGAATTACTCGTTGAAATTGCAACTTAGTACTAAAAATTATGTGTACCTTTTGCCTTGCAATGGGAATGAAAGGATCATACAAATTCTCGTGATTCATGCAACCTACTTGACTATGCTAAAGGTTGAACCTACACAAAAAGATACACAAGCCTTTCCTCCGTGGGGGCACCAAAATTGAGGCGGTCCGGGGCGGGCAACAAGAGAGGCGACCTCTAAACACCCCTCAAGGCTCCCGTGCTGCTCAATTGGGGCTGGGGCAACCACAAGCACAACACAACAACAAACCCACAGCCAAACCCAAACAAGATAGGGGCACCACCTAGTTATGGTATGCGAACTAGGACGCAAGAGAGATTTTGGCACAACCAAGAAGATGCACCACACAACACACACAAGCAACCTCACACCAAGACACCCATGAAATGGACCAGAGAGAGCTAGAGCAAAGGGAAGAGAGAGAGGGAAGGATCTTGCGTAATACCTTATTTGTGACTTGCAAATGGAGATGGTTCGTTATGATGCTATCGTAGAACTTGTACAAAACTCACTCAATGCTTAGTGATTGCTAATCATTGCCAAAACACACACACACTGTCTTAGGGTGTGGGAGACCTCTCACCACAATACCCTCTTACAATGGACACAAAACTGGCAATGAAAAACACACTAAAACACTTTCTAAAATCAAGATCAACTGATAAAACTCAAAATACACAAGTCACCTTGAATTCACCAAACCGTATTGCACAAATGGAAGGACGAAGATTTAAACGTCGAATCACGCCTTTGATGCACCAAACCTCAATTTATTGATGATGAAGGAGCATGTACAATAGTGGTTTTGAGATTTGTGGAACTCACGCTCTCTCACTTGCAATGTGTAGCTTGAAGGCTTCTCTCACACCAAGAGTGAAGCTCACAAGTGGTTGCTACACCTAAGTCTCTCCTCACGCATAGAGTGTTGGGGTGCTATGTGAGATGTTGGAGGTTGTTTTACAAGAAGGAGAGGGGCCTATTTATAGGTTGGAGACCCCTCATTAAGATTATTGGAAATCCTAATTTACAAGCTAACGAATCAGGATTATGATTTTTTTGAATATCAAAACATTGCGGGCCTTCTTTGTCTGCTTGAGTCATGGGTGTGGGCTCAAAAGAGAGCATTATTGATGGTAGATAAGGTGAAAGTAAGTTTTAAGAAAGGGGGGAGAGAGAGAGAGAGAGAGAGAGAGAGAGAGAGAGAGAGAGAGAGAGAGAGTTACTATACATGTCTTGAGGTGAGGTGTCTTTTATGGTTAGGTCAATGCTATTTTGTGTTAGTATGTTAGTCGTTAGTAATCACTATAAAGTTAATGTTACATTTACAATGGGTAGAGTGAGTTGATTTGATGAAGGAAGAGGGGTGAATTAAAAGAGAATCATTGAGATGGTGAAGCTTTGAAGAAGCTTGAACTCACCCTTGTGTAGATTGTGGAAAAAATGACCGCTGGTCTTCTTCTTCTTCTTCGCTTCTTTACGCCGCCGCCACGGTTGACCACCACGATGAAAAGAGGATTTGTTGATGAAAAATCCTCAATTTGCAGAAGTTATCATGGTTAAGATGCTGAATTTTAGATATTTTAGGAGAGGTAAATGAAATTGTAACATAGAAGCAATAGAGAGAGACATGGAGAGGGTGTATGTATGTAGAGGTTCATAAAAGAACTATAGGGATGAGAGAGAAGGGTAATGGTGAAGAAGGTGGGAGAAGCCATGGAAATTGCAGGTTTGAGTGAGGGAAGGAGAGGGAGGGATGTGTAAGAGTGAGTAGGTGTGTGGAAGGGTGAGAGAAGACTAAGGGCTACTTGTGAGAAAAGTGGGCAAACTGGGGTCCACTCAAAAAATCATAGCTCACCGCTGGTAGCTCCAAAAATCATGAAAAAATTTGAGGTGATTATTCAGAGCGTGGGCTACATTTTCTCTTTTGGCCACCGCTCCAAATTAGGAGTGGAGATAGGTGCCAAAATTCTCACCAAAAAGCCTGTTTTTTATGCCTGCAAAAGTCTTTTAGTGGCCCCCTCCTTTGTTGAATTTGTACAATGCATCCAAGAGTGAGCCCCTCCTTTGTCATATTATAATACAAAGCATTCAAGTTGCCCTTGACCCATGCATGGAGGAGGATTATTGGTGAAATAAGAAATATATACATGGTGGGACTAGTGTATGGACTATTCATGGACTTTAGCTCAATGAGCACATGGTGTTAGAATAATGAGTAAAAATAATAATAAAAATATGGAGGAGTTATGGATATGGAAAGATATTGGAATCATATGACATGGTCCCTCCTTGAATTATTTTGGGTGAAAGAGGAAAAGGTATGCAAGTAAATAATATAATAAAAGTAACCAATGAGTAGAAATCAATTTTTTGTTTTCACGAGGGTGAGGGTGAAAATGTGGGAGTGATTTGTATAAAAGAAAAATATGAGGTTAGAGTATGTACATATTGGCAGAAAATATAATTATGGTGTAAGAGGATGAAAGAAGGTGTACATAGGTTTAATAAAACACACACCTAAGTAGAAATATTTAAATAAAATATCAAAATAATTATAAAAAATCCCTATATTTAGGCCATATATACAATGAAATATTTACACACAAAGAGGCCATAATATACTTTTATTTTTTATTTTTTTTATTTTTTTGGCTCAACTAGCCCAGTGACTAGCTAGCTGAGGGTTTTTAAGAAGATATGGGAAAAGCCCCCTAACTCACACACGCCTATGTACAATGAAATGGTAGGGATAGCCATAGCGTTTGGGTGAATTTGGTAGGGTGGAGTAACTTAGTATAGCAATTATGGAGAGCCGAAAAACGGCTATCAATATGAAATTGTGAGTAGAGCCATGGTCAAACAAAGATGAGGGCATCATGCTCCCTTACCTTTACCCAAGCATAGGATAGAGGCGATCCCTTGCAATGAGCATCCTCTTTTGGAGCTTCAATCATGGAAGCTCTAGGAGTCTCATTGCGGGTGCGTCTCTTTTGAGGCAAGAACAATAGCCATGTACTTACTCCCCACAATAATTGCATTTGTGGTCCTTACAAAAAGCTTCTAGCTCTTCAGGAGAGAGTTTATTTTTACCTTTGTAAACTCCCTTCTCCGTTGGATCGATTGTTGTCGTTGTTATTATTGGAATTGCTTTGGGAAGAGTTTGGGCATTGTTCTTCCCCTTTGCATCATTTCGATCTTTGTTTTCCATGGGCTTGGCATTCCTATTAGCCCCTTGTTGGAAATCGATGCTCAAAGCAACCATAGTGTGGTGGATTACTTTTGTGATAGAACCAGGACGTTGAGAGTTGACATACTTGATAATTTCTTCAAGTAATCCCGCACAAAATTGTTGCTTTTGCTCAACGAAGTTTATCTTTTGAGAAACAGTAGCCTCATGATGTAAATCTTAAAACTTGTCAACATATTTGTGGATAGACTTGTTGGAGAGCAACTTTAAACTCCGCCATTCGATAAGCGCTTTGTCCTTTGCATCGCTTGCAAGGAAATGTTTCATGATGGAAACTAGTAGAGTTTTCCATGTCTTTGGGGCTTCATTGTTGCCACAAAGGTTAGCCTACCATTGACAAGCAGATATCTGGAAGTGCATATCTACATGACGTAGCTTGGAGGACTCTGTGAAGCCCTTGTCTCCGAAGGCCGCATCAAATTGCTAGATGAAGACCAATACTTTGTCGGTAGCACCAAAGGTGCCATCATAGGTGAGAAACAGGAAACTCTTTCCTCCCTCTTTGAACTTCTTAAGCTTTTGGGACTTTCTCCACACAAGGTTGTTACCATATACTTGTGGTACTGATGTGTGTGAACACACTAGGACCGCCGGGGCATTTTTTCCCTCTTTAGGAGGTTTTTCCCCCCGTGCATTGTATATACGCCCATCACTCTAGGGCTATCTATCTTTCCATTGCACACTAAGTAATACACTCTCTATTGTGTGCCTTGAGCTTCCTTCGTCTTCTCCAAGTTGTGTGCGTTTCTTTGCAACCCTAATTCCAACAATTGGTATCAGAGCAGGTTGCGTCCTCCCGAGCTTAGTCGCCAGCTGCTCCAGTACACGCCTGCTCACTTTCTGGGATTTCAGTGAGCTTTGGCGAGCGTTCGCAAGTCGACAAATACTTCGGGACAGCTCGTAGAGCTTGGTCACCACTTTCTAAGCACCTAGTTACCACTTTCTTGGCAACATAAAGCATTTTGAATCACTTTCTAACAACCTATTTAGCAACATTGAGCACTTCAAAGCACTTTCTTACCACCAAGTCACCACTTTGTACTCCTTGTGAGCAGAAAAAGTGCTTCAGAGTAGTATAGATTGGTTCCTTGAAGCACTTTGAAGTACTTTTTAAGCACCATTTAGGTCTGCTCAGATTTTCGATTTGGGCTCATTTCGGCCTCCGTTTCCACTACAGATAGTATTGCACAGGCTATTTCATCATTTTGAGCAGAATTTCTGTCAGTGTCATTTTCTGCATAACATGTGCCTTATAGTCTTCTACGGTTTGTGCTATATAGCACGTGCTGTTCCCGCTCCGTTTCTCCTATTTTCCGGCAGTTTTCACTTCATGTGTAGCATTTACCATGGCTGACAAAAACAGCAGATGTGTTCAAGATGTTTGCTACTGAGGACAGGTTGGATGGGGACAACTATCCTATGTGGGCTTATATGATGCAACATGTTCTTGTGTCAAAAGGCGTCTGGAACATTGTGCAGGGCATTGATGTACGTCCTGGTTCTGAGGATGTAGGCGATGTTGAAATGGTTGCAGGTCTTGCTGCAAGGATTGCTGCTGTTAGAGTTGGTTTTCCTACGACAAAACAAGCTCGTTGGGATGTTAAGGATGCGTAGGCTCATGCATTGATTGCGTTGTCTGTGAAGCGCACCATTGTTCCTCACATCCGTTCAGCAAAATTTGCAAAACAGGCTTGGGATATTCTAGCAGGTCTTTATGCAAGCCGCAATGAGGCTAAAATTGCTCTGCTACGTAAAGAGTTGGAGTCGAAGATTATGCATGAGGAAGATGATATGGACACTTTCCTTGCTAGCGTTAAGGATATCAATGAGCAACTTATTTCTGCAGGTGAAGTCATTTCAAGCAGTTCCCTTGTGCAGACTGTTCTTGATGCCTTACCGGATTCCTACCAGACTTTTGCTAGTACTTGGAGACTCTATGACCCAAGGAAATCGAGAAGTTGTCAACTTTGATGCATTATGCACATTGCTGTTGCAAGAGTCACTTTCCGGAAAAAACAGGACTAGGCAGCGTGCAGTTGAACAGGCTTTTATTGCTTCTCAAAGAAAGGGTGGTAATAGCAATGCAGCCACTTCTTATGGTTCTGCTATGAGTGGCAAAAAGAAGATGCGTTGCCGTTGTTGTAAAGCTAATGATCACTTCATCAAGTCGTGTCCTAAGTTGAAGGCCAAAGAGGCTAAGAAGAAAGAGGGTGGTTCCACTGCAAATGCTGGTTCCACTACAAATGCAGCCATTGTTCAGTCTTTTGTGAAAGGAGACTATGATGCTGATGTTGATGCAGAATGGGCTTTTAGTGTAGAGTGCACTTACAATCTTGTTGTCCATGATGCATGCTTGTCAGTTGCTGCAGATTCACATGTGTGGTATTTCGATAGTGGTGCTACAAAGTACATTACCTCACATCGTGAATTGTTTACCTCTCTCGAGTCTCTCCCTCATGGGAATTCTGTCACTTGTGCCAACAATGCCTCTTATCCAGTTCAGGAAGTTGGAAAGATTGTGCTTACTTCTGCTCATGGCAGTTCTTTCACACTTGTTGATGCAATTTATGTACCTAGGATCAAGAAGAATCTCTTGTCTGTATCCGCACTTGCTAGACTTGGACTTGTAGTCAAATTTGTGGATGACAGATGTACAGTTCATGATCTTAGTTTTGGTGATGAAATTGTTGCATCTGGCCTTTTGTGCCGTGGGCTGTATAAGCTCACTTTGTATGACAAGTGTGGATAAAATTTTGCAAATGCTGTTGCAGATTCAAGGGCTATTTTAGATGCAAAACTTTGGCATGCACGTTTTGGTCATCTGAATTTTTCCAGTTTGCTGCGTTTGCAGAAATCTGATATGGTTGCTTCTTTGCCACCTCTTGAAGCACCTGTCAAACATGTTTGTGAAGGCTGTATTTTGGGTAAGATGCAGCGTTCTAAGTTTCCAAAGGATGGTTCAGTTCGGTCCACATGCAGGTTGCAGCTTGTTTATAGTGATGTTTGTGGGCCCATGCAAACTCCATCCTTGGGAAATTACCTGTACTTCGTGACTTTCATTGATAAATACTCCAGGCATGCATGGGTATTTCCGCTTAAAGCGAAGTCCGAAGTTTTGATGTGCTTCAAACAAGTTCTGGCTATGGCTGAAAATGTCTCGAAATGTACTATGGGCACCCTCCGTTTCGATTGAGGGGGGGAGTATATGTCTCATGAATTTAATGCATTTCTGGCTAGTCGTGGGATAAAACACCAATGTACAGTGCCTTATACACCTCAGCAAAATGGTGTTGCTGAGAGGAAAAACAAGTCACTGACGGAAATGGCACGGTGTATGGTCAAAAGTCAAGCTTTGCCGCATTCTTTTTGGCTTGAGGCCATCATGAGTGCCACTTATGTACTTAACAGGTGTCCTACAAAAGCTTTGCAGTCTATTACTCCATATGAAGCATGGCATGATAGAAAGCCTTCTATTGAGCACATGCGTGTTTTTGGTTGTTTGGCATATGCTTTGGTGCCACAAGTGCAGTGCAGAAAATTGGATGATAAGGCTGTCAAATGTATTTTTGTTGGTTATAGTGTTGAAAGCAAAGGTTACAGGTTGTATCATCAGCAAACAAAACGTATTCTGGTTTCACGGGATGTAGTGTTTGTGGAAGATTCTGTTGAGCCCTTACTGTCATGTACTAGAGACAGGAATGTAAGCTCACATGACATTTATGACACTTTGTTGCCTCTTTTCAGTGGTGGAAATACGAATGTAAGTTCCAATGAGGCAAATGTACAGCCTATGGGGGTTTCTGAAAATGTTACAGATCAGCCTATTACTGATGCAGATGTACATGATGTACTTGATGAGGAAAGGGCTGAAAATGAGCAGGCTAGAGGTATGCCAAAATGGCTGGTGCACACTTTGCGTGACAGTAAATTGGATGCACCTTTGTCTAGTCGTACTCGTTCAGGCTCTCGCCATGCATCTTATGCATCAGATTGTTATGCTTTGGCTGTGTCTAGCTTACATAATGTTGAGGAGCCTCTGTCTTTTGATGAAGCACAGAATTCAAAAAATTGGATGGCTGCCATGCAATCAGAATATGATGCACTTATAGAAAATGACACATGGACTTTATGTGATTTGCCTCCTGGCAAAAAGGCCATTGGTACGAAGTGGGTTTAAAAGTTGAAACGCAAGCCGGATGGTGAGATCGATCGCCATAAGGCTCGACTTGTTGCAAAGGGTTATGCACAACAAAAAGGCATTGATTATGAAGAGACTTTTTCTATCTCACATGATGTGATTTCTATCTTACAATCACCTGGAGATAAGCACATTAAGGATGCAATCACCAAGGACCTTATGTGCAAATTGAGAAATGTGGTTAGTGAAGATGATGTGCAACAAGCTTGTGATGAGGCGGGGATCAACACCAAAGCCTATCAGGCTATTTTTTGACTCCTAAAGGATGCCCTCAAAGAACGTGGCATTGTGGAAAACCTATGTCCTGTTCCGCACAAGGTAAACCTTGCAAAGAAGTCCACAAAAAAAGATGTTTTCTCCCGCATTTGGGCATACCTACACATTGAGGACACGATGCCAACCGCTTTATGCTTTGTGCACAACAAAGGCAAGGGAAAAAGGTAAGAAACGCTCCATAAGGCCTTCGGAGAAGGGCTTCCCTTACACAATGTGGAATAATATTTTTGTGGACCTTAGAAGGCTTCAACAAGCCATGCTTAGATTTTACAAGTTACCTGAAGAATGTGACATACTATACTTCTTTCTTTTGGCTATATTCTTATCATAGACTTTGGTCTTGCCACTATCTATTTTGCAGTGCTTGGCACAAAGGTCGCTTTTGTGCTAAAACTCGATGAGTGTCAAATAGTGAAAGGCTGAAGGTTAGAGAGGCTAAGTGTCACTCTAATGAATGAGGCCCTTTTGCAAACCAAGCGAAGAGATTCAATCGAGCCATCTCCCACTTCGTCTTTTTGTGTGCAATCAAAGAAAGACATTTTGTGGTTGGGTGCTATTGAGGTGTCCAAAGAGACCAATGGAGTACTTTCATGGATTTTTGAGAGAACTCCATGGATCACAGAAGTAATACACTCCCAACTTTCAGGTGAGAAGTTGGAGGTTGAGGGTTTTGGTAGCTATGATGTGGAGTGGCACTTAGGTGGGGACTTGAAGACCATAAAGTGTTTGCTTGGCTGCAAACAAAGGGCTTCTTCTCTCATGTCTTGTCCATTTTGCACTCAAGGGTACAAACCTAGCGGAAAAAAATCACACATGAGCTATGCACAGGTCAGTTTAATGTTTCCATGGGAGGGGATGGAGAACAAGGGTTAAACTGTCGTGATGCAGGAGAAGCTCACAATGGAGTGTGCGTGACAATCCAAGATTGCTAGGGAAGTGCAAAAATGGAGTCTTCAAGAGCACAACAACAAGTGGAAAATGTCGTAAGGCCCCGCCAAGCATGCTGCATGGTGCTAATACAGAGTGAGACAAGGGTCAAAGTGGATTCTACGCGAGTCACTACACGTGAACATAAGTCCAACTCTTGACATGTTTTTTTAAAAAAAGTCAAGTGCACCATTTAAAGATAATAGTTTTTTTCCAAAATTAGTGTGAAGAGGGCTCTTATTAATATTGCATGCTCTCATAAATCACTCATTTCTTAAGCACAGGTGATCTCTTACCATACCCAATGGTGCGCACCAAACAAACCACAAAAGAGCATCCGTCTGCCACCAACAGAAACACCCTCCAAGGATGTGAGAAGCCGGCATGGCTTAAAGGCACAAGAAAACAGCCACGAACACGTGGCTGTTCCAGACACTCTTCTAGCAGTGGGCATGGTAGTCAGGTCCATGAGACATCGAGGCAGAAGAGACTTCACCTGCTCAAGAACAAACTCCTCGACCTAGAGTGAAGCATCGCACCTAGCGTTGGCGAGAAGAGCAGGCCCAACAAACACTAGAGTATGATAGGGAGGAGCCGTCGTGCCACAATTTGCAAGCAAGACAATCCAGAGCTCGGGTGGTCCATAAGATAAAGAATTAGAGACAGAGCCACCATGGCAACGACTGATATACCGCGCACACTTCGGGTGCCTGTTGGGGGGAAGACATTGCATCGTGGTCAGGGAGCTCTCCCCACAACACAAGATAGGGAGGCAAGGGAAGAGGATGTCTCTGAAATGGCTATAGATCCAGTCCCAAAGCATGTAAACAGGCCCAAATCAAAGTTTTTCAGAAGCCTAAATGCGGCCAACTAGAAAATGTGCAAGTGCCCCCAAGCCAACCTCAGCGGCGTCGGAAAATAGCAAGGGCATTTGCAAAATCCGGCACTACTAGAAGACTACTGAGCTTTTAATTCGACGTGCCCCCTTTGCTCGCACGATGAAGGAGGTCCTTCAAAGCTATCGAAATTAGTATAGGATGCACGCAATAGCACTGGAAGCCATTCAAGAAGGTGCAGAGGCCATTTCGGTGTCAAAAGATACTAACCTATGCGCCATACATGCAAAGATAGTGACAATACAGCCAAAGGATATGCAGCTTGCATGCCAATTGCGATGGGACTTCGAGCATTAACCGAATCTACACGTCCTTTTTTGTATTGCACACCCTTCTCTTTGTAATCAAATGACTTTGCAATGACAAAATGATTATAATTTGTCTACTGTCTCCATAGTCATTTATCTTTTCGGACTATACATGTGTTTCAAGTTAAGTGCTTTTGGCCATGAAGAGTTAAATTTTAATCAAATATCAACATGTTTGGTAACCTAAGGGGCAAACAAAGCTAGCAAATGCAAAAAAAAGGGTGGCCACAAGGGCGCGCAAGTGAGCCATCCAACAGTTTTGGATGGCTCAACTACGTTGGATGGCTCACATGTGCGCCCTTGTGGCCACCCTTTTTTTTGCATTTGCTAGCTTTGTTTGCCCCTTAGGTTACCAAAAATGTTGATATATAGTGAAACTAGATGTTTATGCAGCATGAGACTAGATTTTTATATTGTCCAATGTGATTTGGCCTTTTGGTGCAGGGAACTAGTAAGTTGAGTTGAAGGAAGGCATAATGTGCTTGACAAGTTAAATCTTATGTTCATCTCACCTTTTCCAGGGTCCTAGGGGGGCAGACAAGGCCAAATAATGCAAAAAAAAGGGTGGCCACAAGGGTGCGCAGGTCAGCCATCCAAAAAATTTGAATGAGCCATCTACGCCCTTGTGGCCACCCTTTTTTTGCATTATCTGGCCTTGTCTTGCCCCCAGGATACCAAAAAAAGTTTAGATTAAGTGAAAGAAAATCTTAATGCAACATGCCAGTACAAATTCCACTTCTTTTCACTCAGATGTTTTTTGTATTGTCCCCATAATTTAGGTAAGTTGAAAGAAAATATCATATGCATCCCACTTCTACTGTGTTGTTACTTTAAGCAAATAAGACACGACTTATTGAAACACATCACTAATTTCAGCAATTTACAAGATTGAGAGATCACATTGAAAAGAATGTACAAGATAGAGAGACAGTTCAAAGTATATTTGATTACTTCTAAAAATTTGATTTTACATTATACATGTGAGGACATCATAATTTGCTTGACCATTTCATGGCGCCTCTCTTGCGCGTGAGGCAACTTCCCAGTCAGTAGGGACTGCGCTATTGCCTTAGGGTCATTTGAGCCAACGGAAGCATGTATCCCTATCTAGGCAAGAACTTTACCATAGAAGCCAGTGCCAAATGCTGTGCATACAAGGGATCTATGCACTAGGAACACAAGATGGGAAGTTTTGAGCAACGGTACACAAACACAAAACCTTGCTCAGAGCTTTCAACGACCATGTTATAAAATGGCCTTGGGGAGTAAATTCATTATGTACAATGGAAACATCGCCAGGGGGGAGTTGTCCTTGGTAATGCACAAGGGAAGACTGAGGTCCAAATCCCGTCCTCTTACCACCCGTCCTTGATGCAAACTCATCAACCTCCAGGACGTCCTATCATAAACCAGTCAAGGTTAAAAAAAAGATAATGAAGGGTAAAAAAAATAACATAAAAATTAGGATAGAGTTTACCTCTTGCTCCTTGTCATCCTCCTCCCTGTTGCCCTTTCCACCCAAGTCAATGCTCCCTTGCACTGCACCTACAAGCTTTGGATCATCAGAGGGACGGTTACGCAGTGGAATAGGCAACCTAGCAACCTCAACCTTGGCTTGCATGGCCTAGAATTTATCCTCAACCACATGCGATTGCTCTACTGCCAGGACCTCCGCACACACAAGTGCAATAGTGTTAGTAACAAAGTCCCCAAGTGGCAAGAGATTGCTTTCAAGGGCATCTGGTGCACTATCTAAGGGAAATTTGGCACTGGTGCATAGCACGCTCAAGCATTCATCCATGTGCATACCAAATGCTTTCTCTAAGTCATGCATAAACACATACTCCTTCCCACCCACCACCACTGAGGAGAAGCGGCTAGTTTCTACCTCTAGGATAGCCTCATCCGTCAATGGTAGTGGCACTCGAGTGTCACTAGGGCTAGCCACAATGATGGATTTCTCAACCACCTCCTCGAGCCCCCTGGGATACTCAAGTTGAAGTGTCTATCCTTCCGCTACAAGGTTCATGGGGACAACCTCTTGCTCCTTGGTGTCCTTGATAAAGGATCCAACTTGAAGGTGTGGTCGGCAAAGCTCCTTCAAATCAAGTTCCTCGTGCACAAAGAAGATGAATGCTGCTAGTCAAGAAAGATACTCCACCCCCAACTTGCGCTTCTTGAGCGCTAGGGCTTGCTCGTCCAAGAAATGGCATGGGTTGGTAGCAACAATTCCTTGGAACCGTCTCAACCGCTTGGAGAATGGGAAATCACCTTTGTATATGTAGCACAAAAGATCGCAAGGCACCTAAATCCCAGCATGTGGGGAGATAGATACATAATATTTTATGATGTTTATGATGTGCTCCTCCATGAATGCTAAAATCTCGGCGAATGCATCCATGTGAAGGGCAATTGTCGCGTCAAGATCAAGGAGACGAGTAAAGAAGGTGTGGAGGTCCAACCTCCCTTTGTAATTGATGTCCTCAAGGAAGAGGATGAATCATGACAAAGGGGTGGATGTGGGTGCAGATGCAGAGGCTGTGGAGACGTCCATATCTAGCCAGGGGTGCATATAGAGAGTGGAGGAGCTCAAGTGTTGCAAAAGTGAAAAGTGTGAATGATCCAGGCAGCCCCCCTTTTATAATTGTACCTTTTTTAAAGAAGACACTTTCCCCAATTTTTTTTTAAAAAAAGGCACTTTCACCAAAACTGAACTTTCATCTCAATGTGAAAAATTATATTCAAAGTCATAGTTTGCCGAAGAAATCATGTTGATTACATCGGGGATTGTTTCAAAAATTGCAAGAGTTATAAAGCTCTAAGAGTGATAGCATAGTTCCACCCATGCCCTAGTCCTCCTCGACCTTCAATTTGTCTTCCATTCTCTTCCCAATCTGCGGACATTCATTACAATAAGTAGCCATTCATTACAATAAGTAGCCAATGATCGCCAAACTATGATGTATTGAAAATGTGGTGGAAGGATTTCACCTTGTGACCTTGCAAATGAGATTGCGCTTGTTGAAGGGCCTCAAAACCCATAATAGCCAAATGTTCTTGCATATTACTGAGAGTTCATTGTTTGTTCGCTTGGAAAGCCTCAAAAGCATCATTGGGCATCCTCACTGCAATGTCAAAAGCTTGCAATAGCACCGTCTACACTATGTAAGGGAGTCCACACTCCAAGCTTGTACATCCAATGATCATAGTGAAATTGATTGTACAAGGAGGTGCGGGATTTTAAATAGCACATCCCAATACCTGAAGCTCCAATCTTACAATGGTATCTATGCCCATTGTGCATGCCCTCTACAAAACCCCAGTCTGCTTCTAAAAGCCTTCCTAATTCTTCATAATCCACATCTTTATAGACAAGCATTGTGGTAGTCTCCACAAATCCAAACTCTTAAAAAATGTGCACGAAACAATGAATAGGCAAGCACCAACTCAAGCCCACAAACCTAGAAGATTTAGAGTATTTCAAAGAGTTTTGGACATCTATTATCATCTTTTGCTTGAAAGATGCTACCGACCACAAATCTGGCTGTGGTGGCCGCTCCATACTTAATAAGGAAGATATTTTGATGGGTTCAAGCTTTCCAAACACTTGTGTAGAAGTAGGCACAATATAAGAGTGAGAATAGAAGAAATTCCTTCTTTGAACCAGTTTGGTTGGGCAAAGATGTGCGAAAATTGTTGCTCCAATATCCGCATGTATAGCATTGAATGTGCTGGAGAGACTATGTAGTGGCTGCTCCTCCACCAATGTAGATGAAAATATGACTAAAATGCATGGTAAATCTTAAGTATGAATCCACAAAAACATTACACCATGATTTCACACCTAACTTTGTATTCTCAAAACATATACTTACAAGGTGTTGGAAATCGAGGTGGTTGTTGCAATAGCATGCTTGACATTGAGAAAACATGTTGTACAATGGCTACGGTCCCCTTGTCTTTATAGTTCTTGAAGCCAAAGAGCTTTCCTTTCCAAAATGATCCAAGTTTGCACGATTTTCCACACAGTGAGAGCCAATAGCAGATGGCTGCATGTATACCCAAGCACCTTTGGTGAACTCTTGTGGCACTCACTCATCATCTATACCTTTTGTGTTGTGGCATGCAAGTGATGTGACCTCATCCTTTGGCCGCCTTTGCGGAGTAGATCTGACCATGGTTGAACAAAGACAATTAGGAGGAGGAGCAGGACCTTGCTTGTTGCTACAATGTAGGTGGAAGTAAGTGATAGGAGAAGGTGGATAACCCTTGCTTGGTGTGGCAATGGGGGTGGTAGAGGGGGAGAGAGGAGCTTTTCTTGCTGCAGCAATGGAGATGGTGTAGAGAGAGAGTGTTGGAGTAGAGGATGAGTGTGATGGTTGCTGTAAGGACACAGGTCCTATGGGCAAGGTCACCGGCATGACTGGACAGTGTGTACGCTAGGGGGAGGGTATAAGATAGCACGATTGGGTGGAGACTAGCACACACATTACCACCACCCTTTCACTGGTATCCGAGCTATTTTTGGGAGGAGGAGAAAAGCGGGTTGCATGTGTGTGTGATGTTCTGCTTCTCTCCCACATCCTGCAGACAACGATGTCTCCGCTGTGCAGCAAAAAGAAGAAACGTGCAAGCAGATAACGACAGTCGATTGCGGCCCCATTTGTGCATGACCAAGGAAAACTCGACCGGCAACTTGACGACACCAAGGCTCTGAAGGCTTCCATTGGCGCCGTTGGTTGCACGCGTAGGAAGGCCTGCTTAACCCTTGCATGAAGGAGGGTTAAACCCATCCCATGAAGGTAAGAGGCCAACACTTTACCATCAAGCTATGGATCCTTGTTGTGTATAACAAGGAAAGATAGCATATTTGTGTTGAAAGGAAAACTAGAAGGAAAGGGAAAGCTTCAAACTTCAAGGAAGTAGCTTCACCCTTCCTTTTCACTTCTTGGAGGAAGGCAAGTTTTCCTCCAAAAATTCTTTTTTCCTCAAGAAGGTAGCTTCAAAGTGAACAAAACTCTTCACAAAAATGATGGGTTTTTGTGAAAAATCAACAAAGGTGTTCTTACAACGAACAACAAGTGAAGTGCTCAAATTCTCGCAAGGCAAAGTTCGCATGTAACGTAAATCGCGGAGCATATAAAACACAAAGACTTCAATTTCTCAAGGTACAAATTGTCTTTGTTTTTTCTCTCTTTGTATTAGTGTGTGTTTACCATGGCCAGTGAGGATATCCCACCTTTACACACGTTTGATTTTGAGCACGTAGATCAAAATTAGTGTGTGTTTACCATGGCCAGTGAGGATATCCCACCTACACACACGTTTGATTTTGAGCATGTAGATCAAAATTAGGACACCACGGGTGCTGCTGACACTAATATGCATGATGATGATGATTTAGGAGATCATGGGCTTGTAGATATAGCTTCTTTCAAGACTTTGGAACATCACCAAAGCATACTTAAAAGCAACCTCTCTGCACTCATTGCAAATGTTACTAAGCCTCATTTATGTATGCAACACGAGGCCAGATATTCAGTTTGCAGTCTCACACGTTAGCTGATTCATGCATAGCCCAAGGTGTAAGAATTGGCAGGCTGTCAAGAATATTTTCCGCTACCTTAGTGGCACTCTACACCTTGGCTTGTTTTATCCCAAGGGGGGATCATTACCGCCAGACTTACATGCTTTTTCGGACTCAGATTGGGGTGGTTGTTTTGACATGCGAGTGTCCACAAGTGGTTTTTGTTTCATGCTTGGCAGTTCATGTATATCATGGTTGAGCAAGAAGCAACCTACTGTGGCCACTTCGAGTTGTGAGGCTGAGTACAGGGAAGTCTTCATAGCTATGGTTGAGTGTGTATGGCTCAGATGCCTTATGGCTGATTTGGGTGTTGGACAGGACACTGCCAACACTATCTACACTGATAGTCAAAGCGCATTGGCAGTTGCGAGGAACCTAGTTTTTCATGCTCGCACAAAGCACATTGAGGTGCATTACCACTATGTCAGGGAGAGGCTCTCAGCAGGAGAGATCAGCTTGGCTTATGTGCCAACACAGAACAACCTTGCAGATCTTTTCACAAAGGCATTGTCTCGTGAGAAGCTTGAAGCTCTCCGAAAAGCTTTGGGCTTACTCCCCTTTGTGGACTGATCATGTCCTCAGGGCATGGCACTTCCCTTTACTCATGTGTCAACTCTCGTTCACCGCATCACTCCAGGGGGGATTTGTTACCATATACTTGTGGTAGTGATGTGTGTGAACACACTAGGACCGCCGGGGCATTTTTTTCCTCTTTAGGAGGTTTTTCCCCCCGTGCATTGTTTATACGCCCATCACTCTAGGGCTATCTATCTTTCCATTGCACACTAAGTAATACACTCTCTATTGTGTGCCTTGAGCTTCCTTCGTCTTCTCCAAGCTGTGTACGTTTCTTTGCAACCATAATTCCAACAAAGGTAGGATTTGTGATGTCCTCTCCTCTTGTATTCTCTAGGAGAATAGATGTTTCTTTTGTCGGAAGAGGAGAAAGGTGAAGAAGAAGGAGAAGAGGGTGACCTCTTTCTTGCCTTTTTCTTAATTTGTTTCCTCTCTTCCCTTTTGGAGTGACGAGGAGAAGGAGTATGGGTTGACCATTTCCTCTTTGGGAGGAGTTGGCGATCGTCTAGACCACCATCTTCGTGGAGCCACATCTTCAGAGGAACTTAGTGATTTGCTTCTCTCTCGTTCTTTGGATTCTTCCTCTCTTAAAAGAGAGAGTCTTCTTCTGGGAGTCTCATCAAGAGGCTTCCTAAGATCTCTTTCCTCTTGGAGAGGAAGGGAAATCCCATAAGCACGAGATTGTTGAGTAACTTCGGCCTGCAAAGCAGGGTTGCCCATAGCTTGTTGCCACCTAGTAACAAGATAATTAACAAACATGGAGGCATCATCATCAACACCTTCCTGTGCAAAATCAAAGTTGTCAATATTCATCCTACTCTCTTGATTATTGTCATCCATGCTAATTAAATGTATGTATAAATTACTTTGTGCTTTAGTACCCTCGAAAACCTTAGTCACTACTCTTCTTTACTTTTGAAAATTAGTTCTCAAGAAGCCACACCCATGGTTTAGAGACTGTTGATTGCAAAGACTAGTGGAGAGGGTCTAACATTGCTCGGTTGATTATGGTTCATGTTAAGCTTGATAATAGCTCAATAATGGTTAAGCCAAAGGCAAGCCCACAGAGACTCTATTACTAAGACTATAGTTCCCAACGGTGTACCTCAAACTAAGTCCTTTTCAACCAAGATAATAGATCTTACCCTATTGCAATGAACATGTCCAACCTTTCATGAACAACTTAAGGACCTCTCTTCTTAAGCAAGAAAAGAGAAACCAATAGCTCTGATACCAATGTAATGGAAATGGCCTATGAGAATTGAGAATAGCGGAATTAAGAGAACTTTAATGAGCATTTTGATGAGACTACTTTGAGACATAGAGGGTGAACTTAATTAGCGGTAGCAACATAACCATTATACTTCATTAAGTTGGCTCGAACAATACTTTTGCAAGAGAGAGAATAAGAGAACTTGACAACAATTGAGGATCGGATTTATATGGAGCCGATCCCCCCTCCAAAAGGCTTTTGTATTATAATTTCTCCCATAAAGAGAGACTTGATACGATACAAGCTTTGTGTTCGTTGAGACCTTGATGGTGCAATGAAGACATTATGAGAAATATGGACTTTGCATGGGGCTTGTAAGAAATCCTAATTTTTAGTGATTAAGGCTAATGTTGTGTAGGGTTAAGAGGACAAGGGAATTGAAGAAGGTAGTTTTGAGTAGGCTTTCCTAGACTTTGTTTTAAGACAAATGTAGGATGTGGACTTAAGAGGTTACTTTCTCTCTCTAGCTTTTGAAAGTGAAGGAAGTATAGGGGTGTGGCTATATCAACAAAAAAGTAGGTCACTAAGAGCCAAAATTTGATTTTTTTTCAAAAAGTTCATTTTTACTTATTTTTGACTTAAAACTCCCTCCCAACATATATACATATCCAAAAATCATTTTTTAACCCTTTTTTTTAACCTACAAGCTTTGAAAGTCCATTTTTTCAAAATCTTTTCTCCCAAAAAGTAAAAAACACTTTGTTCTCTCCTCTCTCCCTCTCCTCTCCCTCCCTGTCCCTACCTTCCTCCTCCTCCCCAATCTCTCCCTCCCCCCTCCCTCTTCTCTCCTCCCATCTTTCTCTCTCTCCCTCCCCCTCTATCTTTTCATCCTTTGCTTCCTCACGCAACAGTTGCCATGGTGCTTACGAATATCACAAATCGTTTGCTTCCACCACTACATACTCCGCACACCAAAAGCGTACATATTCGCTTGCCCACGTCGTTTGCACCGAAAGCCGCATGTGAGGGTGATCAAAGGTCATCACATGAACGTCGCACCGCCGGTGAAATGAATGTTGGGTGGATGGCCATTTGTACCCTTACGATCCTATAGGCTGCTTCCATCCATCCTTTAATAGCCTTTCGATGTTTCTTCAATATGTTGGGAGGGGAGAAGCAGGCTTGTTAAGCATTTGCAAGCGGTTGTGTATGGGTGCAAGTGCTTCTTTGTATATGTGCATGCACGAATGTCAAGCTCTTCAGCTCAAGACGGTGGCATTACAAGATAGTATTGTCTCTTCAGAGATGGAGGTTGAAACTCTTCAACAACAAATACAGGAAAAGGATTCTCACATTATGAAGCTTGCCAAAACCATCACATATTTGAAAGAAACACCCCTTGGTGTAAGGGAACGCAAACGCACGTATTCATCCATTGAAACCCTTGCACATTTGAGTGGAGCATGCGAACGATGAATGATAGCCACAAGGTGATTTGGTCTTTACTTGAATGATACATTCTTACTTCACACTATTTTCTAACATTTATCTTATTGGTTACTAGAAACTTCATCCAGGAGGGATGCGGTGGAACAAGCCAATATGATCAAGTCAACCTTCTCACTAGTTGTCTCAATACCCATGATGTGATTTCTATCTTACAATCACCTGGAGATAAGCACATTAAGGATGCAATCACCAAGGACCTTATGTGCAAATTGAGAAATGTGGTTAGTGAAGATGACGTGCAACAAGCTTGTGATGAGGCGGGGATCAACACCAAAGCCTATCAGGCTATTTTTTGACTCCTAAAGGATGCCCTCAAAGAACGTGGCATTGTGGAAAACCTATGTCCTGTTCCGCACAAGGTAAACCTTGCAAAGAAGTCCACAAAAAAAGATGTTTTCTCCCGCATTTGGGCATACCTACACATTGAGGACACGATGCCAACCGCTTTATGCTTTGTGCACAACAAAGGCAAGGGAAAAAGGTAAGAAACGCTCCATAAGGCCTTCGGAGAAGGGCTTCCCTTACACAATGTGGAATAATATTTTTGTGGACCTTAGAAGGCTTCAACAAGCCATGCTTAGATTTTACAAGTTACCTGAAGAATGTGACATACTATACTTCTTTCTTTTGGCTATATTCTTATCATAGACTTTGGTCTTGCCACTATCTATTTTGCAGTGCTTGGCACAAAGGTCGCTTTTGTGCTAAAACTCGATGAGTGTCAAATAGTGAAAGGCTGAAGGTTAGAGAGGCTAAGTGTCACTCTAATGAATGAGGCCCTTTTGCAAACCAAGCGAAGAGATTCAATCGAGCCATCTCCCACTTCGTCTTTTTGTGTGCAATCAAAGAAAGACATTTTGTGGTTGGGTGCTATTGAGGTGTCCAAAGAGACCAATGGAGTACTTTCATGGATTTTTGAGAGAACTCCATGGATCACAGAAGTAATACACTCCCAACTTTCAGGTGAGAAGTTGGAGGTTGAGGGTTTTGGTAGCTATGATGTGGAGTGGCACTTAGGTGGGGACTTGAAGACCATAAAGTGTTTGCTTGGCTGCAAACAAAGGGCTTCTTCTCTCATGTCTTGTCCATTTTGCACTCAAGGGTACAAACCTAGCGGAAAAAAATCACACATGAGCTATGCACAGGTCAGTTTAATGTTTCCATGGGAGGGGATGGAGAACAAGGGTTAAACTGTCGTGATGCAGGAGAAGCTCACAATGGAGTGTGTGTGACAATCCAAGATTGCTAGGGAAGTGCAAAAATGGAGTCTTCAAGAGCACAACAACAAGTGGCAAATGTCGTAAGGCCCCGCCAAGCATGCTGCATGGTGCTAATACAGAGTGAGACAAGGGTCAAAGTGGATTCTACGTGAGTCACTACACGTGAACACAAGTCCAACTCTTGACATGTTTTTTTTAAAAAAGTCAAGTGCACCATTTAAAGATAATAGTTTTTTTCCAAAATTAGTGTGAAGAGGGCCCTTATTAATATTGCATGCTCTCATAAATCACTCATTTCTTAAGCACAGGTGATCTCTTACCATACCCAATGGTGCGCACCAAACAAACCACAAAAGAGCATCCGCCTGCCACCAACAGAAACACCCTCCAAGGATGTGAGAAGCCGGCATGAAATATTGCAATTGTTACCATATACATGTGGTAGTGGTGTGTGTGAACACATCACTACCATATACATGTGGTAGTGATATGTGTGAACACACTAGGACCGCCGGGGCATTTTTTCCCTCTTTAGGAGGTTTTTTTCCGCATGCATTGTATATAAGCCCATCACTCTAGGGCTATCTATCTTTCCATTGCACACTAAGTAACACACTCTCTATTGTGTTCCTTGAGCTTCCTTCGTCTTCTCCAAGTTGTGTGTGTTTCTCTACAACCCTAATTCCAACAATTGGTATCAGAGCAGGTCACGTCCTCCTGGGCTTAGTCGCCAGCTGCTCCAGCACGCGCCTGCTCACTTTCTCCGATTTTAGTGAGCTTTGGCGAGCGTTCGCAGGTCAACAAAGATTTTGGGACAGCTCAAAGAGCTAGGTCTGCTCAGAATTTTTATTTGGGCTCATTTCGGCCTCCGTTTCCACTACAGGCAATACTGCACAGGCTATTTTGTCATTTTGTGCAGAATTTCTGTCAGTGCCGTTTTCTGCATTACAGGTTCCTTATAGTCTTCTACAGTTTGTGCTATATAGCACAGGTTGTTCCCGCTCCGTTTCTTCTTTTTTCGGGCAGTTTTCACATCAGGTGCAGCATTTACCATGGCTGACAACAACAACACAGATGTGTTCAAGATGTTTGCTGCTGAGGACACGTTGGATGGGGACAACTACCCTATGTGGGCTTATATGATGCAACATGTTCTTGTGTCAAAGGGTGTCTGGAACATTGTGCAGGGCATTGATGTACGTCCTGGTTCTGAGGATGTAGGCGATGTTGAGGATGTTGCAGGTCTTGCTGCCAGGATTGCTGCTGTTAGAGTTGTTTTGCCTACGGCAGAACAAGCTCGTTGGGATGTTAAGGATGCGCAGGCTCATGCATTGATTGCGTTGTCTGTGAAGCGCACCATTGTTCCTCACATCCGTTCAGCAAAATCTGCAAAACAGGCTTGGGATATTCTAGCAGGTCTTTATGCAAGCCACACTGAGGCTAAAATTGCTTTGCTGCATAAAGAGTTGGAGTCGAAGATTATGCATGAGGAAGATGACATGGACACTTTCCTTGCTAGTGTCAAGGATATCAATGAGCAGCTTATTTCTGCAGGTGAAGTCATTTCAGACAGTTCCCTTGTGCAGACTGTTCTTGATGCCTTACCAGATTCCTACCAGACTTTCGCTAGTACTTGGAGACTGATGACCCAAGGAAATCCTGAAGTTGTCAAGTTTGATGCATTATGCACATTGCTGTTGCAAGACTCACTTTCTACAAAAAACAGGACTAGGCAGCGTGCAGTTGAACAGGCTTTTATTGCTTCTCAAAGAAAGGATGGTAACAGTAATGCAGCCACTTCTTATGGTTCTGCTGCGAGTGGCGAAAATTCTGTTCCTAATGCTTCTTCTGGCAGTACTTCGTCTAGCAATTCTGGTGATAAGGGCAAAAAGAAGATGCGTTGCCATTATTGTAAAGCCAATGATCACTTGATCAAGTCGTGTCCTAAGTTGAAGGCCAAAGAGGCTACGAAGAAAGAGGGTGGTTCCACTGCAAATGCTAGTTCCACTACAAATGCATCCATTGTTGAGTCTTCTGTGAAAGGAGACTGTGTTGCTGATGTTGATGCAGAATGGGCTTTTAGCGTAGAGTGCACTTACAATCCTGCTGTCCATGATGCATGCTTGTCAGTTGCTGCAGATTCACATGTGTGGTATTTCGATAGTGGTGCTACAAAGCACATTATCTCACATCGTGAATTGTTTACCTCTCTTGAGTCTGTCCCTCATGGGAATTCAGTCACTTGTGCCAACAACGCCTCTTATCCACTTCAGGGAGTTGGAAAGATTGTGCTCACTGCTGCTAATGGCAGTTCCTTCATACTTGTTGATGCACTTTATGTACCTGGGATCAAGAAGAATCTCTTGTCTGTATCCGCACTTGCTAGACTTGGACTTGTAGTCAAATTTGTGGATGACAGATGTACAGTTCATGATCTCAGTTTTGGTGATGAAATTGTTGCATCTGGGCTTTTGTGCCGTGGGCTGTATAAGCTCACTTTGTATGACAAGTGTGGACAAAATTTTGCAAATGCTGTTGCAGATTCAAGGGCTATTTTAGATGCAAAACTTTGGCATGCCCGTTTTGGTCATCTGAATTTTGCCAGTTTGCTACGTTTGCAGATATTTGATATGGTTGCTTCTTTGCCGCCTCTTGAAGCACCTGTCAAACATGTTTGTGAAGGCTATATTTTGGGTAAGATGCAGCGTTCTAAATTTCCAAAGGGTGGTTCAGTTCGGGCCACATGCAAGTTGCAGCTTGTGCATAGTGATGTTTGTGGGCCCATGCAAACTCCGTCCTTGGGAAATTACCTGTACTTCGTGACTTTCATTGATGATTACTCCAGGCATGCATGGGTATTTCCGCTTAAAGCGAAGTCCGAAGTTTTGATGTGCTTCAAACAATTTCTGGCTATGGCTGAAAATGTCTCGAAATGTACTATGGGCACCCTTCGTTCCGATCGAGGGGGGGAGTATATGTCTCATGAATTTAATGCATTTCTGGCTAGTCGTGGGATAAAACTCCAATGTACAGTGCCTTATACACCTCAGCAAAATGGTGTTGCTGAGAGGAAAAACAGGTCACTGACGGAAATGGCACGATGTATGGTCAAAAGTCAAGCTTTTCCGCATTCTTTTTGGCTTGAGGCCATCATGTGTGCCACTTATGTACTTAACAGGTGTCCTACGAAAGCGTTGCAGTCTATTACTCCATATGAAGCATGGCATGATAGAAAACCTTCTATTGAGCACATGCGTGTTTTTGGTTGTTTGGCATATGCTTTGGTGCCCCAAGTGCAACGCAGAAAATTGGATGATAAGGCTGTCAAACGTATTTTTGTTGGTTATAGTGCTGAAAGCAAAGGTTACAGGTTGTATCATCCACAAAAAAAAGGTATTCTGGTTTCTCGGGATGTAGTGTTTGTGGAAGACTCTATTCAGCCCTTGTTGTAATGTATTAGAGACAATAATGTAAGCTCACAGGACATTTATTACACTTTGTTGCCTCTTTTCAGTGGTGGAAATATGAATGTAAGTTCCAATGAGGCAAATGTACAGCCTATGGGGGTTTCTAAAAATGTTTTAGATCAGTCTATTACTGATGCAGATGTACATGATGTATTTGATGAGGAAAGGGCTGAAAATGAGCAAGCTAGAGGTTTGCCAAAATGGCTGGTGCACACTTTGCGTGACAGTAAATTGGATGCACCTTTATCTAGTCGTACTCGTTCAGGCTCTCGCCATGCATCTTATGCATCAGATTGTTATGCTTTGACTGTGTCTAGCTTACTTGATGTTGAGGAGCCTCTGTCTTTTGATGAAGTAAAAAATTCAGAAAATTGGATGGCTGCCATGCAATTAGAATATGATGCACTTATAGAGAATGACACATGGACTTTATGTGATTTGCCTCCTGGCAAAAAGGCCATTGGTACGAAGTGGGTTTACAAGTTGAAACGCAAACTGGATGGTGAGATCGATCGCCATAAGGCTCGACTTGTTGCAAAGGGTTATGCACAGCAAAAAGGCATAGATTATGAAGAGACTTTTGCTCCCACTTGTCGTATGACTACTGTGAGTTTTCTATGTGCATTGGTAGCTCATTTTGGTTGGGATGTACATCAATCAGACATTGTTACTGCTTTCTTGAATGGTGACTGAACGAGTACGAGCGGAAGTGTGACGCGAGAGAGAGTGCGAGAAGAAGAGCACGACGATATGGTGAACTCGCTCTACTGTAATGTGTAGAGCATAGTGAGTTCTCATTAGGTTTTTACAAAAGAATATGTGTACATACCTAAGGGCCCGCCGACTTACCTGGGCGACCACATTGGGCTTTATACCCCAACAACCTCCCACTTAAAGTCCAATGTGGTACTTTAAGTGTGAGAGAAGCTAATATACAAGAGATGTACAGAAGTGATGTACTACCCTACACCTAACTGCTTGCGACAATGCGCAAAGCTCTCTGAGGGAAGTCCTTTTTTTGTAAGTAGATCAGCAGGATTTTCTATGGTGTGAACTTTGACAAGCTGAAGTTGCTTATCCTCTAGCATTTCCCTGATGAAATGATACTTCACATCCACATGCTTTGTCTTTGAGTGATAAACTGGATTGCGAGCCAATTGTATAGCACTTTGACTATCACAATATAACACAAGCATCTCTTCTTTGATTCCCAAATCTGTTACTAGTCGATTAAGCCAAATTGATTCTTTGCATGCCTCTGATGCTGCAACATATTCAGCCTCTGTAGTAGACTGAGTAACACAATCTTGTAATCTAGAACGCCGTGATACTGCTCCACTAGCCAATGTAAAGACATACCCTGACGTAGACCTTCGGTTGTCTAAGTCACCTGCATAATCTGAGTTTGTAAAACCCTTTACACTTAGCTCCTGACTCCCATAGCATATACGCATACTCTTTGTAGCTTCCAGGTATCTCAATATTCCTTTCACTGCCTGCCAATGTTTCTTGCCTGGGTTTGACATGTATCGACTTACTACACCCACTGCAAATGCAATGTCTGGGCGAGTAGCAATCATTGCATACATCAAACTACCCACTGCAGACGCATATGGAATCTTATCCATTTCAGCCTGTTCTTCCTCAGACACATGACAATCTTGTTTGCTAAGTTTCACATATGGTGGCAGTGGAACACTCAGTGCCTTTCCCTTCTCCATATTGAAACGTTGCAAAACCTTGTCAATATACTCTGTTTGAGATAACCAAATCAACTTCTTTGATCTCTCTCTCTCAATGCGCATACCAAGTATATGACTTGCCTCACCCATGTCTTTCATGTCAAACGATTTTGCCATCTTTGACTTCAAAGCTGAAATTTCTTCCAAGTGCTTGCCAGCAATCAACATGTCATCCACATACAAAATAAGGATCAGCCAACTACCATCCTTAGCCTTCTTTGTATATAGACAGTGATCGAACTCACTACGTTTGTAGCCTTGAGAAAGCATAAACTTGTGGAACTTATGGTACCATGCCCTCGGTGATTGTTTTAAGCCATAAAGACTCTTTAACAACTAGCATACCAAATCTTCCGTCCCTTTCTCAACAAACCTTGCTGGCTGCTGCATGTAAATTTCCACATCTAAATCACCCGTCAAGAACGCTGTCTTGACATCCATTTGGTGCAACAAAAAATCTAATATGGAAACCAATGCAAGAAAGCATCTCAATGTAGTCATCTTGACCACCGGAGAGAAGACTTCATCAAAGTCAATGCCTTGTTCTTGCTTAAATCCCTTGGCAACAAGCCTTGCTTTATACTTTGGCTGACTATCATGAGCGGTGATCTTATACCTGTAAACCCATTTACAGGGTAGAGCCTTTTTGCCCCGTGGTAATTTAACTAGCTTCCATGTCTGGTTTTTATGCAAAGCTGTCATCTCTGACTGCATGGCCAATTGCCAATTCCCAGAGTCCTTCATTTGCACTGCTTCCTTGTAACATGAAGGCTCATTGCAATCAGTCAACATGACATAATTCATAGATGGAACAAACCTATCAGGAGGTCGCGTGACACGTCCAGATCTACGCACAATAGGTGGCTCAGGCTCAGCCACAACCTGTGGTTCCACTCTATCCTGTCCTTGCTCCTCTTGAGCCCTGACAGTTTGTCTTGCACGTGCAGGTCCATCTTCTTGGAAGACAACTCTTCTAATCTCCTCAACCCTCTCTGGTTTAGAATGATATTTGGATTCATTAAAGTGAACATCATTGTTGCGAACAACCTTTCTAGATTTGGGATCCCAAAGTCTGTACCCCATCTCACCAAAATTACCATAGCCTAGAAAGATGCACTTTCTACTCTTTGGCTCAAGTTTGTTCCTAAATTCCTTTGGAATGTGAGTATATGCCTCACAGCCAAAGACTCTGAGATGCTTGTATGAGGGCATTTTGCCTAACCATACCATCTCTGGCACTGAATCCTTCTGCAAAACCTTGCTAGGAGATCTATTTACAAGATGAACAGCTGTTGATACAGCTTCAACCCAAAACCCATTTGGCAGCTGTGCATTAGACAACATACTTCTGACCTTCTCTTGTATGGTCCTATTCATCCTCTCAGCAACACCATTTTGAGGAGGATTGTAAGGAGCAGTAAGTTCACGTTTTATACCTTTTGACTCACAAAAGTCCTGAAAGGCCTTTGAAACATACTCTCCACCATTGTCAGTGCGTAAGCATTTAAGCTTCTTGCCACTCTGATTCTCCACAAGTGTCACAAACGTTTTGAAAACACTAAACGCTTCATCCTTGTGCTTGAGAAAGTAAACCCATACTTTCCTCGAGTAATCATCTATAAATGTCATAAAGTAAGAAGCTCCCCCTAGAGATAGGTTAGGCATAGGTCCACACAAATCACTATGAACAAGTGCCAACTGTGCATCTCTTCTACTGCTTCTATGCTTATGTGGCTGTTGTGTTTGCTTACCATACAGAGAATGTTCACAGAATTCAAAATCATTAAATGAAAATCCAGGCAAATAACCAGAACGAGACAAGATTTCCATTCCCTTCTTGGACATATGTCCTAACCGGCTATGCCACAAAGAAACGTTCGGCTGCTCGGTTACATTGATTACATTTTTAGAGACATTTGATACATAAATCATGTAAAGTCCTCCAGACTTTACTCCATGTGCTACTGTCATAGAACCCTTGGATATCTTCCACATGTTCTGTCCAAAAGTGGTGACGTAGCCAGCATCATCAAGTAAACCTGTGCTGATCAAGCTCTTTGTAATTGCGGGAACATGTCTCACATTCTTCAACGTGAAAGAAGAGCCATTCTGAAACTTCAGTTGAACATCTCCAACACCTAAGATCTCACATGTATGCCCATTGCCTAGCCGAACATGATCTTTAGTGGTCACATAAGAGGTAAACCACTCCTTGTTTGGAGACACATGAAGTGATGCCCCTGAGTCTATTATCCAGTCACTCAGTGCATTTCCATCAGATGTTGTAAGAAGAGCTAAGTCCATTGTATTCTTCAAGAAGTAGATGTCTCCTGACACTAGACTGTCATCCTCTGCAACAGTGTTTGTCACATTTATTTCTTGAATCTTCATTGAGGACTTGTTCTTCTCACCATGGTCTTCAGCTTTCTCTTTGCCTTTTTTTGCTTTCCATTCTCTGCAGTCTCTTTTCATGTGACCCTTCTTGCCACAATGGTAGCATTCTATGTCACTCTTGCCTTTAGCACTGCGGGACTTGCTACGAGACTGATTCCTCTTTCCACCTTTGTACTTTTCTTTGGTCCTTCCCCTGACAACTAAGGCTGTTCCTTTGCCTTTGTCCATTGTCTTTCTGTTGGTTTCTTCAGTAAGCAGACTTCCTTCTACACCTGCTATGGTCAAACCATCTGGAGGTGTAGAATTACTCAAAGCTGTGCGAAAAGTGTCCCAACTTTCCGGCAATGTGATCAACAGGAACATAGCTCTAACAGGTTCATCAAACTTGACACCTTGAGCTGACAACTGACTGTAGATGGTGTTGAATTCATTTAGATGATTGGACATAGGGGTCCCTTCTTTCATCTTCAAGTCAACAAGCTTCTTAAGCCAGTATACCTGTGAAGCTGCACTCTGCTTCTCATAAAGATCACTCAGCTTTAACCATGCTTGATAAGCCGACATCTCGTCTGCTACATTGAAGTAAACGCTTTCTGCCAAAGTCATCATAATGCTAGAAAGTGCCAATTCATCCATTTCCCTCAATTCATCTTCGTCCATATCTTGTGGTTTTATCCCCTTGAGCTTTATAAGTTTTATATGCTTCTTTTGTACCAACACATGCCAAATATGCTTCTTCCACAATGGGAAATTGGTTCCATCCAGCTTCTTGATATTATAAAGAGCAGTGTCTTGTGATCCAGCCATAGCTACGCTTCACAGTAGTTTACTTTCCTGGGAAAAATTCGGCAGAGTTTCCCCTGTAAACTGACCTCTGAACCAATATCAACCTGTCAAATGAACCAATAAAGCTTCAGATTCTGCAGAAATTTCGGCAGAGTCTCCTTTGTAAAATGGCTCTGGTGTACCCAAAAACAGACCAAAAATAGCTCAAAAAACCACTGTCTCTCTAACACTGTAAGCTGTGGGTAAACCTGTCCTGCACCTGTACTGTCTCTCACTCTCCTGTCACTGTCCTGTAAGCAAAGACTGCGACAATGCCTCAATGGAAGTAAAGCAAAGATGCAATCCGAACTGTCTAACTCACAGTCAATACATCCTAGCTGCCTATCTAAGGGTGCTCGAGGGATCGCTTCAAGACCTGTATCACCGAAAGGATCTCAACATTCGAGAATCCCCTAGCTCAATAAAACCTCACATGACCCTCAACAAAGGCTGCAGTAAATCTGACAGTACATAGACTTCCCACAAAGTCATACATCCACAAATTTCCCACTGTATGTTGTAACCGCTGCGACGGTTGTTTGCTGCGTGACTCACAGCCAGCAAACCCTCAACAGACATAGATCATCTCTAACAATACACCCCATGTGGAAGTACCTGCAATGTCAGGATGAAATCTGGAATATCAAGCAGCAAACACAAGCTACCTGATGAACTGGTGGATGTCGCCTACAGTCTGTGTGTAGGTGCGCCCGTGTCGTATGTGACACGCCTCTAAGAATTGTAAGCCGTCCTTCGTTGTGTAGACAGCCACAAATCAGCACCCTGGGAGTGCCGATATCCTCAACACCTGCAGTCGTAGGCCGAAACCCCAAATTTGCAAAGTCGGATCTGCACTCGCCGAGACCACGTAATCGAAAATGGCCTGCGCAGAACTCTCTCAAAGCCGAACGGTGGCCGAGATGACCTCAGAATGAAATTCTGAGAACACCAAGCCCTTTGAGCTTTCCCACAGGTTTTGGGGCCGTGTCTTCGCCTATCAAATCTCACTCCAATCTGAGCAGGTGACTCTGGCTACCTGCAAATGCTACCCGGAGCCTCGATCTGAGCTCTGATACTATTTGAAGGAGTACGAGTGGAAGTGTGATGCGAGAGAGAGTGCGAGAAGAAGAGCACGACGATATGGTGAACTCGCTCTACTGTAATGTGTAGAGCATAGTGAGTTCTTATTAGGTTTTTACAAAAGAATATGTGTACATACCTGGCGGCCCGCCCACTTACCTGGGCGACCACATTCGGCTTTATACCCCAACAGTGACATATTTGAGGAAGTTTATGTAATGCAGCCTCGCGGTTTTGTCATAAAAGGACAAGAGGACAAAGTGTGCAAATGTAACAAGGCTTTGTATGGGTTGAACCAATCTCCTCGTGCTTGGTATGAGAAAGGTAACACTCATTTGGTCAAACAAAGCTTTCGTAACAGTCCAACAGAAAGCACATTGTATGTAAAGCGTGAGGGTGATGTACTTCTCATTGTGGTTGTTTATGTTGATGATTTGCTGATCACTGGACCAAATGAGAGACATATTGCTGAATTTAAGGCTGATTTGAATGCTACTTTCAAGATGAAAGATTTGGGGCTGTTGCTTCATTATTTGGGTATACAGTTTAAGCAATGTGATGGTGGTATTGCCTTGTGTCAGAAAAGTTACATAGAGACATTGCTATGTAAGTTTGGACTTGAGGATTGCAAACCTATTGCCACTCCCATGGAAACAGGTTTGAAGTTGAGTCTACATGATGTTGGTGATCCTGCTGATGTCACTCTTTACCAAACTGTTGTTGGCTGCCTCATTTATGTATGCAACACGAGGTCGGATATTCAGTTTGCAGTCTCACAGGTCAGCAAATTTATGCATAGCCCAGGGTCTAAGCATTGGCAGGCTGTCAAGAGGATTTTCCGCTACCTTAGTGGCACTTTACATCTTGGCTTGTTTTATCCCAAGGGGGGATCATTGCCGCCAGACTTACATGCTTTTTCGGACTCAGATTGGGCTGGTTGTTTTGACATGTGAGTGTCCACAAGTGGTTTTTGTTTCATGCTTGGCTGTTCATGTATATCATGGTTGAGCAAGAAGCAACCTATTGTGGCCACTTCGAGTTGTGAGGCTGAGTACAGGGCAGTCTTCACAGCTACGGTTGAGTGTGTATGGCTCAGACGCCTTATGGCTGATTTGGGTGTTGGACAAGACACTTCCAACACTATCTACACTGACAGTTAGAGCGCATTGGCAGTTGCGAGGAACCCAGTTTTTCATGCTCGCACAAAGCACATTGAGGTGCATTACCACTATGTCAGGGAGAGGCTCTCAGCAGGAGAGATCAGCTTGGCTTATGTGCCAACACAGGACAACCTTGCAGATCTTTTCACAAAGGCATTGTCTCGTGAGAAGCTTGAAGCTTTCCGCAAAGCTTTGGGCTTACTCCCCTTTGTGGACTGATCCTGTCCTCAGGGCATGGCACTTCCCTTTACTCATGTGCCTGCTCTTGTTCACCGCATCACTCCAGGGGGGATTTGTTACCATATACATGTGGTAGTGATGTGTGTGAACACACTAGGACCACTGGGGCATTTTTTCCCTCTTTAGGAGGTTTTTCCCCCCGTGCATTGTATATACGCCCATCACTCTAGGGCTATCTATCTTTCCATTGCACACTAAGTAACACACTCTCTATTGTGTGCCTTGAGCTTCCTTTGTCTTCTCCAAGCTATGTGTGTTTCTCTGCAACCCTAATTCCAACAACAATGAAATAAACACCACCATGATCAAAAGAAGTACCATGATAGACATTTTGGCCATTACATGATACTGGGAAAAATAGCCATGATCCCTGCACTTGTCATGGTAAAAAAAAAAACCATAACAAGTACCACAATAACAGACAAACTTCCATGGAAAAAACAAACACCCATAGCAAAAAAAACCACCATGGAAAGTACTCGGTCAGTGTCACCGTAGCAAAAAGAGAGCCATGTTAAAAGAAACTACCATGCCAAGTACCTTAGGCACTATTACCATGATAGAACTAAACAGGATTTCATAACCAAAGTATAAAAAAAGAAAAAACTACCATATAAAGTACCTGGATTCTCCCACCTAACAGAAAAATAGCCATGTCATAAAAGAACCCCACAATAGAAAAAACTACCTTGTCAGGTAGGTTGGGCACTTAGCACCATAACAAGAATAATTGGCATGACAAAAACAACCACCTAAATAGAAGAGAGGACCATGTCAAGTACCTACGGCATTACCACATAAACAAAAATCCTGCTTGACTAGGTCAACACATACCTTGAGATGATCCACCTCATCTCTTATGTTCGAGATGCTTGCATCGTTCCCAAGAGCTGTGAGTGCACTTGTTAGAGCAGCCATCTTGCCTTCAATCACCAAAAAATCAGGGTCAGTATCGACAGCTCCCTTCATGCTGGACCGCAATATCCAGATCTCCTGCAATTGCCCGTGAAGCACTTTCGCGGCTAAAGATGTCCCTTGTATCTTCCACATATTTTGGTTCCTGTCTTGTAGCTCTACTCTCACATTATCCAATGTTATGTTTAGAACCTTTAATGCATCCCTTTTTGCATCCAAAATCTGGTCCACTTGTGCTTTTACATGCTAGCTTATGAAGGAGGCACTAACTAAAGAAGTGTTGCCAGAAAAGTGAGCATTTTGCCCACTTTTCTGACTTGCCCTGACATTGTCAAGACGAAGGGGCTGAAGCAATGTCCCCTCATTGATCTCCAACCAATTGTTTACTTTCTTGTCAATGCCACCCAGAAGCTTCTTGCAATGGTCCAAAACCTGTTCACCAAAAGCAGCCCATGCAACCTTTCAACCTGCAAGATCTTGCCGAGCAGTTGGGCACCACTCGTACAAAAACAACGTTGCAAAGTTGTGTGTGATCTATTTGTTGGCTGGCATGCTTTGGTAGACTTTGTGAAACAGTAAGCTGCATTCGTCTACAAACTTAGGTCGCATCATATGCAAAAAGATTTTAGAGCCCTTCTCCCTTTTCTTCATGAAGACCGAAAACCAATCCTGAGCTGTGACATCAGCCTCATCGAGGAACTGGTAGAGTTTGCTCTCCAAGCTTAATCCATAGTACTCATGAAACTCCTCTCATGTGTATCCAAAATGAAGTTTTCTTGGGGTATTGAATCTTCCAGGAAGATCTTGCTACAAACCACATTTGACAGAGTAAAAAAATATTGAAAAGAACATTTCTACAATTGAAGAGATAGAGTTGATATGTACCAATGCTTTTGTCGTCGATAGTTTCAGACTTTATGCCCAATGTTGTGGAGCTCCTAGGCTTGCTACTGGATGAAAGCACTCTAGTTGAACCACCATTAGCTGTTGCCATGGTGCACTTTTGTGGTGGAGTCTTCATATCACTGTACAAACAAAAAAACATCCATGATTCACAATGTCCTCAAACAAACACATTGCTCAACTGCAACAAAAGAGAGAGAGGGAGAGAGAAAGAGAGAGAGAGAGAGAGATAGAGAGAGAGAGAGGGGAGGGGGTGGGGGTGTATTTACAGTACCCGGTGAAGACCAATGTGGTTTGGGTGGTCTCGACTCATACTATGCCCTAAAATGGGTCGTATGAGCCATACAACCCATTTTAACGCATAGTTTGGGCATTGACGGCCTATACCATACTGGATGGATGTGTAACTTTGCACGCATGGATATTTTGAGATCAATCCCACCCATGAAAAGTTTCAAAGCCATCCAATATGGTTTGGGCAGTCCCGACCCATACTATGCACAAAAATGGGTCATATGTCTCATACATCCCATTTTAGCGCATAGTAAGGGCCTTGACCACCTATACCATATCAAATGGCTGTGAAACTCCATGGGTAGATTAATGGCTCTCATCCCCACCCGTACAAAGTCTTTTATTCATTTGATATAGTTTGTGTGGTCCCGAACCATACTATGTGCTAAAATGAGCCACATGGCTCATACGACCCATTTTAGCACGTAGTATGAGCCTTGACCACTCATAATATATCGGATGATTGTGTAACCTTACAGGTGTTAGATAATGGTTCTCACCTTCACCTGTGCAAAGTCTTGTGGCCATCCAATATGGTTTGGGCAGTCTCAAACCATACTATGCGCTAAAATAGACCGTATGGCTCATACGACCCATTTTAGCACATAGTATGGGCCCATACCAATTTGGATGGTTGTGCAAATTTTTAGGGGTGGGATAATGGTGCTCATGCAAACTCTTGTGGACATCCAATATAGCTTGGGTGATCTGGTTTAGGGTTTAGGGTATATGGTAAGAGTTTAGGAATAAGGATTTGGGTTGAGAGTTCAAGGTTAAAGGTATTGGGTTTATGGTTTAGGGACTACGGTTCCGGGTCAGGGTTTAGGGTTTACAACGCATAGTATGGATCGAGACCGCCCAAACCATATCGGATGGCGACAAGACTTTGCACCGGTGAGGATGAGCACCATTTTCCCACTCCTGCAAATTTTCATAGTCATTGGATATGGTTTGAGTGATCAAGGTCCATACTATGCACTAAAATCGATCATATGGCTCATACGACCTATTTTAGCGCATAGTATGGGCCTTTAAACCTTGAACCATAAACCCTAAACAGGTAGGGGAATGGTGCTTCACATCCATTTAATATGGTTTGAGTGGTGGCCATCCATACTATGCACTAAATGGATCGTATGGCTACCCTAAACCCTAAACCCTAACCCATAAACCCTAAACTTGACTTCTTAGCCATCTCCACATTTGGCCTCTCCCTTTCTTTGAGATCTCTTTTAGTGACTATTTTTGCGTGTCCTGCTTCCAAGCGTTATCTCTTCGTTTTTGGATTTGCATGGAACAAAAGACAACAGTAAGTACATTACACAATTTGTAAAGTTCTAGGGTTTAGGAAGGGTGGAGTATTGGTAGTACCACTATGCTACACTCGATTAGTGTGCTTCTTCTTAGAAGACAAGAAGCTCTGAAGAGTCACATCAATGGGAGATTCTTGGACCTTCTCACATGATGTTTGTTGTATTGACTTCTCAGTCTCATCAATGACATCATCCAAATCTTTCACACAACCTCCAGTGAAAACTTATTGTTCGTATACTTGCAATGCCCACCTTCTCAGTTTTTCCACCACAATATATGTTGCACAGTTTGTAAGGCCTCCATATGAGGAGAAGCCAATGGTGCACATATATTTGGTGGATTCTAGCTTTGCATGCTAATGAGATCTTAATTTGTGGTCGTGGATGGTACGAAGAAAATTCAGGGCCAACTTTCAAAATATTCATTTCGTCGGAATATCTTGGTTGGACGGCTATCGCGTGGAAGACAATCAAAAAACGGTCGTCCGGTGGCCAGTGACTGGTCTTTGGCCGATGTGGCCTAGTTCTAGGTGGACTTGGCTACCCAAAAGTGGCTACACATGGGGCGCATAGGAGATTCCTACTTGGACTTGGTTACACTAGGGCGGCCACACACATGGATGCATGGACGAGTTCTACTTGCTAACTAAGGGCTACTACACATGGACGTTTAGAGGCTCCTTTACATCTATATAAGGAGGCCTTCTCATGAGTAATTTGGTGAATGGTGTGCACACTTGACACACACACGCACATCCTTGTTGAAGGATTGTTAGTCCCTTGTATTCCTACTTACTCTAGTTGTCTAAAGTGACATCTAAGCTCTAACTTGAGAGCGCATGGGTGGATGATGCCATCACTTTGTAATAATGTGCTAATCTAAAGTTTTTGATTTGCCACTAATCTACTTTGCATCGTACTTCTTTAGCGGCTAATATTGGTGTACTAGTACCATTATACTGAGCTCGATTAGTGCACTTCTTTTTGGAATACGAGAAGCTCTAGAGAGTCTTGGAAGACAAGAAAACTCTTTTTGCATGTTTTTCTTCCAAGCAAACTCTTCTTTTCTGGATCTACTTGGACAAAAAGACAATAGTACATAATGCAGTTTGTAAAGTTCTAGGGTTTAGGAAGGGTGGAGTATTGGTAGTACCATTACACTTCACTTGATTAGTGCACGTCTTCTTAGAAGATGAGAAGATCTGGAGATTCGTATCCATGGGAAACTCTTGGTCCTTCTCACATGATGTTTGTTGTATTGACTTCTCAATGCCTTTGACAACAACATCCAAATCTTTGTCACCAACCTTCGCAGTAGAGGCTAGACCTGCCTTGTTTCTCTTAGCAAAGCCATCGCTGGTTGGCAAGATTGATGTTTCACTGGGGCTCACACCTTGCACTAGGGGACTGCTTGGGGTGCCACGAGGGCTCACACCTTGCACTTTGGGATTTCTTGGGGTGTCATGCATACTCTTACAATGCTATGTGCTGACATTCTTCAATGATGCCCTAGCTTGTGAGACTTCAACACCACCTACATAAGAGACTTTCACAAGACAAAGGCATCAACAAGAGCTTCCAAATAAGTTCTTGGGAAAGATGCACAAATAAGGATTATATTGGAAGTTGGATGTATCACATTATTGCCCCCCTTGATGCAATAAGTAGTGATGATGAAGAGGATGCTCTTACCTTGCACTTTGGGATTTCTTGGTGTGTCAAGCATACTTGAGCCGTCTGCACCATCCTTCAGAGGACTCTTGCAATGTTGTGTGCCAAAAGTCTTGAGTGATGACCCAACTTGAGAGTCTTCACGACCACGTACCAAGATATGTAGCAAACTTGGACAAGAGAAAGCCATCAACAAATGCATCAAAAAATGTCAATTAAGACTTACTGGGTTTGTCCAAAGATACAATGGGGCACGCGGTGTGTCACATTATACCAATAATGAGGTGTTTTTTTCAATTTCCGAATTGCTTTCTGCTAGTGTCCAAATGCATTCCACCACTATCTTGGAGGTTTCCAACATTGTATTGGTGGTTGCCACCACTATATTGGTGGTTTCCACCACTGTATTGGAGGTTTCCACCACCGAGGACTAAAGTACCCAATGAGAAATCTTCAAACCCAACTACTTTTTACCAATTTCCAAAGGTTTCCAGCGCTGTTAAGATAATGTCTAGCTTGTTTCTACCATTCTCCATTTTCTTTCAAGCACTTCAAAATGGTTTCTTTCAGCAATAAGGTTTCTACCATGTACAAAATGGCTTCTACTATGTCTACCTGGTTTCTGCCATTGTCCATTTGTTGTGCAGTTCAAAATGGTTTCTTCTAGCAATTAGGTTTCTACATTGTCAAAAATGGTTTCTATTGGTTCCTACAATTACAGTGGCAGAAACAATGTCTTGGTATGGTTTCTAGACTAGTTTCTACCAAGTCAATGGTTTTTACCTTCACTACTTTATAGTGCAGGAAATTGTGGTTTCTACTAGGTTGGTGGGGGCTTTCTACTTATTTCAAGCTTATGGTTTCTCATCCCAAGGATCATTTCTAGCAGGTCCAAGGTGTGGCTTCCACCAATGCCAGGATGGTTTCTACCACTCCATGGGTGGTTTCTACCAAATAAAAGGTGATTTCTATGTCACTAGGTGCTCCCCCTATCAATGCACGGGTGCATTGATGGGGGGATGTGATGTGTGGAACCCTTTTAAAGCAAGGCAGAGTTCAAATGAACATACCCGTTGATAGAGACTTCTTGCCATTCTACTATCTAGGTGATGTGTGGAACCCTTTTAAAGCAAGGCAGAGTTCAAATGAACATACCCGTTGATAGAGACTTCTTGCCAATTAAGGGTGGGCACATTTGTCGTGTAGCATCAATAATTACTTGATTGTAGCCACCACTATACATGCATGTATATCAACTTCCACATAGATGGGAAAAACATAAAAGATGGTAGGGGTGTTTGCATTGAAGCATACAGACACCCACTACCTCATTGTGAGCAAATCCCAAGCCACAAAATGCTTCGATGATGATACAACTTGATCTTTGAATTTCATACTAAGAGAAAATGGATGAATTGTTTATACATGATTTTGCCCCAGCTTTTAAAGTATGTCTTTGCAGAGCTCCACCATGTGGACATCTTGCTCAAGCGATTCTTGCACCCTATCCCTCTCTATCTGCACTTAGATCCCTTACATAGGTTGTGCATGAAAGAATACGAACAAATAATTTTGTAAAAACACACAAGCAAACCTAGCAAGTTGTCGCACGCTTCTCATAGTCAAGTAACTCTGAAGCTCCCAAAAGCTGTAAAACTTCCTTCACGGCTTTGATGTCAACACAAATTCTTATGATTTCCTCTGTGTTTGCAGTTTCACCCACTGCCTCTATTGCTTCCAATTGGCACTGAGAATCTATCAGCTTCTTTTGATAGGCAGTTACACCATTCAAGAGACCTTCATGTTTGTGCATGTCTAGTCTACATTCATTCTCTACAGTTACTTCCTCTTCTCATGAACCCTCTCACTGAAGGTGCTAACCATTTTCTTTGTTGCCAAGATATGGTCTTGCAAATCCACATTTACAGTGGACATTTCTTCTACCTCATGCTTGCCTTCAAGCTTCACATTGAGTAGAGATGATTCCGCAACTCGTGTGGCCCCATTGGCCTCCCTCCGCCTGTCAATTTTTTAGGCAAGATTGCCTTTTTTTATGAGATTGGCCACAACTTTTTCAGCGAACACGGCCCAAGAAATAGGTCTTCTTTCGCATAATTTCTTCTTTGCTGGGCTCTTCTGAGTTGTGCTACTGGCTTTGCAATTTTCTAGAACAAAAGCACGTGCATAGGCAATATAGACAGTGTACAACGATGTCTACGGGATTACATGCATGCGCTAGCATAGATTCGCATGCTTGTCTATCACTAAAGTCGATATGGTTGCATGTAAATCGAGTGAGCGAGCCAGTGGGCATAGGTTGAAAGAGTCTCACCTTTTTTTTGGTACATACTAGTAGTTTAGCTAGTATGATGCACTTATCAGCACATTCGTCTTTAAGTGAGTATGTTGGAATAAAGGCGACATGTACCTTGCCCTAGGGCCAGACGTCCGGTGTTCAACCGACCTTTGACTTCAATGACCATTGACCTTATTCTTTCTGTATAAAAGAATAAGGGGTCTCACTCATTCAGTAGTGAGTACTTCACCCACACAATCTATCAAGGCTACACTCACCACATACACACCCGCACCACACAACTTCCGCATTGACATGCTCTTCAGTAGCCACCAACAAAAGTTCTGATATCAAAGCGTCTTGTGTAGTAGGAAATTTAAAGGAGTTTGATATCCTTCTTCCAAATGTATACTTGTATGTCTACTTTTGTTATTTCCAATGGGGATATTGGCAAAGTAATTGTTGTGGCTACCATTGCAAAATTGTGGTAGCTACTGTACCACTTTACCATTATAAAAGAACAAATATAGTTTCTTTTTTAAAAATTGTTACGGCACAGGATAATCAACATTCAGATTAAAGGATGATTTACATAATGCCAATGGTTATCATTTTCAGGTCCAATTTGTTTTGCCATCGAGGTGAAGTTTTACGACTACTGAACTGCTTATTTGCAAGGATGCCAACCAATCTCACTGAAGATGTGAGGCGGAGTGGAGCATGGGGTTCTTTGGCGTCAAGACCCATCGGGTGGTAAGTGGTGGTAATTTCTACCTTTTGAGATGGGAAGGAGCACTTGGGATATCTTTGGGTAGTAGGCTAGACTTCATTTGAGATGGTACGGAGCATTTGGGCATCCACTTTTGAGAGGCTGCAGGTTCCATTGTTTGTTGAGCTAGGTGAGCAACAATGAATTATACTTGTAACCATCAAGACAGTGACCATTGCAGTTTTCATATCTATGAGCATCCATTGAACAAAGACATCAAACTTTGGCCCTTTTGTAGAGTATGCTATCCACCCCTCATATCCCATACATGAGCACATAAGAACCATACTTGACAGGCATAAATTACCATTAAAAACACCATAGAACCTAGCATGTCACCAAAGCTTCGTTACCTGCAGAATTCACCCTGCTTTTCTAGATTTTCTAACATAATTTAGTGAACATGTACTCCAGTTGAGAGTTGCATTCATGATTTCCACCAAACCCTTCTCATTCCCCCATCAAAAGGAAACGAACAGAAGAAAGCAAATCTTAAAACAAGCATCATTTTCAGGATTGAAGTTTCTCTTTGTACCCAAGTTCCCAAAAAGTTTAGTACTGCTCATAATCACCCTTTTAAAATATACCATTCTCCCATCAAGAGGACATGAAAAAAGCATCTTGCAAGAAGAATCCCTTTAGGAATAAAATTTGTGCTCACCTTCATGCAACATTCATTATTGATAGTCACCGCACGAACACTTCCCACTTTCGAATACGTGAAGGCGGTTTGCATCTTTCACCATTATTTTACGCTTCTCTATCTTTGAAATAAGTGAAGTAGCAGCATGGCAATCTCCACATACCCGCATGTTCTTTGTGACTCGGATATCTTTCCCTTGTGGTGTATTGATGATTGCACAAGCAATGGCCAACTTCTCGCTATGATGACAAAGCAAAAACTTCTTGGAATCAGCAGGAAGGTTTTGCGAGACCCAATGCAGATTTGGGGAATATCCTTGTTGAGACAATTTACATTCAAGATCTTTCAACTTCGCATAAATTTGTCTGCTCTGTGGATGCTCAGTATCCCCAACAACAAATTTATGAACACTTCCACTCGCATCAACCCAGCAGCTACATCCTGGCCGCTTCTAAGCAGCATTTTTTATTCTCATTAGTTCTACATTTTCTGCCTCCTCTTGCATGCCAACAGCTGCATAAATATTACTCATTAGGACATACGCTGCCGCATTACATTGGTCTAACAGTACTGCACGCTCAAATGCAAACCTTCCAAGTTTCACATTTCCCCATTTTCGACAAGCACCTAGAAGAGCAGACCAAACTGGAAGATGAACTTCAGAAGATGGCATCATCCTAATTACTCTCATAGCATTGTCGAAAAGCCTTGCACGTGCAAAGAGATCAACCATGCAAGTGTAATGATCTTCATTCGGTGCAACGCCATATTTTTCACTCATGTTATCAAAATACATTTGGCCCTCATCCACCAAACCTGAGTGACTACATGCATTGAGCACATTAAGGAAAGTGATAGCATTTGGAGAGATGCCCTCCCGTTGCATCCACTGGAAACAGTCCAGAGCTTCCTTGGCCAGCCCCTGCTGGGCATAACCTCCTATAAGTGCATTCCAAGAAATCACATCCGGAGAGAAGCCCTCGCTCTGCATTCGCTTAAAACAGCCAAGCGCTTCTTGGGCCTGGCCCTGATGGACATATCCTGCAATCAAAGCCGTCCAGGAGACCAAATTGCGAACAGGAAGCACGTCAAAAACGTTTTGCGCTTTCAAAAGTACACCACACTTGGCATACATGTCAACCAAAGCTCCACCAAGCACAACATTGTTTTTCAAAAGCCCTTGACCAACAATCTCATCATGAATTTGTTTGCCCATGTCAACGTCTTGCATAATGCCACATGCTTGTAAGATGCAAGCATAGGTGAAGGCACTTGGAGATAAACCCTCCTCCCGCATCCGATGAAAACAAACAAGAGCTTCCTGGGCTTGGCCATTTTGGACATACCCCGCAATAAGGGCAGTCCAAGAACCGACATCCCGGGCAGGGAGCTCACCAAGAACTTGTTTTGCTTTCAAAAGTATACCACATTTGGCATACATGCCAACCAATGCTCCACCAAGCATGAGATCGTTTTCCAAGAGCCCCTGACTTATAACCTCATCATGGATTTGTTTGCCAAGGTCAATGTCTTGCATAATTCCACATGCCTTTAGAACACAAGCATAGACGATCGCATTTGGAGAGAAACCCTCACTCCCCATTCGTTGAAAACAGTCCAAAGCTTCCTGCCCTTGCCCCTGTTGGGCATATCCTGCAATCAATGCAGTCCAAGAAACTGCATTGCGCATGAGAAGAGCATCAAAAGCTTGTGGTGCTTTCAAAACTTCACCACATTTGGTATACATGTCCACCAAAGCTCCACCAAGCACAATGTTGTTTTTCAACAGTCCTTGGCTAACAATTTCATCATGAATTCGCTTGCCCATGTCCAGGTCTTGCATAATGCCACAAGCCTTTAACATGCTAGCATAGGTGAAGGCATTTGGGGAGAAACCCTTGCCCCGCATCAGATGGAAACAACCGAGAGCTTCGTGACCCTGTCCATGTTGGACATATCCTGCAATAAGCGCAGTCCAAGAGACAATGTCCTGGATAGGAAGCTCAGAAAGAACTTCTTGTGCTTTCAAAAGTACACCACATTTGGCATACATGTCAACCAAAGCTCCGCCAAGCACGACATTGTCTTTCAGAAGCCCCTGGCTAACAATCTCATCATGGATTTGTTTGCCCACGTCAATGTCTTGCATAATGCCACATGCCTTCAAAACGCAAGCATATGTGACCGCATCTGGAGAGATGCCTTGACTCCGCATTCGCTGAAAATAGCCCAAAGCTTCCTGGCCTTGGCCATGTTGGACAAACCCTGCAATGAGTGCAGTCCACGAAACTGCATTGTGCAAAGGAAGTGCATCAAAAACTGTTTGCGCTTTCAAAAGTACACCACATTTGGCATACATGTCAACCAAAGCTGTGCCAAGTAGGACACTGTTTTTCAACAGCCCCTGACTTACAATCTCATCATAAATTTGATTGCCCAGATCAATGTCTTGCATAATGCCACATGCCTTCAAAACACAAGCATAGGTGATCGCATTCGGAGACAAGCCCTGGTGCCGCATCCGATGGAAACAAGCTAGAGATTTCTGGCTCAGCCCATGTTGGGCATACCCTGCAATAAGGGCAGTCCAAGAGACGACATTTGGAGCAGAGAGCTCGTCAAAGAGTTGTTGGGCTCTGACAAGAGCACCGCACTTGGCATACATACTGAGCAGCGTGTTTCCTAAGCATGTGTCCTTGTCAAGTAACCCACTAGCGCGAATAGCAGCATGTATCTTGCTACCTTGGTACAAATCCTTCTTCTGAGCACAGGCTTTCAGTGAGGTCATGAAAGAGAGCCTCATCACTTTCTCAGGGTATTACGCAGCTGGTCTCTGTGATGATCAGCTTCGATCGGGGAAACTTCAGTCTGCTTTTCCAAGCTACGAAAAAAACATTTTTTTTGAGCCCGACCATATTTGATTGTCTATCACAATTTTGGAGTTCACATGTTGTTTATTGAGTTTTCAACATGGCCTTACACAATGTAGCACGAGCTCACGTAACCCACACTCGCTCTTACAAGCCGTTTCGAATGGCCACTTCTATACAGTTTCTCAAGCTCATTCATGAGCACACAATGAAACACTCATACTATCTCTCTCTCATTTCACTATTTTTGCTTTTGAATGTCTCTATGCATCATGTACGCATGTAAGAATGTATGTATGTGTGTACGTACCTATGTGTGTGTGTGTGTGTGTGTGTGTGTGTGTGTGTGTGTTTATACAACTCTCCATGACACACATCACATCACATCACATTCTCTCTATCTCTTCCTTGTTGTCCTCTCTCACCACCCCCACCTCTCTCTCCCTCTCTCTCTCTCTCTCTCTCTCACACACACACACACACGTGAAAAAGGGAGACCACAAAGCCAAGCAGGCCCTATGATCAATAATTGTTGGCACTGTTGTGAGCTCTCTCCCCCTTCCCCCCACCGTTAATGGGCTAGCTGAGTGGCTCCCATTATCTAATAGCCAAATAGCTCTATTGTTTCATATTGGTGGTGCCATGTGGTTGTTGCCTGCTTGCGATCACCACCCGAAGTCCATACTGACTATTCTCGCTCCCGTGTCTAGGCTACTGCATGTTGATGTTCACCACGTAGAGGCCTCCTACTTTGTGCCACGTGGAGAGACACTTGGGCTATTACGGCCCCTTTAATGCTTGGAGAGAGACCTTGTGAGAGATCAAAGCAAGAGAGAGAGAGAGAGAGAGAGTATTGACAACTATGACAAGGATATCAAGCACATGTTGGTCTGTGTTTCGACCAAGCAGATTGTATGTAGCTTTTACAGAGAGAACACAGACCAACATGTGCTTGATATCCTTGTCATAGTTGTCAATACTCTCTCTCTCTCTCTCTCTCTCTCTCTCTCTCTCTCTCTCTCTCTCTCTCTCTCGCGTGCGCGCGCGGGGTGCGGAAGGGGGGGGGGGGGGGGGGGGGGGAGGGGTCTCTTCGGCACCACACACCTCTAAAAGTGTGCTAACATCTATACTATTCTATAATGGCCCTACCACGTTGCATAGAAAGACAATGAAGGAGATGGTGAGCCCAAGGGGGGGATGCCCAAGTCGAAGCCGATTCAAGCAATCCATGTGGTGAGACTCATGCTGCCTCCGGCAGCGGTGCCACTTGCGGTGACAAATAGACATAGCGAGCACATGAAAGGAATCCTTTCAACTCACAAAGAAGTAGAGTTCACTACCAAAATTAATCCAAAGGTGCTGTTAACCCTCACGGCTCACGGACACCCCATCACCTACAACGGACGTGTATTATGTATTTGGTAGAGTCAGGTACCGGGCTTGTCAGACCAATAGGAAAAGGGTAAGAGTGATCGCCAATGAGAGGCGCACTCTAACTGGGACATTCAAGGGATTAGTTGGCTAAGCATGGGCGCCCAAGTGTGAATGGGGTGAGCTCATATAAAAGCCAACTAAACCTAAAATTCACTCATTCTCTCATTTGTGCAATAGAAGAGTGCTCTTGCTCCATCTCCATCTCCATCTTCTTCTTCTTCACCTCCTTGTGTGTGTGTGTGTGTGTGTATGTGTGTGTGTGTGAGAGAGAGAGAGAGAGCGCGATCGAGCATTGCGACGGCACGACGGCGATGAAGCGGTTGAGCGCGACGTAGCGGCGTCTCCTTCTTCTTCGCGGCGAGGAATCCTCCACGGCATGAGCATAGAGCAGTGAGTGACACACCATTGCCCTCTTTTGAGCTTACTAGTTAAGCTAGTTGTGTGCTTGGAGCCGTCTATGGCTCGCACACAGTGTTAGGCAAGGCCCTTGCTTCGACAGTGCGGCAAGGAGCGTACATTTTTGGCGCCGTTGCCGGGGAATCGCCCTGCACTAAGCCCAAGATGCACTTTGTGCTTCTCCTATGAGTTGTTTGTAGTAGGAAAGAAAAGGAAGAGGAAGAGGAATGAGTTGTTTTTCTGCAAGTTGTTAATTTCTGTATTGTCTGCAAGTTCTGTGATTTCTGCATAATGTTGTGTTTTCTGTTTGCACACAGTCTTTGCACAATTAGTAGTCGTTAGCTTGTTTGCAGTGAATGAATAAGTAGGAAGGCAGTTAGCAATTTCTGTTTGCACACAATTTGTACACATTTTCCTGTCAAGGTTTGCCTGCACACAATCTTTGCACAGTAAGGTAGTGAGAGAGGAAGTAGGTGGACAGTTAGCTCACTGTCAGTAAGCAGTTAACAGATTAGTTAGTAGATTAGTTAGTGGTTAGCAGCACTGTTAGTAAGTAGATAAGGTAGTGAACTGTTGACAGAGAGGTTAGGTAGGTGTTGACAGTGTGTGTGGCCAAGAAAGGGTCACCTAAACCGCGCGCGATCGTCGCCTTTTTAAAAATCTAAAAATTTAAAAAAAAAACCGAAAATATTTAAGCGTGAGTGACTGGGGGGCTACACTAAAATTCTGATCGGGATCATTTGCCCAAGCCCAGGCCTCAATTCTCAGTCATATGATATATACTAGACTCACTCTTATATATATACCCTACCCCCTCAAGAGGGAATGAGAGCATGTGGGGCAAGTCCTCCACTCTCCTCCCTTCTCTTCCCACTTGCACCCTTAGACTTTCTAATTTGGGCCTAGTTCCCTACTAGAAATTGACGGTTTTAGGGATTCCGAGGGCATAAAGTGACCAAACGGAGGGCTGCAAAGCATGGCACGTCCCTCTGACCGAGACGCTCGTTTTGAGCTATCATACGTTCTATTCTATAGCTGGGTCAGAAAAAAAGGACCAAAAAATCAAAAAAAAAATTAAGAAAAGACTTGGGTTGCAAAACACCCAAAAATACTAGGTGAGCAGCCTTCACGGGCACTCACTGACACTTCTAGGGGATCCAAGTCATATGAACCTATGCTCTGGACGAGTGTTAGAGCACGAGCATATTGGTAGTGCCTCCATTTACGCGGGCACCCATTATTCCTCCACCCTAGGTTCTGGACCTTCGCCCGGGACTCAAGGTAGCACGACCCAAGATCCTCATATCACGTCTAGTGATTCTTCCTCTGACTACGAAGTCATGGAGGGGTATCCTACACCAAACCCTGATAGTTCAAGTCAAGACATGCATGCCATGGGCCCACGGCCCGGGTCCAGCGTGTTTAGCCGCTTAAAAGAGACCCTTAGTAGAGCTACTCGCTCCGAACATGCGGTTAATGAAATAAATGAAGGGAGTGGGGAAGTAAATTCGTCATTCATGCCTAAAATAGACCCTATGCTTCTTGAAAGTGTGCATGTGAATGTTCCATCCACTGCACCTCCTGATCCTTTAGGACTATCTCCCTCTGAGGTTCTACTACCCAAGGTAGCAGTCACGGAGGGGCAAGCGATGGGGAGCAATAATGCTTCCACTTCGAGGGAAACCTCCATCACGCCAGGCCTAGATGGGATATTCCTAAACGAAAATTGGGAGTATGACCTACAAGCAGAAGCTTTAACTGATCGGTACACAGGACACACCTATCATGTGGGTTGGTTAGATGTTCTACAATCCACATCGGGTGCTACTAGCATAGATGAGCAACAACAGAAAGTCTGTGATGTCCTCCATGGGATTGTCGAGTTAGAAAGACAGAACACAGGGATCAACATGCCTTCAACAGGCCTAATGAGATTCTTGGATACGGGAAAGGCCAACCAACCAACCCTATCACAAATGGAGACTCCCTCAGTGAGCCCCATTGATCCTCCATATGTTGTTTCGCCAGGGGCCTCAGTACAATCTGAGCCCACAAGTGGCAGCTTTACCTTCCCAGATCTAGCTCATCTTTCTTTTAATGACACTACGGCTACCATGCATATCCCAGTGGTGAGCATGACAAGAAATACACCATGGAGTTCATTTGTTAACACTGCGCCGATGCCTAGTAGCACAGTGCCCCCAACTATACCTACATGTATGTATCAATCATGTGCACCTGTCGTACCTCAGCCTCATGTAGCTCCTACACCTCCGATTATTCCAAGAGCTTACAATCCACAATGGAATTATCCAAGCTCTTATACAAGTGGAGCCATGCCATTTAATAATAACATGCCATATCAGGCACCCCCTATGCCTAGGGCCACGCCTGTAAACTTTGGACCACCGTCTGGTACACCACCATACGAAATATGGGACCCAAGAGCCGCGCGTATGCCAAGGCCAAGGCCAACTCCCATCTCACTTGTGGTTCCAGGAGCACATACACCCATTATACCTGCTCAAATAGGAGATTTGGCAGCATTTGCTCAAACTATCGATCGCTCTATTGCGGAAAACATGCGTAGTGCACCTGATAGAGAGCCTAGGAGCAAGGCAGTTCAAGTAGCTAAGCTCACACAGAAATTCAGTGGAGACGGAGATGCTAGAAAGCATATGGAAGTCTTTGAACATGTGTGCGATTCCTTGGAAGAGCACAATGAGCTACATAAGTGTAAGGCTTTGAGTTTGACCCTAAGCGGAAAGGCTGGAGATTGGTATAGAACCTTAAGAGTAGAAGAGAAAACGATCTACTCTACTCTTAGGAGACTGTTCTTAAAAGAATACATACGAGAGGGAGTACTTTGGGGTGTAGCCTCTCAGCTCCAGAAAGCCCAACGAGAAGAAGGTGAATCCGTGAGAGACTTCATTAGTTGCCTACAGAATTTGAATTCTCAATGAAATCCAAACGAGCGATTCAACAACAACCAATTGCTCGATAGATTCATTAGGGGACTACGACATGAAAGTATCTATAATGGCCTAGTCATTAGAGGTATCACTACTTGGGAAGCAGTCACCATGAATGCAATCCAATTGGAGGATAATTTAATGATTGCAGAAGAAAGAGTGTCTGCCGAGCCGAAGTCTAGTAGCTCGCAAGCATCAGGGCATGAGCCAATGAAGATAAAGCCAATCGTGAAAGAGCAAACGATATCTGAGATGACTTTGGCAGATCTCACCAAGGCCGTCCAAGAAAGACTTAGGGGTAATCGTGCTCCACAAAACACTCATATGTATCCAAGAAGGGAGCAACAATGGTGCTCAATTTGCTTGGGCCCACATACTACGAGTGAATGCCCTACTTTCAGAGTAAAGTTTAACGGGACTTGTAACGCGTGTGGTAGGTATGGCCATCAAGCGAAGGATTGCCTAATGCTTAAACGCATCATGGAAAATAGACCGCCTATAGCTTGGGCAGACTCACCTCAAGTTCCTGCATTGATGCCTACCCCACCCATGGAGCAACAGTTGCCATTACAGCACATGGTCCCTAGAACCCAAAATGTGGTCCAAACCACACCGTTGCCACCTCCAGTGCTAGGACCGCAACCCCCTCATCCAAGAGTTACACCTATGAACCAAATAGGTTGCGAGTCATCTAGTACTTATGTAGATTGCGAAGAGGACATAGACTCTAGTATCACCTATGGAGTCGACATGCTTGAGGAGTGTCCCATGTACTATATGGAAGACCATTGGGGACAAATCAAACCGGTATATCAAGCTACTGCGCTAGCAGCAAGAGGCCAAAACATTAATAGTTTTGCCAGGAGACCACCTCTTCAATGCTACGAATGTGGTGGACCACATCGAGTAGCTGAGTGCCCCATTTGAATGCAAAAGAATGCTGCACTAATGCAAACAAGTCAAGGGAGTGCATTGGCAATGCCAATACTCACTTGTAATCGTTGTGGCATAGATCATTTGATCGCACAGTGTCCTAACAATCCAAACGCACTGAAAATCACACCATTGAACATAATAGAGATTGTTGATGGGACACCACCAACTATAAACATAGCACCAGTGAATGCACTCAAACGGTCGATGCTCCAAAAGCAAAATTACATCCTCGAAGAGAGAGATGCTGCATCCATTGGCCGAGCGAGAAAGAAGAAAACACGAAGAAAGAAATCCCTTAATGCTTCTAGCTCAAAACCTAGTTCAAAGACTAACATAGGGACAAAATAGGATCCCGTGTATATGAATGACCTTGAGGATGACTCAGATTCGATAGAGACCACGGAGACCAAAACTGTTACTACAAAGGAAAAAGCCAGTGAGGAGGATCACGAGGGGGAATTACGACGAACACCAAAAGAGTATTCAAAGTTAAACCACCCAGTTGCGAACTCCCAAGATAAGCCACGAGAGACAAAAAATGAGGATTGCAAGAGAAAGATTGGAACCTATCCAAACCCAATAGTGGAAATTGAACGAGTCCAACAACTGAGGGGTTTGGTGGAAGAAACTCAACGAATATTAGAACCTGAACCCAAACATATCCAGATGTCGGACACAGTGTTTCCCACACAAGTTCAAACTCACAAGAACTACAGGCCGTTAGCTATACCCAGTATCATTCGGGAAGAGAGTGAAAGTAGGACATCTGAAAGTGGACACACACCTTTCCTACTAGAGAGAATGTTTGGTGAGGGAATGCCCGACCCCCTTGAGGAAGTGGAGATTCCATCTTCACCATTCTCTTGTCAGTGTCCTACGTCCCACAAGATGCCATTAAATGTTGCCAAATTGATGGATTTCATGTCTTCAGAAGTTAGAACCACCATCATGTCCAAACTATATAAAGACCAGGAGCTAGTCTCAGCTCTTCGAGCCTTCCTCAATGGAGAATTACAGGCCGGATTACCACAGTTTGCACATATGAACAAACCTGACTCGGTAATGAATGATGAGGAACATTTAGCACCACCGTCTGACCTAGCGGGACATGAATCTGTAATTGAAGTATCCGTTAACAAGTTGGGGCAATACTTTGAAGGTGATGAATCTAATGCTACTCTACCAATCACTACTAAAGGATTAACTATAAAGGGGGTCCTTGACGGTGGTGCGGGAGTCAGCATGGTGACAAAGAGTTGTTGGGAGTCTATGGGGCGACCTCACCTTGAAGCCACAAGCGTAGTGGTAAAAATGGCTAATGGATCTATTGTTATGCCTATTGGAATGCTAAAGGATCTCAGAATCAAGGTCTTGGGACACAAGGTAAGGCAGAATTTCATTGTTATGGATTTTTCCAAGCATCCTATGTCATTTGAGATGATCTTAGGGCGTCCATTCATGAGGGAAGCAAAAATGGTGCATGATTGGTCCAAAAACCACGTCTACTTACAGTTCCAAGACTCTGTCATTCGAGTTGATCTTTTAAGTGGTCGAACGCATCCTCTAGGAAATAAATTCATCATTGATAATCGATCAGACACAACAATTCACTCAGCTCCATTACAGTATTGTTACACGTGTAACGAAGACACGGATATTGGGGAGAACTCTCCTTATATGGATATCCTACCCGGAATGGCTGAGTCAGACAATGTCGATTGGGTGCACCTAGCGGCAACTATAGATACATGGAGAGCTAGAGGAACAACCTGGGTAACACCAGATGGGGAAGAGATACCACACATTGCACCAGTAAACATGTTAGGTGTAGCGCATGTAACATCCGATGATAAGAAAGAGGCACACCTACCTGAGAGTGAAACCGATGATTCCTCAAAGGCTTCAGGCCAATACACATCAGAAACGGAATCTCAGGGAGAAATGGATTCAGAACCTAAGGAAACATCGAGTGAGCCAAGTATAGAAACTGAACACTCAAGGCCTAGTACGACCATCTATGGTAATTTATATGAGAGTGAAGAAGATACAAGCGAAGACCTATCAAGCGAGTCGAGTTCAAACATTTACCAAAATCAAAACCTTAACAAGAAACAAAGGTCATATAAGAGACGACGATATCGAGCAAATGTGAGAGCTAGGATAAACAAGGAAAGATCTACTGCAAAATGGCTTAGCTATCTAGGGGCATGTGATGCTCATCGAAAGCTAGTAGACAATTGGGGTGAACATCTCCAGAGTGTCATGTGGTGCAGACCGCGACCCATTGACCTCGCTCAATTGGAGGTTACAAAGCCGAAATTGAGTCGAACTATAAGAAGACGTCAAAACCGAGAGTTAGCACAACAACAAAAGGAGGCAGAACTAAAAGAAAGGTCTCCGTCAGGACAAGAGCCTGTTGACTTACATACGGCTCCTGAACATTTTAAATATTATACCACGGGGGAGCGAAAGGTTGTGTATGCCAAAGCCCAACGAATACCTACCAATGGAAGCAGTGGAGTCTATGATGGTCCAGCGGTAGTTAAAGAGATAGAATTAGCAGAACCAGGTGAGGAGTCTAAACCAGTCTTTATTGCTCAAGACCTTACCGAAACTGAAGAGGCTGTACTTAAGGAGCTCCTCAAGGAATACAAGGATATCTTTGCTTGGACACATCATGACATGAAGGGCGTTCCACCTTCTGCGGTGCAACATACAATTCCCATGATCAACACTGCTAAACCCGTCCAGCAACGACCCTATCCAATGAATCCTAAGTACGCCAAAATTGTACAAGAGGAGATTTAAAAACTTATCCAATGTGGATTCATATACCCTATTGAGCACTCAGAATGGGTTTCTCCAATAGTCATTGTGCCAAAAAACAATGGTAAACTAAGAGTGTGCGTGGACCTCAAGAAAGTTAATGCAGCTACTAGGAGAGATCATTATCCCTTGCCATATTCAGAACATGTGCTTGAAAGAGTTGCGGGCAAGGAAGCTGATAGCTTTTTAGATGGGTACTCTGGTTACAATCAAATCACAATTGCATTAGAGGACCAAGCTAAAACTTCTTTTATCACAGAGTTTGGAGTGTTTGCATTTCGTGTTATGGCTTTTGGCTTAACAAATGCCCCTGCTACATTCCAACGATTAATAAACACTACGTTTAAAGAATTTCTAAGGGAGTTTTGTGAAGCTTTCCTAGACGACCTTTGTGTTTATTCTTCTTGGGAGAAGCATTTGTTATATCTACGAAAAATATTTGAAAGGTGCAGATTTTATCGCATCTCATTGAACCCTTTCAAATGCCAATTTTGAGTTAAGCATGGAGTCATTCTAGGGCATATAGTGTCCAAGAACGGGATATCCGCAGATGAGAGTAAGATTAAAGCCATTGCCGATTTTCCACCACCTACGAACTATAAAGGAGTTCAAAGATTTATGGGCCATGTTGGTTATTATCGAAGGTTTATTTTAAACTTTGCCGAGATAGCGCGTCCATTGTACAAGCTTCTTATCGAGTTTCACTAGACGAAAGAATGTCATCAATCTTATGAGTTATTAAAGAAGGCCCTAACAAGTGCTCCAATCCTGCGAACACCTGATTGGAATGTACCTTTTCATGTGCATATTGATGCATCAAATTTTGCTATTGGGTGTGTTCTAACTCAACCAGGAGAACATAAATTGGACTACCCTATTAGCTTTGCAAGTCGCCAATTAAATGATGCCGAGATGAACTACACTACTACAGAGCGCGAAGGTCTAGCTATGATTTACGCAGTAAAGAAATTTCGCTATTACCTTCTTGCTACCAAGTTTGTGTTTTATGTTGATCATCAAGCATTGCTATATTTGGTAAACAAGCCGTGTTCCACAGGTCGAATTACACGATGGTTGTTAATTCTTCTTGAGTTTGACTTCACCGTTGTTGTGAGACCTAGGAGAAAACATGTCATGGCGGATCATTTATCTCGTATCCCTAATGGCGAAGCTCCTACGGGGGTTGATGATGAATTGCCTGATACTCCTTTGTTCATTGTTGAGACAATGCTTGAATGGAGTGAAAAGATTGTTAACTTCTTAGTTAATGGTTTTCCACCCAAAGAACTGCGAAAAGATATAGCTCGAAAATTAATCAAGGAATGCGAACCCTATTGCTTACTGGCTGGAACTCTCTATAAGAGAGGAAAAGATGATGTTCTTAGACACTGTGCCCGCGAGGATGAGTATTTATATATTCTACAAGAGGCACACATGGGCGTAGCTGGTGGTCACTTTTCAGGAAAGTTGACTGCTTGAAAGATCTTACAGTCAGGCTATTGGTGGCCCACTCTGTTTAAGGATGCATCACTTTTTGCAAAGGGATGTGATGAATGCCAACGCTTCAACAAGCCACAAAGAAGGGATAGGATGCCTCTACATCCCATCAAGGTAACCCAACCATTTGAAAAGTGGGGCTTAGACTTTGTAGGACCGATTAGTCCGGCTGCACGTAACACGCAATCACGATATATCATTGTGGCTACCGACTATGTAACCAAATGGGCTGAAGCAAAAGCAACACGAAAGGCGGATGCAAAAACAACAGCTAAGTTCCTCTTTGAGAACATTATCACACGTTTTGGATGCCCCTTTGAACTTGTGAGTGAAAATGGAACTCATTTTATAAATGAAGTAATAAAAGAACTCACATCAAACTTCATGATATCTCACCACAAGTCTACACCCTATTATCCCCAAGCAAATGGCCAAGCTGAGAGTACCAACAAAACTCTCATCTCCATTTTGACAAAGACAGTTGAGGCTCATCGCACTGATTGGGACCTAAAGCTTACATCAGCTTTATGGGCTTATCGTACTGCGTATAAAGTTGTATTAATTGCACACCGTTTAAGATGGTGTATGGCCAAGAAGCAGTTATGCCATGGGAGTTTGTCATTCCTAGTCTTCGAGTAGCTTCTCAAGAAGGTTGGGATGGTAACCCCTTAGTGGAGCGATTATATATCCTGGAAAGGCTAGATGAAGAGAGGCAATTAGCTGTGCGAAATGCTCTAGTGGAGAAGGATAGGAGAAAGAAGTGGTTTGATAGCCATTTAAAGGATAAAGACATCAAGGTTGGTGATAAAGTTCTTATGTACGGGGTACGTAATGAAAAGAAGAAATTGAAATACGCTGGTAAGGGACCATATCGAGTGTGTGAAATTACCCCGCAAGGTACCATTCGTGTGGAGACTCTAGATGGAGTTGAAACCATTGGATTCCTTAATGGGAGTAAATTCAAAAGATATTATGATCCTCTAAGCCAGGAAGAGTTGCAAGCCATCCATCAAAAGAAGGCTGCCAAGGAACAAGCAGAGCTTAAAAAAATCCAAGCAAGAGTTGAGGCTCGAGAACGACAACAACGTCTTAGACGCCAACGAGAGGCTAATCTGGGAATCACGCAAGCATTTTTCGAGGACACAGATGACGACTCATTAGAATCTGAGCCACCCCTACGATACCCAATTGAGCTAAATAGCCCCTATGGGAAAGTACTATACAATGCCTTATTAGATACGGGAGCTAAACACAATTTGTTATCCTATGGAGTTTGGTGTCAATTAGGGAAACCGACCCTATCCCCGAGTACGATGCAAGTCAAGGGCATTAATAAAAAGAAAACTGCTATTCTTGGAGTCCTTCAGACCCCTGTTGTCTATGACAATGGAAGCATAGTGCAGAGGTTTCTAGTCATGCCCGTGGGAGCTATGGAAGGCAACGTAAACCTGGGATGCACGTGGATGTTGGCAACCAAATGCACTATTGATTGGGATACTGGTAGTGTCACGACGCGACCACCGACTCTTACCCCTATCATTCAAGCAAAGTCACCTACGTTGCAAACTCTAGCAAAGTTGAAGGATAGCCAACATTCACAAGCCAAGGTGGTTAACTCGTCTTTGCCGGCTACCCATGAACCTAGCACTTCAACACTTGTAGTTGCAGCAAGCAGTAATATTGCAAGTACTCAACCTGCACGACCTAAGAGTACATATCAATGGGTCCCCAAGGCCTTACTTCCAACTACCTCAACCCTCCCATCCATTTTAAGAAAAAATTTCCCCGGAAAACCAAGAGCGCGCCCTAGGAGAGTCAAGACCAAATCACGATGGATTCCAAAACAACTATTAGAAGCCCAAGGCTACTATAATGGAAATGAGCAAATTTGGGTACCTAAACGTAAAATGTGTCCTTCCCTATCGACAACAAACCCATATGAGTCAAACAGTGTAACGCTAAAGCCAATGGCAAACCGTGGGAAGGAAAAGATCACAGAATGCTACACACCTAGTCCAGAGCTAGTTTGGGCTCCAAGGCAAAACCAATTTATTCCACCTAGCTCAGGAAGGGGGGAGTTCCATGAAGCTTCTAGCTCCTCATGTAATACATCCATAGAGGTAAAAGCTTCTACACAGCCTCCATCTATAGTAGTGGACCTCCATGAAGCTACAAAAGAATCCACACCTCCCAGTGTTCAAGAATCACCTGATGAACCACTTCAAGTTCGATCCTGGGAGAGTACCTTACCACCCTTGCAACTTGACGAGGCACCTAGGGTAATAGAAAACTACTGGCAAAAATCCTCACCTATTACCAACTGGAACAATTGGTTTCAAAGGGTGACGACATCATTTCAAACGGTATGATCTACCCAAGGAAGGGGGGAGTGTTTGTGGACATCCATTATTCACTTGCTTCCCTCTCAACCTTTCTCCCTGACCTCTTAATCTCCAATCTTAGGGAATGTATATATAAAGCCTTATACTCACAAAAACAAGATAAAAAAGTAAAAGAGCAAGAGCCATAACACAAATCATAAAAACAAATTATGCACAAGAACACGACCCTTGTAATATTTGCACTCTAACCATCATCTATTTGCGTGTACAGATATGGCTAGTACGCTAGAGTCATCCACTCCTGCCTTGGGTGAGAGGTACCCTCGTTACTTTTCACAAATATTTCACATGGTCTTTCCAGTGCTTGCATGTGAATGGGATTTGATAGGTACGCTAGCATGTGAGAGGAATTTTGAGGAGTTAGAATGGCTGATACGTCTCTTGACCATGTCTGATCCATACTTAGTAGAGAGCGTTTCTCCCATTGCACAAGCCTACCCTTTTGACCAAGATGACTATAGGCGTCTAGTGACCTTCTTAGTAAACATGGGCACCTATGATGAAGAAGAAAATTTACAGGACTACACGGATGGCACATATGGTCTCATGGATGATGACTTTGTTTATCTCGATGACGAGGATAGGGGTTTAGCCTTAGGATTTCCCCCCAACCTCTACAATATCCTATTCCCTTGACTCTCTAGGGGGAGTGCAAATAATTAGGTTAGGGTTCCTTATGTTTTTTGTTGTGTTCAATAAGTGTTGGTACCTTTTCCCACTAATGTGCCTCCTGGAGGTATTCCTTCTGTTTCCTAGTGTGTACAGGAGCGTGTTGCTATTGATAGGATTTGGACCTTCATGGAATCTTTATCTCGACTCACTCTTCAAATCAAGCGTGACCATCGACACAAACAGGTGTTTCTTGTCCATTAGCATTGCCCCTTATCTTTTTTGCATCTATGATTGTCTACTTTAATTGTGATTGGTAGCTTAATATTCACCGCATTTGCTTAGTATCAAACATTTAATTCAATGTAATTTTTTGTCATAATCACTTGTCTAGGTTTAAAAATCAAGCAGTCCGACTAAGCTAGTTTGACCAAGTTAGGTGTCAGAAATTTTCTCTTAATACCATGGGGAATGCCTTCCTAATAATCAATGGTTACTTAGGTTCTTAATCCGATTTAGGCAGCGTTGTGTGAAATGTACTAGGGCTTTCTAGTGGGCTTGACCCTATTGACCTTTCGCTTAAGTATTATAAAGGGAGTTTACTAGTGTAATGAGCCTGGGGAGGTGTATCAGTGTTATATGACCCCCCAAAGTTACAAAATTAAAATGCTGAAAATGAACAAACAAAAAATCAAAGTGCCACACTGTAAAATCTTAAGCTGGAAGAGAGATCTCAGCTTGATTTGGTACTTCACTCACATGTATTGCCTATGGTACTAGAGCCCTAGAGGTTCCCAGTATGGGCGCTTTTCCTTGAAAAGCAAAAAACCCAAGGCATACAAAATAAGCACACACATCAAATTGAATCACTGTGAAAACACTTTGGGGGGTCAAAGAAAAGGTAATCAGTCAGGCGATGATTTCATGAGAAATTCCTTTTATCGTAGCTTAACTACAAGGTCCTCTAAGTATAGCCTCTAGTCAGCCCTCGAACATGAAATACTTGGCTCTCGCGGTTAAACAACTTAATTGACCAGAGAAAATTAAGAAGCTTACCCATGGTATTAATAGTCGATCTCTAGTGCCTTTCGACCGTTAAATTAGTGATCCCAGACTTGTTTAATTTTTTACCTTTACATATGTTTATGCATTTGATTACATTGCAATTTAATGCTTATTGCTGACAAATTGTTTAAAATTCTGCTACCAATCAATTGTCTGCCTAAAATTGCATATGCTTTTTAATCGCTTATGAAAATGCAATTACTGTGCAATGTTGTTTGATTTTGCAGTGACTAATGAAGGCTAAGGACATTCATCTCAAATTCTCTTCCACCTCGACGAACGAGCTTCAACTCAATAGATTCCGAGGACGGAATCTACATCAGGAAGGGGGGCATGTTAACCCTCACGGCTCACGGACACCCCATCACCTACGACGGACGTGTATTATATATTTGGTAGAGTCAGGTACCAGGCTTGTCGGACCAATAGGAAAAGGGTAAGAGTGATCGCCGATGAGAGGCGCACTCTAACTGGGACATTCAAGGGATTAGTTGGCTAAACATGGGCGCCCAAGTGTGAATGGGGTGAGCTCATATAAAAGCCAACTAAACCTAAAATTCACTCATTCTCTCATTTGTGCAATAGAAGAGTGCTCTTGCTCCATCTCCATCTCCATATTCTTCTTCTTCACCTCCTTGTGTGTGTGTGTGTGTGTGTGTATGTGAGAGAGAGAGATAGAGAGAGAGAGAGAGAGAGCGCGATCGAGCATTGCGGCGGCACGACGGCGGTGAAGCGGTTGAGCGCGACGTAGTGGCGTCTCCTTCTTCTTCGCGGCGAGGAATCCTCCACGGCAGGAGCATAGAGCGGTGGGTGACACACCATTGCCCTCTTTTGAGCTTACTAGTTAAGCTAGTTGTGTGCTTGGAGCCGTCTATGGCTCGCACACAGTGTTAGGCAAGGCCCTTGCTTCGACAGTGCGGCAAGGAGCGCACAGGTGCATAGGTAGGTTGTGAAGCACCTTGTTGGGCTCTAGAATCACATTGTTGGGCTACTCATTGCTCAAGGATCTACCCTCTCATATGGCGGGTTCAACTTGCAAGTGGTGTTACCTTACGGACACCCTATCACCTTCGATGGACGCCTTATCACTTATTTGAGTCATGGATCGGGCTTGTCGATCCAATAGGTGCGTAGGTGATCGCCGATGAGAGGCACACCACTTATCTTATTTTTATAGTATTTTTGTTATGACCAGCCACTGTGGGCATCCATGTGTGAAAGGGATGAATTCATATAAAAGGTCCATTTTGACCTAAAATCCTCATTCTTTGAGGTGCATGCTAAGAAGTGCTCTTGCTCTACCTTTATCTACTTCTCCATCGTGTGCTCATGTGTGTGTGTGTGTGTGTGTGTGTGTGTGTATGCTTGAGAGAGAGAGAGAGAGAGAGAGAGAGAGAGAGAGAGTGATTGAGCATTGTGACGGCATCGACGGCGGTGAGGCTGTTGAGCACAACGACGGCGGCTCCCTCTTCTTCGCTGCACAGGATCCTTCACGACGGAAAGCATTGAGCGGTGAGTGACACACCATTGCCCCTTTGAGCTTGCTAGGATCGTCTAGTTGTGTGCTTGCAGCCATTCATGGCTCGCACATAGTGTTTGGCAAGTTTCCAGCCTCCGACACGTCGGTAAAGTGCACATTTTTGGCGTTGTTGCCAGGGACTGCCTTGCACTAAGCTTGAGGAGCACTCAGTGCTACCTCTTGAAGCCATTCTTTCATCTGTTTTGGTGTTTTTAAAGTTTGGATCAGGATCTGTTAAGTAGATATAATGTGGAGGTTTTATCAGGTTTTGTTAGAATCTGTCAGTGTTGCAATTTTGCAGGTTTTAGAAGGTTTTTTAGTAGTGCAGTAGACAGTGAGCAGTAGATAGTGTGCAGTTTGTTGTGTTAGAAAGTATGTGTGCAGTGCTAATTAGTGTTAATTAGCTCTGTTAGCTGTAGGTAGCTTAGACAGAGCTTCCAAGTGCAACTATGTGCGTGCGTGAGGTAGGCTCTGTGTGTGAGCTCGGCACCCATGCAGTTGAACATTATCCACAGAAAAAGTTTTTGTTGAAAAAAGTTTTTTGTGTGACAAAAATAAAATAATAAAATAAAATTCGCTCGAAAATCGAAGACCAGAAAGAAAATAAAAAAGGAAAAAAGAAAAAAATATTATTTTAAAAGGAAGGATCGGGATCATTCACCGAGTGGGAGCCCGAGTCCGAGCCTAGGCCCAGGCCTCAGTCTGATGATATAGTATAGACACTACTATATATAAAAAGACTAGCCTCTCAACTGAAGGGAGGGCATGTGGGACAAGTCCTTCAAGGTCTCCACCCTTCCCTTCACACTTACCCCTTGAACTTACTAATTTTAGTCTTCTTTCCGACTAGAAAAAGACTATTTTTATGATTCCAAGGGCTTTAAGTAACCAAATCGGGGGTTGTAAAGCACAGCACGTCCCTCTAACCAAGACGCTCGTTTTAAGCTATCACACACCATATTCCTTGGCTTGGTTAGAAAAAAGGACCATAAAAACAAAAAAAATTGAGAGTAAATTTGGGTTGCAAACATTAAAAAAACTAGGTCTCAGAGTGTTGAGGTCACATGCACCTACACTCTGGTCGTGTTCTGTAGGACGATCACATAGAGAGTGTCTCCGTTTACGCGGGAACCCATTATTCCTCCACCTTAGGCTCTAGGCCCTCAGCAGGAACCCAAGGTAGTACCACTCAGGACCCATGTATTGCATCTACTAGTGACCCTTTCTTTGACTACAACGACATGGAAGGTTACCCGATGCCCAATCCTGATAGTTCAAACCAAGACATGCATGCCATGGGCCCACGATCTGGGCCGAGCGTATTTAGCCACTTGAAAGTAGATCCACTCGCTCCGAACATGGAGCTAGCGATGTAAATGAAGGGGGTGGGGAAGTAAATTCACCATTCCTAACCAATGTAGACTCCATGCTCCTGGAGAGTGTGCATGTGAATACTCCATTCACTGCACCCCCTGATTCTTCAGAGCTATTCCCCTCCGAGGTTATATTACCTGATGGTAGAAGCCTTGCCAAAGTGCAAGAGGTTGAGCAATATATCCTTGCAACTAGGGAAAAGGAAATCGAGAGCTTACGCAAGGCATAGCAGCGAAGAGATCTAAAGGCGAAGGCCCCTATGTCAACGTACATGCTAGTTGAGCAATCGAGTGCTCTTGAATTAGCAACCACTAAGGGTTAACCCATAGAGATCCACATTGCATCTAGTTCAAAGGACACCCCTAGCACCTCAATCCTAGATGGAGCGTTTCTAAATGAAAACTGGGAGTATGAACTACAAATGGAGACTTTAACCGACCTATACACAGGTCACACCCATCACGTGGGTTGGTTAGATATCCTACAATCCACATCGCGTGCTACTAGCATAGAGGAGAAACAACAAAGAGTTTGTCATATCATCCATAGGGTTATTGAGCTAGAGAGGCAGAACGAAGGGATCCACATGCCTTCAACGGGTCTCATGAGATTCTTGGATATAGGGAAGGCTAAGCAACCAACTTTATCATAAATGGAGACTCCCTCGGTAAGCCTGATGGATCCTCCATATGTTGTTTCGCCAGGGATATCAGTACAATATGAGTCCACAAGTGATAACTTTACCTTTCCAAGTTTAGCTCCTCTTTCTCTTGATGACACCATGACCATGCCTACCCTAGTGATGGGCATGACAAAAAACACGCCATGGACCTCATTTATTAGTAAAGCACCACTACATGGTGGCCCAATGCCTACAACGGTACCTACAAGTGTGTATCAATCATATGCACCTATGGACCCTCGTACTCATGTAGCTCCTACCCCGCCCATCGTTTCAACAACTTATGCTCCACAACCACAACATCCAAGCCCTTATTTCAATGAAACCATACTAGCTAGCATTAACATGTCACATCCAATGTCTGCTATGCCTAGGGCTACACATATGAACTTTGGGCCACCACATGGCACAACATCGTACCCAAATTGGAACCCAAGGGCTGCATATATGCCAAACCCAATGCCGACCCCATTCCACATGCAGTCCCAAGAGCGCATGTCCCCACTATACCTGTTCACTTGGGTGACTTGGCAGTGTTTGCTCAAGCTATTGGGGTCGATCCATTGCGAAAAATATGCGCAACATGCTTGATAGAGAGCCTAGAAGTAAGGCAGTACAAATAGCAAAGCTCACACAAAAAATTAGTGGAGACGGGGATGTGAAAATGAATTTTGAAGTATTTGAACATGTAACATTTAATGGCCTAATAACTTGTATGTAGCGGAAATTAGCATGAACATAGTGGGCATTTCATTAGAATAGATTCCTAATGAGAATTACAAGAGTGCTTGGGTGGAGAGAGCAACAAAAAGCATAAACCCTAGTTAGATAGCATCGACAATACTTTCAAAAGAGAGAGAAATTAAGCTAATGACAACAGTTGAGGACCGGATTTGCATGGAGCCGGTCCCCCCTCCAAAAGGCTTTGTATTATGGTTTCTCCCATCAAGAGAGACATTGTACAATACAATTCTTTGTGTTCCTTCAAGACTAGCTAGTGCAATGAAGATGAAAGCTTCATGCACTAAGCAAAACACTTAACAAACACAACTTTAATTATCCCCGTTCTCAGACCCAAGACCTCACACACCTTCAAAGATGGTGAGAGCTAGCAAGGTATGAGAGTAGATTGAGAGGAAGAAGGAGTATCTTACAAGAAAGATGTACATCTGCTCACATAATCACTCATATTAGCATAGCTTTAGCTTAGTAATTAGCTTGGTAGAGGAGATGAGCATGCATTGAAGCTTGGCTCTTGGTTGGATTTGCATCCACATGCCAAGAGAGTGTTGATGTAGGCTTCTATCTCACAAGCTTGGAGTAGGTGATGAGCTCTCCATTAAAGCTTGGGAAGAGATAGTCTTCTTTGCTTCACACACAGACTGTGTGTGAGTGTGTGTGTGATAATGCCTTTCAAAAATCAGCCCCCCTCTCTCTCTTGGGCAAGCCCCCTTGCTATTTTCTCTTCCTGCAGCCTCATTGGCCCTCCCCAAGTCAAAAGCCAATCACAATTAAGCAGCATAAGTGATAGCCTTCTGACGTGTGTCCCCCTTTCCCCTTTTGTGAGAGCTTTAGGTAATTAAATAATTAAACTAAACTCTCATTGGACCCCTTTGACTCTTGGCCAATAGGAATCAGGCAAGCCATGGGGCTCCTGAATGCTCATTGGACCCCTTGGGAGACTGCCCAATAGTCTTCTAGGAGACTTAATTCTCATTGGTTTCTGTTATTAAATGTTTTTAAATTAATTAAACTAGATTTACTCTAGCTTAATTCTCATTGGTCCACTTCAAGGGTCATCCAATAGAAATTGGCACACCTTGTGGGCATCTGGGCTAGGGAGCTGACATGTGTCCCTCATTCCCTTTGTGTAAAGGGAGCCTGTGTGTGTGTGTGTGTGTGTGTGTCTTTCTCTCTCATCCCCTAGAATAAGCGCTCGCCCCCTCCCATGTAGGGATGTGCAAAGACTTTTAGGGCACACACAAAGCATCCAATTTTCCCTAGGGTTGACCTTTGGACACAACTTTTGAATTTTAGAACCTTAGCATTTTGGAAGTCTTAATGGGCTGAACCTTAGGGTCTTTTTAGCCCATTGTTGCACATGGTTCTTTTGCAGCTGGCCCCCCCTTTGGATCCCTATTTTCCCTCCTTTGGATCCCTACTGTGGCCGGTCTGCTAGCTTAACCAATATTCTAGCTTTTTCTCCCCTGGCACTTCCCCACATTAAGTGATCAGTTTAATATGAGAAAATCATTTAGGAGAATTAGATATTGATTATTATGACATTACCTCTCTCTTGAAATCATAGTCGTCCTCGACTATGGTGTAGAGAAGATAAAGCATGTTCATGAGTCCTTTTCTTAGCGGGTAGAGGATCCCTATGTTACCCTACGACACCATTCCATAATGAATGACTAGTCCATTTGGCGCTTGAGAGCCTGAAGCTGCCGCAAGTATGTCTGCACATTAGTCCTATCAGTCTTCCATAGTAGAGTGACAAGCTCTACTTGGTGTTTGGGAGACGTCGTCTCCGTAAACTTGATCTAAGCATGCATACTACTTCATTTTTGTGCACAATAAAGAAAAAGAGAGTCTTATAAGACAAAACTTTGTTCATTTTTAACATTTTGTACATTTGCTTACTCTTGAGAAGCATTGTAAGCATTGACAAGGTTTAGGTTATCCTTTAATTGTATGCCTTGCATCCATCTAGCATCTTCAAAAGGATAATTCTTAAACTTAATACGATATCGTCGGATAGTCTTACCGCCTCTTAGTACCTTGTCTTCATGTCGGAGAATGGACTCGGGCTGCAGCACCTCCTCTTGGTCCTCGATCTCCGGTGGGTCTTCAATAGTTGGTTCTTGAGGTGGCTCTCCTTTGTAAGGCTTTAATAGGCTCACATGGAAAGCATTGTGTATGAGCCAATGATTGGGCAACTTGAGTTGATAGGCCATCTCGTTGATTGGCCTAAGAACCTAAAAGGGACCATAGTACCTTTTTGTTAGTTTAGCATAGTACTTTTGGTGGCCCGTAGGATTCTTGCCCGTCGTGTGCCTCAATCGAGCCTTGGGAAACTTTAACAAGACCCAATCGTTTTCTTTAAAGGCTTGGGCTCTTCTGTGCTTGTCAGCAGCAGCCTTTTGCCTTTGCTGTGAGATAGAGATAACATCCTTAATCTTTTGAAAAGATTCTTGTAGGTCTCGGCTATACTCATCTGCAGCGAAGATCTTCCCATGTACTTTAAGTAGCAAGGGACTTTTTGATCTTCCCTCAATTACCTCGAAAGGTTCTTTTCCCGTGGAAGTATGTACAGTGTTATTGTAAGCATACTCCACTAAGGGTAAGTACTTCTCCCATTGGGATCTTTGATCTACTTCCGTTACATAGGCTTTTAGTAGATCAAGAATGGTTAGGTTAGCTATTTCACTTTGGCCATCCGTTTGTGGATGATAGGCCGAAGAGAAGTTTAGCCTTGTCCCTAAATTCTCAAAGAGACCCTTTCAGAAATTACTGGTCATTCTAGGATCTCTATCCGACACTATGGACATTGGCAAGCCATGGTACTTGAAGATTTGTGAAATGAAGAGGGTTGCCATTTGATGGGCTTTGATAGTCTTTTTGACAGGTATAAAATGAGCTTGTTTACTGAACCTGTCTACTATCGTCCATATTCCCGTATTCCCATGGATAGACTTAGGCAACCCAAAGATAAAGTCCATGGATATGCTCTCCCATGGTGAATTAGGGATTGGCAAAGGTTGAAGCAATCCAAGTTGCTTCCCTCTATCAAATTTTGTCTTTTGGCATACCACACATTTAGAAACATACTCTTGTATGTTCACTTTCATGGTAGGCCAATAGAAATATGTTTCAATTCCCTTTAAGGTAGACCGAATCCCTCTATGCCCCGCATAAGGTGGAGCATGAGATTCATACATTAATTTCTCACGTAGTGAGTTAGTAACGCATAGTCTATTTCCATAGAGAAGATGACCATCTTGTAAGGTAAATGGTTCTTCTTTCTTCCCTAATGCAAGGGCTGAAATCGCATCTCTAAAATCGGGATCAATAGTGTACTCATCTATCATTGAAGATAGATCATTGTGAGTTGCTATGGAAAACGCATTCACTCTCGGCCGTCTTGAGAGTGCATCAGCTACTTGATTATGCTTGCCAGCAATGTGAGCAATATGAAAATGAAATTGCGAAAGGCAATTTGCCCACCTCATTTGTTTGTCGGAGAGCTTGGTCTGCGTCATGAAGTACTTAAGACGTTGGTGATCCGTTCGCAGAATGAAAGAAGTCCCCAATAAATAGTGCTTGCTGAGTCTAAGGCATGTAGAACTGCAAGGAATTCCTTTTCATATATGCCTAGAGCTTGCTCAACAGGGTCGAGCCTTCAACTCTCATAGCCTATGGCATGCCCTTCTTGGAGCAAAACAGCTCCAAGGCAATCACCACAAGCATCACATTGGATCTCAAATGGTTTTGAGAGATCCGGTAGTGTAAGCACAGGTTGAGAGATAAGCTTTTCTTTAAGCTTTTCGAAAGCATTGTTCTCCTTAGCAGACCATGTATACCTAACTCTTTTCTTTGTTAGGTCATGTAATGGTCCCGCAATTTGTGAGAACTTTTCTATGAAGCGTCTATAGTATGCACACATACCTATAAAGCTTCTTAGTTCATGAAGATTCCTTGGTTTAGGCCATCCTTTTATTACCTCTAACTTGGATGGATCCATTTGGATGCCATCTTGAGAGATAATATGACCTAAATACTGAATCTCTTGCAAGAAAAATTCACTTTTCTTTCGATTAACATAAAGTTTATTCTCTCTTAAAACTTGAAATATTACCTGGAGGTGTTGCTTGTGTTCCTCCAATGAATTAGAGTAGATGATAATATCATCAAAGGACACTCCAGTGAAGGTTCGATGAGGCTTGAACAGCTTGTCCATCAAGCGGTTGAATGTGGCTGGTGCATTGGTCAAGCCAAAAGGCATGACAATGTATTCGTAAAGACCAAATGTGGTGCGAAATGCGGTCTTTACAATGTCTTGATCAACTATCCTTATTTGATGATAGCCACTTTTTAGGTCAATCCTACTGAAGTAGGTCGATCCTTGTAGCTTATCAAATAGGTCTTCTACCCGTGGAACGGGAAACCTATTTTTGATAGTGATCCTATTTAGTGCTCTATAGTCGACACACATACGATATGTGCCATCTTTCTTTTGCACTAGTAGCACAGGTGAGCAAAATGGAGATGAGCTTGGCCTAACTATACCCTTCTCAACTAACTCATGCACTTGCCGCATAATCTCCTCTTGTTGAGCTTGAGAAACTCTATAAGGAGGTTTGTTAGGCGGTGAACTTCCTGGAAGAAGTTCAATTGCATGGTCATCATTACCTCGTTTAGGAGGTAGCTCACAAGGGATGTCGTCAATAAATACATCTTGAAACCCCTTGAGAAAATTGGATAACTCTAATTCCTTTTGGTTGCTTTTATTTTCTTTTGATAAAGCATTAGGTTCATTTTGAGAATCTTTAACAAAAATCATGTACACGGAAATAGAGCTCTTTATTGACTTGTTGAAAGCTGGTGTATGTACAATGGGAATAGTGTTACCCATTTCCTTAGCATCTATATACATGTCTTTTTCCCTGAACTTAAAGGAGATTCTCCTTTCAGGAAATTTAACATCAGCAGCCAGGCGGTCAAACCATGGTGCCCCTAGGATTACATCCTCATGCTTGAGAGGAGAGATAAAGAAGTCCTCTTTGTCCACATAGCCTTGGACATGAAGCCTCAATTTCCCGATTAAGGGAGTGACTGAAGCTTCTTGCCCCTTGAAGGCACAGTCTACGGGTAGGACATCTCCCATCTCGTATGATTGTATGCCTAGCTTGGTGGCTAACTCCATAGATATAAAATTGTGAGTAGAACAAGGGTCAAAGAGAATAAAAGCATCATGTTCTCTTACCTTTCCCCAAGCATGGCATAGAGGAGATCCTTTGTGGTGAGTCTCCTCCTCTTGGATTTCAACCAAGGAAGCTCTAGGAGGATCTTGGTGGTTGTTCTTTTGGGGACAAGCGCGGTACGCATGCCCTTGTTTGCCGCACTTGAAACACCGGTTATCCTTGCGATAACGCTCAAGCTCTTCAGGAGAGAGTTTATTCTTACCTTTGTAAACTCCCTTCTCTTTAGCTTTGTTGGAGTTGCCCTTAGGAGACTTTTGGACATTGTCCTTCCCCTTAGGCTCATTGGAACCTTGTTTTTCGGGGGCTTATTATTTCTTTTAGCCCCGTTTGGAAATTGATTCGAGAGGCCACCATAGTATGGTGTATTACCGCCGATATGGTACGTGGCCTTTGGGAGTTGACATACTCCGCCATTTCTTCGGTTAAGCCCGCACAAAATTGTTGCTTTTGCTCTCCAAAATCCAACTTTTTGAAGACAGTGGCTTTGAGTTGTAGGTCCCAAAACTTGTCTACATATTTGTGGATGGATTCATTGGGAGAGAGCTTTAAGCTTCGCCATTCGGTGAGTACTTTGTCTTTGGCATCGGTGGCCAAAAACTGCTTCATAATGGAAGCTCTTAAAGCTTCCATGTTCGTGGAGCTTCACTGTTGGCTCGTAGGCTAGACCACCATTGTCTGGCGGACTTTTGAAAGTGCATAGCTACATGGCGTAGCTTAGAGGACTCCGTGAAATCGCCGCATCAAATTGCTGGATAAAGGCCAAGACTTTGTCCGTAGCACCAAAGGTACCATCATAGGTAAGGAAAGAGATGCTCTTCCCTCCCTCTTTGAATTTCTTCAACTTGGACGACCTCTTCCATGCGGCATAGGATTTCCTATGGCCTCTTCTTTTTGATGGTTCAAAGATTGCACCATCACTTTCTTCAGAAGGTGAAGAATTTGAAGAAGGTGGAGAAGAAGGTGACCTCTTTCTTGACTTTTTCTTATCTTGATCTTTGTCGTCTTCACCATAGCTTTCATAAGAGGAAGAGGATGAAGAAGATGGAGAAGAGGGTGTCCTCTTTCTCGCCTTTTTCTTCTCTTGCTTTTTATCATCCCTCTTTGAATTGTGGTGAGGAGAAGAATACGATGGTCTTCTCCGCTTTGGTGGTGATGGAGAGTGTTTAGCCCTCCGTCTTCGTGGAGCCATCTCCGCCGAGGTGGCGGGAGACTCGCTTCTTTCTCGTTCCTTCAGTGGAGGCTCTTGAGTTCTCCTTTGGGAAGGAGATGCATCGTCAAGAAGTAAATTCTTGAGCCCTTCGTATGGATTCTCTTCTTCTTCCGGAATCGGAGAGAGACCTCTTTTGGTAGTCTCACAAGGAGGCTTCCTAGGTGTTCTCTCGTCATGGTGATGAGCTTGGAGAATCCCGTGAGCACGAAGCTGCCGTTGCACTTCACTTTGGAGAGATGGAGTGCCCATGGCTTGTTGAAGCCTAGAAACAAGATAGTTAACAAGCATTGAAGCATCATTAGTAGCTTCCTCATGAGCAAAATCAAAGTTATCAACATTAATTTCACTCTCTTTACTATTGTCAGCCATTCTAACAACTTTTAGGTGTAAACTTTTTAGGTGTACTTTGGCACTTCAAGCCCTAGTTGCTACTCCTCTTTACCTCTTTAGAAAAAGCACTCAAGCTACTGTACCCGCGGCTTGAATACCATTAATTGCAAGGAATAGAAGAGAGAGTCTTTCGACACCAAAACAACACCGGATCCTGTCAAGCTTCTAATAGCTCAATAGTGGTTAAGCCATAGGCAAGCCCCGTAGGACTCCACTATTAAGACCATAGCTCTCGACGGTGATGCCCCGTTAACTGCACGAAGGCAGGCGCACTGCAAGGCTGAAAAATCCCTATTCTACTTACTCACAGGCAATTAATAATACCAACCATTTGTAGCTAGCTTGAGGACCTCCCTTCTTGAGCAAGAAAAGAGAAACCTTGAGCTTTGATACCAATGTAACATTTAATGGCCTAATAACTTGTACGTAGCGGAAATTAGCATGAACATAGTGGGCATTTCATTAGAATAGATTCCTAATGAGAATTACAAGAGTGCTTGGGTGGAGAGAGCAACAAAAAGCATAACACCTAGTTAGATAGCATCGACAATACTTTCAAAAGAGAGAGAAATTAAGCTAATGACAACTGTTGAGGACCGGATATGCATGGAGCCAGTCCCCCCTCCAAAAGGCTTTGTATTATGGTTTCTCCCATCAAGAGAGACATTGTACAATACAATTCTTTGTGTTCCTTCAAGACTAGCTAGTGCAATGAAGATGAAAGCTTCATGCACTAAGCAAAACACTTAACAAACACAACTTTAATTATCCCCGTTCTCAGACCCAAGACCTCACACACCTTCGAAGATGGTGAGAGCTAGCAGGGTATGAGAGTAGATTGAGAGGAAGAAGGAGTATCTTACAAGAAATATGTACATCTCCTCACATAATCACTCATATTAGCATAGCTTTATCTTAGTAATTAGCTTGGTAGAGGAGATGAGCATGCATTGAAGCTTGGCTCTTGGTTGGATTTGCATCCACATGCCAAGAGAGTGTTGATGTAGGCTTCTATCTCACAAGCTTGGAGTAGGTGATGAGCTCTCCATTAAAGCTTGGGAAGAGATAGTCTTCTTTGCTTCACACACAGACTGTGTGTGAGTGTGTGTGTGATAATGCCTTGCAAAAATCAGCCCCCCTCTCTCTCTTGGGCGAGCCCCCTTGCTATTTGCTCTTCCTACAGCCTCATTGGCCCTCCCCAAGTCAAGCCAATCACAATTAAGCAGCATAAGTGATAGCCTTCTGACGTGTGTCCCCCTTTCCCCTTTTGTGAGAGCTTTAGGTAATTAAATAATTAAACTAAACTCTCATTGGACCCCTTTGCCTCTTGGCCAATAGGAATCAGGCAAGCCATGGGGCTCCTGAATGCTCATTGGACCCCTTGGGAGACTGCCCAATAGTCTTCTAGGAGACTTAATTCTCATTGGTTTCTGTTATTAAATGTTTTTAAATTAATTAAACTAGATTTACTCTAGCTGAATTCTCATTGGTCCACTTCAAGGGTTATCCAATAGAAATTGGCACACCTTGTGGGCATCTGGGCTAGGGAGCTGACATGTGTCCCTCATTCCCTTTGTGTAAAGGGAGCCTGTGTGTGTTTGTGTGTGTGTGTGTGTGGCTTTCTCTCTCATCCCCTAGAAGAAGCGCTCGCCCCCTCCCATGTAGGGATGTGCAAAGACTTTTAGGGCACACACAAAGCATCCAATTTTCCCTAGGGTTGACCTTTGGACACAACTTTTGAATTTTGGAACCTTAGCATTTTGGAAGTCTTAATGGGCTGAACCTTAGGGTCTTTTTAGCCCATTGTTGCACATGGATCTTTTGCAGATGGCCCCCCCTTTGGATCCCTATTTTCCCTCCTTTGGATCCCTACTGTGGCCGGTCTGCTAGCTTAACCAATATTCTAGCTTTTTCTCCCCTGGCACTTCCCCACATTAAATGATCAGTTTAATATGAGAAAATCATTTAGGAGAATTAGATATTGATTATTATGACAGAACAAATATGCGATTCCCTAGGAGAACACAATGACCTACATGAGAGTAATGCTTTAAATCCTGACCTTGAGTGGGAAGGCTAGAGGTTGGTATAGAACCCTAAGAGTGGAAGAGAAAACAAAAACAATCATATGTATCCAAGAAGGGAGCAACAATGGTGCTCAGTTTGCTATGGTCCACATAGTACTAGTAGTGAATTCCCTACGTTTAGAGTAAAATTGAATGGAAATTGCAATGCATGTGTATGGTCATCAAGCCAAGTATTGCATAGTATTTAAATGCGTGATGGCCAATAGACCAACCTTAGCATGGACGGGCACACCTCGAGTGCTTGCATTGATTCCAGCCCCACCTCTTGAACAATCGTCACAATACATGGTCCCTAGGGCCCAAAATGTTATTCAAACAACCCTCTGTGTTAGGATTGCAACCCCCACATCCGAGAATCACTTCTATGAATCAAGTGGGTTGTGAGTCATCTATTGCTTTTGTGGATTGCAAGGATGAGCTAGACCCTAATATTGCCTATGGGATTGATGCACTTGAAGAAAGTCCACAATACTACATGGAGGACTATTGAGGACAAGTCAAACCTGCCTATCAAGTAGTTGCTCTAGCGACAAGAGGCCAAAATATCAATTTGACTGCCAAGAGATCACCTCTTCAATGCTACGAGTGTGGGGGTCCAAATTGTGTAGCCAAGTGTCCCATTAAACTACAAAATAATGCCACGTTAATGCAAACCAATCAAGGGAGCACATCTACAATGTTGATACTCATGTGTAATCAATGCGGCATAGATCATTTGATTGCCTAATGTCCTAATAATCCAAATGTGCCAAAGATCACACCATTAACTCAATTGAGGTTACTGAGAAGCCAACACAAAGTACACATGTAGTACTAGTAAATGTACTCACACAATCGATGCTCCAAAACCAAATTTATATTCTTGAAGAAAGAGACAGAGCATCAATTGCCCAATCTCAAAAGAAGAAGAAAACAAGAAGGAAGAGATCGCAAAAAGCAGCGAAGTCAGACCCAGTTCAAAGACCAACATAGGGACTGGTGACAACCCCATATATATGAACGACGCTAAAGAGGATTCTGATTCAGGTGAGACCATGCAGACTAAAACGACCACTAGGAAAGAAACAAACAAGAAAGATTTTCATGAGCCACAATGGCCAGGACCCAAGAAGAAGATAGAAACTTACCCAAATCCTACAGTGGAGATCGAGCGAGTCAAGCAATTAATGAGTTTGGTGGAAGAGACCCAAAGGGATTTAGAGCCAGCACCTAGGCAGATCCAGATTACCAACACAGTGTTCCCTACGCAAAATCAACCTCACAAAGTCCATAGATCACTAGCCATACCTAGTGTCATCCAAGAAGAAAGTGACTTTAAGTCATTGGGAAGTGGACGTTTTCCCTTCTTGTTGGAGAGAATGTTTACAGAGGGATTACCTGACCCTATCGAAGAAATGGAGATCCCATATTTCCCACGTCAAGGGAATGAAGCCCAAAAAGTGCAGTTAAATATTGCCAAATTGATGGATTTCATGGCTTCAGAAGTTAGAACCACCATCATGTCTAAGCTATATGGAGACCCCGAGCTATTCTTAGCTCTTCAAGCTTTCCTCAATGGAGAACTGAAAGTCGAGCTACCACAATTTTCACAGATGGATGGAGCTAGGGAGGTGCCAATAGAGGAGGAACACTTAGATCCACAACCTAACCTAGATGATAACTTTGTTGTTGAAATACATGTTAACAAGTTGGGACAATACTTTGAAGGCGATGAAGCCAATGGGACCATACCAACCTTACAACCCATAACCTGTGAAGGAATCTGATGGTCCCACTGAGGTTAGCATTGTAAGATTAACTAAATTGATGGGAACTCATGTAACTAAAAAATTAGCCCTCACCTTGGGGACACCACAACACCATAGTTAAAATATGCCAATGGACTAATATAAAAGCCTATTGGGATGCTAGAAGATCTCAAGATCAAGGTCTTTGGACACAAAATAAGGCATACCTTCATCGGTATGGATTTTTCCAAGCACACTATGTCCTTTGAGATGATCTTAGGACGTCCTTTCATGAGAGAAGCAAAAATGGTGCATGACTGGTCTAAATACCATGTCTACTTGTAGTTCCAAGACTCTTCCATTCGATTTGATCTTGTAACTGGTCGAGCATATCCTTTAGGAAACAGATTTATAATTGATCATAGATGTGACACCACAATTCACTCGGCCCCATTGTAGTATTGTTACAAGTGTAAAAAAAATAGTGATGTTGGGGAAGATTCTCCTTATATGGATGTTCTACCTTGGATGATTGAGTCTGACAATGTGGATTGGGTCCACCTAGCAGCAACCATAGACACTTGGGGAAATAGGGGGATGACCTGGGTAACACCTGAGGGGGATGAAATGCCACCACTCATACCTTTAAATATGATAGTGACGAGCGCAAAGCGTGACACGAACCCCGACGGCCTCGAAAAATGCCGGGAGCTGATGCACGCCGCAAGCCGGTCACGGTGAAGCAAACAGGGGGCACCACCTAGCTTTGAGTGGCTAGGACGCAGACAACGGTGATTGGAAATATCACGGACTCTACACACACACACACACAGGGAGAGAGAGAGAGAGAAAGAGAGAGAATATGATAGGTGTTGAAAACCCTCGGGGGTGTGAGGGAGAACTTATTTTCTTGCAATATTTACAACAACCTTATTTCCGACGAGGTGGCAATCATGGTGATAGAGAGATAGAGGGAGAGATAGTGAGCCTACTAGTGCGTTCTGTAGAGATGACTCACCGACACGAAAACCATGCTAACATGAGTGTGTGTGTGTGTATTGACCATTGGAGTCGAGATGTAGACATAACTTCTTTACATAGTACAAATTCCCAAAGGAAATAGCTACACTAAGTCCCCTCTCTCGTGATGCAAATGTTTCCAATCCCTCCTACCAAAATACTACCATAGTGATGACCTCTGAAGGGAATGAGATACTTGCCCCCCCCCCCCCCCCCCCCCCCGATAGTGACCTCTCAGTGCCTTTTTATAGGTGCTGGCTGCTTTAGATTAGGGTTCTAATCAGAGGAGACAAAGCAAGGCGGTGGCCCTGGGTGGTTGACCCTTGCTTTGTCTTGGGAAATATTATTGTGCGCGTATGTCGCACGTGTCAATGCAAGGAACTTGCCGATACACCGCGTGAGAGCCACAAATGGCTCCAAGCACACAACAAGCCTAAACTAGTAAGCTCAAAGATGACGATGGTGTGTCACTCACCGCTCTACGCTTGCTTCGTGGAGGATTCCTCACCACGAAGAAGAGGGAGACGCCGCTACGCCGCGCTCAACCGCTTCACAGCCGTCGTGCCTTCGTAATGCTCGATCGCCCACACACTCCCTCTCTCTCCCTCTCTCACTCTCTCTCTCTCACACACACACACACAAAGAGATGCAGAAGAAGAAGATGGAGATGGAGCAAGAGCACTCTTCAATTACACAAATGAGAGAATGAGTGAATTTTAGGTTTAGTTGACTTTTATATGAGCTCATCCCATTCACACTTCGGCGCCCATGCTTAGCCAACTAATCCCTCTCATGTTCCAGTTAGAGTGCGCCTCTCATCGGCGATCACTCATGCTTTTCCTATTGGACCGACAAGCTCGGTACTTGACTCTACCAAGTAAATAATACAACATCCATCGTAGGTGATATTGTGTCCGTGAGCCGTGAGGGTTAACATGCCCCCCTTCCTGATGTAGATTCCGTCCTCGGAAGCTATTGAGTTGAAGCTCGTTCGTCAAAGTGGAAGAGCATTTGAGATGAATGTCCTTAGCCTTCTTCAATCACTGCAAAATCAAACAACATTGGCATAGTAATTGCATTCTCATATAGAATTAAAAATCATATGCAATTGTAGGCAAACAATGTGATTGTAACAGAATTTTAAATCATTTGTCAGCAATAAACATTAAATTGCAATATAATCAAATGTATAAAGAGATGTAAAGGTAAAAAATTAAACAAGTATGGGGTCGCTAATTTAACGGTGGAAAGGTACTAGAGATCGACTATTAATACCATGGTAAGCTTCTTAATTTTCTCTGGTCAATTAAGTTGTTTAATCGCGAGAGCCAAGTATTTCATGTTCGAGGGCTGACTAGAGGCTATACCTAGAAGACCTTGTAGTTAAGCTACGATAAAAGGAATTTCTCATGAAATCATCGCCTGACTGATTACCTTTTCTTTGACCCCCCAAAGTCTTTTCACAGTGATTCAATTTTGATGTGTGCTTATTTTGTATGCCTTGGGTTTTTTGCTTTTCAAGGAAAAGCACCCACAATGGGAACCTCTAGGGCTCTAGTACCATAGGCGATACATGTGAGTGAAGTACCAAATCAAGCTGAGGTTTCTCTTCCAGCTTAAGATTTTACATTGTGGCACTTTGATTTTTTTTTTTTAAAATTGTACGTTTTTCAACATTTTAATTTTGTAACTTTGGGGGGTCATATAACACTGTTACCCTCCCCAGGCTCATCACACTAGTAAACTCCCTTTATAATACTTAAGCTAAAGGTCAATAGGGACTAAGCCCACTAGAAAGCCCTAGTACATTTCACACAATGCTGCCTAAATCGGAAAAAGAACCTAAGTAACCATTGATAATTAGGAAGGCATTCCCCATGGTATTAAGAGAAGATCTGTAACACCTAGCTTGGTCAAACTAGCTTAGTCGGACTGCTTGATTTTTAAACCTAGACAAGTGATTATGACAAAAAATTACATTAAATTTAATGTTTGATACTAAACAAATGTGTTGAATATTATGCTACCAATCACAATTAAAGCAGACAAACATGGATGCAAAAGGATAAGGGCCAATGTTAATGGACAAGAAACACCTGTTTGTGTTGATGATCGCGCTTGATTTGAAGTATAAATGAGAGAAAGATTCCATGAAGGTCCAAGTCCTAACCACAGCAACACGTTCCTGTACACACTATGAAACACAAGGAATACCTCTAGGAGGCACATTAGTGGAAAAAAGGACTTTGCTAATCACTCAACTCTAAAACAGAAACACTTCTATCGTACTAATCCTACCTACCCTCCATCACTCTAGTGATGACGATCAAAGGTGTTTTATGACATAGGTTTCTGTTTCAGTGTATCGATGTGAATGTGTAGGTCTGGGTCAGTGTTTTGACTTTTATTGTGCATACTCGTTTGCTAATTGCTCTTGCTCTTTATTATTTTTGTTTTTTGTGAGTGTAAGGCTTTATATGTACATTCCCCAGCAATGGCGCCAAAAATGTGTGCGTATGTCGCACGTGTCAATGCAAGGAACTTGATGATACACCGCGTGCGAGCCACGAATGGCTCCAAGCACACAACAAGCCTAAACTAGTAAGCTCAAAGATGACGATGGTGTGTCACTCACCGCTCTACGCCTGCTTCGTGGAGGATTCCTCGCCGCGAAGAAGAGGGAGACGCCGCTACGCCGGGCTCAACCGCTTCACCGCCGTCGTGCCTTCGTAATGCTCGATCGCCCACACACTCCCTCTCTCTCCCTCTCTCACTCTCTCTCTCACACACACACACAAACAGATGAAGAAGAAGAAGATGGAGATGGAGCAAGAGCACTCTTCAATTGCACAAATGAGAGAATGAGTGAATTTTAGGTTTAGTTGACTTTTATATGAGCTCGCCCATGCTTAGCCAACTAATCCCTCTCATGTTCCAGTTAAAGTGCACCTCTCATCGGCGATCACTCTTACCCTTTTCCTATTGGACCGACAAGCCCGGTATCTCACTCTACCAACTAAATAATACAACGTCCATCGTAGGTGATATGGTGTCCATGAGCCGTGAGGGTTAACAATTAGAAAGGAAAACCTCTAGGTGGGCCTTTGTGACCATAACCTAGAGAGAGATGAGAATTTACAAAATTGGGATTTTTACAAGATTTGGTTTGAAACTGGGAAAAATGATGACAACCTACAGATTTTACTGAAGAGGGCTTCGTGGATGCAATGCCGGTGAACGGCAGCCTAGCTAGTACGTCGGTGTAGCGCATTCGTCATTTTCGGGGTCGGCCGGGGCATGCCTTTGGTGTCTTTTCTTGTTTTGGTGTTGGCGGCGCGCGACTTGGCCGTCTCCTTTCTTTTTGTTGATGACGTCGATGTCCTTCGTTGGTTTATTTTTGGTGGGTGCGTATGTCGTGCTTGTGTATGTGTGGATAAGGAGTGCGCATAGGTGTGTGTATATATATGAGTGTGTAAATGCGTGCAGTGTGTGTGTAGGCGGGGGAGTGTGTGCGCGGGAACGGGAGAGTGCAAGCTATATATATATATATTGTTAGGAAATAAGACGTAGCTAAATAGATAATTGAGTAGATTACTTAATGGAGAGAGACAGATTTATATACACGAGATTATAGAGTAGAGAGAGAGAAGAGAGAGAGAGAGAGAGAGAGAGAGAGAGAGAGAGAGAGAGAGAGAGAGAGAGTACACACGATATACGTGGTTCACCCAATGTGGGCTACGTCCACGGGAAAGCAGCCACTCAATGGCTTTAGTACTTCAAAACAAGAAGTAGTTTACAAAGGGATTATACCCTTAATGGAGCTCCCGCCTTGCTTCACTCTCACCACCTCACACTCACCTTGTTGCATCAACTGCACACTATGAAATGTGTGTAGAAATGGCCTCCTTTTATAGGCCAAAAGGGTTGCCCTCTCTTATGAGAGACAGCCATGTGTAGCCGCGCCTTGTGCGAATAAGTCCAAAATCGGACCCTCCAATCCGCCCATGTTGTGACCGCCCTTGGGAAGACCACCACTTCCGCTTTTGAATCTCGGACCACCGTTGCCACCGCCATTGACTTTCCGACCACCGACCACCGGCCATTGACTTCCGACCACCGGCCATCGGCCATTGACTACCGGCCACCGGCCAACCGACCGGTTGTTTTCCGACCACTTTCCGGCCGCCATCCGGCCATAATATTCCGGCGAAAAAAAAGTCTCGGGGGCCTCCGTCCCCGAGGCCTTTAAAGTTGCCCCTGATTCTTGTCCGTGAAAATTTTGGTTTCCGGTAAGTGATTTTCCTTCACGCACGATGGCTTCTCCTCATAATGGGGGCCTTACAAATGTGCGCTTTTACCACAGAAAATTACAAGGGTAAATCAGGCTCCATACTTAACAATCTCCCACTTGGAGACTGATCTCCAAACCAAACCTGTGACTGCTTTCCATTCTGGCTTCTTATCCTTGAATGCCGATTGAAGATGAGCAAAAGCTCAACTTCTCCTTGTTGACCACCTTTGTAAACATGTCTGCAGGATTTTCACTTGTATACACCTTTCCTAGCTTTAGTTGTCCCTCTTCCAAAAGAGTGCGTATGAAGTGATATCTCACCTCAATGTGCTTTGTCCTTGAATGAAAGGCTGAGTTCTTCGCAAGATGGATAGCGCTTTGGCTATCACTGTACAAGACACAATTGTCTTGTTTGAATCCAAGCTCTTCTAAGAATCTGTGAAGCCACATAATTTCTTTGCTTGCCTCCGTCATTGCTACATACTCTGCTTCCGTGGTAGAAAGTGAAACCACTTTGCAAGCTTTGAAGCCCAGCTTACTGCTGGTGCCTCCAACCGTGAACACATAGCCAGTAGTGCTCCTTCGAGTATCTTTGTCACCTGCCATATCTGCATCAGCATACCCTTCTAGAAAAATATCAGTTTCTCCAAAATACAAAGCATTTGTTGTTGTCCCTTTTAGATACCTAAGTATCCACTTCACAGCTTGCCAATGCTCTTTACCTGGGTTGTCCATGAACCTACTCACAACTCCCACTGCATGTGCAATGTCTGGCCTTGTCCAGACCATAGCATACATTAGAGAACCTACCGCTGCAGCATATGGAACTTTAGACATATAGGCTATCTCCTCTTGTGTCTTTGGACACATATCCTTCGTTAGTTTAAAATGACCAGCCAAAGGTGTAGAAACTGGTTTTGCATTTGCATTGCAAACCTTTCTAGTACCTTCTTGATGTAATCTTCTTGAGATAGCTTTATTGTCTTCTTCGTCCTGTCCCTTGATATTTTCATACCAAGTATCCTCTTTGCAGCACCTAAATCTTTCATTGAAAAAGATTTGACACAGCTCCTCTTTTAGGTCTTTGATGTCCTGCATGTTAGCACTTGCAATCAACATGTCATCAACATACAACATTAGGATGATGAATTTCCCATCTCCCAAATTCTCCGTGTAGACGCAGTGATCCGAGTTGCATCTTGTGAATCCATGATCCAACATCCATCGATCAAACTTCAAGTACCATTGTCTTGATGCTTGCTTTAAACCATACAAGCTCTTCTTTAATCTGCAAACCATTTTCTCCTTACCTTTTACTTCATACCCCTTTGGTTGAAGCATGTAGATTTCCTCCTCTAAGTCACCGTGAGGGAATGCCGTATTTACATCCATTTGCTCGAGATTTAGATCATGAGCAGCCACAAGGATTAAGACAAGCCAATTGAGTTCATTTTTAAACAGGAGAAAATATTTCATTGAAGTCAATACCTTTCTTTTGACAAAAACCTTTTACCACAAGCCTAGACTTGTACCTTTTCTTCCCACCTTCTTCTTCCTTTAGCTTGTACACCCATTTGTTTTGAAGTGCCCTCTTACCTTTAGGCAACTCAACCAACTCCCATGTTTGGTTGCGATGTAGTGAGTCCATCTCCACTTGCATGCTCTTCGTCCATTCTTCTTTGGATTCATGTTGCATAGCTTCTTCATATGATTCCGGCTCTCCAGAATCTGAGATCAAGAGATGGTTGAAGGAAGGAACAAACCTTTCTGGAGGTCTACTTGCTCTTGTAGATCTTCAGGGAATAGGTTGAGGCTCCTCATTTGGTTGACGTTGTTGCACATTGTCACCGTTTGCAGTCCTTGAGTCTTCACCGTCCTCAAGCTCCATGTACTCATCACCTGTTTCTTTTGTTTGTTTCTTTCCAAGTAATCTTTGTACATATTTTGTTCGTTAAAAATTACATCCCTACTCCTTAAGATTTTACCATCTTCAGGATTCCATAGGCGATACCCAAAGTCTCCTTCTCCATAGCCAATGAAGAAACACTTTTTGGACTTTGCATCTGACTTTGATCTTAGGCTTCTATCTATGTGCATGAAAGCCTCACACCCAAACACTTTGAGAAATGCATAATTCACGGTTTACCTGTCCATGCCTCTTCTGGAACTCCCCCATCCAATGCCGTTGAGGGTGACCGATTGATTAAGTACACAGACGTACTTACAGCTTCCGCCCAAAGCTCAAGCGGTAGGCCTGCATGTAGCCGCATGCTTTGTGCTCGTTCCATGATTGTCCTGTTCATCCTTTCCGAAATCCCATTTTGTTGAGGTGTCCTTGGGGTTGTCCTTTGCCTCCGAATGCCATTGCTAGCACAAAAGCTTTCAAAAGCTTGGCTGCAATATTCGCCTCCATTGTCGGATCTGAGGCATTTAACCTTGGTACCTGTTTCATTCTCCACAAAGGCTTTCCACCTTTGAAATATGGAAAATACATCGGATTTATTCTTCATGACATAAACCCATGTTTTTCTAGTCGCATCGTCTATGAATGTTACATAGTACAATGAGCCACCAAGTGATGGTGTACTTGCAGGACCCCAAACATCAGAATGAACCAACTCAAGTTTTTTATTTTTTCTTTCATTTCCTGATTTTTGAAATTTTACCCTCTTTTGTTTACCATAAACACAATCTTCACAGAACTCTAAGTCCACTTCTTTCAAACCTGGTAGAAGCTTCTTTGTTTGAAGGATTTGCATTCCTTTGGCACTCATATGCCCAAGTCAGTAGTGCCACACCGCACTGTCAACTTCTGTAGTTGTTGCACAAGCTGAAGGTTGCGTGCTAACAGTAAACAAGTAAAGTGTACCGACTTTTTCACCCTTGGCAACCACCAAAGATCCCTTTGAGATCTTCCACCGTTTGTTTCCGAATGCAATGTTGTGACCTTCATCGTACAATTGTCCTGTAGAGATCAAATTTTTGCGAAGAGAAGGAACATGCCTAACATCTTTAAGCTTCTATTCATTTCCGTTAGCAGTTTTGATAGAAACTGTACCTTTGCCGACAATCTCACAAGCTTCATCATCTCCCAAGTATACATACCCAAAATTACCTTTGGTGTAGTCTTGGAAATGTTGCTTGTGTGGTGTCGCATGGAATGAAGCCCCGGAATCTACTATCCAGGAATTAGACACATTGTCTAATGAGAGAATTAGAGCATATTGCTCTACTTTACCTGCCACATTGGCCTCCGATGTTGGCTTGTTGTCTTGAGACTCTGTCTCCTTCTTCTTCTTGGACCAGCAATCCTTCTTGACGTGGCCCTTCTTGCCGCAGTTCCAACATTCAAGAAATGACTTTGTGCGTGACTTGCTCCGCCTTGAGCGATCACGACCCTTTTGGTTTTTGAACCTCTCCTTAAGCCTTCCTCTTGTTTCCACTGATAGTGCAGCACTTGATGATTCTCCTGTGCTTCTCCTTTGCATTTCCTCGCTTAGGAGAACACCCACAACATCATCAAACTTAAGAGTATTTGTGCCAGAGATAGAATTACTTACAGTCATCACAAGGCTGTCCCAACTATCTGGTAGAGATGATAGTATAAGGAGAGCTTGCACTTCATCATCGAAATTGATTTTCACTGATCGCAATTGACTTATGTTTGTGTTAAATTCATTTAGGTGTTCTGCAACTGAACCATTCTCTGCCATCTTTAGATTGAACAAGCGCTTCATAAGAAATACCTTATTGGATGCCGATGGTTTCTCGTAGAAGTCGTCAAGTGACTTCATCAAGTCCTCCGTGGTCTTCATCTCCGAAACATTGAAGGCCACCGTTAACACCAAGCTTAACCGGATTGTTCCCAGTGCCTTTCGATCAAGGACAATCCATGCTTCATCTGCCATTGTTGCAGGCTTCTTCGCAAGACCGCCTAGTGGCAAATAGAGGTCCTTCTGGTAGAGATAGTCTTCAATCTGCATCTTCCAATGTTGGTAGTTTTTTCCGTTGAACTTCTCAATCTTGAGCTTCCCTTCCTCCGCCATAACTCCCACTCAATTCAAGGAATTCTTTCCTTGAGATAATTTAGCTACGAGCAAACCTTGCTCTGATACCAGTTGTTAGGAAATAAGACGTAGCTAAATAGATAATTGAGTAGATTACTTAATGGAGAGAGACACATTTATATACACGATATTATAGAGTAGAGAGAGAGAGAGAGTACACACGATATACGTGGTTGACCCAATGTGGGCTACGTCCACGGGAAAGCAGCCACTCAATGGCTTTAGTACTTCAAAACAAGAAGTAGTTTACAAAGGGATTATACCCTTAATGGAGCTCCCGCCTTGCTTCACTCTCACCACCTCACACTCACCTTGTTGCATCAACTTCACACTATGAAATGTGTGTAGAAATGGCCTTCTTTTATAGGCCAAAAGGGCTGCCCTCTCTTATGAGAGACAGCCATGTGTAGCCGCCCTTGTGCGAATAAGTCCAAATCGGACCCTCCAATCCGCCCATGTGTGTCCGCCCTTGAGAAGACAAGTCCGCTTTTGAATTCGGCCACCGGCCATTGACTTCCGACCACCGGCCACGGCCATTGACTTCCGACCACCGGGCATCGGCCATTGACTACCGGCCATTGACTTCCGACCACCGGCCACCGGCCATTGACTTCCGACCACCGGCCATCGGCCATTGACTACCGGCCACCGGCCAACCGACCGGTTGTTTTCCGACCACTTTCCGGCCGCCGTCCGGCCATAATATTCCGGCGAAAAAAAAAGTCTCGTGGGCCTCCGCCCCCGAGGCCTTTAAAGTTGCCCCTGATTCTTGTCCGTGAAAATTTTGGTTTCCGGTGAGTGATTTTCCTTCACGCACGATGGCTTCTCCTCATAATGGGGGCCTTACAAATGTGCGCTTTTACCACAGAAAATTACAAGGGTAAATTAGGTTCCATACTTAACACACACACACACACACACACACACATATATATATATATATATATATATTGTTGGGGTATAAAGCCCAATGTGGTCGCCCAGGTAAGTGGGCGGGCCGCGAGGTATGTACATATATTCTTTTGTAAAAACCTAATAAGAACTCACTATGCTCTACACATTACAGTAGAGCGAGTTCACCATATCGTCGTGCTCTTCTTCTCGCACGCTCTCTCACGTCGCACTTCCGCTCGTACTCCTACAACTGGTATAAGAGCTCAGATCGAGACTCAGCCAACAACAGTTTGGTAAAGAGTGACATCAGCTGGATCACCAGCATCATGTAGACTCAACTTCAAACCTGTTTCCATGGGAGTGGCAATAGGTTTGCAATCCTCAAGTCCAAACTTACATAGCAATGTCTCTATGTAACTTTTCTGACACAAGGCAATACCACCATCACACTTCTTAAACTGTATACCCAAATAATGATGCAACAGCCCCAAATCTTTCATCTTGGAAGTAGCATTCAAATCAGCCTTAAATTCAGCAATATGTCTCTCATTTGGTCCAGTGATCAACAAATCATCCACATAAAGAACCACAATGAGAAGTACATCACCCTCACGCTTTACATACAATGTGCTTTCTGTTGGACTGTTACGAAAGCCTTGTTTGACCAAACGAGTGTCAGCTTTCTCATACCAAGGACGAGGAGATTGCTTCAACGCATACAAAGCCTTCTTACATGTGCACACTTTGTCCTCTTGTCCTCTTATGACAAAACCGCGAGGCTACGTTACATAAACTTCCTCAAATATGTCACCATTCAAGAAAGCAGTAACAATGTCTGATTGATGTACATCCCAACCAAAATGAGCTGCCAATACACATAGAAAACGCACAGTAGTCATATGACAAGTGGGAGAAAAAGTCTCTTCATAATCTATGCCTTTTTGCTGTGCATAACCCTTTGCAACAAGTCGAGCCTTATGGCGATCGATCTCACCATCCGGCTTGCGTTTCAACTTGTAAACCCACATCGTACCAATGGCCTTTTGCCAGGAGGCAAATCACATAAAGTCCATGTGTCATTTTCTATAAGTGCATCATATTCTGATTGCATGGCAGCCATCCAATTTTTTGAATTATGTGCTTCATCAAAAGATAGAGGCTCCTCAACATCATGTAAACTAGACACAACCAAAGCATAACAATATGATGCATAAGATGCATGGCAAGAGCCTGAACGAGCACGACTAGACAAAGGTGCATCCAATTTACTATCACGAAAAGTGTGCACCAGCCATTTTGGCATACCTCTAGCCTGCTCATTTTCAGCCCTTTCCTCATCAAGTACATCATGTACATCTGCATCAGTAATAGGCTGATCTAAACCATTTGCAGAAACCCCCATAGGCTGTACATTTGCCTCATTGGAACTTACATTTGTATTTCCACCACTGAAAAGAGGCAACAAAGTGTCATAAATGTCTTGTGAGCTTACATTACTGTCTCTAGTCCATGACAACAAGGGCTAAACAGAATCTTCCACAAACACTACATCCCGAGAAACCAGAATACGTTTTTTTTGCGGATGATACTACCTGTAACCTTTGCTTTCAGCACTATAACCAACAAAAATACATTTGACAGCCTTATCATCCAATTTTCTGCGCTGCACTTGTGGCACCAAAGCATATGCCAAAGAGCCAAAAACACGCATGTGCTCAATAGAAGGCTTTCTATCATGCCATGCTTCATATGGAGTAATAGACTGCAAAGCTTTCGTAGGACGCCTCTTAAGTACATAAGTGGCACACATGATGGCCTCAAGCCAAAAAGAATGCGGTAAAGCTTGACTTTTGACCATACATCGTGCCATTTCCGTTAGTGACCTGTTTTTCCTCTCAGCAACACCGTTTTGCTGAGGCGTATAAGGCACTGTACATTGGTGTTTTATCCCACGACTAGCCAGAAATGCATTAAATTCATGAGACATATACTCCCCCCCTCGATCAGAACGAAGGGTGCCCATAGTACATTTAGAGACATTTTCAACCATAGCCATAAATTTTTTGAAGCACATAAAAAGTTCGGACTTCTCTTTAAGAGAAAATACCCATGCAAGCCTGGAGTAATCATCAATGAAAGTCACGAAGTACAGGTAATTGCCCAAGGACGGAGTTTGCATGGGCCCACAAACATCACTATGCACAAGCTGCAACCTGCATGTGGCCCGAAATGAACCATCCTTTGGAAACTTAGAACGCTGCATCTTACCCAAAATACAGCCTTCACAAACATGTTTGACAGGTGCTTCAAGAGGTGGCAAAGAAGCAACCATATCAAATTTCCGCAAACGCAGCAAACTGGCAAAATTCAGATGACCAAAACGTGCATGCCAAAGTTTTGCATTTGAAATATCCCTTGAATCTGCAACAGCATTTGCAAAATTTTGTCCACACTTGTCATAGAAAGTGAGCTTATACAGCCCACAACACAAAAGCCCAGATGCAACAATTTCATCACCAAAATTGAGATCATGAACTGTACATCTGTCATCCACAAATTTGACTACAAGTCCAAGTCTAGCAAGTGCGGATACAGACAAGATATTCTTCTTGATCCCAGGTACATAAAGTGCATCAACAAGTGTGAAGGAACTGCCATTAGCAACAGTGAGCACAATCTTTCCAACTCCCTGAACCGGATAAGAGGCGTTGTTGGCACAAGTGACTGAATTCCCATGAGGGACAGACTCAAGAGAGGTAAACAATTCACGATGTGAGGTAATGTGCTTTGTAGCACCACTGTCGAGATACCACATATGTGAATCTGCAGCAACTGACAAGCATGCATCATGGACAGCAGGATTGTAAGTGCACTCTGCGCTAAAAGCCCATTCTGCATCAACATCAGCAACACAATCTCCTTTCACAGAAGACTCAACAATGGCTGCATTTGTAGTGGAACCAGCATTTGCAGTGGAACCACCCTCTTTCTTCTTAGCCTCTTTGGCCTTCAACTTAGGACACGACTTGATCAAGTGATCATTGGCTTTACAATAATGGCAACGCATCTTCGTTTTGCCCTTATCACTAGAGTTGCCAGACGAAGTACTGCCAGCAGAAGCATTAGGAACAGAATTTTTGCCACTCGCAGCAGAACCATAGGAAGTGGTTGCATTATTGTTACCACCCTTTCTTTGAGAAGCAATAAAAGCCTGTTCAACTGCACGTTGTCTAGTCCTGTTTTTTCTAGAAAGTGACTCTTGCAACAGCAATGTGCATAATGCATCAAACTTGACAACTTCGGGATTTCCTTGGGTCATAAGTCTCCAAGTACTAGCAAAAGTGTGGTAGGAATCTGGTAAGGCATCAAGAACAGTCTGCAGAAGGGAACTATCTGAAATGACTTCACCTGTAGAAATAAGTTGCTCATTGATATCCTTGACACTAGCAAGGAAAGTGTCCATATCATCTTCTCATGCATAATCTTCGACTCCAGCTCTTTACGCAGCAAAGCAATTTCAGCCTCATTGCGGCTTGCATAAAGACCAACCAAAATATCCCAAGCTTGTTTTGTAGATTTTGTTGAACGGATGTGAGGAACAATGGTGCGCTTCATAGACAACACAATCAGTGCTTGAGCCTGTGCATCCTTTACATCCCAACGAGCTTGTTCTGCCGTAGGCAAAACAACTCTAACAGCAGCAAGACCTGCAACATCCTCAACATCGCCTACATCCTCAGAACTAGAACGTACATCAATGCCCTGCAAAATATTACATATGCCCTTTGACACAAGAACGTGTTGCATCATATAAGCCCATATAGGGTAATTGTCCCCATCCAACCTGTCCTCAGCAACAAACATCTTGAACACATCTGTGTTGTTGTCAGCCATGGTAAATGTTGCACCTAATGTGAAAACTGCCCGAAAATAGGAGAAACGGAGCGAGAACAACACATGCTATATATCACAAACCGTAGAAGAATATAAGGCACATGTTATGCACAAATTGGCACTAATAGAAATTCTGCACAAAACGATGAAATAGCCTGTGCAGCACTGCCTGTAGTGGAAACGGAGGCCCAAATGAGCCCGAATCAAAACTCTGAGTAGAGTGAGCTCTACGAGCATTGCCGAAATATTTGTCGACCTGCAAACGCTCACCAAAGCTCATTGAAATCGAAGAAAGTGAGCAGGTGTACTGGAGCAGCTGGGACTAAGCCCGGGAGGACGCAACCTGCTCTGATACCAATTGTTGGAATTAGGGTTGCAGGGAAACACACACAGCTTGGAGAAGACGAAGGAAGCTCAAGGCACACAATAGAGAGTGTGTTACTTAGTATGCAATGGAAAGATAGATAGCCCTAGAGTGATGGGCGTATATACAATGCTCGGGGGAAAAAACCTCCTAAAGAGGGAAAAAATAATCCCCGGCGGTCCTAGTGTGTTCACACACATCACTACCACATGTATATGATAACAAGAAGTCAGTCTTTGACAGTAGGAATAGCAACTATTAAAGGATGCAACAAGAACCCAACACGAACATTGGGAGTAGTCAACTTAAATGTGATAGTACATGGATGTTCATGCCCTCATCAATTTGTATGCTTACCAGATGAACACATGAATGAAACAATGATTATTGAAATCTCATGGATGCGGACGTACAAGGCAGTACCATATTGGGATACCAATCAGCTCAAGTTATCACCTAAAGGCGGACAACTCATTGTTCCAATTCCATCAAGCAAGGAGGAATGGAAAGGAGGTTACCAGCAAAGCAAACCACGAAGCAGTCAATCTTCTCCATCCTATTGACAAGCAAATGCTACAAGTAGCATGCAAGGAGTCATGCAAATATGGGTACCAAAAGCACAACTTAAGGACAAGCCAATTCAAATATGGGTGCCCAAAACATCATCTATTGTACCAAAGACGGTTCCAAGGTTCAAAACACAAAGAGGAGCATCTCCGAGCAGGGAACCTAACACAAAATGGATTTGGAAGAAAAAGGAGCACTAATCTTCTCCGCAATCTGTAAAACCAATCAAGCAATGGAGAGTTAAGACTCAACCACAACATTTTGACCAAAGCAAACCAAGATACCAATGACGACTAAAAGCTCGACAATCATCATTCTTGATACCAACAACTCAGGAAATCAACGTGCCAAAGCATCCAAATGGTACAATCAAACAAAGAGCATAGTGATGTTTGTGGGCCCATGCAAACTCCATCCTTGGGAAATTACTTATACTTTGTGACTTTCATTGATGATTACTCCAAGCATGCATGGGTATTCCGCTTAAAGCGAAGTTCGAAGTTTTTATGTGCTTCAAACAATTTTTGGCTATGGCTGAAAATGTCTCGCAATGTACTATGGGCACCCTCCATTCCAATCGAGGGGGGGAGTATATGTCTCATGAATTCAATGCATTTTTGGCTAGTTGTGGGATAAAACACCAATGTAGAGTGCCTTACACACCTCAACAAAATGGTTGATGAGAGGAAAAACAGGTCACTTACGGAAATGGCAAAATGTATGGTCAAAAGTTAAGCTTTGCCGCATTATTTTTGGCTTGAGGCCATCATGTGTGCCATTTATGTACTAAACAGGTGTCTGTTGAGCCAGCAGAGGATTACACCCACATTTTTGCTCACACTCATCATTTTGTAACCATTGATTGTAATAAATGTCTTTCCGACATTAATTTTGATTTGAGCCATTCATTAAGTAACGGGACTCAATTGAGTTTCCAGCTTGTAATTCCGAAGTAATTTCACTTGCTGATGTAATTAGTTAGAGATGTTCTCACCTCCAAGGCTGAGGTATATAAGCCAAAGTTTTTGTAACCTAAGGGGATTCAGATTATTAATCAAAGTGAGTTTTTGGAGCGCCGTGACTGTGTCTGAGAGAGAGAGAGAGAGAGAGAGAGAGAGAGAGAGAGAGAGAGAGAGAGAGAGAGAGTGAGAGAGAGAGTCTTATCTACTTGCTACGCGAGCTACGGAGCCGCCATTGGAGAAGCGACACCGCCATTGTGTTAGCAACGGCGAGAGCTACGCACAGATACCAAGAGTGCGCGCTATCGGCTTCTATGTGTGGTAAGTTCCTACGAGCTTCGGTGTGAGTTTTCTTCCAACTCGTGTGTCGGAATGGAGCGTGCAGCATATCTATAGAACCACAACGAGTAGAGCTACGCATTAGTACCATCGGGGTCAAGTTTCGGTCACATGTATTTTTTGGCCTGTCTTCATACGCGTTTACCGCACGGAGTGATTATAGGTTGATTTTGCAATTCAAGTCTTTAGGGTGTTGTTCTTACCTAGTGTATAGACTTCCCCTTAAGTTTGAGATCGATTCAATGATTCTAGATCCTGTTTCGTATAGCATTCGTTCGTAGTACGGATTTCAGTCACTTGCGTATTTTAGAACTTAGATTTGATTTCCTTAGTAGTGATTGTCATTAGAAGGTCGAGTAGGTGATTTGACACCCACCTAGTTGTTTCCATGCGCCTGCGGGTCAAGCTCCGTCCTCGTCTGACAAATTCTGTTGTTGGTTGAGTTCTCGCTATTTAGCTTCCGCTAGCGGCGTAACCGCCTTAACATTTGGCGCCGCTACCGGGGACGAGAGCCCTAAGTAGGTGACCTTAGACTAATCCTACGAGGTGAGTCGTATAAACTACTTTGTATACTTTAGTTAGAAAAGATCTAGGAGTGGTGGACTCCGAAGATCTCGAGAGATACTAGGAAGTGGGTTATTCCTGGGTCTTCCGTGTTGACAGTATTTTTAGTTTAGCTTAGATTTGTTTGTTGTTTTGTTGGTGTTGAGTAGTTGTTGATAGAAGAAGAATTTGCTAGTCCGTGAGTGGCAGTGGATCTCTTTAAAATCACAATTACCAAACCCATTTTATGATTAGGAATAGCTTAGGTAGGACTTCATTTGATCCTGATCTAGAGCTAGTAATCATTGGAGTATTTGCTTGATATGGTTGATTGCATGTTAGATCACTAAACCGTCGAGTTAGTAGTGAAACTTGCAATAAACAAAAGTCAGAGAAATTTTCTGTGTATCTGGGAGTTGCTGAGCACTTGAGAAAGCTTTAGGAAGGATTCTGTGCCAAAAAACTGGAAATCTGCAACTTTAGACATCATACGTGTATGATGTCTAAATGACCAAACAAAGACCAAAACAAAAATTTTGACTTTACCAGAGTGTTCAAAAGGGGGGTTATACCCTAATTTCAACTTAAAACAAGAGCATTAACACTCAAAGAAACCCAAAAAGACAAGTCGGAGTCCAAGAAACGCAAAGAATAGAAAATTTTGGATTCAGATCTTGTTTTTACATTCAAACCTGACAAAAACACTTGAAACTCAATTAGAAACATTGGAGAAGGCTTAAAACCAAAAATAGTCAAAATCTGGGATAAAAGACATCATACGCGTATAATGTCTTTTAGCACATCCACTGCTTAATTTTGATATCTGACCTGACAAGATTGTTACAAACACTGTAGAAAGCATAAATATCAAGTCTTGACCCAAATTGAGGAAAAAGACATCATACGCGTATTATGTTTTTTACCTAATTTTGGATATATTTTGATACTTTGCCAACACAGATCCATTGTAATAGCTGTCTAGAGGTTATATTTCAAGTTTCATCCCATTTGGATCACAATTGACCCAAAACAAGTCAAAAGCGGAAAATTGCCAAGAAAAGCCTAAATTAGCCATAACTTGCTCAAACAGAGTTCAAACTGAATTTTGTGAGTGGACAGAGCATAAGGGGGCTACTGACAGTGAGCATAACCAAAATAGTCCAAATCTGTGAAAAAAGACATCATACGCGTATAATGTCTTTTTCAGCATAACTGCAACGAAATTCTCACTTGATGAAACAGAAGTTGTCCAACTGACAAGATTAAACAATTGACCAAGTATCAATCAGTTTGGATCAATTCTGACCACAAAAACTTGGGAAAACAAATTGCCGAGACGGAAAAGTTAAAGTCCTTTAGGGGAATTGATGAATTTGAGATCGGGCAGGAATCTCCAGAATAACCAACCAAGACAAGGAGAACAAGCAAGTGTCATATCAACCGAGGGAAGTGTAAACCAAAGTTGGGTGCAACCAATAGAGCCGATCTTTGAAGGAAGTGTTTCTGATACTTCTTCGGAGAGATCTTACGAGATTTTCACCGAACACTTGGAACACTTGAACCTGAACAACAGAGAAAATATGGCAGCAGGATCATCAAACCCTTCCGCCACAATGAAGCTATTGTTCATAAAATACCAGTACGACAATGAGCAAGGTGCCAAGATCTACAAAGATGGAATGGACCGCTATTGTGTAAAGATAGAAGAGAGACCTAGTGAGTTCAAGGACTTAGTGCCTGTGAGCTATAGCGGAGATAGATATCTAGATGACGAGGGTACCATGTACTTGGTAGTCCTAAACCCTAACATTGTGGACAAGTGGGGATTGATGGGCACCAAAGCCAAAGTAGATGAAGAACTTGAGGAGAAAGCACCAATAATGAACTTACCTGATGCGAGGTTAAGAAGAGAGAATCAAACTACAAGGATCAACACTGATAACATCTATGTGGGGCTATACAAATATAATAATGGGGAGCAAGATCTCTATTATAGATGTGAAGAACCCTACACCGGAGAGTTGACAGACCAAAAAAGACTTTATGTCTTTACCTACACAGAGGGATCGGAAGTGAAAATTGCTGCTTACGACAAGTATGGGAGGCAATACTCAACAATGGGCAAGAAAGAATTAGAAGGATATACATACTTTGGGGGACCACTACATCAGTATTATGTTACTTCTAGCTCACAAAGACCAGCACCAACAAATGGAGTGCAAAACCCAATGACGACAGGAGGACAAAGAACTCAAGCTGCTGACTCTTTCAGTCAACCTCAGTACTCGAAGCCCGGACCAATGGGATCATTACATTCCAGAGAGTCAATGGATACGAATCGAGGTAGTGCAGTTCCAATCCCCACATATACCACTCCAGGTCCAAGGTTCGAAGCGGAACCATCACATTTACCTCCTAGTAGTAGATTCAGGGCAGGGGAACCGATAAGGGTAACCCATGAAGTCCATGATGCTAGAGAAAGCTTTAGCCGGGACACAGGAGCAATGAGATTGGTAGCAGACCATAGACGTATGAGACCATCTCAAGTAGAGAAGTGTATGCCAAAGAAGTATGGTGGTTCAGGAGATCCGTATGCACATGTGTCACTCTTTCAGCAAGCCTTAAGAGCTGAGCAGATAACAGATTTCCATACACAATACGAGGGATTTGGTCTTACTCTAGAAGGTACGGCATTGACATGGTTTCAACCATTGAACATAGGGGGATTCCATGACATTGACCATTTGCTAAGAGAGTTTGCTGAGGAATTCTCAAAACGAGGGATTAAGCACAATACGGTCTCACAAATATATGCTTTTAAATAGAGAGAACACGAAAAAGTGAAGGAAGCTTCACTTCGCTTCAAAAAATACATTGAGAGATGTCTAGTACGTGAACGACCACAAGATGACAGACTATCTGTTCTCTTTATTGAGGGACTGAGAAACGACACTCTCAAGAAGGACTTGCACTTGAAAGCTTGTACAAGTTTCGAGCAAGTAACGAGAGAGGCATTGTACTTAGTGGATAACTGTACGGTTTATGGAGAGGTGTCAGCGGATACAGATTTTGCATCCAGTAGCTCTTCCTCCGTAGTGAGCGAGACTACCACTAAAAAGAATGTTCAAACAACAACCATGCCAAATGTAGAGCAAATGATAGAAGACGCTCTAAAAAGGATGGCACCATACCAAAAACCATTGCCAAAAACACTGAAATGGTGTGCTATTGAACAAAAATGGACAAACCATCCAACAGAGGAGTGCTATTACAACAAAGGGTATGTAAGGGAGCATCAGTATGCACCTCCTGCTCAATTAGCACCACCTCAAGTACATCCAGTACCTCGATACCCAACGGGAAATGTACCAGGACCTATGGGGATAGAAAGACCGCAACCGGTATTGGGACAACAACCACCTTTACCAGGAGCAAGACCAGTAGGCATTAGATATGCACCAACCTTAGAGAATCAGGAAGAACAAGCCTTAGTGCCTATTCAAGCCTATTATGAAGAATCTGGTGCACACATGTCTCCAACTGTGTATTACCCACCAGAAGAACCCAAACAACCAGAACCATGGGGCATGATTAGGAATGTTGGAATACCAACAGTTATAAGTGCTTCTGATGAAGAGAGATACAATTTGGACGCAAGAACATTGATGTTCATAGCTCATGGAGGGTTAACAGGACAAAGACCATCCTATCCACAAGGGACGAATCAAATGGGACCAAGACCAGCACTAGGACCCTGTTACAAGTGTGGAGGTGACCATCTGATGAATGTTTGTCCACATACGGAAATCATTAGAATTAACGCTTATTGCACTGAGTGTGGGGTTACTCACTTCATTGGGGATTGTTCAAAGAATCCAAACAAAGTGCAAAAGACGACATTGAATATGCTAGAAACTATTCCTACCAGCAGTGGGTCTGAAAATGAAACTCTGATACCAACGCAAGTTGTTACTAGAGCTCAAGCTAAGAGAACCACTAGAGAACCTGAGAATGGAAAGTTAGCAACTGAAGTGGTTAGTCAAGGACCGCGGAGTCAGAGAAACACATGGAAAGCTAGAAAAGCACGCATGAAGTTGAGAAAAGAACATGAAGATGCTATTCTAGATGAGGAACTAAAGCGAACTAAAGATAGATTAGAAAAACTTGAGAGTCAAAACGGGAAACGAGAGATGAGCCCTAAAAGAATGAAACAAAAGAGTATCAAAGAAACAACGAGCTTAAGCTCAGGGGGATCAGTGCTAGTCGACAAAGTACACGAACCATTGGACGCACTGATGAGAGCTTACGAAGCTAGGTTAAAGAACAACCAAACACAAGAACAGAGGTGGATGACATACCCAAACGCGGAATTGGAAAAGCAAAGACTTGAAATGTGCCAGAGAATGATCGAGACTGCACAAGCTTTATTAGAACCACCAAAAGAAACAATGAATTGTGGAACGGGAAACCCAATTCAGCAAGAGACTATCGTTTCACGGGTAGCTGAAAAGACTCCCAGTGCACAAAAGCCTGAAAATACACACAAGGATGACCGCATAGTATTGAACACAACCAATCAGGAGATAGAGAGTTTTCATCCAGTCATACAGAGGTCTTACGGAAGAGATGAGGATTACAATGAATTTTGGAAACAAGTGAGAGAGGCAAACTTTGCAAACGAGCTAAGTTGCCAAGCTAATCAGACAAATTGGGAAAAGGACATCAGGAATCCTCCCATAGTGGAATTTGAGGCAGGATCTCAAGTGGACGTGGATCTGCAATCTTACTGGGGAGATGGGGGCTCTGTTAGAACAATGGAGAGTAAACCTCATTCATTGAAAACCTTACCTTCATACTTGGGAGATTATGAAGCAAAATCCGAGATTACAGCACTTCCCTCACGAAGAATCTCATCAGAAAAAGTCATGGACTCGCAAGGATTGATAGAGATCTTGTCAACACCAGTGACATGCACTATCACTCTAGCTGAGCTTTTGAGGTTAAGACCACATATGTGGACCACTGTAGGAAAATGCTTGGAGAAATTTGGGATAAAAGACCCAACATCGAGACTGCAAGAGGGTATACAAGAGCTGAGCAAACCACAAAAGAACGCTAAGCCTGTACCCTTAAACAAGGTCGGAGAGTATTGCGAAGGTGAAGAGGGGAATACAACCTTACCAGTTGAATTCCAAGGAGTGAACACGATGGCAATACTAGACAGCGGAGCTGGGGTAGCCATTGCTACAAAAGAAATCTGGAAAAAATGGGGAAACCAGCAATAAGGAAGACTAGGTTGAAACTCCAATTAGCAGATGGACACATGGAGAAACCTATGGGGTTATTAGAGAAAGTCGTAGTGACTTCTTGCGGCATTGAATACGAACATACTTTTGCTATTGTCGATTTTGGCAAGGAGAATAACTATGATATCATATTGGGAAGACCATTCATGAGACAGTTGAAAATGGTCCAGGATTGGGGCTACGATCACATATACCTGAGAAATATGGAAACCACTACACGTGTGAACCTGAGAGACCATAGCTACAAAGATGTGAACCGAACACCGGTAGAGGAGTTTGATTCAGCTACTTTGGCGGGATCCGAATTTCCAGCTTGGTTAGGTAAGCCCAAGGAGTTATGGATGTGTGGAGCCTCGAAATGTGGAAGTCTGAGAGAAGAATATGTTTTAGAAAGGGCTATCGAAGACGAAACTTATATAGGAGAACCCTTTCCAGAGGACACGCTTGAACCATTAGAATGGACACACATTCTAGCAACCCTAGATGTTTGTGCAATTCCGGATGGTCCCACAACGAAATTTTGCGACAAGGACGGGTACGACGTGGTTCCGTACTTCATGTTGAGAACTGTACTCGAAAAAGAAACTGAAAAGAACGATACACTGGAAAAGGAAGATGAAGAAGAGGTGTTTCACGACATTCCCGATCATCCAGAGTGGGGAAATGAAGCAGACAACGAGTCAACGGACAATTCAAGCGGAAACGAAGAACTATAACGGATGTCAGATTTTATGATTTTCCGAACCAAACTAAACCACGCCAGAAACGCTATAGAGCAAAGAGAAAAACAAAGGGGGTTAGAACCAATCCGATGCCTAGAATAAGAGGAAAAAATCAATTCCTAATGCTAGTAAAGGCGAAAGATTGTGTTAAGGACAAGATTTTTGGAAGAATGAGAGGCAATGATCAAAAGAGCTTACAAAAAGACAAAAAAGGATCAAGAAATCAAGTTCAAAGGAATGGAAAGAAAACAAAAACAAAAAAATCAGAAAAGAACAAGCGCAACAGAGAACACACGGAGTCCAAGTTAGAACGTAGAAACAAGTACAGAGAGCTCAAGAAAACTCTGAAAGAAGTTTGGACGACAGAAATTGAGAGTCGAGAGGACGAAAACGCCAAAATCAAGAAAAACATGGATGTTCCCTCTCACTATAGGAAATTCACAATTGGGGATAGGAAGGTGGTATTAACCCAACCTATTCGAGAGAGAAGGGAGAACGAATCTTATGACGGACCGTAGGATGCAAAAAAAGTTGATTTAGCAGCTCCAGGTGAGACACCTAGACCGGTGTACATAGCCACAGATTTGTCTCCAGGCGAGGAAGAGAGACTTTTGAGTCTTCTCAGAGAGTATAGGGATGTGTTTGCATGGTCTTATAAGGACTTAAAGGGAGTTGACCCATCGATATGCCAACACACAATCCCACTGAAACAAGACGCAAAGCCTAGCAGACAGAGACCATACACATATAATGATACATTTGCTAAGCGAATCAAAGAAGAGATAGATAAGCTAATGGAAGCTGAATTCATATACGAGATAGAACACACCGATTGGGTATCTCATTGTGGTAGTACCCAAGAAGAACGAAAAACTCCGAGTGTGTGTCAACTTAAAGAAAGTGAATGCTGCAACAATCAGGGACAATTATCCCCTGTCAATAACTGATCATGTTCTAGAGCGTGTATCAGGGAAAACAACATACTCTTTTCTTGATGGTTTTTCAGGATATAACCAACTAGCCATAGCACTGGAAGATCAACATAAAACAGCTTTTGCAACGGAGTGGAGAATTTATGCTTATCGGGTTATGCCTTTTGGTCTAACCAATGCTCCCGCAACCTTCCAGAGGCTGATGACACATGCTTTCAAAGAATACTTAAGGTTGTTTCTAGAAATATACATGGATGACTTATGTGTACATTCTCTTCTGAGATATGAGCATCTAGAACACCTAAGAAAAGTATTTGAGAAATGTAGGACATATCGCATTTGTCTCAATCCTGAGAAATGTGTGTTTATGGTCCGACAGGGCAGAATTCTGGGACATATTGTCTCACAAAACAGAATATCCACGGATTTAGAGAAGATAAAAGTTATAGTGGATATGCCTAGACCAACCAATGCGAAACAAGTACAGAGCTTTATGGGACATTGCGGATATTATAGACGATTCATTTACATGTACGCTATAATAGGCCAACCACTTTACAGGCTAATAGTGAACTTTGAATGGACAGAGGAATGTGAGGAATCATTCAAGAAATTGAAAGAGGCACTCATTACTGCTCCAGTCTTGAAATCACCAGATTGGGAGAAGATATTCCATGTGCATATAGATGCTTCGGCATATGCAATAGGATGCATTCTGGCTCAGCCAGAAGAAGGAAACATGGATTTTCCTATCTGTTACGCCAATCGACAGCTCAACAATGCAGAGAAGAATTACACCACAACAGAGCGAGAAGGATTAGGAATAATATATGCTGTGAAGAAATTTCGGCATTATCTTCTAGCCAACAAGTTTGTGTTTTTTACAGATCACCAAGCCTTGCTCTACCTAGTGAATAAACCATGCAATACCGGGAGAATAGTGAGATGGTTCATTATCTTAGTGGAATTCGACTTCACAGATGTAGTAAAGAAAGGAAAAACACATCTTAGAGCTGATCATCTTTCGCGATTGACGAACGGAGAGGACCCTATAGGAGTAGATGACGACATGCCAGACGCGTACTTGTTCAGCATAGAAATGATACCGAAGTGGTCTCAAAATGTCGTTAACCTATTAACCTATGGAGGAGAGTTCGATAGAAGAGAATACAACCAGAAACATATTGCTATTCAGCAATCCAAGAATCTTCAATTGGTTGCAGGAAGGTTGTATCAATTGGGAAATGATCATGTTTTACGACTATGCATCAATCCTGAGGAATATAATATATATCTGCGCGAAGCACATGTTCAGGAATGTGCATTTCATTGTTCAAGAAGGAACACATATAGGAATTTGTTACAATTGGGAGTCTATTGGCCAGGAATGAAAGAAAGCGTACATGAATATGTCACTGTATGTATTGTATGTTCATCAAAACCGCCAGCAGAGTATTCGACATTATATCAGATAATGATCGCTCCAGAATGGAGTCAGTATATTGTTGAATATCTCACAAATAGAACTTTCCCAGAAGGAACGTCAAAAGCTCGTCAGAAATCTGTAGAGACAGAAGCTAGAGATTACGCTTTAATAGGAGATCAACTCTATAAGAGAGGTAAAGACAACCAGCTTAGGATTTGCGCATCAGAGACTGAGTATGTGATAATACTAGAGCAAGCTCACGGAGGAGTAGGTGGAGGCCATTTCTCAGGTGATAAGACAGCAAAACTTGTCTTAGCCGCAGGAATATGGTGGCCAACATTACATATGGACGCTGAGAAATACGTTAAACGGTGCGATGACTGTCAGCGGACCAAAGTACCACTTAAAAGAGATGATATGCCGCTTAGACCAATGATGGGGGCAAGAGCTTTTGCAAAATGGGGGATTGATTATGTCGGACCCATTTCACCTCCTGCATATAAGACTCATGCACAATACATCGTTGTGGCTACAGACTATCTAACAAAGTGGGTCGAAGCGAAGGCAACTCAAAAAGCGGATGCTAGGACCACGGCACAATTTCTATATGAATACGTCTTTGTACGATATGGATTGCCAATAGAAATTGTGAGTGATCGAGGCACACATTTTATAAATGAAGTGATAAAGATCCTTCTAGATGAATTCATGGTAATCCATAGGAAATCAGCCCCGTATCATCCACAAGCAAACGGACAAGCTGAAGCAACAAACAAAACCATATGCACGGTCCTTATGAAGATTGTATCTGAGTCGAGAACTGACTGGGACCAGAAGTTGCATTCAACATTATGGGCATATAGGGTAGCATATAAAACATCAATAGGAATGACCCCATATAACATGGTTTTTGGGCTAAATGATATCTTACCAATAGAATTCTTGATTTCAACCTTAAGGGTGGCTAAGGATCTAGAGTGGACAGGGCACGAGCTTTCTGATAGAATAGATGACCTGGAAAAGCTAGACGAGCTTTGCCTAAAAGCAGTAGCTTCTATCTACGCTCAAAAAAGGCGACAAAAGGAATTTTTTGATAAGCATGTGCGGACTAAAGAGTTTAAGGTTGGGGACTATGTCCTAGTTTACACTCTTAAACAGCATGCTAAGAAGCTTAAAAACCGAGGGATGGGACCACTGGTGATTAAAGATCTATCACCAAGTGGAGCCGTCAAGCTTGCTACATTAGACGGAGAAGAAATGCCCAATTGGATTAGTGGATGCAGAGTGAAAAAGTATCTTTTGCCGCTAACCCAAGACATGCTTCTCAAAATACATCAAGAAAAGCTGCGTGTCCAGAAAAAGAAAATGATTTTGGAGGAAGCGTAAGCCGAGGCGAAGGAAAGAATGGAGAAAAGAAGACTACTACGTCAGAAACAGCGCAATGAAGGAGCAATACGAATAAACGCAGTCAGTATAGCAGAAATGGATAATGACAAAGAAGAACCCATCATTGAATGCAAAGTAGGAACCAACCAAATCAAAGCCAGAGCACTATTGGATTCAGGAGCTCAAACTAACCTACTTTCACTCAGTTTGTATAAACAATTGACAAATGACACTAAACTACAAATTGCCAAGCAAGAGTTAAAGAGTTACTCTGAGAATTCAATCAAAACTGTCAGATGCACAGTTTTACATATACAAATTAACCAGTATGTGTATCCTCATATGTTTTACGTGGTTGAAGACCAAGCTACACAACATCCATTATTGCTAGGACAATCATGGCAGAAGCAATACAATGCAATGATTGACTGGAGTTCTAAATCAGTGCTTATCAAATACGAAGGTGAAAGTCAATCAGTTAAGTTCACCAAAGGATCAGAGACAACTCCAAAGGAAGAATCCAAGAACAAAGGTAAACAACAACCAGAGAAAAAGAAGAAGCAATGGCAACCAAAAGTTTCTATACAACTGGATTGCTCTTCGACGAGGAATTCTCAACAGTGGATAAGGAAGACAAGCAATAATATAACAGCTCAACCTTGGGAAAAAACGGAGTCAAAGTTGGTATGGAGACCAAAAAAGGTTGTGCCAGAGAACACAAAGGTGGAAAACAGAGTCTTCAATACCAGACAACAGAGTGATTCCAGACAATCAAGGACAGTGAAACAGATCTGGATTCCAAAGAAGTTCATGACGGCACAAAGCTATAGCAAGCAAATTTGGATCCCAAAGAATTGTAAACAGGAACTCCCTTCAGTACAATCAACGGAAACTCCTAGGTATTTCAAGTCGAGGAAATCAACACAAAGAACAAAGCAGGTTTGGGTCGCAACGAGTTTGTGGCAAGCACAAGTGAAGCGGAAGCAGATTTGGATTGTAAAAAAGAACAACAAAGTGAAGAAGAATCCATCTACTGATTCTACTACCGAAGTGCCAAAACCAATCCAAAACCCGACCACCAATCCTTCAATCAAACAAAGAGCAGTTGTATTGAAAAGACTGTTGTATCATCGCTCTACAATTGCATTGGGAACTTATGACCAAAACAACTACAATGCTTCGCCCACAGACACTTCATAGTCGTCCGGGAGGACTCGGACTAGGAGGGGGGGAGGTATACAGGTATACAGGAGTTACAAAGCAGCTACAAGCGCCAAAAACAAAGAAAAACAAAAATTATATTACAAGGGCAGTGTCTTACATGATTTTGCAATTTTTATGTTTGATTGCGGATATTGATAATATTTATGCCCTTATATACCTTGTTTTGCAACAAGAAGAGATCAAATGATGAATTTGGGTCTCTAGACGTGTAAATATCACTAAATAAGAGTGTTTTTGGAGCTAAAAAGTGGAAAAAAGTGGTAATCCAAGTCCAGAAATCACAAATAAGTGTATATTCATATACACAAGGTTACCAGCTATTTATCGTGTATGTTTGGAATTTTTTTGGCTTCAATTTGCTATTTTCCTTTATTTTTTATGATTTTCTTAATAAAAATAAAAGAAAAATAAAAAAGCAGGTGAAACGAGATCGGAAAAAAGAAAAGAATAGACGGTGATGGTCCTAATGACAAGGACAACCCATGGTAAAAATTGGGTACAATTCTGAAAAAGTTACGGAAAGCCCGAAATGACAGAATTTTGGCAAAGTGGACAGATTTCTCAGAAACAGGTCAAACGGAGTCCAAATTGAGAAATTTCAAATCCTAAAGTGCATTTCACGACGAGATAGGAGCACATGTCAAATTTGGTAACAAGTGATCCGGGAAGTCCGAAGTTAAGTATTTTTCACTTCACTTTCAAGCTCATTTCCACTATTACCTTCTTGGAGAGAGCAAAGAGCACATAGGAGCATCCAACCTTCTACAGCCTTCTACCACTGCTACGAGAGCTCAGAGGACACCAGACATGAGAGGTAGACTCGTTGCCATAAGCTTTTGATGCTTATCATTAACTTTTGTCGCGAAAACTGACCAAAACCAAGAAACAAGAGCAGACGGGGAATGGGGAAGAATGCTAGGTAGGGGCACAAACGCCTAACCAAACCTTGCAAGAACTTATAGGTGGGTTACCCTAGTATAGAAGATGGGTTTCTAACACTCAAAGCTCGAGAAAGAACGACTGGAAAAACCCTAGGTCAACAGAGCCTGCAAGAGGCAAACAGGAAAAAGTTGTCGAAACGACACAAAACTTCTCAGGAAGCTTAACAATATTGAGGGCAATGCAACCATGGAGTATCTCTAGGTTTGGACCACCAAAAGTAGGTCAAAACAACCGATTCGGCTACGGACACACAAAGCGTCATTTTGGCATAACGGCTGAAATTGACGACCGAATGAAATGAAACTTCACAAGCAGCTTCAAATATACATGGATGACTTATGTTTGCAAGCAAAACCCAAAAGAAAGCTGATTCACTTACCGATGGTGAAAAAGACGCTTTCGGGCAACCAAATGGAGAAAGATGGAGAACGGGGAGCCAAAGTCAAGTTCAACCAAATAGATGGCTTCACAACATATCCAATGAGCTAGAAATGCAACTCTCGAGAAGAAAAGTTGAAGAAATTCAACCCCACGGCAAAGAGACGACTTCGGAGACTGAAATGCCTAAAAGGGGGCTTTTTAGCTAAACTGATGACTTTTTAAGTTGAAAACTAGTTAGCAGGGCTTAGGGCACTAGCACAAAGCATTCTTTGCACAAAAAGACCAACATTTCAAGAAAAGACATCATACGCGTATGATGTCTCACAGCATGAATTTCACATCCATTTCAACAATTGAGTGCATAGCCTCATTCCACATGTTAATCACATCCTATGAACCAAGTATCATGAGAATTGGAGTTAGAAAACCCAAGGAAAACCAAAAAGACGCAAATTAGGCCATAAAATTGATTTTTGGTCCTAATTTTGTCAAAATAACTCCAAACTCATTGAAACTTTGTAGGATTGTTGATTAACACATCTACAAGCTATCTGGAACCAAAAAGCACCATTTTGACACAAAAGACATCATACGCGTATGATGTCTATTTGCACTTACAGAGCCAAAACTGCTCATTTGTCATCATACATCCATTATATATATCTAATACATGCTACATATGAAATTTGGAACCATTTGGTCAAGAGGATCACCCCACTAGCCCAATTGAAGGAAAATCCTTCACCTAAAGTCTATTTTTGGCCCAAATCCAACATACTCAAGTCCAAACCAAGATTTGAGTAGATAGAGTCCTTCACTAGTACATGGGGAGTCCACAGAACCAATCCCATGCAAAATTGATGAAAAAGACATCATACGCGTATGATGTCTCCAGAGCCATTTTTAGCCCAAAATCTATCCAAAATTCATAAATCCACTGAATAAGCCTATCTAAAGCCAAATCCAAGCTTATAGAGAAATTTGGTCCAAAAATACACTAAAACACATCATACGCGTATGATGTCTCACTATGTGATTTTGGCACCTCAGGGCTTCAACCACCAAACAAAAGTGATCTACATGCCATTTGAAAGTGAACCACCAAGTTTTATCCAATTTGGATCATAAAATCCAAATCCCTTTCAAAATTTTGCCAAGAGCCGGAACTAGACTAAACTGACCAAAACTTGACCAAATGGTATCCAAACTCAAATCCAAGCATATGATACTCATGTATACACTATCAGCTACAAGCACAACCAATATGAAGTCATTTTGACACAAAAGACATCATACGCGTATGATGTCTCCAGCATGATTTTGAGCCCATTTTGCATATTTTTTCACCTACCTTGCATCCTTAGGCCCTGAATAGCTCATGTTTCAATTTTCAAGTCATTTGGATAGTTAAAAGCTTCATTTCGGCTTTCAGTACTAAAAAGACGCTAACTTCTGAAATTGGAGTTACAGGATCCATGGATTCCGCCAAGTTATCGACAACGAAGAGAAAAAGACCGACAATCAAAGATGCTCTTGCAGAAGCGGAACCCTTTGACATTCCAGCAGAAACCCTCAAGCCAACCAAAACTTGGGTGGAGGAAGCAGTATTGGAGAAAGAGGGAATAAAGATCTACCAGGGGACTTTCAGAGATCCTCAAGGGCAAGCGGTGGATGTACCGATGATCCCACAGGAATTGGTAAATTATAGCAGGTCAGAAGACATCAGCAGGTACCTGGAAAGGGAAGACTTGCACAGTTTCTTCACCTCGAGACCATCAGGTGTGGATACAAGAAGAGTGTACGAGTTGGCAACATCCATTCAGAAGGATGGGAAAGCCACATTGACAGCCATGGATGGAGAGAAAGTAGAAGTACAGATCACTCCACAGCTCATTGCAGACACATTGAAGCTGCACAACAAAGGGAGCTCTGTCAGGGAAAGAAGGGAGGCCATAGAGGTCTATGGATCCAAGAAACAGAATGCAACCTATGGAGATATGGCGGACCAAAGAGCGGCAACCCTTTGCCGACTGTACAACCAGTTTCTCCATGTTTGCAGTAAAAGACCGCAAAAGTATACGACACCGCCCCATGCCATTGCGACCACCATCACATGGGCATTAAAGAGCAATATGACAAAAGAGGTGAATTACGCTCAACACATCCACGAGCAAGTAATTGCCATGCACAACGAGAAGCCAAAGTACATAGGAGGAGCGGAAATTCTAACAAGAATAGCTTATGAAGCTATTGGAGCTAGAGATCAATGGCCAAAGGTTCCCTCCCAGAATGAGTGGCTTAGAGAAGCCGACGAGGAGGAAGAACAGCCCAAAGTATCCAAGAGGGCGTCCACAAGAGCACGCCGGAAACTAGAAATAGTTTCAGAACCTGAAGAGGAGGTGGACGAGCCGCTTATGAAGAAAGTAAAGAAGAAGGGTGCTCCCAAGCAAACCAAAAGTCAGAAAATGGCAAGAATGGAAAGACTAGTGGAGCAGTTTAGAGCAGAAAGAGCTCTAAAGGGTGACTTTGAAGAAAAGTGGGTGCCAGACCCCACCAAAGTCAGAACTAGCTCAGCCAGGCCACATGTTGATCAATACGATCAATATATTAAAGCTTATGAGGAGTAAGAGGCTATACTGGAGCAGCAACCTGTCGAGCCATACACTGAAGAGGAGGTACAGCTTTTAAAAGCTGAGCTGAAAAAGGACGACAAGGGGAAAGGGAAAGCAGATGAGTCTACTAAATCTCAAGAGAAAGACGGGCAAGCCGACAAGGGGAAAGCCAAGGAAGCTGAGGACAGATACCCCTCTATGACTGATGTACCAAGCGCGAAGAAGACGAAAAATATCGTGGAAGAGACCACAATAGAGATGGACACAGATGATTTGGAAAAGCCGAAGGCCGAGACCAAAGAAAAGGAGATAGATCCAGTTCAGCAAAAGAGAAATGATTATGAGGATCTGGTAGAGATAGGATACACTGAAGCAGAGGCCCTTGAGGCAGTTTATGGGATCACCCTACAAAAACAAGATGATCGGAGAGGGACGGAGGAAAAAACAAAGAGTACAAAAGAGAGTGAAGAGAAACTGGACGAACAGAATGTACTAGAAGAGCTGAAGCCAGTGGAGGTGGTGGCAAAAAGAGATTTAGAGTTGACAGATGAAGATGAAAAAGACATGCACATGGTGCATGAACTGCTAGGCAAGATCAAAGAAAGATCCAGGGCAAAGGAAGTAGAGATTGAGACAGCCAAACAAAGGGAAGCAGAGTTGCAGAGGAAATTAGAGAATGCTATGACTGAATCTGAAAGTCATAAAGCATCACTCTATGACGCGGAAAACAAGAGAGACGGCTTGATACTCCAGCTAGCCGAGGCTTCAAGAGAGGTAACAAGTGCACAGGCAGCAAAGGAGCGGATAGAAGATGAGTTGGAGGAAGCCAAGGATGAGCTCATTGAGCTAAGGGAAAGAGTCGAGCTCCAAGAAAGAACAATCACTAGACTCAGGACTACCCCTAGAGCTAGCAGAGCAGGAACCAAACAAGAGGGAGATATCATACCAGCTTTGGAAGACCAGGTCCGAAGCTTACAAAGAGAGCTGAGATTAGAGCAAGTGCAAAGGTTGCACATTGCGGAGGGATCATTGGCCGCAGAGGAGAGGCTCACATTAGAAAATCAAACACTACGGACAGAGAATGAGGCCCTCCGCAAACAGCTCCAAGATCTACAAGAGCAACAAAGAAGAGAGACAGAGACACCACACGAAGAATCAGGTGGAGCAACCATAGAGCTACCAGAAACTGGAGAGGCAACCACAATTGAAGATCCAGCCCCAGCTCAAGAGGTGGTATCGACTTCAGGAATCTCTGAAGAAGAAGAACAAAGGCTCCATGAACAAATAGAAAAGTCAGCAGAGGAGAGTGCCAAGGTGGAAATGGAATGGGAGAGGAGACTCCTCATCTCCATTAGACTTCAGGAATTAGACACAAAAGTGCTCCATGAAGAGTGGATGCAACCCAGCCTGCCTTTCCCTTTGATGAAATTTGAAGTGCTAAAGACGAAAAAGAGAATAGAGGAGGAGCAGTATGTCGCTCTTTACGAAGGCGACATCACAAAGGAGGAACAGTCAAAGAGGATAGTAGATTCACAACCTAGATGGAGGAAAGGTTGGCTGAACAAATACCCAGCCTACCTCATCTACTTGGTGGAGGCACCAAAGGAGATTCGGGAGAATGCAACCTTCTGCCCAGTGCCAAGAGTCAGAAACTGGAAAGAGCATGGCAAGATTGCACAAAAGAAGCCAAATTGGCTTGATTATCCCAGGATGCCAGGACCAAAGGCAGGAGAGAGAATAGGTAAAGCCTACATGGTGAAAACCCTAACGGGCACCATCAAGCTCTTTACTGGCTCTCCTGACCTTTCGTGTCAGATGCTCAAGAAAATCTGCAGGACTCTCTTAGCTTGCATTGAAGTGTTCGCGCCAGATAAAGCCACGACCTCAAGTCTACTATCGACAGCCGACACAGTGATTGATATGATATATGATCTTTCATTGCAGCCTTCTCCAAAAGTGTTGCACCTCCTATACCAAAGGATTATGTTTTTGCCTAGCTTCCATATGCAAACATTCGAAGAAGCTTTCTACACCGGCTTTTTCACCCACGAAAGCAAAATATTCGGCCCAACCTTGACCATCGGCAACCTACGATACGAATCACATTTGCAGATGCTCAAGACGATAGGACTTTATTGACCAAGCATAAAAGTCATGTCAGGGACGACATGAACGCGGAGTGGGGGAGTGTTGAGCCAGCAGAGGATCACACCCACATTTTTGCTCACACTCATCATTTTGTAACCATTGATTGTAATAAATGTCTTTCTGACATTAATTTTGATTTGAGCCATTCATTAAGTAACGGGACTCAATTGAGTTTCCAACTTGTAATTCCGAAGTAATTTCACTTGTTGATGTAATTAGTTAGAGATGTTCTCACCTCCAAGGCTGAGGTATATAAGCCAAAGTTTTTGTAACCTAAGGGGATTCAGATTATTAATCAAAGTGAGTTTTTGGAGCGCCGTGACTGTGTCTGAGAGAGAGAGAGAGAGAGAGAGAGAGAGAGAGAGCCTTATCTACTTGCTACGCGAGCTACGGAGCTGCCATTGGAGAAGCGACACCGCCATTGTGTTAGCAACGGCGAGAGCTACGCACAGATACCAAGAGTGCGCGCTATCGGCTTCTATGTGTGGTAAGTTCCTACGAGCTTCGGTGTGAGTTTTCTTCCAACTCGTGTGTCGGAATGGAGCGTGCAGCATATCTATAGAACCACAACGAGTAGAGCTACGCATTAGTACCATCGGGGTCAAGTTTCGGTCACCTGTATTTTTTGGCCTGTCTTCATACGCGTTTACCGCACGGAGTGATTATAGGTTGATTTTGCAATTCAAGTCTTTAGGGTGTTGTTCTTACCTAATGTATAGACTTCCCCTTAAGTTTGAGATCGATTCAATGATTCTAGATCCTGTTTCGTATAGCATTCGTTCGTAGTACGGATTTCAGTCACTTGCGTATTTTAGAACTTAGATTTGATTTCCTTAGTAGTGATTGTCATTAGAAGGTCGAGTAGGTGATTTGACACCCACCTAGTTGTTTCCATGCGCCTGCAGGTCAAGCTCCGTCCTCGTCTGACAAATTCTGTTGTTGGTTGAGTTCTCGCTATTTAGCTTCCGCTAGCGGCGTAACCGCCTTAACAGTGTCCTATGAAAGCTTTGCAGTCTATTTCTCCATATGAAGCATGGCATGATAGAAAGCCTTCTATTGAGCACATGCGTGTTTTTGGTTGTTTGGCATATTCTTTGGTGCCACAAACACAGCGCAGAAAATTGAATGATAAGGCTGTCAAATGTATTTTTGTTCGTTATAGTGCTGAAAGCGAAGGCTACAGGTTATATAATCGGCAAACAAAATGTATTCTCATTTCACAGGATGTAGTGTTTGTGGAAGATTCTGTTCAGCCCTTGCTGTCGTATACTAGAGACAGTAATGTAAGCTCACATGACATTTATGACACTTTGTTGCCTCTTTCTAGTGGTGGAAATACGAATGTGAGTTCCAATGAGGCAAATGTACAGCCTATGGGGGTTTCTGAAAATGTTACAGATCAACCTATTACTGATGCAGATGTACATGATCTTGATGACGAAAGGACTGAAAATGAGTAGGCTAGAGGTATGCCAAAATGGTTGGTGCACACTTTGTGTGATAGTAAATTGGATGCACCTTTGTCTAGTCGTACTCGTTCAGACTCTCGCCATGTATCTTATGCATCAGATTGTTATGCTTTGGCTATGTCTAGCTTACATGATGTTGAGGAGCCTCTATTTTTTGATGAAGCACATAATTCAAAAAATTGGATGGATATCATGCAATCAGAATATGATGCATTTATAGAAAATGACACATGGACTTTATGTGATTTGCCTCCTGGCAAAAAGGCCATTGGTACGAAGTGGGTTTACAAGCTGAAATGCAAGCCGGATGGTGAGATCGATCGCCATAAGGCTCAACTTGTTGCAAAGGGTTATGCACAACAAAAACACATAGATTATGAAGAGACTTTTGCTCCCACTTGTCGTATGACTAATGTGTGTTTTCTATGTGCATTGGCAGCTCATTTTGGTTGGGATGTACATCAATCAGACATTGTTACTGCTTTCTTGAATGGTGACATATTTGAGGAAGTTTATGTAATGTAGCCTCGCGGTTTTGTCATAAAAGTACAAGAGATTTTGTAATTGTCCAACAGAAATCACATTGTATGTAAAGCGTGAGGGTGATGTACTTCTAATTGTGGTTCTTTATGTCGATGATTTGCGGATCACTGGTTGCTGATCACTGGACCAAATGAGAGACATATTGTTGAATTTAAGGCTGATTTGAATGCTACTTTCAAGATGAAATATTTGGGGTTGTTGCATCATTACTTGGGTATACAGTTTAAGCAATGTGATGGTGGTATTTCCTTGTGTTAGAAAAGTTACATAAAGACATTGCTATGTAAGTTTGGACTTGAGGATTGCAACTAATTGCCACTCCCATGGGAACATGTTTAAAGTTGAGTCTACATGATGCTAGCGATCCTGCTGGCTGTCACTCTTTACCAAACTGTTGTCGGCTGCCTCACTTATGTATGCAACACGAGGCCCGATATTCAGTTTGCAGTCTCACGGTCAGCAGATTTATGCATAGCTCACGGTCTAAGCATTGGCAGGCTGTAAAGAGGATTTCCCGCTACCTTAGTGGCACTTTACATCTTGGCTTGTTTTATCCCAAGGGGGGATCATTGCCGCCAGACTTACATGCTTTTTCGGACTCAGATTGGGCTGGTTGTTTTGACATGCGAATGTCCACAAGTGGTTTTTGTTTCATGCTTGGCAGTTCATGTATATCATGGTTGAGCAAGAAGCAACCTACTGTGGCCACTTCGAGTTGTGAGGCTGAGTACAGGGCAATCTTCACAGCTATGGTTGAGTGTGTATGGCTCAAACGCCTTATGGCTGATTTGGGTATTGGACAGGACACTGCCAACATTATCTACACAAACAGTCAGAGCGCATTGGCAGTTGCGAGGAACCCAGTTTTTCATGCTCGCACAAAGCACATTGAGGTGCATTACCACTATGTCAGGGAGAGGCTCTGAGCAGGAGAGATCAGCTTGGCTTATGTGCCAACACAGGACAACCTTGCAGATCTTTTCATAAAGGCATTGTCTCGTGGGAAGCTCGAAGCTTTCCTCAAAGCTTTAGGCTTACTCCCTGTTAACCCTCACGGCTCACGGACACCCTATCACCTACGACGGACGTTGTAACCTACGGCAGACATTGTATTATTTATTTGGTAGAGTCAAGTACCGGGCTTGTCAGTCCAATAGGAAAAGGGTAAGAGTGATCGCCGATGAGAGGCACACTCTAACTGGAACATTCAAGGGATTAGTTGGCTAAGCATGGGCGCCCAAGTGTGAATGGGGCGAGCTCATATAAAAGTCAACTAAACCTAAAATTCACTCATTCTCTCATTTGTGCAATAGAAGAGTGCTCTTGCTCCATCTCCATCTTCTTCTTCTTCATCTCCTTGTGTGTGTGTGTGTGTGTGTGTGTGTGTGTGTGTGTGTGTGTGTGTGTGTGTGTGTGTGTGTGTGTGTGTGTGTGTGTGAGAGAGAGAGAGAGAGAGAGTGCGATCGAGCATTGCGACGACGGCACGGCGGCGGCGAAGTGGTTGAGCGCGGCGAAGCGGCGGCTCCTTTTTCTTTGCGGCGAGGAATCCTCCACGAAGCAAGCGTAGAGCGGTGAGTGACACACCATCGCCTTCTTTGAACTTACTAGTTTAGGATTGTTGTGTGCTTGGATCCATTTGTGGCTCGCACACGGTGTATCGGCAAGTTCCTTGCATTGACACGTGCGACATACGCGCACATTTTTGGCGCCGTTGCCAGGGCATGCCGTGCATTTAGCTCGAGTAGCACTCTGTGCTTCTCCGTGGTGCAATTTCAATTATAGGAAAGGTAGGGAAGGAGTGTGTGTGTGTTGAGAAGAGGGATTTGGTGTTGTACTGTGTGTTTTTTTTGTTATTGGAGTTTTCAAAGGTACTGTGTTTATTCTCTGTGTATTAAGGTAGTTAGTTTTTTTTGTTAATGGAGTTTTCAAAGGTACTGTGTTTATTCTCTGTGTATTAAGGTAGTTAGTTTTCTGTGTACAGTAAGTAGGAAGTAGATCAGTGAGAGTTAATAGAGTGTGTTAGTGTGTAAGAGTAGGTGTATTAGTTAGAAGTAGGTAAATAGAGTGTGTGTGTGTGTGTGCTCTCGCGCAGGCCGCGGCGACCTTATCCTTTAAATTAAAAAAAAATTTAACAAAGAATTAAAAAAATAAACAAATTTAAAGGTAGGACCGAGATCGGGAATATCTCCCAGACCCAACCACAAGCTCACGCTCAGGCCTAGGCCTCAGTTGCCTTTTTAAAAAACGAATTTTAGCTTCACACGTAGCTAAAAATCAATTTTTTGAGGACCAACGGAACGTCAAATGCCCAAAAATTGTGCTGTAAAGCACACAGCGACCCTCTAAGTGATACGCTCATTTCGAGCTATCACACACTTTAATCAAAAAAGTCAAACATTAAAAATGTAAAAAACATGAGTGAAAACGGACTCTTAAAAAAAGTAAGCGGTTAACCTTCGAGGTTATTCGCCGACGTTTGTAGGGTGCCAAAGTCGCATGCATCTGCGCTCTGGTCGTGTGCTAGAGACAGAGCAATTAAAGAGAATTTCAACTTACGCGAGTTCTCAATATCCACGTACTTTAGGTTCTGGACCCTCGGCGGGGACCCAAGGTAGTATAAACCAAGACCCGAACATAGCGGCTAGTGACTCTTCCTCTGACTACGACATCATGCAGGGTTTCCCAATGCCTAATCCCGATAGCTCGAGCCAAGACATGCATGCCATGGGTCCTCGGTCCGGGCCGAGCGTGCTTAGCCGCCTGAAGGAAACCTTTAGTAGAGCCACTCGCTCCGAACATGGAGCTAATGATGTAAATGAGGAGGGTCGGGAAGTAAATTCTCCATTCGTGACAAACGTAGACCCTATACCGTTAGAGAATGTGCACGTGAATACTTCATTCACTGCACCTCCTGACTCTTCATAGTTATTTCCCTCCGAGGTCATATTACCCGATGGTAGAAGCCTCGTCGAAGTGCAAGAGGTTGAGCGATATATCCTTGCAGCAAGGGAAAAGGAAGTCGAGAGCTTACGCAAGGCGGAGCAACGAAGAGAGTTAAAATCGAAAGCTCCTATGTCAATATCCTTGCTAAGAGAGCAATCAAGTGCTCCCGATTTAGCAACCGCTACGGGCCAACCCCTAGAAAGCAACATTGCATCTAGCTCAAAGGACACCCCTAGCACCTCAATCCTAGATGGAGTGTTCTTAAATGAGAACTGGGAGTACGAATTACAAACAAAGACTCTGACCGACCTATACACATGTCACACCTATCGCGTGGGTTGGTTAGATGTCCTACAATCCACAATGGGTGCTACTAGTGTGGAGGATCAACAACAAAGAGTTTGTGAGGTTATCCATAGGGTTATCGAGTTAGAGAGACAGAACAAGGGGATCAACATACCTTCAACGGGTCTCATGAGATTCTTGGATACGGGAAAGGCTAAACAACCGACCTTATCGCAAATGGAGACTCCCTTGGTAAGTCCGATGGATCCCCCATATGTTGTTTCTCCAGGGTTCTCAGTGCAATCTGAGCCCACAAGTGATAGCTTCACCTTTCCAAGTCTAGCTCATCTTTCCCTTGATGACACCATGGCTACCATGCCTACCCCAATGATGGGCATGCCGAGAAACATGCCATGGACCTCATTTGTTAGTAAAGCACCACTACATGGTAGCTCAATGCCTGCAAAACAGTACCTACAAGTGTGTACCAATCGTATGCACCTATGGGTCATCACACTCATGTAGTCCCTACCCCTCCCATTGTTTCAACTACCTATGCTCCACAACCACAATACACAAGTTCGTATTTCCATGGGACTATACCGGCTAGCATTAGCATGTCACATCCGATGTCTGCTATGCCTAGGGCCACCCATATGAACTATGGACTACCACATGGCACAACATCGTACCCAACGTGGAACCCAAGGGCTTCCTATGCGCCAAGCCCAATGCCAATACCTACTCCACATGTAGTCTCTGGAGCGCCTCCACCCACAGGGCCTGCTCACTTAGGTGACTTGGCAACATTTGCTCAAGCTATAGGTCGATCTATTGCTGAGAATATGCGTAACGTGCCTGACAGAGATCCTAGAAGTGAGGCAGTACAAATAGCCAAGCTCACACAAAAATTTAGTGGAGACGGGGATGTGAGAAAGCATATCAAAGTGTTTGAACAAATATGCGATTCTCTAGGAGAACACAATGACCTACATAAGAGCAATGCTTTAAGCCTAACTTTAAGTGGAGAGGCTGGGGATTGGTATAGAACCCTAAGGGTGGAAGAAAAAACAATTTACCCTACTCTTAGGAGACTGTTCTTAAAAGAATACATACGAGAGGGAGTGCTTTGGGGTGTAGCCTTTCAGCTCCAGAAAGCCCAACGAGAGGAAGGAGAGTCGGTGAGAGACTATATAAGTCGCTTGAAGCATTTGAATTCTCGTTGTAATCCAAATGAGCGCTTCAACAATAACCAATTGCTTGATAGATTCATTAGAGGATTACGACATGAGGATATCTACAATGGCCTAGTCATTAGAGGTATTAGCACTTGGGAAGCAGTCACCACCAATGCGATCCAATTGGAGGATAATTTAATGATTCAAGGAGAGAGTGTCTGTTGAGTCTAAATCTATTAGCTCGTAAGCATCAGGGCATCTTCCAATGACCCTAAAACCTATTGCTAAGGAGCCAAAGATATTTGAGATGACTTTAGCAGATCTCACCAAGGCTATTCAAGAGAGTCTTAGAGACAATCGTGCTCCGCAAAACAATCATATGTATCCAAGAAGGGAGCAGCAATGGTGCTCAGTATGCTATGGACCGCATAGTACCAGTGAGAATGCCCTACTTTTAGAATAAAATTCAATGGGAACTGCAATGCATGTGGAAGGTATGGTCATCAAGCTAAGGATTGCATAGTATTTAAGCGTGCGATGGCCAATAGACCAACCTTAGCATGGACAGACACACCTCGAGTGCTTGCATTGATGCCGGTCCCACCTCTTGAACAAACAGCACAACACATGGTCCCTAGGGCCCAAAATGTTGTTCAAACAACACCCTTACCACCTCCAGTGCCAGGACCGCAACCACCACATCTGAGAATCACTTCTGTGAATCAAGTGGGTTGTGAGTCATCTATTTCTTGTTTGGAAGGCTGTGAGGAAGATATAGATCCTAATATCGCCTATGGGATGGATGTGCTTGAAGAAAGTCCACAATACTACATGGAGGACTATTGGGGACAAGTCAAACCTGTATATCAAGTAGCTGCTCTTGCGGCAAGAGGCCAAAATATCAATTACACTGCTAAGAGACCACCTCTTCAATGCTATGAGTGTGGAGGTCCACATCGTGTAGCCGAGTGTCCTATTAGGCTACAAAAGAACGCCACACTAATGCAAACCAATCAAGCGAGCCCGTGTACAATGCCGATACTCATGTGTAATCGATGTGGCATATATCATTTGATTGCCCAATGTCCAAATAATCCAAATGCACCAAAGATCACGCCATTAAACTTGATTGAAGTTACCAAGGAGCCATCACCAAGTACACCCGTGGTACCAGTAAACGTACTCACACGATCGATGCTCCAAAAACAAAATTATATTCTTGAGGAAAGAGACATGGCATCAATTTTCCAATCTCAGAAAAAGAGGAAAACATGAAGAAAGAGATCGCAAAAAGCAGCGAAGTCAGACCCCAGTTCAAAGACCAACATAGGGACTGGTGATGAGCCCGTATATATGAACGACGCTGAAGAAGATTCTGATTCAGGTGAAACCATGGAGACCAAAACGACCACTAACATAGAAACCAACAAGGAAGATCTTCATGAGCCACAATGGCCAGGATCCAAAAAGAAGATAGGAACTTACCCAAACCCTACAGAGGAGATTGAACGAATCAAGCATTTAAGGAGTTTGGTAGAAGATACCCAAAGGGATCTAGAACCAGCACCTAGGAAGATCCAGATTACAGACACCGTGTTCCCTACGCAACAACAACCTCACCAAGTCCATAGACCCTTGGACATACCTAGTGTCATCCAAGAAGAAAGTGACTTAAGCAAGCGTAGAGCGGTGAGTGACACACCATCGCCTTCTTTGAGCTTACTAGTTTAGGCTTGTTGTGTGCTTGGAGCCATTTGTGGCTCGCACACGGTGTATCGGCAAGTTCCTTGCATTGACACGTGCGACATACGCGCACACTCCCCTTTGTGGACTGATCATGTCCTTAGGGCATGGCACTTCCCTTTACTCATGTGCCATCTCTTGTTCACCGCATCACTCTAGGGGCGATTTGTTACCATATACATGTGGTATTGATGTGTGTGAACACACTAGGACAGCCATAGCATTTTTTCCCTCTTTAGGAGGTTTTTTCCCCCGTGCATTGTATATACGCCCATCACTCTAGGGCTATCCATCTTTCCATTGCACATTAAGTGACACACTCTCTATTGTGTGCCTTGAGCTTCCTTCATCTTCTCCAAGCTGTGTGTGTTTCTCTGCAACCCTAATTCCAACAACCGCCAAGGTACACCACACCAAATCATGGAGTTGCAACTACAGTCACCCAAGTGTTGAAGTCGACAACCATGCAACCAATCGATCACGCTCAGTATGTGCTGACAATGCTGAAGGGCACCAAAAAAGAAGGTAAAATTACGTATCTGGGTGCACCTGAAGTATTGACAAGAATAGCATACCATGCTATTGGCATGGCCGACAATTTGCCGTCTGCCCCATATCAGAACACATGGATTGTGTTTGCACAACTTTCTCCCAAAACCACACGATCGTCAAAGAGAGTTTACAAGTCAGATGAAGAATTGGCAGAGAGCTCTCATGAAGCACATAGAAGTGAAAGCTCGGACAGTGAAGAGAGGAGGACCAGAATAGAAGAGATGAAGAAGAAGCAGTGGCTGCACACCAAGAGGAACCTCAATAGAAAAATGAGAGATTTGAAAGGGAAAAACAAACTTATGGAAGAAGCCGCCAAGCTGCAGGTGAGTGTTGGGTAAAGGCAGTGTGCCTGCACCCATGATACATATGAATAAGGGGCTCACTCAGATAGTTGACATAGAGTGAAGCTCCACCCATATCGTGTGTGCTCTCTTCTCTTCCCTCTCTCGCATGTCTTGTTTTCTCTCCCGCACCCCCGATCTCCAAACAACTGGTATTAGAGCTACGATGGTGGTGGTGCGGTGGAGTATGACAGTGCCTTGAGCTCAGAGCTCGGCTATGGCGGAGAGAGCTTGAGATGCAACAAATCTGAGCTCATGGAAGCTTGAGGGGCATTGCCAAGCTTGAGGGGAGAGTGAATTGCATGCGTGTATGGTTATTTGTAGCCACACTTGCAGGAGGTTTACAAAAATTGATTTCCGCAGGTGTGTTTTTTGGCCCGAAAAACACATTTTTGGGTATAACTCCCTCACACGGACTCAAAACTGCGCAACCCAGGACTCTATCCCAGGGTTTTGGCATGTTCCAGATGCAATGATGGTGTCTATGTGACCTAATTTTGACCATAGAGTTTTTTGCAGCATCTATGTGTATTCCGAAATTTTTATTTCGGAGCGTAGTTGTCGGTTTTGGCACTACAGGTGGAGTCCTTTCCTAGATCGGCACAGATTACCTCCTGTTTCACCTTCTTTTGGTGAGTGTAGAGCAGGGTAGCCCATAGCTTTGGCGTGTGCATGCTAGCAACCGACTAGCCATAGTAGGTACATGACAGTTTCTCTCGGGTGGGAGCTGTTTCTGGTGGCGTACAGGTTCTCAGTGAGCATGTTCTTTTGGCTTATGGTTATTTTGGGGTAGATAGCCATTTTTACGCCGGAACTTTGGCAAATTTTTCCTATGATTTCTTGTTCTTATGCGCATGGTACTCTCCTTTCCCTCTCTTGCTCTACACTTTCCTGCTCTTCTAACAGCTACCGCCTCACATCATCAACTTCTTCTTCGGTAAAAGGTATAATTGGAATATTCTCAGCCATCGCATCTAGGATCTCAAAATTCTTTACATAATCTTTGAAGCGATCCCTATTAGTCCTTCGAGAAGATCCAGACATGGCCTCAAGTGAGGGCTTCCATAATTTGCTTAGATCTCCTTTAAGCATTCTTTCGGCTCTAAAACTCTCCATCAGCCTCTCTAGCCGAGCGACCTTCTGCGATTTAGTCTCTTTTGCTAGCATCTGAATGGTAGCTTTCTTTCCTTTCTTTGGTGAGGTTGCTCTTCCTCTACTATCTCTAACCTTCTTTTCAGTCTGGTGGCCACCCTGAGAGTTGTAGGTTACTCCTCTTCCTTGTCTTCTGTCAGCTTCAACCACTCATTCTATGATGGAGGAAGAGGCCACTGGCCTTTAGCATTTAGAGCTTCATATATTACCTTGGTGAGCATCTCCCCTGCTGCAATATATGTGGGATTCTTGGTTCCCATCCTCACAATGTGGTACTGCAGGTATGCCGCATAATCTATCTCTCTTGGGTGGCTTGTCTTCATTGCCCATGTGAATGTTGTTCCACTTGCTGCAGGTGGCACGGTGTAATTTTGAGGCCTCTTGGTGCAGATATGGAAATATTGGTCGTATAGTTGGCACATGGTTGCCACCATCGAATCCGCAATATCCTCGAAGGTGTAGTTCTTCTTGGTTCCCTTGTATACCTTCACCTCGTCTCGCCTCTTGTTGACACTGTCTCCTCCATTAGAGAGGTTCAAGGCACTCGCAACCACCTCTGGCGTGATCACAATCATTCTGTTATTTCCTTGCAGATCAGTCACCTTGGCTATGCCATTCTCCTTTATTGTTGTGACGAATTTCCAGACTCTCTGAATGTCAATTCCTGCTGGCAAAGCCTCAAAATAATTGTGTAAGTCTAACTATTCCAAGATAGACACTATCTCTGGCCTTCTCGTGAACTCATTGAGTTCATGTGGTATCATTGGCAGCTGTATGGCATTTCCCTCTAGGTCTTTGAACATGCCTTGGTATATTCTGAGGTCGTTTGCTTCAAGTAAGTTGCTTTGTACCCAAGTGGTAGTGGGCTTTATGGTTCCTGTTGGTATTATAAATGGCTCCACCTCATCCAGGTAATCCTTGTTGGTCATTCTTTTCTTCTTTGCTGGCGACTTAGCGGCTACCATGGATCCTGTTGCACTTAGTAGTCCAAAGTTATCGTTTTTTTTAAACAGATTAGCTGATAAAGTGAGTTTTAACTATCCAATTGACTTGAAAATTGAAACATGAGCTCAAGAGGGACTAAGGATGCCCTGCAAGTGAAAACAATAGGATTTATGCTGCAAAATAAGCCTAAAGACATCCTACGCGTAATATGTGTTTTTGCTCAAAATTTCATGAAACTTGTCAGTATGATATGGCATAGCCTATAGACCATCACCATGTCTTAGATTTGAATTTGGATAAGTTTTGAGGGTAGGAAGACCATTTCGGGTGTTTCAGAGTCTGAAAATTCCATCTATGGAGCCATGAGGCCAAAAAGTGATCTGTTTGGCTTGAAACGTGGTGGGTGGGCTTGTATGAATGTGATAAAGATGTCTGGAGATCAATAACTCCACCTGGAGGTCATTTCAAGCTTGGAGACATACTACGCGTAGTATGTCTTTTTCATGATTTTGAAGATGTGACCTCATAGTTAGCTTTGACATGTTATGAAGAGTGTGTGGTTCAAGTTTCACTTGATTTGGATCATTTCTGATAGGTCTATGACCATTTCTTGCCTTTATGCTATGACTTTGCGTTTTTTGATGCATAAGAGGTCAAACTTGGTCCAAATGGAGTGAAACTTGAGGGATAAGATATAAATGACATGTAGAGGCTGTGTGTATGGCTGAATGATGAGTTGGGTGCCCAAAAGTGGCCTTGAGACATCCTACGCATAGGATGTCTCCTGTGCATTTTTTAGGAGCAAGTCCTACTACTATGTGCATATGACCTCCCTAAGTCCCCTGTGTGCCTTATTTCAATTAAAAAATCAAATGGTTAGTTAGAAACTCTCTTCTTGGCTTTCAGAGCCTCAGAGGCGATTTCTGACTCTTGGAGCGCTTTTCCGTGATGAAATTTCTTGATGATGACCAGCATAGCTTCATGAACCCTTGCGGAACCTTGCCATGTGGTTCTTGTTGGCTTTGGCTTTGGCTTCACCTGAGCTTTGTTTGGCGATTTGTCGCTCTGCAAGCACCCATGATTGATTTTGCATGCCCCCGATGATTTGTAGGGGTCTACCACCATAGGACTTGGTTGTTGAAGGTCTTGGTAAGCCGCTCGTGAAGTTTGGTGGCAAACGAACGTCTCGCTTAGCTGTGAGAGCCAAGTGAAGCTTTGCATTTCCGATGACGTTTCTGAAGATTAGGCCTGCTTTGGGTCGCCTTATGGCCATGTGGCCTATGTAGCCTTCTAGAGCTCGTCGAGAAGCTCCTACCCATGAGTTTTGGTATCATTTGGGCCACTTTTACCGGATTTTCCTCTTTGTGGCCTCTTGCAAGGATTGAGGTGCCAGGGTTTTCTCCGTTGCTTTCTTGCCTCCTTTGGGCATCCAAGATTGGTCTCCTAGGCTAGGCTAAACCCCCTATGAAGTCTTGTTGGTATTGAGTTAGCCGTTAGGTGGCTACCTATGCTCACAGGCCTCTACCCTGCAAACCCCATTGGAGTTCTATGCTAGTCTTGGCGACAATACATCAAATATACATGAAGAACATAAGGTGTTGAGCCTACCTCTTGTATCTAGTGGCCATTGCGTGCGTGTGTGCGGTGTATCAGTTGCTCAAAGTCTTGTGCGCTCTAGGTGGCTAGAGCTCTCTCACACAAGTGAAATAGTAGAAATGAGCTCCAAGTGGAGTGAAAAAATCTTATAATGGGGGTCCCCAAACCATTTTTCATGAAATTGGACATGTGCTTCTAACTTTTCGCGAAATGCGGTGTAGACTCGAAAAGTTCCCCATTTGGACTCCGTTTGCCCAGTTTTCTGAGAATTTTGATGATTTAGTCAAAATCTGGCCATAACACGCCTCCGCTTTATTCTCATAATTGCACCCACACTGTATCCTCGGTTGTCTTATAGTCACTGATCATCCCCATCTTTTTTGTTTTTCATTATGTTCGCATTTCACCTGCTTTTTGTATTTTTGAAGTTTTTCTGTCAATAATTAGTAAACTTTAAAGGAAAATAGCAAAGTCAACCCGGAAAAACCCCAAAAATCAAAATAAATCAAAAACTTCACCGCAACACACTATGTACAGTCACATGTATTTTTTATGGCCGGATTTCTCCGTTTTACCAATATTTTGCCCGAAAACTGGCTATTTTTACATACATACATACACCTATAGGCCTCAATTTGCCGTTTGGCCTCATATATCTGTAGATTAATGATATATAAGGACATATTTACTTAGGTTAGTCCAGAAAATTTCACAATCAAACGTAAACCCCTCAAAAATAGTCAAAATATGTCCTTTTTGCTGCTTTTTACGGTCATCGGGTTTGCATTGAGAATGCCTCCCCCCCTCCTAATTGGAGTCCTCCCGGACGACAAGGTATTGCCTTGGGGTATGTGCAGTGCATGGGTTAAAATCGTGCTAATGCGCAGCCTTGTAACGTGGCCCTACCTGATGCATACTCAGTCAATGCATGGTAAAATTAATGCGGTGTGAGAGGAGGGAATAAGCAAGATGCTTATTGGCATTCGACGTCGAGGATTCCTGTTTATTCCTGGTTTGGTTGGCAGATTTTCTTTGCAATTAAAAGTTGTAATTCTGCCGCTCGTTGTTTGATCGTCTTCTTTGCGAAAGTGGCTTGGTTTGTCGCTACTGTAGATATGGCCGTTGTGGTCTCTGTGGATAGAAGTGTCGCGTTTGATGTGGCCATAATCTTTTTCTCTTTTGATTGCCATTTGTAGCTTTGATTTGGAGGCGTTTGTAGGTTTATGGTCTCTTTTTTGGTCGTTATTGTTGTTCTTTTGATCGGCACCCACATAGATCAGTTTGCCGATGTCGGATTTAGTGATTGTCTGGCTGCTCGTGTTGCTTGTACTGAAGGGAGTTTCTGAAGCGTCGCTTTGGAGATCCAAATGCGTGTCTCATGTAGTTGGCAATTGAGCATGTTTTTCGGTATCCATATCTGTTTTATGACCCTGTTCAGTGTTTGTTTAACATTGTTTTTCGGAGGTCGTCTGCTATTGCATTGTGTTTTGTAGGCTCGTTCACTTCCATCCTTCTGTACCCATACCTGTTGTTTGCGTATTGTTGACCTTGATCTATTCATTGTCGCTTGTGGTGTCTCATTTTTTGATTGAATACGGTGGGCGGTTTCCTGGTTATCCTTCGTAATAAGTATCTTTTGCTGGTTAAGTGGCACCCATCTTTTTTGCTCTTTATCAAGTGATTGTGGCACCATTATCTGGTTCTTCCGGGTTGTTTGAGCAAAGGCTACCACCTAGTGTTCTTGTGCTTGTTGAATTTTGACCATATTCGAACTCTAATCTATCTGCACATTATACTGTTTCTGCCATGGTTGTCCCAACAACATTGGATGTAGTGTGCTCGCATCCTCAACCACATAAAACTTTTGGGGATAGACATATTGATGTATTCGTACATGCAATATTGTCCAGCCCAACATGCTTAATGAATGTGATGTATTGCTTTCCAGTGCTTGTTGAGTAGGATGGAGTTGTTCGTCAAGCTTGAGCTGTTTATATAATTTGCAAGAAATCAGATTTGCTTGAGCTCCTGAATCAAGCAATGCCGTCGAGTCAACTTGGTTGCTACCCACTTTGACTGCAATTATTGGATCCACTGTGTCTTCATTAAAATTCGTTAATCGAATAGCATTTATTCGCAACGGTGATCCAATTTGTTGTTGTTGTCATGGAAGCCTTCTTTTTGCAATGTGTTCTTTTGCTTCTTCTCTTACTCTCTGTTTCTCCTTTGTCCCTTGTTTTTCATGACGGATTTGTTGAAGCATATCCTGTGTTAGTGGTAAATGATACTTTTTTAACCGACACCCACTAATCCAATTTGGCATTTCTTCACCTTCCAATGTCGCAAGTTTGACGGATCCGCTTTGTGATAAGTCACTAATCACAAAGGGTCCCATCCCATGCTTTTTAAGTTTTTTGGCATGTTGCTTCAAAGTGTAAACAAGTACATAATCACCTGTTTTAAAATCTTTCGTGCGTACATGCTTGTCAAAAAATCCTTTTGTCTTTTCTTTTGAGCATAGATCGAAGCTACAGCTCTCAATCGAAGTTCATCTAGTTTTTCAAGATCATCTATTCTTGAAGAGAGTTCATGGCCTGTCCATTCTAAGCGTTTCGCCACGCATAGAGTTGGAATCAAAAACTCTATGGGTAATATGGCGTTTAGACCAAACACCATGTTGTACGGTGTTGTTCCAATCGATGTTTTATAAGCTACCTTGTATGCCCATAGTGTTGAGTGTAATTGTTGATCCCAGTCTGCCCTTGATTCTGATACAATTTTAGTCAAAACAGTGCATAGGGTTTTATTTGTGGCCTCAACTTGTCCATTTTCTTGTGGATGATATGGAGCAGATTTTTTATGTATGACCATGAATTCCTCTAGAAGGTATTCAATGAATTCATTAAGAAAATGTGTTCCTCTATCACTGACAATTTCTATTGGTAATCAAGACATTCTCATACAAAAATTGTACAGTGGTCCTTGCATCTGCTTTTTGTGTCGCTTTGGCTTGGCTTCAGCCCATTTTGTGAGATAGTCCGTAGCCACGATGATATATTGGGTATGGGTGCGATACGCAGGGAGTGAAATAGGCCCCGCAAAATCAATTCTCCATTTTGCAAATGCCCATTCTCCCATCATTGGCCGTAGTGGCATCTCATCTCTTTTTATCGGCACTTTAGTACGCTAACATGCGTCACAACGCTTTACAAATTCCTCAGCATACATGTGCAATGTAGGCCACCATATGCCCGCGGTTAAGACAATTTTTACGGTCTTATCACCTGAAAAATGGCCTTCACTTATTCCTCCATGTGTGTATTCTAGAATCAGCAGGTATTCACTTTCACTTGCACATATTCTAAGTTGATTGTTCTTTCTTCGCTTATAGAGTTGGTTTTTAATTAAATTATAGTTTCGACCCTCCAACTCTATAGCCCTTTGTCGTGCCTTTGTTATGTTTTCAGGAAGTGTCCTTGTTGTTAAGAAATCAATGATATATTGACTCCATGCAGTGCAATGGTTACCTGAAACAATGTCGCATGATCCATCGGTCATTTGGAACTACATATAATACATTTGTTAACATAAGCATGTGTGTCAGTATACATAGTTGGCCAATATACTCCTAAGTGTTTCAATCTTTGGTCTGTTTTCATTGTTGAACAATGGAATGCAAAGTCGTGGATGTGTGTTTCCTCAAGATAACACTTGAATTCCTCTAGATTTATGCATAATCGTAGAATTTTGTCCGAGCCTAGATGGTATAGTCGTCCCGCAATCAATTGAAAGTTTTTTGTTTGTCGAAATGTTTGTTGTTTGGATCCCTCTTCCTTTTTATCAAATCTACCTTCAAAGGAAAGAATGCTAACAATTCTCTGAGACCATTTGGGTATCATTTCAATATTGAAAAGATAAGCATCAGGTATGTCATCATCGACTCCTTCAGGAGCTTCCTAGTTTTGTAGCCTTGAAAGATGATCCGCTCCTAGATGCGTTTTACCTTTTTTTACTACCACTGTGAAGTCAAACTCTAGCAATATAATAAACCAGCGTACAATTCTCCCAATATTGCATGGTTTATTTACTAGATACAGAAGAGCTTGGTGATCTGTGAAGAACACAAATTTGTTTGCAAGGAGATAATGCCGAAATTTCTTTACAGCATATATCATTCCTAATCCCTCTCTTTCAGTGGTGGTATAATTCTTTTCTGCACTATTTAGCTGTCGGATCACATAACAAACTGGGAAATCCATTGTTCCGTCTTCAGGTTGAGCCAGAATACTCCCAATTTCGTATGCACAGGCATCAATGTGAACATGGAATATCTTTTTCCAATCTGGTGCTTTAAGTACAGGTGCTGATACAAGGGTTTCCTTAAGCTTTTTAAATGAAGTTTCACACTCCTCAGTCCAATCGAAACTGACTATTAAGCGATATAGCGGTCGTGCAATGACCGCATACATATATATGAATCTTCGATAATATCCGCAGTGTCCCATGAAAGATTGTACTTGTTTGGCATTAGTAGGCCTCGGCAAGTTTGCTATGACTCTAATTTTGTCTAGGTTAGAGGTTATTCCATTTCTTGAGACAATATGTCCTAAGATGTGGCCTTGTCTTACCATAAAAATGCACTTTTCCGGGTTGAGACAGATTCGATATGTTCTGCACTTCTCAAATACCTTTTGTAAATGGTCAATGTGTTCTTCCCGAATAAGAAAGTGGACACAGAGATCATCCATATATATTTCTAAGAATATTCTTAGGTATTCTTTGAATGCATGAGTCATTAATCTTTGGAAGGTGGCTGGGGGATTGGTTAGGCCAAAAAGCATAACTCTATACGCATATATTCCCCATTCTGTGGCAAATGCAGTTTTGTGTTGATCCTTTATTGCAATTGCCAATTGGTTGTACCCCGAAAACCCATCCAAAAATGAATAGACATGTTTTCCCGCTACCCTCTCAAGCACATGTTCTGTGATTGGCAAGGGATGATTATCTCTTATTGTTGCTGCGTTTACCTTTTTGAGGTTCACACACACACACACACACACAACTTTCCGTTCTTTTTGGGGACAACCACAATGGGTGACACCCAATCTGTATGCTCGATTTTATAGATGAATTTGGCATCCTTCAGCTTGTCAATCTCTTCTTTGATTCATTTAACGAATGTCATTATATGTGTAAGGACGTTGTTTGCTTGGTTTGGCATCTAATTTTAACGGAATTGTATGTTGGCATATCGATGGATCAACTCCCTTGAGGTCTTTGTAAGACCATGCAAACACATCTTTATACTTCTTGAGAAGCTGTGGCAGCATTTCTTCTTCTTCAGGCCCTAAATCAGTTGCTATATAGACAGGCTGAGGCTCTTCGCCTGGTGCAGCGAGGTCAATTCGTTTTGCATTTTCCGGCATATTTGAAGATTCCTGGTTTATTCTTTCCCTTATTGGGGGTGTTATTATGATTTTTCTATCTTGGATGGTGAATTTTCGATAGTGGGATGGTACATCCATGTTTTCTTTTTCTGAATCCTCCTTACCTTCACTTTCTACCTCAGTAGTCCATACCTCTCGTAACGTCCGTTTAAGTTCTTGGTATTTCTTTTTACGCTCCATTTTGGTCCACTCTGGATCTTTTGTCTTTCCACGTTTTGATTGTTAAGCTTTTCCTGAATTTGTTTCCGTTTTAGTTTTTCGTGCTTGTTTTATGTCCTCATGCGTCCTTATACCTCGAACTCTTGAGAATCTCCCTGATATTTTGTCTTTTACACAATCCTCTGCCTTGACTAGCATTAGATAGTGCATTTTGTCTTTTATCCTGGGCATCAGGTTTTCTTTGATCTTGTTTTCTGTTCTTTTTTTTCTATAGTGTTTCTGGCATCTAGGGTGTTGATTTGCAAAATCATAAAACTTGATATCTGCGGTTGTTTCCCTACTCTCGCTTGAGCTGTCTAAACACTCGTTATCTACATCGTTACTTAATTCTAGATGCTCAGAGGAGTCATAAATCTCTTCTTGTTCTGGTGAGTCTACATTCTCATCTTCTACTAGTACACGGTTTACCATGTAATAGGGTAGCACAGCATAGCCGTCCTTATCACAAAAATCTATCCTTTGTGTGTTTTAGCTCCTCGGATAGAGCCGTTTGCTCTCGTTCCTTCCTGGCTCTCATACGAGCCTTTCTAGCTTTCCAAGTGCTTCGTTGATTTTTCATTTCTGCACTAGGGGCATCGGTCTTTGGCTCTTCAATTATGGGTTCGTTTGTCCTTCTTTGAACTTGTGCCCGTGTGACTACCTGAATAGGTATTACTGTTTCATTTTCTGACCCCCCAATGATGGTGCTGCTTCCAGCATGTTTAAAGTAGTTTTTGCTCCTTTGCTCGAGTTCTTAGGGCATTCAAGAATCAAGTAAGTAATTCCACATTCGGTGCAATACGCATTGACTCTAATGATTTCATCGTGAGGACAGTCCCCTAGGCAGTGATCTCCGCTACACTTGCAGGGTCCCTTAGGCTGTTGAGGTGCTCCTTGAGCTCCTCTCTATTGGTAAGCATGCCTCTACCCGCCCATGCCTCTGTTGGCTATCAACAACAGTGTTCATTCATCCAAGCTGTATCTTCCTTCTCCTGCAACCTGGGCAGTTGTTGGTGGTCACGTACTTCAATCATGCTCCAAGGTTCTTGCGTCTTAGGTTCTTCAGGTGGATAATAGATAGGATTTGCTGCATATCCATTGGGATCTTCGTAATATGAATGCATGGGTACCAAAGCCTTCTCTTCTGGTTCCTTTACCATCAGTGCATACCTTATGCCGACCGGTCTTACTCTTGGTAGGGGTGGTTGTTGCCCATATACTAGTTATGGTCTTTCAACTCCTACAGGTCCTGGTAGGTTACCTGCTTGATACCTAGGCATCGGTGGGATTTGAGGAGATGCTACTTGAGCTTGGGGAGCATAAGGTCGCTCTCTCACATATCCCTTGTTATAATAACATTCCTCCGTCACATGGTTTGTCCATTTTTGTTCAATTGCACACCGTTTTGGCTGCTTAGCCTGAGGCTTGGCATACATATTAAATTTTTTAGCACTTCTTCCACCAGCTGCTCCTGGCTTACAGCTACTTATCCTTTCTATGCTGACTTAGTAGACTTGCTTCCACTTTGTTGTGAGGATGAATCGTCATCAAGATCCTTGAATTCACCCTCCTTGTAGACCGCACAATTGTCTACAAGGTAAAGAGCTTCCTTAGTTGATTCATTTAACGTTGTGCTCCTCTTCATATGTAAATCCTTCTAGAGGTCTGCATTTCTCAATCCTTGAATAAATATAAGCATAAGTATGGACCGGGTTGGTAGTTCTTCCACAGGGCAGAACTTCACATATCTCTTTAGTCGTAGGGTTGTCTTTCGCACAGATTCCCCTTCCTTCTGTTTGAATTTATGGATTTGTGAGACTGTATTATGAGGTATCCCCCTTTGTGAGAATTCCTCAATAAACTCGTCAAAAACCTCCTCCATAGACTCAAAATCTCTACGCTCCACAGAATCAAACCAAGTGGCTGCATCCTCTTCTAGGGTAAGTCCAAACCCTCTAAATTGAGTAGGAAAATCCAAAATTTCTTCAGCTCTAATTACACGCACGAAGGCTGCTACATGATCCCTAGGATCTCTGTTTCCCGAGTATTTCTTGTTTACCCATTTTTGCACCTGAGAAGGTCTAATTCTACGATGGTCTACAAATCTCATCATTGGTTCTCCTCGTCCTCCTCGATATGTCTCTTCTGGCCTTTGATAGTGGGAGGGTTCCTCTCCCAGAGGTGCTCCTAAGCCATAATTTCTGACGGTTCTTGCAAGAGGTGATTTATCTCTCCGAACTCGTTCTCTTTGTTCTCGTTCTATGGGTTGTCTTCCGGGATCTGCCTACTCTTGAGTTTTCGGCTTACTCTTGCCTTGGTAATGTGAATGGAGTGGTGGTTCTTGTAAATCTCTTAGCCCTCGTGCAGCTGGATAACTACCTCTGTTTAGGTCTTTCGGATGTTGTATTTTGTTGAAGCCATGCCTGCAATGATGGTTGGGTTGCCTGCTGGTTCTGATAGTTGAAAGTCTGTTGCTGCCGATTAGAATGTGATGTTGCATCGTACTCTTCTAAAAATGGATTTGTAGAATTGCTAGGGGTATAGGTGGACCTTGGTACTTCTTCGGGGACATATGTTGATGTTTCTAGAACTATTGCCTTATCTACCTCCTCTGGCAGAATTTATTTGTATTCTTGTTGGTACCTGTCAACAAAAATGATATCCTTCCCAATAGCAATTTCATAAGAGAACAAGTAAAGAACCTCTTCATCACTTAATTCATTTGGGTAGGGTTCTTTGCATCGAAAATAAGAGACTACTCCTTCGCTCTCATGCTTGTAAATTCCCACATTCTCATTATAGGTAGAGACTCTGGTTGTTTTTTTATCATACCTAAAAAGAGCTCCAGGTCGATCAATTTTAGGAGGCGACTCTTGAGTTTCTGAGACCATTTTTCCTTTTGCCACATTATCTCCATACCTGTTGTAATCCTCAGGGTTCCTAACTATCAAATAGTGGTTCCCCCTTTTATCTCGGAATCTATCTCTATCATCATAGACTTGAATTATCTCCATTCTCTGAGAAGGCCGTTCCTCTATACAAAACACTTGCGTCCCCGATAGTTAGAATAAACTAGGGCTCCCCGAAAGTTTGTTCCTTCTAAGAAGATTATAGTGAACTTGGCCTTGTTCAAAGGGTTTTGGGAGGTACTTCCTCCTAGCATTGGTCCTTCACCGGAGAAGCCTCATGGCTGTTGACTAGCCATCATGAAGAAGGACTTGTCTGATGAAGTGTCAGTATCACTACCTTCCTCAATGATTGGGGCTAATGGATCTAACCTTGCCTGACTTACACTCTCCTCAGTGGATAGTAAGCTATCCTGATCACATGCCACTTTTTGGTCTCTTGGAATGTTTCTTCCTGATCTTAAATTCATCAAACTTAGCAATGCAATTTATCACAAATCCAACCACTCACCTGGGATCAGTTTCTGCACAACTTCTTGCTTTGCTGCTGAATATACCTGTACACAAGTGTTTAATTTTGGCAATCGAATCAAAGAATTAACCGCTAGAGGTGGTCTTAATAATGATTGGTATAACTGGAGGGTTAATCCTAACCACTATTGTACTCTATACACTTCTGATGTTCTTGATTAGGTCCACTAATCTTGAACTATACACCACCTACGTGTTTGTCAGTCTAGAGGTAACGTCTTAATTCTTGTCTTTGCTCCATAAATAGGTCAAACAAAGTCAAATTTCACTTCTGAAAGAAGTTTCTGGAACCCTTAAGTCAACTAGAACCTCCTTGATGTCCACAGTATAATATTGTCCTAAAACTGATCCTGTAGACATCCTATGCGTAGGATGTCTAGTTGCTTTGTTTTAGATAAAATTTGCACTGTAGCTTTCCCTTGATGTGCTAAGTTCACCACTATTGTCACTTTTTGGTTTGGACACCTATATGCTGGTCAACTGATCAAAAATCTGTTCCAGAAGCCTAATGTTCGTTCTGATGGATTCACTAGTCAAATCAACTCAAAATTGGACCAAACTTGACTAGGAGGTTTGTCTAAGACTATATGAGAGCTTGATATGTCTTAAATATAATTTTGGCCTTTTAATCATGCATTAGACATCCTACACGTAGGATGTCTTTTGCATCACAATTTAACCCAACTTGGCCCACAGCTTTTCCTTGATGTGCTGATCACCCTATTGTGTTTAGATTTGTGTTTAAATGTCAAAAGACCCCAAACTTAGCTATTCTGGTCTTTTTTTCGTTAAAAAAACCTCTGAAGTCTGCTTAAACCCCAATTTTCTCACCCAATTGAGATGAAACCTTTCACATGCACTCAATAAATCATGTAGATCATGCACATGAAGACATCCTATGGTTTTGGTCTCAAAATTATGCCTTGGCACAATTTGGGTAGGATGTCTGGCAATTCCTGTCTTTTGGCCACAATCTGTTAAGATATGGTCAATCTTCCACTTTCCAGGTGAAAATAGGGTAAAACCTACCTTCTAAACACTCTGGTCAACTCAGATTCTCAAAATTCCGGCTAGATCACCGTGTAGACATCCTACGCGTAGGATGTCTATTGTCTTAGAATTTAATTTTTTTCTGCCAGTAGACTTCCCTATGCTCTGTAGACCTCTCAACAATAATCATAGAAAGTTTTGGGCTTCAATTCAGCTTTTAAACACAATTTACCGTCTTTTATATTTCTTCGTTGAGCCTAACAAAAAATATAACATGCATGAAGTGCTCCAGATCATAAATCGTGATGTCCTCCTTACCCTACTACTACTCATCATGTGAGATGGTGATTTTGGTGCCTCGGTTGCTTCCTGCCCTCCCATAGACTCTCAAGCTATCTTCTCACCACATCTACCACTCCAACTCCTACTCTCCACACCACAACCTAACTCCTATCTAACACTACCTAAGACTAACGATCCAGGCCAGCCATATGCTCCCTAGACTCCTCCCAAGACCTAGAGAGTCCACCACCCTCTGATCCTATCTAAATGTAAAATAAGACTCTGGCAAGCCAGAGAATCCTTGTCCTCAAGGACTAGTCTCGGTCACCTACCTAGGGGGTTTTCGTCCCCGGCAACGGCGCCAATGTTGGCGGATACGCCGCGACGGACGTCAGCACAACGAGAACTCACCTAACAAGACTTGTCAGCTAAGGATGAAGCTCGAAAGGACAAAGCTCGACCTGCAGGCGCGTGGAAGCAAGCATAGGCTGTCAACCTACACTCGACCAACTATTGACTACTTCCTACAGAAGTCTCTACCCAATGTCTAAGTTAGAGCCTACTATTGTGCACATGAGGAGATTTCCTACAACGCTTCCATGAGCCAAATACCCATTAGACGTTCTCGAAATGCTATGCAACTTGAGAATTATCCTATTAACACCAATAGGCCACTCTCCCTAAGGTCCGTGACCCAAAACCCTACCCATAGACACCCAGTGTAGAATCACGTAGGTTGTCTGACAGATTTTTGCAGGTCGACGTTTTTGAAAACTAAGGTGCCTAATGTGTAGCTCTACTCACTACGAATGCGTGGATATGCTGAAATGTGAAAACAAACATCGTTTGCTTATCGAATCCCTAGAAATAGCTCGTGGGTCAATCTCACGAAGTTGGGCCGTACATGTGCAGTGTGGGTATTGACGTGTAGCTCTCTCCGGGGGCAACACGTTGCACTTCTCCGCACTTAATTCTGACCACCAGTGTGCAGGTAGCATCAAGATAAGCTCTCACTCTCTCTCGTACACAGAATATGCTTCTCACAGACATTTCATAGAATCAACAAAGGGGGGGGGGGTTATTAAGGTTAGAATTTGGTATATATACCTTCCAAATACAAAACCTCATGTTCCTTATGGCAAAAATAATATAGAAAATTGGAAACTTCTGCAAGCCCCAAGTATTTACAAGTGAAATTACGGGTTTTCATAATCAGGGAATGACTACATAGGATTTCCTTCTTTTATCATTTCGTCAGTCTTCAGTCGAGTGTGGCCGCCCGTCTTTAGCTAACAGTGTGCTAGTCATCAAGCATCTTTTGAGCGAGTGGCAGGTGAAGAGGGATTCCCTTAAGCACTGGTTTTTTTCCATCAAGAAGTTGTTAAACTTCTTTGAATCCATACAATTCAAGCATGTTAAGAGAGAGCAAAACCAAGAAGTACAAATCCATGTTGCAATTTTGTATGTGGCACCTGCAACCTATGCACGTAGAGAGACCTTCAAGGAGATAGATGACTTTTTTTAGAACAAAGCAGTGTGCAAAAAACTTGTCCAAGCTGCAGAGGGGAAGAATTGTGTAGAAAGCTCACAGGTTTACCTTGATAGGGGAGGATGTGATGATGTATGGCCAAGATGGGATACTAAGAGGGTGCTTGATAAAGAAGAGATTGGACTAGTTTTGGAGCAATGTCAAGAGAGCCGACATCAAGAAAAAGATCAAACATTGTTCAAGGTTCTAAGAGGAGGTCTTTGGTGGCCATCAGTGTCAGGGTATTGGTGAAAGATGACTAGTAGTCGAGTCATAGGGGGATATCATAGCCCAAAGTCATTTTGAGAATTGGGGTTTGGATGCCATTGGTCCACTCCCTAAGTCCACGAGTGGTAAAAAGTACATTTTGGTAGCCATTGACTACCTTACTCGATGGGTTGAGGCCAAGGAAATTAAAGAGGTAAATGCTCGTGTAGTGGCCCAGTTCATCTTTGATAGTATATGTTGCCATTTTGGAGTGCCTTGGGTGCTCATTTGTGACAGAGGCCAAGGGTTTAGAAGCAGTCTAGTGCATGCATTGGTTGAGAAGTTGGGCATTCAACATCAATTTTTGTCACCCTACCATCCTCAGTGCAATGGTCTAGTAGAAAGTGCCAATGGGGAGATCATCAAGATGCTAATAAAGTATGTAGACAAGTAGGAGACCCAATGGGAGATTAATCTTGAGAAGTGTTTGTGGGCGTACAGGAAATGCAAAAGGTGGCCACAAATTTTACATCACTTGTGCTTGTTTATGGGGCAAAGGGCCAGTATCACCAGTGCATGCATAGTTATGAGCTTTGAAGGGCATGTGGCAAGTCAATGCCACTCAACAATATGCTATATAGGACCAAATTTCTAGCCTTGAATCTTTACATATGAATAAAGAGGCAACAATGGATTATTATGTAAAGCAGTGGGAGAAGAATATTGCAAAGTTCAATCAGGGCTTGCCAGATAAGGGGATACAAGAAGGAGATTTGGTGATGAAATATGAAAGTTACCTTGATTTTACTTTTTAGAAGAAGTTCCAAAAGAAGTGGACAATTCCATACAGAGTACATATAAGGCCTTTCCAAATGGGACCTATAGGTTGGTGCGGGCTAATGGCAAGTTTGTGAGGCACATGGCGAATGGTGTGCATCTTTAGTTGTACTCTGATAGAGGGCTAGTGCTTGATGTTCATCAAATTATGGCCAAGGGGGTTCGTCAACCCACCTAAATCAAGGAGGCATGTAATGGAAATGAAGCCATGTATATATTCTATATATATTGTTATGGTTTGTTCAGATTACTTAGTCGTTAATTTTGTGCAACAATTGGCAAGTTAGATAAGCCTATTTTTGGTTGAACATGAATGTTCAACAAGGGGGTTGGGAAATTATGGTCCAACCAAAGGAAATCAAGGCTAGAAACAAGAACATGCACAAGTATGTATGTTGACACGTGCAAATCGGGGTAAGAGGTATCTGGCAATGTATGCCTAAGGTGTTTTTCTAGGCCAAAGTGTCCTTGTATGAGGCTAAACAAATTAATGGTTCCACATGTCCAAAGTGCCAAGAATGTGTGGCCAGATGTGGTGTTCAAGGTGCTTTTCAAGCCGGTCTAGACGGCTCATTAATTGGAGCTATAGTGTGCGAGATATCTTAGTTCAAATATGGTACAGTTTTCAAACCGTTATCGGATTGGGCAGGAGCAGAGGAATTGTCAGAGTTAATGTAAGTGGATAGGCTTGGAGTGCTCAAATTATGATGCATGCCGGTCTTTTTGAAGATCTAACGTAAGTGGATTGGGTAGGCACAAATGAATGGTCAAGATAGGTTCGAAGATTTCAATTTATAATGCATGCCAGTCTTTTTGGATCCTCAATCGGAGTCCAGATGGGCAAGTTATGGCCGGTTGAAGCTTTCAAGAAGGCCAATTTTGGAATATTTTGACCACCTCAATAGGCATGCCATCAAGAGTCTTCTAGAGCATGCCAAGATTCTTGGGGGAATATGCAGCATGTGAGATTAGCCAGAAGAAACGTCTCTTTGATCAGAATCTCGGGTAGCAAGATATGGCAGAGTGAAGCTAGAGGGTAGTAGCACCAAAAAAGAATCAAATGTTTTTTTCCACTCTTATGGATCATTGTTTGGGGCCATGAGATGGTCAGAATATGACAAAGTTCTTGGGATTTGGAGTCGGCAAGCTGAACTTCTAGTGTGGCATGGCCGAATAGATATTTGGCAAGTCCAACCATGTGAGGGTGTCGATGATGTGGAAAACACATGCTTAAAATTTCCCTTGCTTATAAGTGTAAAAGGAAAGGGGTGGAGTGGAGTTTTGAAGAAGCCAAAGTTGACTTCAATATTGAAGGGGAAGAAAAATAGTTGTGGGGGGGGTTAAGAGGAGCAATAGCATTGGGTGCTATTGCTAGGAGAGGATTTTTTAAGAAAGAAAAAGGTCAAGAAGGAAACAAAAAGGCATCGTTCTCAAGGAAGGACGGCCATTTTGGGGGTGAGAAGACGATTGGAAGAAAAGAGAGGTGGTTTAAGCGCTTTGTGAATCGGAGTCAGGCAAGAGGTGGAGCATTGTGGAGTGACATGGACGGGAGAGCCCATCGGAGGAGCCGGTTGCTAAAGTCAAAGAGGAAGCCGGGGTTCAAGCTTGTGTGAAAGCTCTGTTTGTGGAGAGGTGGTTCGAGCAAGAGAAAGGTGGTTTGGGTTCTTGATTGACTCCAAAGTGCCTCCTTGTGTGGCCGAGTGGAGAATATGCAGTCAAAGAAGAGATCAGTCAAAGAATCAGTAGGACATCTCGTCCATCGTGCGATTGTGAGAGGGAAGTGCTTGTCAAGACACGAAGTGTGTTTTTGGGGATTTTTGCACAAAGGAGTATGCTTGTGGAGCCAAGGAGGGTTTTTTTTCTGGGAGGTAGGCATGGCTATGACATTTTGAAGCATTGTAAGGATTTTATGAAGCAAGATCAAGCCCATTTTTCCCTAGTCGGTGTCAAATTTCCCCTTCCCCCCTCTCTTTCTCCAGCCCTTTGTTTGTGTTATGCAGTGTTGGCAATGTGGATGTGTGTGCCCCCCAAACTAGAGGTGTTTGTGCAAGGGAGTGAGTAGGAGATGTTTCATGTGTTGGAAGTTTTGGAATGAGCCACAATGGCACATGCGCATTGCGGGGTGACCTTGTCAAGTGTGTGAGAGTTGGGAATGAAGTGCAAGCGAGGCCTTGCTAGTGTGAATTGTCTCTTTTGAAGGCGATTTTGAGAGAACAAGGGTGCTATGAATACCCTAAGCTATATAGGGAAAATTGTGTGTGTTTTGAATGTGTTCTTGATTTCCCCTCTCCAAAATGCTATGCTTGATTCCCCTTTTAGAGAACTCCTCAATAAATTCACACAAAAATTGCTCTATGTTTGGAAAATCTACTTGTCAAAGGTTCTCTCTCTCTCTCTCTCTCTCTCTCTCTCTCTCTCTCTCTCTCTCTCTCTCTCTCTCTCTCTCTCTCTCTCTCTCTCTCTCTCTCTCTCTCTCTCTCTCTCTCTCTCTCTCTGTGTGTGTGTGTGTGTGTGTGTGTGTGTGTGTGTGTGTGTGTGTGTGTGTGTGTGTGTGTGTGTGTGTGTGTGTGTGTGTGTGTGTGTGTGTGTGTGTGTGTGTGTGTGTGTGTGTGTGTGTGTGTGGCATGCTTTTGTGATGCATGCATACACGGAAGGTGGAATCATTGCATCAATAAAGCTCACATGCAAGCTTCGAATTATCATATTCTGTTTCCATTACGTGATGAGGTTGTGGTGGATTCTCAGCCAGCTTGCATGATCCAACTGCCCTTGCAACAAGAAACTTGGCATGCTTTTGTGATGCATGCATGAACAGAAGGTGGAATCGCTTCATCAATAAAGCTCACATGCAAGCTTGGGCATATCATATTCTATTGCCATTACCTGATGAGGTTGTGGCAGATTTTGAGCCAACAGATGGAGTTCTAGAAAAGGAAGTCATTTGGTATGATGAATTCACATATGAAGGTCATCATGATGTGCTGAGTAGCACTCTATGTGTTGGTGACACTTTTGTTGTAAATCCAAATGCTTCAACCAATGCCAAGGATGTGGATTTCTACCTGGTCAAGTGTGCTGCAACAAAAAAGAAGGTGGAGAAGGGGTACATTGATGAATGGATCAATGAAATTGATAGAGTCTCATACATTGTGCAAGGACTATATTACAAGCGATTTAATGCATACAACTTCAAGCTAGACCACAACAAGCAACCCATCATGCACCTACTTTCACATTTAGTGCAAGGTATCAAAATACCTATGGAGCACATCCAAGGAGAAGGCATTGTATACAATCACCCCAGAAAGCTATGAAGAAATTTATAATAGCATGCTCTTCAACTTTTGAGTTGTAAGCACTAGATTTCAATATACTTCTTGATGCAAATAATGAAATTTTATCATAAAGCTGGTTTTGTGTCTCTTGTACGCATTGTGTATACATGGCTTTGGTGTTTATACAACCAATAATTGGATATGCAACTAGCATAACTAGCTATGCTAACTAGCATACACAGTATGCTAGCCAGCATACACAATATGCTAACTAGCAGACAGACTATGCTAACAAACATACTAGCATGTATGCTAATTAGCATAGCTTGGTATAGTAACTAGGTTAACTGGGTATGCCGGCCACCATAGCCATTATACTAACTAGCATAAATAACATGTATGCTAACCAGCGAGTATGCTAAATAGCATAAGTGGGTATGCTAACTAAACACAATATGCTAGCCACCATACCCCCTATGCTAACTAGCATACATACCCTCCTAACTAGTATACAGAATTTGCTTGTATGCTAACTAGCATACACAGAAGCATATCTATTAACTAGCATAACTGGGTACGCTAACTAGCATACAAAGTACCATTCATGCTGGTTACAACTATCTATACTATCAGCAAACTGGGTAAGTCAACTAGCTTATTGCTTTGGGTTACTAGCTTACTAAGTGGAAAAATCAGTGCTCAATATGCTACCATTACATTCATATAATGTTTACAAGGCCAAAAAGTATGTCAACATAGCACAAGGTATGGCCCCAAAAAATACAATTTGTAATCATTACTATTTGGAATGAAAGTCAAAATAGGTATGAACAATGAAAAGGCAATCTCATCACAATATTACAACTTTCCATCATAGTACATAATTTTACAAGTATGAAAAGAGTCTCCTACTCTTCAAAACACTTGTGCTACCTAGGGTGCTTGTACTTATAGTACCCAGTGTGCTTGTGCTCCTGGCTTTGGTGAGCCTTTGGTTCCTGCATTGGCCTTTCTACTTCAAATTGCTACTGCTTCTCTAATATTTTCCTCTTGAGCCTTTCCCTCTCATGCCTTTTAGCTTCTTCATCAGCCTCCCTTTGTCTTCAACGTAATTCTGCCCTCCACTCACCCTCATCACTTGCTCGTGGATCTGCTTCCAGTTTGTTGAGGACTACATTAGAAAACACTTTTGGGCTAGTATCAAACCCATTGTCGGCTGTATATGTTGCATGGTCCTCCGATTGCAGCCACCAAAATAGCCTGGGAGCCAAAGTGTATGTCAAAAACTATTGTTGTTGTTCAACAGTCTGGCCTCTAACTTGGGAGTAATAAGCCAACTTCCTTCAAGGTTTTGGCACACTTTGTACTTACTATCATCAATGATCAAAGTGTTTTTGGTCCCAAACTGTGTTATGCCCCTTCAAAATATACTCAAGTTCTTGAAGAAAATAGGCTCATTAGGGAAAATTTGGACTCTCAAAGTGTCCCTATAAGGAGGTTTGACTTTGCCTCTCTTGTCCAAAGTGGGCAACCCGGTGAAGTACATAAACGCTTTGTCAAAACCCTATCAACCAGCATATCATTGAAAAGATCTTAGAAAGTAAGTGTCTAAATCCCCAAACTCCGACAAATTTGGAGTTAATTTCTAGAAGTTATGGCCTCCCCACTGAAGCTGAAATGTGGGGAGAGATTCCATTTATAAGACAGAGTTGTCACATCAAAAAATAAAATATTCTAGAATATAAGAATCTGATGGCATGTTATATATCAATGGATAGATCTCAAAGAGTACTTTCTAAATCCAAAAGGTTTGACAAGTTTTGATTTCATTTGTCAAAATTTTACTGTGCGCCTGTTTTGGACAAGAGGGAGAAAGTCAAAGTCCTTATATGAGAGTCCAAAATTTCCCTAATGTAATACGTATCAACCAAGGCACCTTACCACAATGCTCCTATGCAAAAACACCTACCATCCTTTCCTGTTGCGGTTTGAATATTGTATCTAATATTGCATTTACTTTACGATGCATGCTCTTGCTCCATATGTACACATGGAAAAATTGGAGGCACCAATCCGAAAATTGGTGGCTGTCTTTGTGACAAAATACATATGGTCTATCTTGCATACAACATTTTATCATTTCCCCTACATATCCAGGGGGAACTTCACCACGCTTTGACTCTATAATTTTAACCAACATGCCATTCAAATCAAGAACTATAGTGCACTTCTCGTCAACCAACAGCTTGGCCACTCAGATTGGGTCTTGCGGCGGATACCACTCGGCAAAAATAACTTCCCACAAGGGATGAACAAAATTCAAATACTCATCAAATTTCCTATGGTGTTTAAGGTAGCTCTCAATCTTATCTTTTTCTCTGCTTAGCTGTCTAGTGTTGGCGATATGCCTTTTTTGTATCTTTTTCAATGCAATGGAAACATTCATATCATGCAAGGCAATTAATTTCCTGTAACACAGTAAAGGTATTGAAAGAAGACATCATAAAGGACAATGAAAAACTATGAAATTGTTACACACAGACATAATTATGCCAATAATATTTTCTCCATTATAAATATTCAGAGAGATACATGCCATAAGATGTGCATCTTGCTAGCACTACAAAATTTGGGCACAATAGAGAACAAGTTCAACATAGTTTCTTGCAAGTGCACGTCATCTTGGGTGCTCTTCGGGGCAACACAAGCATCCTCTCTAGGCTCTTCTAGATCCTATTCCAAGCCACCTTTCCTCTTCAGCTTCACTTTGTTTACAAAAGCCAAGAGAGGGTTGTTATCATCGGCATCTTGCACACTCTACGCGTTGTCAATCCTCATAGCTTCCTCTCGCACTGTTTTCTCTCAAGCACTTATTTCATCAGCTGCAGCGGGAGGGTTTGTCATGAGTAATTATGATGAAGTCATCAGTGTCATCTATTTCTTCAATATCTACAGCACTCTCGGGCGATTTTGCTTGTTGCAATGTCACAATTACCTCTTCATGCATTCTATCCAGCCCATCCAAGTCATCATTATAGGGCTTCTCTTCTTCAAGCCTTTGCTTGACATGTTTCTTGTCATAAACGCTTCCCACATCATCGATTCCTGTGTATTCCTTTCAGACATTAATTAGCATATCCAAATTTCTAGTAAAAATGTAAAGTTAGATTGTTAACACAAAAATAGCATATTGAAAATGTTGGTAAGCATGGGATGTTGTGGTAGTTAGCATAATGACTATATACATATATACAATATGCTAGGTAGCATATCATTATGACTACTTGTATACTTAGTATCCCAATAAGCATTCCAGGTTTTTCATTCCATGTAATGTTAGAATTAGGGTTGCAAGAAAACACACACAACTTGGAAAAGACAAAGGAAGCTAAAGGTACACAATAGAGAGTGTATAGTGTGCAATAGAAAGATAAGATAGCCCTAGAGTGATGTGCGTATGTGCAATGCACAGGGGGGAAAACCTCCTAGTGAGGAAAAAATGCCCCGGCGGTCCTAAGTGTGTTCACACACATCACTACTACATGTATATGGTAACGAATCCCCCATGGGAGTGATGTGGTGAACAAGAGTTGACACATAGAGTATAGGGAAGTACATCCCTTGAGGACATGATCAATCCACAAAGGGGTAAGCCCAAAGCTTTGCATGGAAAGCTTCGAACTTCTCATGAGACAATTCCTTTATGAAAAGATCTGCAAGGTTCTTCTGTGTTGGCACATAAGATAAGCTGATCTCTCTTGTTGAGATCCTCTTCTTGACATAGTGTTAATGCACCTCAACCTGCTTTGTGTGAGCATGAAAAACTAGGTTCCTCACAACTGCCAATGTGCTCTAGCTGTTAGTGTACATAGTGTTGGCAATCTCGTGTCCAACACCCAAATCAACCATAAGGCATTTGAGCCATACACATTCAAGCAAAGCTCTGAAGACTTCCATATATTCATCCTCACAACTAGAAGTGGCCATAGTAGGTTGCTTCTTGCTCAACCATGATATGCATGACCTGTTGGAAACAAAAACCAATTGTGGACACTTGTGTGTCAAAACATTCATCCCAATCTGAGTCCAAAAAAGCATGTAATATGGCGGAAATGATCCCCCCTTGGGATAAAACAAGCCAAGATGTAAAGTGCCACTCAAGTAGCAAAAAATACTCTTGATAGCCTGTCAATGCTTAGACCTTGGGCTATGCATAAATCTCCTGACATGTGAACCTGCAAACTGAATATTTGGCCTCGTGTTGCATACATAAACAAGGCACCCAACAGCATTTTGGTAAAGAGTGACATCGACAGGATCACCAGCATCTTGAAGACTCACTTTCAAACTTGTTTCCCTAGGAGTGGCAATAGGTTTGCAGTCCTCAAGTCCAAACTTACATAGTAATATATTTATGTAACTTGTGTGACACAAGGAAATACCACCGTCACACTGCTTAAACTGTATACCCAAGTAATGATGCAACAACCCCAAATCTTTCATCTTGAAAGTAGCATTCAAATAGGCTTTAAATTCAACAATATGTCTCTCATTTGGTCCAACTCCTTGCCCATGCATAGAGAAAAAGCAACAACATTGCGTCGCTCAAAAGCTACAAATCAACGTCCGCAAACATGGTAGCATGTATGCTTACTAGCATAATTGGGTATGCTAAATAGCTTGCTATGTATGCTAACCTGTTAAAGTGGGTATGCTAACTAACATAATTGGGTATGCTAATTAGCATACATAGTATGCTAGCCATCATACCCACTATGCTAGCTGGGTATGCTAACTAGCATACAAACTATGTTAACCACTATGCCCATTGTGGTGAAAAGCATACACAATATGCTAACTAGCATTCATAGTATGTTAACTAGCATACCATTATTTTCTTGTTATGTTGGTTTATTGATTAACATGATCTCATTTATGATTATCTTACTAGAGATTGGTGTAATTGGATATTCTTACCTGTAAGCAAGGATTTCATTGATGTATCACAATCGTGTGATCACGTTATAACGCAAGTAATTACACATAAAAAAGACGTGATCATGTTAATTGTTAACGTGATTTTGATGGGACTTGCAAAAACCAATAGAGCCGATAATCCTGTCAAGTATATGCATTTTCCCTGCAGGCCCGTCGGGCTTCATAGTTTCCCGACAAGCATGCTAGGAAAATGAAAAAGGCCAACGGGCTTAATTGTATGTAGTAAAACCTCTTCTAAATTTGGTATTTTGACTAGGCAAATCCCTAGAGAGTGTATCTGAGTGTCGGGTACAATTATCTCCTTATGAATTGACCTAAGGTTACAGAGTCACAGGTCCTTTTTCTGGGCCAAGCATAATTCTTAATACGGTAACCACTTCTAAAAATATATAATTCATTCACCAAAAACAAAGATACGAAGCCAGAACAATTGAAACTTTGGAGAGTTGTGCTCATTGTGACAAATCCATTAGTCCATAAAAGGGCCAAAGTTGGTTTTAGAAGATGAGCATATTCAAATAACAAGTTGATAATCAAGGGTCGGATGCCCTGTAATAGTGTACTCACAACATCTGTGGTCGATATGTGGATTGACATGAGTGCATTGCAAATCGCATACTGTGTAGATTTGATTTCTTTCTTAGTGATTGGTTTTCTCATATATATTGAAAAGAAGAAAAATGCTTTTAAAATTGAACATCTAGTTCTTATGCCTTCAGTATTAAATTGAAATCACTGGAGCAAAATGTCGGCACAAGTGGTACAAAGAAGGCAAAGAATAAAAAATCCCCTGGCAAAGAGTGGGATTAAACTCACAACATATGCGATTGATATATGGAGTGGAGATTTAAATTTTGCTTCAGCACAAAATCAAGCGGTGCATCATGTATTAGGGACCATTTTTTGGGTAGCCTTATAAAGAATTGTAAGAAATGTGATCATGCTCAAGCGCTTGCAATTGCAAAGTGTTTGAGAGAAGAACTCACCAAAAAGGTTGGCAAGAGACATCGAGTACATAGATCTGTTATGGATGCATGTCAAGAGCAGACAAAGTCAAATATCAAGTCTCCTAATCCTGTGTGGTGACACCAACTAACCATGTGGAATAGCCTGCACAGGGAGAGGAAATGCCAAGCAGTATTCCTTTAAATCACCACAATGAATGTGGACTTGGGCAATGCATCAAAAATCATTGCATCCAAAGAGTCCTACAAATGCTAGAGAGCAAACTCAGCCCAATTGAACTGCATGGCTAAACCGCTTGCAATTGCCGTGGGACCGAATTCTTTTATAAACCCCTTCAAAAATGTAGAGTTGATCTCCATGTTTTTTTGGACTTTTTGGTACACCCTGTAGTGCAATTGTATCACCTGGTCATACATATCGTTATGTATGCAACTGCATTTAATGCAATATTGTTTGCAATCCTTCGGCTCTTTGAATACACTGAACCACTCTACATCTATGATTTTGTCCCACTTCACCAGTTTAGGGTTGGCACCATCCATCGAGAGGCCATGAACAACATTGAAATCTTTTGCTATAACACAAAATTTCTCGTGCACTGGGATGTTGAGCTTGGGAGCTTTCCATCGGCCCGCACACCCCCAATGTCACATGATATTATGATGCAAGGCTATCCATGGCAAAGGAAAAAATTCTATTTGTTGCAAATTGATATGTATCTCACATTTCATGCATACATGAGATAGCCAAATGCAGAGAAACAATTAACCCCTTACAAAGCTTCTTTAAGCAACCACACTAGAAAAGAACTCTCAAATAATTTGCGCACAAGCCTGAACCATAACTACTAAGTTCACACACACACACACACACACACTCACTCACTCACAAACATGCACACATAGGCTTGGTGTAATGTGAGATGTAGTCGATGTCATTTGTTGGCAGAGAGAGAGAGAGAGAGAGAGAGAGAGAGAGAGTACCTGAGTCATTCTTCCCCTTCCCTGCATGCATGTTATTTTGCATTGGGGATCCTTGGGATTCAGACATCTTCACCCTTTTGCGGGGTGGAGGGGAAGCAACAAAAGCTTTTGCCCTCGAATTCCTTCTTGGTGGAGTGTCAAGAGAGTCGTTGTTGGAGGTGGTTGGCTATGGTGCCGAGCTATTCTCCACCTGGGAAGCTTGGTGAGATGCGACTAACGGATGGCTTGCGTGTCGCAATCACCTCCCCTCCACTCTCTTTCCTGTGGTGGCCCCTGCGCCATGCTTCCCTCCATGCATAATGACTCCACCACACCTTCAAAGTAACATCTCAACATTAATTTTTCAACCTCAATTGAACTTTGGTCCAATTTTTGAAAAGTATTTTAACACTTTATATAATTCATGATGGACGCCCACAGACTTGAAAGACATCATTGTCCTTATGCTTACAAGATATCCTTGTTGGCAAATGCTAACTAGCACAAAAAGCATGACTCGTTAACGTGCTTCCACCCATAATTGTTTAGCTTTTGCAGCTCTAAGCCATGATCTTGGGTAGATCATGGGATAATACCAAGTTGATTCTTGCACTACAAGACTACAAACTTGACCACAAATTTCAACCTCTCACATTGATTATACCCTCCTTTGGTCAATCATTTTGACCTAAAAAGGTATTGGTTCTCGATCCATCAAATTCAATTTCTTGCAAAAAGATTCAGGAAGGATCTTGACTCGTGAACCTCCATCCACTAATACACTTGAAAGGTATAATTTTCCAATGAAAATGTTGATTACTAGCACTTTATAATCCAGGAGCTACCTCCCCACATTTTTTGATTTGTGTCAAATCAACTTGGCCCTCTTTCATTGCTTGTTTCTCTCCAACAGTCTTGGAATGATTGGCAAGTATTTTGAAGACTTGTTGGGCTGAAATCAAGAACAAGTTTAAACAATTGAGACGATTTGACTAAAATCGGAGCCTCCAACAAGGCTTCAAAAAGTTTACTGGAATATCCAACCACAGATTCTATTATTTGCTTATCTTTCCTTTTAGGGAATTGCAAATTCACAAATTGTTCAACATCATCTTCATCTATTCTAATGTCCATGGACTTGTGGTCTTAGCAAGACTTTTCTTCGTCCTTGGTGGACCTGTATTCTAAAATCTCATCTCTAAAGGTTGTGATGCCACCACATTTGCTCATGATTCCATCTTGTCCACAATGTGTGGTGGTCTCCTTCCCCTGAAATTAGGATTATAATAACAATTATCATATTCTTTGGCATACCTAGAAATATGGTGGTTTGGAAGCATTTGTGAATGGTGAAGGTTGAATCTCATTCAAATTTTTTAGAATCAATTGGTTGATACTGGAAGCATCTTTAGAATCTGATTTCCTGCTCGTCATCTTTTCCTTGCTCTTCTATTTCTTTGACTTCTCTTCTTCTTTTTCTTTGTCTTCTTTTTCTTTGTCTTCTTTTTCTTTTTTGCACTCCGTGCATCCCTCATCATCATTAGTATCTAATTTTCACCAATTTAGTATCTAAATGTTCCTCTTCATCATCCTCGGATTCCTCATCATCAAAATTTGAATCTTCTTTGGATTTCTTCCTCTTGCTTCTCTTTTTTTCACTTGTTTCATATCTTCTCCCACAACTCATGGCTGCATTCACAAAGTTGCCAAAATCTTAGGGTTGAGTGAGAGGTGCATGGCCTACAACAACACTCTTCAATTGCTTCCTCAGTATCCTGCAAAAGTAGTCACCCAATTGCTCTCAAGGTGAGAGTTCAAGTCTAAATTGTAGGGCATAATCTTCTAACGATAGTTCCTTTTATTTAAACCATGTTCTTATTTAGTACACCTTCAAGTATCTTTTCTACCCTGACTCTTGACAAAAATTTGATTTTCATATTATCATATTCTACAAAGGTAGCTATGCCATATTGCATGAACCATGCCATGACTTTACCATACAATGAACCTTATTGCATGAACCATGCCATGACTTTACCCTGCAATGTTGGTGTAAAGTGCTTCTTTTTTATGCTCCTTTTTTATGGCATGATTATCCTCATCTCCCAAGTTCATGTCTTCTAGGTCATCCTCTCTGACTCTTAGTCATTTGCTCTTTAAACATCTTTTTTGCATAGATGATTACCTCAAAATATTCTTTCTCTTCTTCCAACCTTTGTGCTTTGCTTGTCTTTACTGATTTTTTTCATGTTCATTTTTGGATTCAGTTCATGTACTTGTTTCTGATTCTCTACTTAATGTGATATTTTATGTACATCCACTTCAAAGATTCGGACTGTTGTTGCATTTCCTTCAAGAAACTCCTGCTCTGTATCTTCTTCAATAGATTCTCCCATTTTGATGCCCTCAGCATACAAAGGTTTGAAACCTAGGGGAATGCTCTTCTTTGGGACCATTGAAATCTCACCTTCTTTTTCCTTTGCTTAATCACAAGGGTATCTGCTCCCCATAATTGTTTAACTTTTGCAGCTCTAGGCCATGGTCTACCCAAGATCATGGGATAAGATCAAGTTGATTCTTCCAACTTCAAGACTAAAAATTGACCACAAATGTCAACCTATCACACTGATTATTTGATTCTTGAGAATTTCCAAAGGTTGCACCCTCCTTCGGTCAGTCATTTTGAGCTAAAAAGGTGCTAGTTCCCAATCGATCAAATTCAAATTCTTGCAAATAGATTCAAGATGGATGTCGCCTCGTGAACCTCAAATTACTAATACACCTAAAAGGTATAATTTTCCAATGAAAATTTTGATTACTGACACTTTGTAATCCACATTTATTGGAGCTACCTCCCCACATTCGATATGTGCCAAATCAACTTGGTTCTCTTTCACTGATTGTTTCTCTACTATAGTCTTGGAATGATTGACAAGTATTTTGAACAATCATTAGGCTGAAATCAAGAACAAGTTTCAACAATTGTCCCAATTTGACTAAAATTGGTTCCTCCAACAAGGCTTCAAAAAGTTTATTGGAATATCCAGCCATAGTTTTTTTTTTGCTTATCTTTCCTTTCAGGGAATTGTAAGTTTACAAATTGTTCAACATCATCTTCATCAATTCTAATGTCCATGGACTTGTTGTCTTAGCAAGACTTTGCTTCAATACTCCTATCCTCACTCTATCTTGGCTTCCCAATCAAGAGGTCCTTCAAGTGTGTCACCCTATTCTATCTGCTTGTCTTTAACTTTTGCTTTGGTTCTAGCTATTTCCAATGTCTCCACTTTTGGTGAATTTTCATGGATCTCCTCTACTTCAATGCACTTTAAATTTTTGTTTGCCTCTAGTTATTGCCAATGCCTCCACTTTCGGTGGATTTTCATGGATCTCCTCTACTTCAACGCACTCAACATGATCTCATTGACAAAAGTGCCTTACTTCTTGATTCAAATTTCGTTGTTTAGTGTTAGGGTACTTCTTCTAGTGATCACCATTGACCTATATATTTTTATCATTATTATCAAGGGGTAGCTCCTCCAAAAGCACTGCAATTAATTGGGCAGATGGCTTCATCCTTCTCTCATGGGAGGAATTGGCTCTTGCATTGTGAGGTGTAAGATTGAAAATTGGAATGCCTTTTTTATTCCTATTCTTGCACCATATTTCACATGCATCTCCCTTCTTGTGTCCCAAAAGTTCCAAAGTTCCACGATAAGTAGAAGGTTGAAGTGGGTTCCACTTTTATTCCTATGCTTACACCATATTTCACATGCAGTTCCCTACCTATGTCTCAAAGTTCCATAGTAAGTACAAGGTTGAAGTGGGTTATTTTGTTGCATATTTTGCAAATTCCCTTATTGAAATGTCCTTGGTGGACCTTGGTGGACCTGTATTCTAAAATCTCATCTTGAAAGGTTGTGATGCCACCACATTTGCTCCTAATTCCATCTTGGCCACAATGTATGGTGGTCTCCTCTCCCTGAAATTAGGATTATAATAAGAAATATCATAGTCATGCCCAGTTCTTTGGAATACCTGGCATTATGGTCGTTTGGAAGCATTTGTGAATGGTGAAGGTTGAATCTCATTTAGCTTTTTTAGAATCAATCGGGTGATATTGGAGGCATCATTAGAATCTCATTTCCCACTCTTCTTCTTTTCCTTGCTCTTCTATTTCTTTGACTTCTCTTCTTCTTTTTCTTTTTTGCACTCCATATGTCCTCCTCATCTTCATTAGTATCGGATTTTTCATCAAATTTTGTATCTGAATGTTCCTCTTCATCATCATCGGATTCCTCATCGTCAATATTTGAATCTTCTTTAGATTTATTCTTCTTGCTTCTCTTTTTTTCACTTGTTTCATATCTTCGCCCATAGCTCTTATGGTTGCATTCACAAAGTTGTCAAAATCTTGGGGTTGAGTGAGAGGTGCATGGCCTACAACAACACTCTTCAGTTGCTTCCTCAATACCCTGCAAAAGTAGTCATCCAATTGCTCCCAAGATGACCTTTGGTTTGCATGCAATCTATTTATCAAGTTTTTAAATTGTTGGGCATACTCTTCTACCGACAATTCCTCTTCAGGTGTCTTTTTTGCCTTGACTCTTGCTAGAAATTTCATTTTCATATTCTCATATTCTGCAAAGGTGGCTATGCCATGTTACATAAACCATGCCATGACTTTCGCCTGCAATTTTTTGGTGTAAGGTGCTCCTCTCTTATGGCATCATACCCACTTGCAGACCACCTAGTTTCAAATTGCTCCACATGACTGTCAGCATCCTGAGATTTTTTTCCACTAAATTGTGTTGCCCCTACTTTAAGATTTGAGGATGGTGGTTGACCCATTGGTGGTGGTTGAGGGGGTAATGACCTCCTAATGGATTAATATTAGTGGTGGAAAAGGTGGCAATGGTACTTGAAGTGGTGTGAACTACAATTGTCTTCTTGCCCTCAAAAATGGGTAGACTACTAGCACCCCAACCAATTCGTGAATCACCCTTTCAAGAACTTGTGGCATTAGGAGAAACTTGGACTCAATTTTGGGCCATGTAAGAAACGCCAACTCAACAGAGAGAGAGGTAATTTTGGAAAATACAAAAGTATTTTTTTTTAATTCTATTTCTCATAGTACATACATAAAGTTTTCTTGATCATTTAAATACATGCTCGTACAAAATGCTTTTTGAGAGCCCAACTTAAGTGTACACAAAAATCCATGTCTGTGAATCTTAATGAGTGATATGGTGTGTGATGAGAAAAAACACATAAGAGATATTTTCAAAACACAAAAATAATACCACGGATCAACTGAATTCTTTGCATAGGTTTGCCCACGAAAGTGGTTTGTCTGTCAACCTTGGTAAAACCAAGGTTATGGTGTTTAATACCACCCCACAGTGGATCAGGAGGTCAGCACCTGCACCCGGAACATCCAAAAAACCTTAGGATAGCACTTTAAAATGCTGAAATTTGACTTGTCTAGCTTAAGATATAGCATTTTTAAGCCTAGGGCCTCATCAGGTCAGAACCAAGAAAATAGAGGCCCTAGAGACCCCTCAAGGGCCTCTATTTGCTTGGTTCTGACCCCTTCATGGTCTTAAGTAGTACCTATCAATCGCTATCAAGTACGATCCTTTCGAATTTGAATTGCGAGCAACCGTCATAAAAAGGTGATTGATGCTTGTGCAAGATGCACAGATACAAGTACTTCACTTTATTAGATAGCAACATCGGGTCATAAAAAGGTGCTCGACGCTTGTGCAAGATGTCACTATCAAGCGCCTTACTTTTTTTGCGATAGTACAATTTCACCAAAATGGTTTTCATGAACATTTTCAAAATGAGAAAAAAGGCTTTTTCCACGTAACGTTAGCCTTCTTCCTATTGGCTAAGCTAAAAGGCCCAAAAAATTGAGTCCATTTCTTTCCTAATGGGTTCTTCCCTTCTCTTATGGCTTGGGTGAAGAACTCTCTCCTCTCTCCTATTATGGGCTTCCCCTTGTATGGTTGGTTTCTCTTTACCCTCTACACTGAACTATTGGTGGCAAGCATGTGACAACTGCTACTTCAAGAATTTCATCCATTAAGAAGAGAATGGGGTCTAGGAGGGCCTCTTTATTTTCCATGAGATTATGGAGGTGATTAACATTTTGATGAATAGATGCATGGTATGTGTATATGAGAGATGCAAAGGATGTCTTTTTTACCCCCAAAAAGGGATGGACAATTTTATGATTTTTGGCCTTCCATAACTCCTACATGCAATCTCCGATTTGAGCAAAGATTATAGCTCTACGATCTACATGCCAAGATCTTTCCATGGATATGATAGATGATATGGTTTTACCCACCAAATTTTAAATTTCATTTTTGAATTCAAATAAATAGCCATTTTTCAGTTTGAATTCAAGAGCTTTCCTTTAATTGCTTTCTTAATACTAAAGGTTTGACTTCCTTGAACTGCCAAATAAAGAGGCTCTCTTAGATCCCATTCTCTTCATAATGCTTGTTATTTCCTACTTGACCTCTGTTGCAATGATTCAAGCCAAGAATCCCACCTCTTTTTTTGAAATCTAGTGCAAGAGGTAGTTATTGGTGGTTCTTCTCCTAAATCACTTGTGCACTTATTCTTCTCCTATGGAACCTCAAATATTGAATGACATGTCCTATACAATAAAAGTATAAGCATTGTGGAACATTACACACTCTAAATGGTGTAGGAATAGCCCAAGGCAATCTTTAGCCTTAAATCGTCAAGAATTCATCTAAACAAGTCTCCATGATTCCCAAAATTTGCCATTACCCAAATGGCTTACAAAACTTGTTCCACAATGAGCAAGATTTCCATGTGTTATGGGGGACCATAACAAGAGGATTATAATGAATGAAAAACAACTAATTCTTTCATTAGATCCCCAAAATTCTTCACCATACGGTATTTAGTTAACAAACAAGAGACCAAAAACTTTTAGGGGTCTGCATTGCTAAATTATAATTGAAAACTAATTACTGAGAAACAAAGTTTGTAGACTTCACATGACACAAAACCTCCTTCTTCTCTTTCATTCGCTTTCATCCAAAACATTATGAGCGTCAAAATCATACCCCGTCTTTTGATATGAAGAGGTGTGTCCTTTTTTTATTATTGATTCTGACCACTTATTGAAAGGCTACAAACACTAAACCAAAAATAAGAACCTACTATACTTTAGGTTCAACAACTTTTCTGTAGTATTTAAACTCACATGTGAAATGTTTACCTATAATGAACCAAGAGACCGTTTCAATGCTGTAAAGTCATCAATAGTTGAAAATCATTGAGGAATAAATAGAGATCACATCAATACTACTGGCTATCCTAGCTCCTTTTAGCCATTCGCTCAAAAGAAATAACCTTTGGAGCAAGACAAGAGATCCATGAGTACGTATTCTCGACTCTAGTACTCACAATAGTACCATCAACCTTAAACCTTTGACCGGAAGTACTTTCATCAAGAAACTCAAATGAATCTCTTGTAACTTCCAATTTGTAGTTGAAAATTGGAAAACAAAAGTGTTTATGTTGAGGGATAAATAGAGATCACATCAATACTATTAGCTATACTAGCTCCTTATCTCAGGGGGTTCACTATGTGTAAAACTACCATATCACGTGCGTTCAAGACATGTTTGTAAAACCCCTTATCTGTGAATTTTGTTAAGAATATAAAGTACCCTTTTCTTTTAAAATCTGTAAGGTTTTTTCAAATTTGAAAAATTAATTCCCTTTTGTATATATAGTTTTGTAAGTTTCAAGAACTTTAAATACCCTTCTGTTGAACTCATGTGATAGGTTACATTTTTATTAGGTGACCTACCCGGGCTCCTTATAGCCATTGGCTCAAAAGAAACAACCTTTGGTGGAAGAAAGGATATATGTGAGAATGTATTCTTGAATCTAGGACTCACAATAGTAGCATCAACCTTAAACCTATAGTCAGGAGTAGTTTCATCACAATCGAATCTCTTACAATAGTAATATCAACCTTAAACCTACAGTCGTGAGTAGTTTCATCAAGATACTCAATTGAATTTCTCACATCTTGTAACTTCCAAGTTGTAGTGACAATCAGCTTTGTAGGCTCATGGAATGACTTAACCTTGATTACTAGTTCAAACTTTGCACAGTTTTCCTTAGAATCAAAAGGGATCCAATTGCCTACCTTTCCTCTCCATCTTTTGTAATCATACCCCTAAAGTAGGGATTGATGAAAAATTTGGTAGAAGATAGACATAAAGTTCAAACTTACTCTACATTTAACAGTACCACTTATGTGAAAAGTCTCTATGGATCCTCTCCAAGTACATTTTCCACTTTGATTGCTGGCACTTTTCTATTCAACCACATAGTCTTTTTCCTTTGCAAATCCATAGACTTGAAACATGCCGCAAAGATAGCATGTGGCAAAGCCCTTCTCGAAATTAGTTGTTCGTTATGAATCCTTAATATATAGCATAGATGGTAAGGAATGCTAATATGGCACCTTTAATCCTTGTAGGCTTATGTGCATTCTTGTTGATGTGATACAAAACATGGCATTAGCATCTTTGTGTGGTTGGTAATGGGGAATATGGGGGGAATATAGGGTAGATTTTGCTTCTCTAGGGGATATATATAGAAATCACTTAATTAGTGGTATTTCACTGTGAAAAAGCGTCATGCAGTGTTTCCATAAGAAAACATCCCCTCAACTGATAAAAGAGTCACCTAATTCAACCCTCAAATGTTAAGCTAGGGGAAACTTAGAGAAAAATGGTACTATCACATCTCTCAATTTGCCTAGAGACTCGGTAAGAATCTCAACAAGGAAGGCAAGTGCTTTGAGAATATCCTGACTAGGTGATCTAACGCCCCTCCCCCCCTCTTTCAAAGCCAACGGAGCCATCACAATCTTCAATAGATCCAAGCTGTAGAAGATACAGTTTTGCCCCTTTTATGCTAATTTTCTCTCTTAATCACTTGCATGCATGCACCCAAAATAGAAGTGGTTTCTTTTCACTTAAACTCTCAGAATATAGTAGGTAAAGGGGAGTTCTCTTTACATTGATTCTTTTGAATGGTTTTTGAGAATAGGACATAAGAAAATTAATAAAATTCCCAAAATAGTAATAATGATAATAGTCTCACATTGATATAACAAGAGTAGCTGCAACTTGGAAATTATTGTTTGATAGGATGGTCCACATTCAAGCTTTTTTCATATTTTACACGAAACGCCACTTCATGTCCTTTAATTTCTTAGGGTTTGTTCTTGGTCTTTCCAATCAACAATTTATGAAATTTCTTGCATGCATTGTTAGATCATAGCTAGAGATTACAAAGGGGATCCTCTTATTCAATGCATTGTGCCTTCCTTCTGGTGGTAACTTCATGTAATTTAAAACTTGTTCTTTTCTTTTCATTTTGCATGCCAAATTGTAGATCTTGAGAGGTTGGTGAATTACCCTACTAGTTCAAAGACACGCGCGCGCGTGCGCACACGCACACACATAGAGAGGATGTGTGTGTCAAGGCTTGCCAAAAACATTCTTCCATATCATAGAGAAAAGGGGAATACATAAGAGTCTCCCACTTTTAAGATCAAAAGTTGAAGGATTTATCAACTTTTTCAAGGCAAGCTTGGAATCTAACCAAGATTTTGCAATTTTATCCGATTAAAAATACACTTTTTTGTGAACATGGGTGTGTGTGAGTCTATGTTTGTGTAGTGTGTACATGTGAAAATGAGAGTGGGACTTTCTAGTGTTCACAAAACGGCTAGACTCAAATCTTGTCTTGAACAAACTAGCTAAAATTTACACATTTTATTGCAAAAACCAACAAATCTGTCATACTTAGAAACAAAAACCAAGAGGATTTTAAAATAGTAATGAGAGATAGATGGGTTTGATGTTTTAGTGAAAAATTGGCAAATGGGTTAATGAGTATGTTTGTGGTGTTAATCTTGTGTTTTTTCATGCAAGATTGAATGCATAGGCTGTGCGCATTAAGCTCTTGATGGATTTGAAGCCCAAAAAGTACGATTTCAAGGGCTCTTGATTTTAGGTATTCTTGCATGCTAAGGTGTTGTACTAGCATCACCTATTAATTTTTTGTCATTTGGAGCTCATTTTCTTGTCAAATGGTCAATTGCTATAGCTAGGTCATAGGTTTGGCCTATTGAGATGTTTGCAATAGATGCTATGGATGACTATCACACTTAGCAATTCCATTTGGCCTAACAAAGGCTAAGCTATCTCCATGTCCTAGTCAAGTCAACTCCTTGAGTATTTACAAGGTATGCTTGTGCTACTTGGCTAGCTATCTTACATTGTTTCCGGTTGGTAACGTGCTAGCATGAAAGCTCTTGGTTAGATGAGCTAAAAATTTCTCTCACATCTTCTAAAATGACTTCTATACCTAGGTTTCTACTCACAAGCATTTGACAAGGACAATAATGACCTCTAGGGAAATATTAGAAGAGGTGAAAATATTATCTAGAACTTGATTCAGCTCATGATAAGAGAATAATTACAAGCATACTACAACATAAACAAAAATATGTGACCAAACGGACGTAGCGGTTGGCACTGGTACTCCATACTCTCGCATTTGACATATTCACACATGTAGTTTGTAAATTCCATAGCTATAGTTGTAGCCACAATGGAATTCCATCCGTGGTAAGTATGTTTGCATGGATATTACCACACAAGTCTCCCCTATCTATGCCCTTGGACACAAGTTGGCACTCATGAGAAAGTGAATAAAGAAAAGGATGGTTGTTTTCAAGGGTAGATATAAGGTGGTTGCTTAGAGAAAGGAAAAATAACTAAATGGACATTCTTACTATATGGCTTAAGCTTCATAAACAATTGTCGTAGGATATTTTGTTGGTAGGGAATATTGATAGGCTGTTTTCTTTGTTTGGCTTTTGCTACCCAAAAATTTATTATTTCAAGCCATAATGGATGAAACCAACAATGCTTGTAGAACAAAGAGTTAGTGGAAAGATTGGTTATTGGAAAGGAATTGTTTTGGATGTTACCATGTTAGGTTTTTAATATGATTGAGGGTGACATTGATTTTTTATTATTCTTGAATGCTTTATTATTTGTCTTTACTCTTTTTTCTCTTGTGTGGGCCTTCTTTCCTACTGAGCAAGATCTAGAGGTTTTTACCATAGCCTTTTGAGTCTATTGTGCTTTGTGGCCTTAGTTTTTGATTCCCACTTACAATTCACTTCTAAGTCACAAGAGCATGTGTCCCTTTTTTTGGCTATCTTGGCCTTTAGAGAATGTTTTCCTTGAGGTCTGGTGAATTTCCAATAATTTCTTCTTGACCATCAAAGTATCCTTGTGTCTTGAAAATGTCCTTGGGCACCCAATAAGTTTGGGAATATGGAGTCTTTATTGTACTCCTCATTGCCAAATTTATCGAGGGCTTTGGGGCTAGCACCCCCATATGTAAGGTTCCTAATGTTGATTTCTTTACTTCTAGTGCTCCACTACCTGGCACCGTCTAGTTATAATTCGAGGTGCGAGCAAGCAACTCCAATGCAACAAAGAGAACACTAAGCCCTTGAAAAAGTTTAATCTAAATTATCAGCCTATAAGTGTTATATGAACATTAAAATATAATTTTAAAGAACATTTGTAAATGTAATGACATGATCAAAACATGAATACACTGCTCTAACTTATGTCGATACAATCTTAGATTATGTCTAAAAGGACATGAGTATAGCACATTAGCATGCCTTTAGCGTAACATAAGGTAACTAGAAGTGTGGGCATATGCTTTGTAACGGAATTAAGCTAATAACTTCGAGTGTAGCGGAAATACATTAGCCATAGTGAGCATTTCATCAAGAAGATTCCTAATGAAGATATATAGAGTGCTAGGTTGGAGATAGCAGCAATTTACACCTTCCTAATTAACATGGCATGAGCAATAACTTGGAAAAGAGAGAGAAATAGACAAATTGACAACAATTGAGGATCATATTTACTTGGAGCCAATCCCCCTGCCAATAGGCTTTTGTATTATAGGTTCTTTCATGAAGAGAGACTTGGTACAATACTTTCTTTGTGTTCCTTAAAACCTCTTTGGTGCCATGAAGATGGAAAGATTCATGCACCAAACTTTATGCTTAAAACAACAATTAATCTACTTGCAATAAACAAGAACTTGTCTCCAGCCTCAATCCCAAGACCTCAAACACCATCAAAGGTGGAGAAAGCTAGTACGGAGTGAGGAAGATGAAGAGAAGAAGGTGTATCTCTACGAGAAAGAAGTAGTCTCCTTACGTATAATCACTCTTAGAGCATAGCTTAGCATAGTGATAATGAAGATGGAGAGATTGATAAGCATTGCTTTGGGCATAACTCCGCACCCCCGGACCTATATGGCCCGCGTAGTCTAACCTTCAATCATGGCTCAATCGAAGCACCAAAAAAAACATATAAGGCATCAGCTTGTAAATACATTGAGAGTTAGTAGAATTTATGTCTCTAGTCTCATTTGTGCATTACAATATATGTTCAATCAGTTATCATTAGAATTAAGCCATCACAAATGGAACATCGGTTTTTCCTCCATAGCCAAAAAAATTTCATGAGCTTCTCCTTTGCTTAGTTAAATTTGCCTTTACGTTCAGTTGAGAAGTTTAGTACTTCTTGAGCAAGCTTTGAATCAATAAATAGGTAGTGCTATGTATAACTCATTGGTCAATGAATAAGAAAAAACCATTCAACACCCTAAAACTCTCTAAAATGTGCTTTTTAAAGTGGTATCCAACTTATTAGTGTTTGGAGGCTGCTCATGTACCCCAAATCTCAACAAAAGAGTTGAAACTGAGGTCTCTGCAAAGCCTACTAAACTCTCAATTGCTCAAGTTGAAGGTCATTTGCTTCAATTTCTTGCAAATCAAGCCTCACTATCTACTTTTGTCACCAATGAGGAGGTTTTGTGGTTGTTCTCTGTGTGGAGAAAATGCTACCAAATTCTTTGAGGGGGAGTAAGCTCACATGACATTAGATGCATATGTTGTTGATCCAGATTTTGATCATGTGATGTCAATATTGAGCAATGGAAAGACTCAAGATCCAATGAATAGATTTCTCGCATGTGGTTCACGCTTGTGTGCCACTTGGTCATGAGGTAGAAGGTTACAAATGCTCCTCCTTGTGCCGGACATTGTCATATCCCCCAAGCTACCAAAATCGCAATTGAAACATGCTTTTACTTGTCGTCAAAATGAAAAAGAATATCCAAGTTTCACAACCAAGAAAACAAAGTGATGTAATGTCAACCATTGTTGATATTGGATGCTCCTTTTGGTAGTATTTCCTTGGAATGTCCCATGACTAACCTTTTTTGGAGCTTGCCAAGGTCATTGTGTACCGTTGACGTATGATTAGTCTCATAAGAAAGGGACCACTTCAAAAAAATTAGATCAACTGGAGATAAACTTGTAGATTCTCCATTTGAAATTATGTAAGGTCACCCACCTATCTTGCATCAAAAGATTTTATTCAGAGGAAAGATGACTTGAGTACTACTGAAATTATCGAAGGCTCTTTCAAGGCATACCACGTGAGAGAATTTGCAAGGAGATCACTTAGGTCATTAAAAACAAGTTGGGGGTTAAGCACAACTTGGGCCACCTCATTTCTTCCCAAAAGAGAGCTAGCATGCCCTTATACTGTATTCTATTTCCTTTTAGCAGAGTACTACCAAATGTTAGTGAAATTAAGTGTCGTGTTGCACTCATCCTATTTTAGCAACATGAAGGAGCCTCATTCTTAAACATAGCAGTACATTTGATACTCACTTTCTCCTCAATATTAAGAGGATTTAGGTGAGAGTAGCCATTCAATTCTTTCTTCCTCAACTTTCGATTTGCATCCCCATTCTATCTTATTTAAGTACTGTCATACTTTTCGTAATTTCAATTTTAGTCTCCCAACTATCAAGCTTGTTAGGGAGCCACATAAGTATTTCAAACATCTGAACTTACTGATTCTACAAATACTTACATATTTTATATCCTTCAAAGTTCATGCGTGGTAGTGCTTCCACCGAAGGAAAAAAACTACTTATGAAGACTTCCAAAGGCAACATGATTACATTAAAAGTTTGACACTAAATCTCCTACTTTGCGGGCTTAATCACCACAATGTAAAGTTGAGGTAAATTTTAAAATTTGATCACCATTAGCTCTTTCTGCAGTTGGTATCACAAAATTTTCTCATGTAGGAAAACAGAGTCTTTTCCAATGTTTTTCATACAATGAATAACATAATGAGCTTCTGCTCGAGAGGCACCGCATACCTAGCTAGGTACGATTGGGGGCAGGGGACCCCTGGCCCCCCCACCGGGCCGGCGGTCCCCTGCCCCCAATCGTACCTAGCTAGGCATGCGGTGCCTCCCTCACAGAAGCTCATGATGTTGAAGTAAGTCACAATGTGGGAATTATTGTGAGAATTTGTCCAAAACTTCTTGTGTATGCTCTCACCTTACTTAACCCCTATAGCTCTTACTATTGGCCATAATGAGAAAGTTCACAAGCCCAGACATCCATAATGAAGCACTCCTTGGATTTGTAAATCCAAGCCCTAAACCTGGTCTGGCTTCACGTTGGCTTCAAGTTCCTCAGCGCTAGTAATATCTGACCTCTTCTACCAGGCCATTAGCATGGTCTTCTTTCCCTAGAATTATTATGCCTGCACAGCATGCTTTTTTTTATATTCTTACATCTGCACTGAGAAGCCATTTCGTTAATATAACAATACAGAAACGCAGTACTACAGTAATCCTTATCTTGAATAATGAAGTCACCGACCTCAAGAGCCTACGAAGCTTCTTTTTCATCAACATCCGTCCCAAAATTAAATGCAGTTTACAATGCTCACAATCAAGTGATACAAACCCCAATTTGAAGAAATTGTCATCTGACATGCCCATCTTGCTGACAGATTGAAACTTATTCATCAGCAATAAAATTGCCCTTGCATTAGAAAAACTTGAATCGCCTCCAAAAGAAACATACCTCTGGAGCAAACATGACATTTGCATAATAACACATGCTTGTCCTAAACGAACGCCTTGAGAACTTTGATTCATTGAACACCCCCATAACACCACCTAACCATTAAAGATGAGGCCCAAACACGTTTACATATTCATTCCTTGCATTCAGCAGACATGAATCAGGCAACCTTGTCGATCGATCCCTCAGTTCTCAAATTTTGCCTTCATGATGATGCGTAATCTCACATGACAGCACACTAATTCATATAATAGCATAGCACATGTAAAGTGCTGAGAGCATTCACGTATGAGCTGTTTCGACAAAAAGACTCCGACCATCAAAATTCTACAATGTTACAACCAAGGGTAAAAAACAACTGCAAACAATCTACTATCTGTGGAAATTCTCTATCTACATGGCTATGGCTATGTAAAGCTTACATAATTCCATTGGCCCAGGATCATAATCCAATCTTAGCAATCTAGAGTGAATTTCAAATCATGAAGTCTGATACAGGGATAGTTTTACCTACCTTAAAATTTGCAATCAACCAGCACCAAGACTCCAGACCACAACCAACCACTCTCTGAATGACGACGCTGCTGCTCCCACCACCTAAAAGAAACTTTCATTAGAGTTCAAAAGACAGGATCCATTACTTCTGCATTCCCCTATGATCGGTGTTAACAATCGGACTCATTTTCTTCATAGTACCTGTAAAACTTTTGTCAAGACCAAGTATATGCTGTGCTACATCTGCTTGGCACACCCTCCAGTGCCCCCAATTTCTAAAACACATTGCTTTCTCTAGTATATTTCCCGTTACTAGAAATATCACGAGCATTCCGTGGTGAGCTGACTTCATACAGCTTCAAATAGCATTTTCTCAACCCATCTCTAGCTTACGATACGACAATTACCTCGAGCGACAGGTCCAATGAAATTGTGGAGTGTACAAAATATACATTGGTGCAGTCGCAAGATCCAGCTGGTTTTCCCCGATGGACACCACATAGAGGTAGCTGACCTAACGCTGTAACCTTCTCCGGGCAAGTTCCGCAGCCCTTTTTGGTATATAAACCTTATAACTTACCTGAAATTCAATTACACGCAACTTTCAATGCTGAAGTGCCCAAAATTAAGGGTTAGCTTTGATGAGGAGAATGTGTAAAACATACCTGCACCATTTCTCCACCTCGCATCACTGACATAGTTTTCTCCTGAAAATTGCTGCTGCTATCACGTTGAGCTGAAGCCAAATCAACACCTTGACTTTCTTTCACTGCTTGTTCTTGCGAAAGCTCTTGCTTTGCATTGACACATGGAGCAGCTGTATTAACTCCTGCCCTCTCTATTTCTCTCCCACTAGTTATCCTTGAATCATCTTGCTTCTCACAATCATCTCTAGTTGTATTTGAATTTCTTTCTATGTTCTCATGCAAGACATTATCTACTACAGAACTGGCAATTTCACGTTCTGTTTCGTCATCGCTTTTAATCTCTCCTTCCTCCAGATTGTTATCAGTTTCTTCGGCAGGACAGTTCCCACCAGTGCGTGCAACTGTATCAGAGCAAGGAGCATTGTTAGGTGTATCTAAGTTAGTGGCATTGCCTACATCGAGCAAATGTCTGTTGCCCACCTCACTCACAACTTGTTCATCTTGCTCATTATAGGTCGCAAGTTGCCTAGTATCATCATCAGACATGGAACCATGTGGATCAGTTCTCCACGACACATCCTGATGTCGCATAAAATTGGCCAACGCCTTTTGGCGCAACTCAACTTCCAAAACATTGCCTTCCCCCCCCTCTAACCCGACCTCTTGCTCTTGACCTTTCATGAATGCTTCCTCTCTCTGGGACCTTGTTAACTTGGCGCTAGGAACAACTCCCATAAATTGCCCTTCCTTCCCTAACCCAGAATCTTTGCACTTGCGCACAACCTTCTCTTCAGTCCTTGAAGGGTGGTTTAACACATCACGATCTTCTTGAGCACCATCAAGGACAAAATTTTCCTTACTTGATTTGGCTCTCTTTGACCTGTGCTCTTTATGGTCTTCTTTATGTGGAACAGTACTAGGGCTTCGGGCATGCTTTTGGAGCACATCAGCACCATAGCAATGGCTGCTGCCACGTTGACCATTCAAAAAGCTACCACTACTGTCACTCTGAGAGCCCTCTCCATCCTTTGACCTATGAACCGCCTCTCTTGACTTCCCCTTGCTTGACGATTTAGAGCTCGAATGACTTCCTCTATGTCTTTCTTTGTGCCTCCTTTTGGAGGCATCATCTCTCTTTCTTTTATGACTCCTCTTTTCTCGTCTGCTTCTCCCACCTGCTCTATTGTCACGTTCAAGTGGATCGTGCTTATCCTTGAAATGATTTGAAACCTCCGGAGTTCCTTCATTGGATTCCTGAAGACGTAAAGACATAAAAACATCAAGATAAACCAATTATGCACTAGAAAAAGGTATCCGTAACCAAAAAAAAAAAAGGGATGATTCAAGGACTTTAGGTACAGGTCCAAGGTCCACACATAGTTAATGAAGGGCTAAATACAAGTGTCACACATTCCATGAAAGAAGATTCTGGGCAAAATCAGTACAAAACTTCTTTTAATTGACTCATATAATAACAAAAACTCTAAAAAATAAAATGAATAAAACACAATCGAAACTCATTTACTTGTTAAAAACTCGACTTCAAAGTGATTCACACCATGGTCAGACAATGTAAAGACTGAATTCCAAAACTGCAAAATCTTTACAACGATCCATACACCAAAAGTAAACCTAACACTACCTACGAAAATAATCTACAATTGAAGACCTAAAATAATGCATTACATAACAAATTTAAACACAATCTACAAAATTTGGCAGCATGCAAGTTGCAACCGTAAACTCTATTGTTTGTCCAAACCCAAAGTGAAAGATCACCACCTTCATCATTCAAAGCTTGGACAATACATCCCGACTCATGTCATGATGCCCATCCGTAGATTAACATTTCTAAGGAGCAATTAGAACTTACTTTATATAACCAACAAATGGAATTTCTATCACATTTTCACAACCAAATGTATTGAAAGTGCCAATAGAAAAAAAAAAGGACTGGTCCACATATGATTCTTTGTTATTTTTGCCCTAAAGATTACAAGCACATAAACAGGAAGGTGGGGCATGATTCCCACTCTTCCGTCCTCATTCTGAATTAGACCAACTAGAGAGAAGAATCTCTCAAATCTGATTAGTCTTTAGTGCATCCCTGGTTTAATGGACTGAGTCATGGGCTGCAGGAGATTGTCTCATCTGAGAGCTAACTGAGTTGAAGCTCATACATGCAAATCTTCTACTCATTCTACTTAACGGGAGGGAAGCTGCTAATCTACACACAATCCCAACTTATTTATTCCTGACTGGAGATATGTGCTTGACAGAAACATCTTCCTTCGTGTTGTATGTGAGGACAAGTCACCGAAGAGACTTGAACTCTATTTCCAGCTCCATCTGAGACCTGTATAGACTGAAGAACAAGCAGCAGCATCAAGCTATTTCTAGCTTTGTTTGAGACTTCTACGGACTGGAAAACAGAAACAATATTCCTGACTAGAGATATCAAAAAAGGTGCTTGTCGGAAACATTCTCCCTGATGTTTACATGGGGAAGAGTAGTCAAAGAGACTCGAACTCTATGTCCAGCTTTGTCTACGACGTCTTGGACTAGAAACAGAAACAACATCGAGCTGTTTTCCCTGTTTTGGTCAAATACCTCCTACACTGCAATCCTCTTCTCCCACACATTCATCTCTGAGCTGTGAGCTCCAAGCATCAACTAGAGAACACTCCTCACATGAGAGTCAGTCTTCGACTTTTCTCCAACTAAAGACAGAGAGAGTCAGCTGGTTGTAGACACGTTGTGACATATTTTTTTACAGACACCCAGAGTGCTCCTTGTTATGTATTTGCTTGTCCTAGCTGGCAAACCTAGCTTTTATGCCATATATAAGCAGCATTAGGGTGCCCTCTTTCCATAGTATTGTATCTACGTTCCATCCCCGTGGAGGGTGAACCTTCATGGGCAGTATGCCCCTTTGCTTCTGTGGTTTCCCTGTCTCACTCTCTCATCTTTCCGCTACTCTGACATAATATCAGTCGCGAGGATCTCCTTCTGTGGATGCTGTAACTGGACAGCACCACGTGCCAACAGAGAAGAACAAACTGAACAGACTTTCGACGTTTCAAAACAACTAAATTGAAAGAGAGACACTTCACACAAGACATGGAGTGGCGGAGTTCCACCCCCAGAGTGCACTGGCCCCAAATTGTGGCACCCCTTTCGGTATTTCTTTATATTGCTTCAACACGGTACAACACTGGAGGCTCTGCTCTACATCTCCCGCAAGTAGAATGCCGGAGAGTGAGCCCTGGTACATATTTAAAGGCCCTTGGCCATCCAAAAGCAGTTTCATGAAAAGCATCAAGTTTAAAAGCATCCGGTGCACTAAAACATCCAGCACGAGTTGCAAAGATCTATACAACTGCCACATCAACATGTCCGCAGATTTTGGACATCCATGCAACAACCACGTCAACATGTCAGTTCTACGCAATTTATTGTGTGTGTGTGGGCTTGCTTTGTTTTAGGCCCCATCAGATGGGACTTTGTAAGTTGGGTTGGGTTAATCCTAACCCCTTGTGACTTTTTAGGCAGACTTCATAAGTTGGTAGGGACTTCTTTTTCTTCTTCTTTTGCTAGGGTTTACGCCGGATCTGCACATTGGCTAGGGTCAGGGTTAGGGAGTCCTAACCCTCTTGGTCTTCAGTGGCTTTACACGTCAACAATTTGTGACACATGCCTTCCTTCAAAGCCATCAGTGGGCTGCAGATTTCAGCCACCTGTGTTTTTTAGACAGGGCTGCTCCTCTCCATCAGCATCATCCACATCACTGCACCGGATCTGCTTCTCCTCACCCACACCCGCACCGGCTCGAATTTGCAACTTCCTTTTGCAACAATGTAGTCTCTGTAACACACTTGGACACCCCAAGTTGGGAATCCGCCGAAACTACTTGAAATCACTTCACAAAATTTATCACAATTCAATAGAGAGTCAACACGGCCCAGCGTAGTTCCGTGCCCAAAAGTATTGGCCCCAACGTTTGGCGCCCCTTTCGGTATTTATTTTCATATTAATCCTTGAGCAAAGTACAAATTTCGAGGGTCCTCTCTGCTCAGTGCTCCCAACAAAATCTGAGAGAAGAGAGACCCCGCCTTCCCAAAAGCAGGCCCAAAAGCTAGCGTTGCCTAGCAGCCAGCGCAATTCACGAAAAGTCTGCATGCTACCACGTCAATAATCAACGCGATTTGCGAGCTGGCCGTACAGCTGTAACATCAGCATCCCTTCATGATCTCTCTTTTTTTATTATGTCTGTGTCCCCAAGGGCCCCATCGGAAGGGTACCCTATAAGTTTGAACAACTTATAATCTTTTAAATCTGTCAATTTCCGGGTGGACATGCCACGTCATCATTTTGTGACATACCCCCTTCTTGAAAGAATTGTGTCAAGCCACTGAAGAACGGAGCCAACCTGCACATCCCGGATGAGGGACCTAAACCCTAAGAAGCAGCAGCAACCGAAGAAGAAGCGGAAGAAGTTCCCACCAACTTATGTGACCCCGTCCGATGGGGTCCAAGTGACCTAAAAGCATTGAAATAAAGCACCAAGAGCAGAGACCTAATGACGTGGAAACCTGTACGGAATTCCTGCAATTCACGTTGACATGATGACGTGGCAGGTGTATGAATTTCCGTGATTTTCGTTGGGCAGCTTTGGGCGGTATCTTTTGAGGCCAGATGCTTTTAAGTTTGATGCTTTTCATGTAACTGCTTTTTAGAGGCCAAGGGCCTTTAAATATGTGCCATGGGCTCATTCTCTGGCACGCTTCTGGGTGAAGGTGTATGTCGCGTGCACATCTAACCCTATGTGTACGTGGATGTTAGGTGCAGCGGAATGATTGTTTAAGCTTTGCTCAAGATAGTGCTCCGAACTGTGCTCAAGGTTCCTTTTTGTTCTTATGGAAGGGAGAGCCTTCCGTTCTTAAAGAGAGAATGCTATGATCACAACAAAGTGAATGGACACTGTGCGTGCAAGTGAATGAGACTGAGAGATAGAGAGAGAAGAGAAATACGACACCAAAGACGTTGTAAAACCCTCCTCCGAAGGCCCCACTCTCGTCGGCGGGAGTGGTCTACTTATGATTGCACAAAGTGGTACAATGCGTATGCAATGGACTGATGCAACTTGGGACTATGCCAATGACGACGACAGTGGTGACGACGACGACTTTAGGGCCGAAATCTGTGGTCTTCTAACTGCTGAATTTCGGGGCTGTTTCGGTGGCTGAAAATGACTGTTTTGGCTGCGTTTTCGAGGGCTGAAAATGGGGATCTTCTGCAACCAACTAGGCCTAAATCTGCTGCTGTTGTGGAATGCTGAAAACTTTGAACATCTGCAGCAACAATGGCTGGAAATGAAAAACGCTGACCTGCCCTTCTAGCGTTAGTGAAAAACGCTGGTTTTCATGGGTCTGTTGGCGATGCTCAGGGCTGAAATCGCCAAGGCTAGGGGGAGGTACTGCTGGAGACCAAAAACGCTAGGCTATGGGAGGTGAAAACACGAGGGTTGATGGTGCTTGATGGGTTCTGCTGAGAAGACGCCTGTTGAGCGGAGAGCTCCTACTGCCTCTTCTGCCAAATAGTGCTAACTTGGGTTTGCTTATATATTAACTTAGCAAAATTGCCCTACCTACTTTTGTTGGGAAGTCACTTAAAAATAATAAGTGAAAAATGTCAAAAATAGGGAAAATAGGCTAAATGCACAGGAAAATTCCCTTGATAGAATCTGATGGATTCTGATGGGAATATTGATGATCATGATGTGTGCAACCAGAGGATATGCATCTATACTAAGTGACTGGGCATGCACGGTCTACGAATAGACTCACAAAAAGTGCCAGATCACTTCTAATCTAGACTTGATTGGATTGACTGAACCCTGATCATGTTGTAGCTTGTCCACGGACACATAGGGTTGGATGTGTCACGTGACAGTGGACAAGTTGTTCCTACTTCTAGGGTTTAGGAAGCCTAGGAAGTGTTATGGCAACCTTGTGCGCCTGTGCGCAAGCCGTGCATGCCTAGGCACTTGAGTAGCTGCATACCCTCTTATTGCACACAGCATGATCATTATCATCAGTACCCAGTACCCAGTATGAGCATTCTCCACCGCATTGACCCAATTCCTGACCGCACATGGGAACCACCTCTTATTGGCATTTTTATTAACAAGTGACTTTATCACTTGTTATTGCCAGAATCGTGGAGGCAAAAAGAGGGCTGCTCGACCCAGCACTTAGCACCTACATAAGCAGCCAGAAGGGCGCTAGAAGAAGGTAGAAGAGACAGGGCACAGACAGGGTAGGCACCGTAGCAGAGCACGCAGGCACCCTCAGGATTCCAATGTTTTCTCAGATTTCAGCCAGCATTTTCAGCCACCTACACCAGTGTTTTCAGTTTTCAGCCCTTAGCTTCGCAGATCCTCCCCATCCCGTAGCAGACCCTCGCCGCATCGGCCAACCAAAACCTAGATCAGCCTAGCGTTTTGCAGACCAGCCAAGACAGCTTGGCGTTTTTTTTGCATTTCAACCGTAGTATAACTCGGCGGTTGCAGATCCAAGCCACAATACCGCCACAGCAGATCCATAGCAGAGCATCTAGCGTTTTCAGTTATCGTCGACACCATCGTCGTCGTCGACATCGTCATCGTCATCGCAGATCCCTATCTTGACGACAACCCATCGTCGTCGTCATCACCGTCACCGTCGTCGTCGTCGAACTCGTCGTCAACTTCGGCATCATCAAGTACCACAGCATCTAGAAGCATTGTACGAGACTTTGTGCAATTTAAAGCAAATACCTCTCTAGCAATAGCGAGGGGAGCGGGAGCCCTTGGAGGTTTGGGACCCCATCTGGTGTCGTCTCTTTTTTTCATTTCTTTCTTTACAACAATGTGCCTGACTTTAGAAACATGCCAAGACACCTGCACCTACATGTACGTACAAGATATCGCTAACCTTCCAACCTAAATATCACGGTTTCCTTTACAAATCTGGAATCAAAAGGGTTCTATGATATTCATCCCTCTGTAGGAAGGACTCACTGTCTCTCTAGCATCCAATCCCCAGGTTGAACTGCCCCTAATAGAGATGGCATTTGTTCTTCAAGCCTTCAAACACTGCGCCAGAACTCTGGGTGGTGTCCCAAGCTTTTCTGGAGATAGATTCACGTAGTTTGTTGCGCCTAAGGCGAGGAAATTGTCTATGGAGCATGGGTCTAACATGATGAGTACCCGTTGACCACCAAGAAAAAAGCCCGAGAGACTCTTAAAACATAAGCATTACAAAGACAAATTCAAGAAAAACGAAATTCTTCCGAGCATAAGATGATGTCACTTCTAGCAAAGCATTGGACCAGATGTAATAAATAAGAGGGATGAACTAGAAAAACTCCAAACAAATTCATTTTCTATTGCCCATCAACATGAGATGCCTACGTGTTGTCAATTCAAGGATCATCGCAATAGGTAGATTCATTAAAAGGCTCTCATTACTCATGAATTTCATAAGCACTTCGGTGAATTGCTCCTCATCGAAGTCTTTGTTCACCAACAGAGGAATTACCCAACAGTCTCATAAGCCAATGTCAAAAGTGACAAACATAAGCCAGAAAGAAAAAGGAAGAAAAGGCACAGATAGTGAGAACAAACTAACACAGCCAAAAGGATCTATTACTCTTGAGAGAACGATCTATCACAGTGAGACCAAAGCAGAGGAATTGTTTATAATTTTGATGCAAGAATGTGGTTTGTTTATAATTTTGATGCAAGAATGTACTTTGCATCAATGTCTTCTCTAGATGCAGGCTCAAGATGCCAGCCTAAAGTAGGATCATAACAAGTTTACATTCAACATCATTGACAAATATGCTACGTGTTGTCAATTCAAGGATCATCGCAATAGGTAGATTCATTAAAAGGCTCTCATTACTCATGAATTTCATAAGCACTTCCGTGAATTGCTCCTCATCGAAGTGTTTGTTCACCAACAGAGGAATTACCCAACAGTCTCATAAGCCAATGTCAAAAGTGACAAACATAAGCCAGAAAGAAAAAGGAAGAAAAGGCACAGATAGTGAGAACAAACTAACACAGCCAAAAGGATCTATTACTCTTGAGAGAACGATCTATCACAGTGAGACCAAAGCAGAGGAATTGTTTATAATTTTGATGCAAGAATGTGGTTTGTTTATAATTTTGATGCAAGAATGTACTTTGAATCAATGTCTTCTCTAGATGCAGGCTCAAGATGCCAACCTAAAGTAGGATCATAACAAGTTTACATTCAACATCATTGACAAATATGCAGCTGCAACCATGATAGGACAAGCGTTGAGTCTCTCTCTCTCTCTCTCTCTCTCTCTCTCTCTCTCTCTCTCTCTCTCTCTCTCTCTCTCTCTCTCTGTGCGCGCGCGCGCGCCTAATTTTCTTGACTTCGCCCACAAATGCAAGATCGCAAGTTCCTCATCCGATTTGTGTGTGTGTGTGTGTGTGTGTGTGTGTGTGTGTGTGTGTGTGTGAGAGAGAGAGAGAGAGAGAGAGAGAGAGAGAGAGAGAGAGAGAGAGAGAACACACCCGATTGTGCGATTTGTGACGGCCCATGTCTGGCTCACTTCATCCACCCCTCAGATCGAATAGACGCTCTGCATCAACCAAGAACCGCTAATTTCCCCGTTGTCCGGACAACTTGTTCTGTTTCTTCTTTTAAGGTTTGGACCCTTGCAACTTTAGGCAAGGCCCCTTATCCGGATTCTAGTTTAGTTGCCCCCTAGTGTGTACAAGGGCATGATCCCATCCAACAATCGATTGGCAAGCACCCTTTGGTATTATATAAACAAGACCGACACTAACTTGCAGACGGCCACACTACCTTTTGTTAGAGAGAGAGAGAGAGAGAGAGAGAGAGAGAGCTCTTGACTGTGTTGATCGGCAAAGCAGAGCAGAGCAGCACACAAAGAGAGAGAGAGAGAGAGAGAGAGAGAGAGAGAGAGCTCTTGACTGCTTTGAACAACAGAGGGAGAAAGATAATCTATTTTTTCTAGGAAGCTTAAAAGAAAGCCTAAAAAATGTGTACACAATTTGATAGGCACCACACCTATATCACTACCTGCAACAAGCATGAGGTTGCCATTGCGAGACCTCACCTTATGTCTAGATAATAATGGGACTTTCTCTCCTATATCAAGTTCCTTATACCCATTGGCTGACCTCAAACTCCTGAAGTAGAGTATATGGTAAGGCTTGAGCTACTCTCACAAAGACCAACAACAAATGGTAACGATGAATCTCCCACTTGACCAATCTATGAGGCAACCATGAAAATAAATGGAAGTCGCACAGTAGAGCGAGATCATCTTGTGCAGCAAAGAGAGTTCAAGCAAGAGCTTATTATAGTACCCAGAGAGAGAGAGAGAGAGAGAGAGAGAGAGAGAGAGAGAGAGAGAGAGAGAGAGAGACTCTCCTATCATACAAAGGAAAAGCCTTCTACACAAAGAGGCCTTGCCCCTTATATATAAAACACTTTTTCATGTGTGCACCTCGTAAGTTAGCTACCCTCTATCCTCCTAAGATAGATATTAACCATCTTTGGCTCGTAGCCTCTACTCTCCTAGCCCGCAGTGGCCATTGTAAGCCATCCATTAGGACTAGTCTCTTAGCATTACTCTTCCCTTAAAGAAGAGTGGTCATCCTCTAAAACACAGAGATTCCAGATGGAGAACATTAATGTGACCACTCCTTTTTTTATTTTTAGGTTCACACTTTGCTAGCAGCACCTTAATCTAGGCATTGTGGCCTATATTAAGTCCAATCTTCATGTTATGAAGGCTCTTGGGTTGAATATACTTGATCTCCTTGAATAGAGTGAGAATATAGATGGGTTTTGTATAATGGCTCAGAGTTCATACTCAAGAATGTCAGACATGTCCCAAGGTTAGCAAAGAGTTTGATATATGTTGGTCAGCTTAACGACTTCGGTTACACAACAACCTTTGGGAATGGTTCATGGATGATCAACAAGGGAAAACTTGTTACTCTCATAGGTCAGAAACATGGAAAACTCTATTCTATGTTTATTGCATGTGTAAAAGAGGATTATATACATTAGCCAAGCTATTGTTTACTAAGTTGTGGCATAATTGACTAGACCATAACATTAGGGCCAAAAACGATTCAAAAAGGGTTGTGTAAGGAATTGGTTAACTTGCTAATTAGCATAGCCGTTGACGGTCAATACGGCTCCAAATTTGGCCGTTTTGGGTATTTAAAGCATATCCATGCGATTTAAAGCATATCTAGGTACATATCTCTAAATATTAAAAAAGTCACACTATTCCTTTGTAGTTCACCTAGGACTTTGTCCTTATACAAGTGACTTGGTAGTAAATAGCTGTTTCTTCACTTTTGAATTATTTCAATCCATCCTTTCTCTCTCTTAATCTCCCATGACCTTTTCTCCCCTCTTCTAATGCTAATAGCTCTACTAGTGTCGTTAGCTCCATTATATTTTCTACTATGTGCTCTTCACTCCTTGCAATGAGTGATACATCTTCCATTGGTGGTAATAGCAAGTTTCACTTGAACATTAAGCTCAACGAGGAGTACACAACTACGCGAAAGTATCTATCAAAGGGAAAGAGCTTTTGCTTGGGGCCTTGAAGCTTGGGGTGGAAAGCCCCTCTCTAGAGGGTATGTGCCTTGAAGTGTCAATAGCTGCCTGTTCTAGGACACGCTGCTTACGGACTCCAAGGGTGATTAGACTGTAGTTGAGCGCTCAGTTTGGTATTTGATGGCGCCTTAAAGAGCATGCACGTAGGATGAGCTGCTAGCGGACCCAAAAAGGATCCAAAAACTCCCTACTGGGGTAGTGTCGCATTCGGATATAGTTGCCTGTGAGAACGAGATCCTACGGCCCCGACCTTGAGTTAAAAGCCGAATTTGATGCAGCTTTGACGTCCGCATGTATTCCTCAAAGTGAGGCTTGACCCCACGACCCCACAAAAGTGTGCTTTATTTAGAGGAGCTATACCAAATACCCACGTGGGTTGCTTGTGCTACATACCCCACAATATTATTTTATGGACTAAACTCGTCAAGGTGTACACACATAAAAAACCACTACACACACCTATAATTAGGGATGTGATTAGGAGGTCTTAATGGGCTTGGATATCAGAGCTTAAGGGCTCAAAATGAAGTTGAAAGCAAAAGGATTTTGCACAGTCAATTGAAAGCTTGAACTTTGTGCAAATCACGCACTTAAAGGCTCTATAGAAAGCTCTCGACAAACACGTCGCACACACATAAGCCGCAAAAGCAGATAGACAATGCGATGAGAGCAATGCCAATGCAAAAAATGGGCTAATAATAAACATAGTAAGATGAAGAAAATCACACACACACAATACAATTATTAAAATGCCACTAATCAAAAAGCTTTACTAATCAAGAAGGGAAGTGGCTCATTGGTATTGCCAAGAACATGCCCAAGCTTAATTACCGACACTTAGTGATTAGGGAGAGAAAGACGTTAGTTAAGCCTAGGTGCGAACCGTCGGGGTTGATACCACTTGATGGGTTAGTGGTTACGGAAGCTTACTCCCTAAGCACCGATGATTAGCGTTAGGCTATGGAGGGTGAAGCCTTAGCTTAACCATGGTGTTAGGGTTAGGGTTAGGGTTAGAGAGATGGTGAGATTAGGGTTAGGTTATGCCAAAGCCAAGAGCATAGAGTATAGACACAATTGATAAGAGTCAAAGTGCAATTGATTAATTAGAAATTAGCCTCTATATAGGCTTGGCGTTTTAGAATCATTGACTAAATGGGTTTCATTTATTTGCTATTGGACCATGCCATCGATTGTCCTTTCCTAGGTGGCTAGAGGGCTTTCCCACATGGTGCCACATGTTGGGCTTACCTTTACACAAAGAAGAAGCAATGCACTAAAAGAATTATTCAATTGGTTCTACAGGAGGCAATTATAAAGGATGAGATCAAACAAAAAACAACGATGCTACTCAACCACACAAAGACCTCAAGATGGAGACTTATGATTCTTTGCGCAAAATATTATCGGTTTTACATTAGTTTTTTATTCATTTAGCATCAATTTTCATGTCACCCTTGTATCTAAGAAATTTTCTTCTTCTATAACCCCAAGGATGTTGACATTCGTCTCCTCAGCTGCCCCTGCAACTACCCACCTAGAGTAGCATAGAAAGTATCTCGCTTTTGATGCATTGAATCCTACAGATTACCCAAATATTCTAAGTGCATCAGCTCTCTCAAGAAGCATGACCTTGTTAGCATTGATTTGAGGGGAGTGTACCCCATGAACCGTGACAATATCTTCACGGAAAATATTGGCAACTCAAGATCTTCGGAATACTGCATGTAAAAGGCACAAAATGTGGCATTGTCCAATGTAGACAAGTAGTGCATGAGTGAGGAGGCATCCCTTTCGGAAGTGGCTTCCGTTGCTTGCCCTCTAGAGCCTTTAGCTCTCCCAAGAAAATTATCCTTGTCAAGGAGTTCAATCTTCAAAACAAGAAGTAATGTATGTTTAACAAAACCGTGAAAAAAAAGAAGTTTATGGGAGGGGAGATCAAAGTGAACCTACCTTCTACAACTAGGCCTCGTCAATGACTTTTTCTTGAAGGAGGTTGCATGATTCAAACCTCTCTCTTTTGTCAACATCCTTTTCTACCTCTTTCCACTTAAAATATCTACCAAAGACTGCAAACCAAGCTCAACAAGCTTCTTCTCAAAATCCTTGCCTTTAAGAGTAGTTTTTTCCTCTTCCACTCTTTCCATGCACAAAGCAAGTGCATTAGGAGCACAAAGAAATAATTTGTTGGATGTTTGGAGATCAAGTGCCAAAAACTCCTCCTTTGACTCTTCTTATGTATTAATAAAGTCTTTGGCCACCTCAGAAGACTTAGATATGGTTGCAATACAGGTTGAAAGCATGAAAAGGTGGTCAGGTTCTAGGGCAAAATTGGTGGATCACTTTGGTACTTTCATATTGTGTGAGGGTCTAGTCTAAGTTGATTAAGGGGGTACCAAGATTTGAAAACATCACTTCAAGATTTCATCATTTTTTGAAATGCAAGCATGCAAAAGGTAATATGCTCAGCTGGCATGTGCCAAGGTTGCGTTGCATGGATTGCTCCTGGTTACAACTCTTTCAGAGCTCACTCTCTGCTATGATGTGCCACTAGTGCCATGATATTGCTGACAATTGTTTCTTCCTCAAGGTAGTGAGCTCTCTCTCTCTCTCTCTCTCTCTCTCTCTCTCTCTCTCTCTCTCTCTCTCTCTCTCTCTCTCTCTCTCTCTCCTGTTGATGCTTGCTCATCTCTGTTGGGTCAGATTTCCTTGCATAGACTGTTGAAATGTTGGATTTTCTTCTCTCTCTCTCTCTCTCTCTCTCTCTCTCTCTCTCTCAACACTAAGGGTGTTGCATTCATTATTGGATGAGATTTGATGGTTTTTTAATTGGGACATCAGAAATGAAGACACCACCATGAAAGTGTACCTTACTAAACAAATCATCCGTTAAGGTGTCATCCACCAGTAACAAACGGTCCAAGAGTGGTGCAAGTTTGTCGTCAAAGGACATCGTTCTTGCCTCTGATAAGAGCAATTGTAATCACCCATTTCCTTCTCATGAATGTATGAATCTGTTAAATTAGTACTTTTTGGTAAAAAAATAGATGTTAAAGGTTTGCCACTTTCTTTCCCATGTCCACATTTCATTAGTTTTATTACATTGAATGCATAGTTTTACATGGCGTTGGAAGTGTTTTGATTAATCCCCTTCCCTCTGAATTTTTGTGCTCAATAATAGCATCTCAAAAGGCTCAATATCCCAAGCAGACCAGATTTTGCTTTACCCGACATGACCTACACGAGGAGTATGGTCTAAGTTTGGAAGGCAAGCTGTACCAACATTTGTTTGATGACAATGTGACAGATGAAGATTGGCTGGCAGTCATCACAAAGAAAAGGGAGAAGGGTGCCAGGATCTTCTTGCATATGGTGTGGCCTGAATATGCAGAAGAATGTAGGTTATTGTTTCACAAAGTATTCAAGCCATACCTATCAACAAAGAAATCACGCACAAGTTTTCAACCTTGTTTGTATATGAGAGATGCCCAGCCATGCAAAGTCCAACAGGTCAGTGGAAGGTTGCATGGGTTGTTTTTGGTCGGGTCCTAGATCACTACAAGAAGCTCCTGAGCGGGATGGACAAAAAGCTCAAGAACTAGACTGAGTGCAATGAGAATGGTCAACATGAAGTCGCGGAGTGGAGCATGGATCGACTCACACACACACACACACACACACACACACACACACACACACACAGCTTACACAATACGCAGAGAATCGTTTTAAGGGTTATCTCCCAAACCTTATTATCCACAAAAGTATAAGTGAGTATATACAAAGAGTTAGTGATAAGTGAGTTAGGTGAGCGGCCGGCCATATCTGTATAAGAGGCCACTTGGGATTTAATCCCAACAACCTCCCACTTAAAGTCCAATGTGGCACTTTAAGTAATTGTAAATCTATGAACATAAATGTACAAAGATTTACATGGCTGCCATCTATCCAATGCCTAATAACTCACGACAATGCACAAAGCCCTCTCCTGGAAGTCCCTTTGTGAGTAGATCAGCAGGATTGTCCTTGGTCTGGATCTTCAGCAGTTGTATCTGCTTGTCTTCAAGTACTTCCCTAATGAAGTGATATTTCACATCAATATGCTTAGTCTTTGAATGGAACACTGGATTCTTTGCCAATTGTATAGCACTTTGACTATCACAATATAAATCTGGCATATCTACTTTGATTCCTAAGTCTGCTACCAATCTACCAAGCCAAATAGCTTCTTTGCATGCCTCATTTGCTGCAACATACTCAGCTTCTGTAGTAGACTGCGTAACACAATCTTGTAATCGAGATCGCCATGATATGGCACCTCCAGCCAATGTAAAGACATAGCCTGATGTAGATCTCCTCTTATCCAAGTCTCCTGCATAATCTGAGTCAGTGTATCCTCTGACACTCAAATCCTGACTACCATAGCATATGCGCATACTCTTTGTATGTTTTAAGTATCTCATGATACCTTTCACTGCCTCCCAATGTTTCTTGCCGGGATTTGACATATATCTACTAACCACTCCCACTGCAAATGCAATATCTGGACGTGTAGTAATCATTGCATACATCAAACTACCCACTGCAGACGCATATGGAATCTTATCCATTTCAGCCTTTTCTTCCTCAGACCCAGGACAATCTTGTTTGCTACGTTTCACATATGGTGGCAATGGAACACTCAATGCCTTTCCCTTCTCCATATTGAAACGTTGCAAAACCTTGTCAATATACTCTGTTTGAGATAACCAAATCAACTTCTTTGATCTGTCTCTCTCAATGCGCATACCAAGTATATGACTTGCCTCACCCATGTCTTTCATGTCAAACAATTTTGCCATCTTTGACTTCAAAGCTGAAATTTCTTCCAATTGTTTGACAGCAATCAAAATGTCATCCACATACAAAATAAGGATCAGCCAACTGCCATCCTTAGCCTTCTTTGTATATAAACAGTGATCGAACTCACTACGTTTGTGGCCTTGAGAAAGCATAAACTGGTGGAACTTATGGTACCATGCCCTCGGTGATTGTTTTAAGCCATAAAGACTTTTTAACAATTGGCATACCAAATCTTCCTTGCCTTTCTCAACAAACCCTTCTGGCTGCTGCATGTAAATTTCCACATCTAAATCACCATGCAAGAACGTTGTCTTGACATCCATTTGGTGCAATATCAAATCCAATATAGCAACCAATGCAAGAAAGCATCTCAATGTAGTCATCTTGACCACTGGAGAGAAGACTTCATCAAAGTCAATGCCTTGTTCTTGCTTAAAGCCCTTGGCAACAAGCCTTGCTTTGTACTTTGGCTGACTATCATGAGCGGTGATCTTATACCTGTAAGCCCATTACAAGGTAGAGCCTTTTTGCCCTGTGGTAATTTAACTAGCTTCCGTGTCTAGTTTTTATGCAGAGTTGTCATCTCTGACTGCATGGCCAACTGCCATTTTTCGAGTCAACCACTTGTAATGCTTCCTTGTAACAAGATGGTTCTCCGCAATCTGTGAGCATGACATAATTTAGAGATGGCATATAACAATCAGGTGGTTTGGAGACATGCTCAAAACGTCTCACCACAACTGATTCTACCTCTCTAGCCACTATAGGCTGTTCCTGAGCCTGACCATGCTGTCTTGATGTGCTGGCACTAGGTCCATCTTCCCTGAAGACAACTCTTCTGATCTCCTCTGTCTTCTCTGGTTTAGCGTGAAACTTGGCTTCATTGAAATGCACATCATTGCTACGAATAACTTTTCTAGACTCGGGATCCCAAAGCCGGTAACCCATCTCGCCTGATTCTCCGTAGCCAAGAAATATACACTTCTTGCTCTTTGGTTCTAACTTATTCCTGAACTCCTTAGGAATATGGCTATAAGCTTCACAACCAAAGACTCTGAGATGCTTATACGAAGGTGCCTTGCCTGTCCATAGCATCTTGGCCACTTCACTCTTATCCAGAACCCTACTAGGAGACCTGTTGATCAAATGGACTGTTGTAGCCACTGCTTCCGCCCAAAATCCATCAGGCAACTCAGCATTTGACAACATGCTTCTGAACTTCTCTTGTATGGTCCTATTCATACGTTCTGCAACCCCATTATGTGAAGGATTATATGGTGCAGTAAGTTCGCGCTTAATCCCTTTTGCTTCACAAAATTCTTGAAAAGCTTTGGAAACGTACTCTCCACCATTGTCAGTTCTCAAGCACTTCAGCTTCTGACCACTCTGATTCTCCACAAGTTGCAAGAATGTCTTAAAGACCTTGAGCACCTCATCCTTGTGCTTCAAGAAGTAAACCCATACTTTGCGAGAATAGTCATCTATGAATGTACAAAAGTACGCTGCTCCCCCTAGTGAGAAACTAGGCATTGGTCCGCATAGATCACCGTGCACAAGAGCTAACCGTTCATCCCTATGATTCCTCTTTGATCTGTGCGGTTCCTGTGTTTGCTTACCATAAACACAATGCTCACAAAATTCAAAATCTTGAAATGAAAAGCCAAGAAAATAACCATAATGAGAAAGTATTTCCATTCCTCTTTTTGACATATGTCCCAGCCTACGATGCCACAGTGACACACTTGGCTGCTCAATCGCATTAATTACATGGTTTTTAACCTCTGAAATATGTAAAGTGTACAGAGTTCCTGACTTGCTGCCATGTGCTACAGTCATCGAACCTTTGGAGATCTTCCAAGCGCTGTTCCCAAAAACTGTCACATAACCCGCATCATCCAACTTCCCTGTACTGATCAAGCTCTTTCGGATTGCTAGAACATGTCTGACATTCTTGAACCATAAAGAAGAGCCATTCTAAAACTTCAACTGCACATCTCCCACTCCAAGTATGTCACAAACTAAAGATGCCCCTGAGTCGATAATCCAATCACTCATAGCATGTCCATCCTCTGCAGTCAAGAAAACAGAATCAAGATTGCTTGTGAGAAAGATGTCACCAGCTGCTATACCAAAATCACTGTCTGAACCAGATCCTGTGACATTCACCTCTTCAATCTTCACTGAACTCTTCTTTCATCTTGCTCAGAACTCTTTGTTTTGCCTTTTTCTTGTTTCCACTTCGTACAGTCTCTCTTCATGTGACCCTTCTTGCCACAATGGTAGCATTCTATGTCATCCTTTGACTTTGAGTCACAAGACTTACTTCGGTTTTGTGCCTTCTTACCCTTCTTCTCTTTAGAATGTTTTCTCCCTCGAATGACCAAAGCACTATTGCCTTTGCCTTTGTCAATGTTCTTCATGTTCACTTCCTCTGTGAGCAAGCTGCCTTCTACATTGACACTTGTAAGACCTTCTGGCGCGACATAATTACTTAACGCTGCGCGAAAAGTATCCCAACTGTCTGGCAAAGTGATTAAGAGAAACATAGCCTTCACTGAATCTGGAAATACTATATCTTGTGTTGTTAACTGGTTGAAAATTGTGTGAAATTCATTGAGATGATTTGACATGGTTGTCCCTTCTTTCATCTTCAAATCCACCAATTTCTTGAGCCAGTAAATCTGAGAAGCAGCACTTTGTTTCTCATACATACCACATAGCTTTTGCCATACGCCATACACTGTAGTCTCTTCTGCTACGTTGAAGTAAACATTCTCTACCAATGTCAACATGATTGTGGAACAAGCTAATTCGTCAAGCTCTTCCCACTCATCTTCAACCATACCTTCTGGTCTCTCCTCTTTGAGCTTCAGTGGCTTCACTTGTTTTTTCTGCACCAAAACCTGTCAAATCTGCTTCTTTCAGAATGGAAAGTTTGTGCCATCCAGCTTCTTTATGTTGCAAAGAGTCTCACTTTGAGAAGATGCCATATCTGCCAAACTATTTACTCCTGGGGAAAATCCGGCAGAGTTTCCCCTGTAAACTGGCCTCTATACACAGTAAACAAGCTGTAAACAGCAAGTTGAACACCTCTCCTCAGGAACTGTCAGTATTTTTAAAAATTTTGACAGAGTCTCCCCTGTAAACTGAGCTCTGGAAACCAAAAGATAGCTCAAAAACAACCATAAATAGCTGACCACTGAAAAATCTAAGAATCTCTGTAATATGCTATCCTATAAGCATACACTGTCTCCTGTCTGGGCGATCACAAAACCTGTATCTGTCTCAAGATTGAACCCTGAACAATGCCTCAACGGCTTGACGCATAAGATGCAATCCAGTGTCTACACAAAGTCATACATCCTATGGGATAAAAGTCGCCGAAGAGGATGCATGTAGAGGGGAACTCCAGCAACCTAATCCACCTCACATTGGGTAACCCAGCCCCCAGTGCTTGGCTTCAAAAAACCTCACACACGACCCTCACAGATGGCTCAGCAAACTGCCTAGAACTAGCATACATCCTACAATAGACCAATCACTGTCCTATGACCGCTACGGCGGTCTGTCTGCTAGCGTGAATCACAACTAGCAGACCCACAATCACAGTACATCAATCTGCAATACATTCCAGTGGTGTCAAGCCGTCGTATGGCCACACCTCCCCTGGAACCTGGCAAACACAAGAAGCAATGCAGATTGCAATATATATATCTGATGATATATATGTGTACCTCGTCTATAGATGATGCTTTGAAGACTAATGAGTGATGTATGCCGATGCCGATATTGATGCCGACCACCTCCTGTTTGCCAATCTACACAAGACAGGTTTCTTTGTGGGTGAAACCTATCTTCTGATGTAGTGCTCAAAACGAAATTATGAGGGCATAAACAACTTCGAAAGGGGGGTAAAACCCCGGGTCACCTAATGGAAATTCTCCCAGAACGCCGAGTGTGAATTTCCAAGCTCCAAATCCAGAATCTGCCTGAAAAGTGCACGCGCGCGCGATTGCGCAAAACCGCACTGCACCTCACTCTGATACCAATTGAAGTCGCGGAGCGGAGCATGGATCGACTCACACACACACAGACACACACAGAGATACACAGAGAGCTTACACAGTACGCAGAGAATCGTTTTAAGGGTTATCTCCCAAAACCTTATTATCCACAAAAGTATAAGTGAGTATATACAAAGAGTTAGTGATAAGTGAGTTAGGCGGGTGGCCGGCCATATCCGTATAAGAGGCCACTTGGGCTTTAATCCCAACACAACATGTGACTCGTACCAACAATCCACTCCGAAGGCTCTCATTGACCATGGGGGGATAACTTTTATTTCCTATAGTTTGGGCCCTCACTCATTTTTGAATTGCAGCTCTGTTAACCTCAAATCGTGGCGGAAGTGGAGCAAATGTTGCTTGCAAGAAAGAGTACATTGGAGAGTGTGAAAAGCACACTAAATGCAGTTTAAGTGCAACTACAAGAGAAAAGTCAAAGCACATGGAAGATAGAGGGAACATTTTCAGCTGTAGCAGTGCTTCAAGGGCAATTGACTGAGCTTCAAACACTAAAAAATAGCATGGAGGGAGGAGCATGTGGTGCATTTGATTCTGAGCTGATGGTAATTGATGCAAAGATCATTGCTCTCTCAAGTGCATTGATAGCTCTAGGGACTGATGCAAGCAACTCAAAGATTAGAGACGATGTTGACCTTATAGAGGTATGCATCAAGATCGATACATTTTGTATTAAAACTAAACCTTGCATTTAGGTTTTTAAGTGCAATGTAAGTACCATGTAAACTTTCTAAGTGGTTCATAGAGTTTTGGGATACTACCTAACAAGTACAACTCTCAAGATTCAACACCTGACTCTGATTATGTTTTGCATGGTACTTTCCACAAGTACCAATGGAGTCTTTTTGGTACTTAACAAGGCACAAGGAGATAGAACTACAAAAACTCTGCCATTTAACAAGGATTGACTATGTCATGGTACTTTACATTAGTACCAATGGAGTCGTATGGGTGATTCACAAAGCCTAGGGATGGTAGAAACGAGACAGAACTCTCAGATTTCACCATGTGATTGTGATTATATACACCATGGTACTTTTTGTACTTACTAATGAGGCATTGTTGGTGCTTCATAGAGCTTACAAATGGTAGCAAATAGGTAGAACTCTCAAAATCCAACATTTGACTGTGATTGAGTAGATCATGGTACTTTTTGTAAGTACCAATGCAAGTTTATTGACCAGGGGTTCACAAATCTTATTGATGGTGGTGGAAATTACAAAGTCCTCCATTAGACTAGGATTAAAGCTACTTTGTGAAGCTAAGTAATATGGTAGCTTTTTATCTGGTAGTTCAAATTCAAGGTACAACCAAGAGTACCCACGTAGGCACTTTGTACATATTGTTGTATTACTTGGTAGAGTTTATAGTACCTATCATAGGTACATTGACAAAATATATGCCTTTATCTTTCAAAGTACCTTTCATAGGTTAATACTTTGAAAGTACATATGCTTTGTTTCCAAAGTACCATGCATGTGTTTTTACATATTGAAAGTACATATGCCTTTTTTGCAAAGTGCCTTTCATATGTGCTTGGTAAGTTCTTGTGAATGGTACTATGAGCTTGTCCTTGGTACTCTCATAGGTACTTAGAGTGTATCCTTGGTACTTTTTTTACATGGACTAATATTTACTTGTCAAGTGTGGTGCAAAAAGAACTAATTGAGCTGGCAGCATCAGAAGCTACATGTGCTTCTCAAGTCACATTTTGTGAGAGCTTGCTGGATCAAGTGAAGAGAGGTGACTCAATGTTGCTACGTCCCACAATTGGTGAGCATGGGAGTCACCGACAAGCCAAAGTGACTGTTCCAAGAGCATGGCTGCATGTGGTTTAGGTTTTGTGGCTTCCAAAGTAGTGTCTGTGTATACACTAGCGTGTGGCGATGCATACCATGCTTTGTGTTTTGCTGGATGGGCTGGGTCAGAGAAAGAACGTGCCAACCCTTCTTGTAAGCAGAGTATTTTGGAATCGGCAAAGTCGATGCGTGAGCATAATGGTTGGTTTTCTATCCTCCATGTCTATCGAGATTAATAGAGTTTGTTAAGAATGCAAGAAAAATTTTCTAATTACACAAGCTACAATTTCTGTGGTGTAGCTGCAGGTTCCAGTCACATGTGGAAACATTACGAGCTGAGGTGCCAAACCTAAATGTTGATCCAACTCCTAACGCCCACACCATAGACACAGACATGCAATTTGATGATCAGTCGACTCCAAGTGGTAGGGAAGGCTCATCCTTGGCAAGTGACAAAACTCTGGCTTGCGAGGAAGGCTCGCATGTGGCAATTGACAAAACCCCACGTGTTGAGGTGGATCCCTCTCAATAGACAGTAGGTGAACCAGAACCAAAGGAAACTGAACCAATGGAAGATGTTGATGTTAAGACGAAAGATTCTGTAGCGCAAGAGGGGGTGGAAGCAATGCAGCACATGGTTCATGGTGATGCAAATCTAGATTCCCCTATTTTCCTTAGTGATGTGGTGAAGAAGTCAAGGAAGCAAAAGAAACATGCTGATGGTAAGTTGTTTTGGCTATAAAACTTGGCTCCCTACAAGCATTGAATGATTTTTATTGATGTGTCTCTTTATGGTGTAGCTAGACAATCCAAAAAGATGCTAGCATCAGAGATGAAACGCTCAAAGTAGCAATCTAACAAGGATGAGGAAGAGAATGATGGTGAGACCTCTTTTACTCATGGCTTGTTCAGGAAAATCATCTCAGCACGTAGAGGAAGTTTGTAGGGTCAACATCATTGATAGTTTTATCTCTATAGCTCATGTTCATGCTCATTAGTGTGTAAGTTGCTTGGGTTTTGGTTTTAGGCGGAGATGGAAAAGCGATGAGCGAGGAAGTTTCGAAGTCATCGCCTCCTATGAAGAAGTCTCCCAAAAAAAGTACTCCCCTCCAACATTCCAGTATTATTTCCCACCCCCCAAAGCCTCGTGTTTTCAAGAAACTGTGACATTGAAGACACTTTATGTCTTCAATCTCTTGTAATGACAGAATCTTTGATTCTTGCTTTTTGAATATAAATGAGAAATTTATGTTGGCCTCTATTTATTTGTCTCTCAATTTATTGCAATTGTCACTCTTGTTTTGGTTAAAAAGTGCTTAGTCTATTCCTATTCAATGTAAAACCCATGTATTTTAGATACCAAAAGAAAAGGGGACTCTCAAATTGCCTGCCGAAGAAATAATAATTATCAAAGACCCACCCCCCTATATTCCAAAAACCATCACATCGTTGTCATTTGATATCCCTTCACGACCAGCATTAGTGTTTGATCTTAACGGTGTCCTCTTTACTTCATGGATTGAAGATCCTGATAACTTGGATGCTCAACCACCTAATCTTGAAACTTCTGGGTTCGACCTTATCACAACGAAAAGGATGGCAGGTTTGATTGAGGCTTGAAGTATTTTTGCTATATGTATGATTTGTGCATGCCCACAGAGCGGGAATTTTTGTTCTTTAGGTACCTCTACGTTCCCAAGGATGCAAAACAATTCTTAGCTTGGGCTGTGGCTTGGGCAAATATTTACATTTGGAGTTCAACAATGTTGAGCAAAGTGAACAGAATAATCGAGGCAGCTTTTGGGGGGCTTTGTGACTACTTCAGCAGATGGGTTGGACAACAGTTGTGTGATGTAGCTACATTCAAAATAGTAGGTGGAAAACGAATCTTTTTCAAGAATCTATGAAATTTTCTTACCCTAGTTCCGCGATGGTACGAGAAATGTGCTATTGATCAACAATAGTCTTTATAAATGCCATTATAATTTGCTTGGTTCCTACAGCATTGTACCTAGCCTAGAGGATCAGAGTAGTGAATTCTTGTCCAGGGACTTGCAAGAGGTTCTTGCCAAGTGGCGTGATGCTACGGATTGGTCAGCCGAAGCTTTCACCTTAAATGTGAAGCCTACATTAGAGGACAACTATGTTAAAGCTGCACTCATGCGAGGTGGAAAGACAACCAGTTATGAAGGATACTTGATGGGGCCACATTTGATGCCAATGGTCTTTTAGCCCTAGTATCTCATGCTTAAAAAGCTCATGTAATTTTAGGAAGTTAAGCTTTGTAGCAAACCCTTGTACTGCCACTTTTGTCATTACAGCTCAACGCTCTCTACTAACCCATGTATATGCCTACTTCCCATGAGGGATGGTTTTTTGGATAACATTTTGAATGCCTCTATACTGAGTGATTAACATATAACTTATCGGCAACACAAAAGTTGAATTTATAGTTATTCCATTATGTCAGTTTAACATGCTTTGGACTCTAGTTTTGTGCTTTGGCCTCAATTTATGTTGTGGGTAGTGTGTATTTGGTTTCGGATGTGGATGGTGCTAGACACGTACGTTAAGGCTTCTAAGGCCATATTGTGTAGTCATTAGAGGCCTCTTGTCATTACAATCATGTTGTGTTTTAGCATTCTAACACTAGAAAGTAACAATACAGGTACCAACCAAGGTACTTGGTGTACGTGATGTGCAAGCAGGTATGTTAAAAGGAAACTTTCAAAACACCCACAATGGTAGTTTAGGGTACCCTATCTGCAGATAGATACATGTGAAGAATGCTGGGAGACTAACAACAATGACACTTAAAGTAACTGATTTACAGATATGTTCCATGCATGTTACTTTAAGTACCTAATTTGCACACTTCTACATTGTAGAACATGCACTAAAAACCTATCATTGGTACTTTGAGACTACCTGGATACCCCTTATTAAGTACCTGAAAAAGCAGTTAGATGCTTGAAACCTGAATTATAGTAAGTTTAAAGTTACTTTGAAGTACACATGTTGGTACAATAAATGGGAGATAGACAGTTTGTTGTCAACACTCTGATATCATATGAGAAGTGGCGGTGGGAGAGAGAGAAACACACCACACATGAATTGTAGAAAAAGAAAAGAGAACCAAGAGGCTACATTTGTGATTAGGTGTTTTGGGAGGACTCAGGTACAATAAAAAATAATTGCATTAAAAAAAACTATTTATTAGGCTCAAAGATACAAAGACCTACAACACCATTGGCATGCTGTTGTACACATTTTTGTACACGGAGATAATCTAAATTTATGTGGCTCTCCATGCAAGGGTTCCAACGGTATCTTGATGGATCGAACCTAGTGCGATGCCAACAACACTTTTGGTTGGTCAGGAGGTATGTATAAACATCCTTGGTACCATCAACTAGCTCATAGTAGTAGCCATCAACCAAATAGGAATTTAGAAAAATGCAGTTGTCCCAAGAATCTCCTACAGCTCGTGTTGTTTTGTATTTCTCCTTTGAGCACCTCGTGTTGTTTTGTATTTCTCCTTTGAGCACCTCAAGAGGTAGATGTCTGCTCCATCTTCGTTCGTATTTGTGAAAAAGTTGTCACCTACATGTAGAGCATCATTAATGGCATCATGATGTCCACCATACCTAGGCAAATCTGATCCTTCATCGCGTCACTGGACTGATCACTTTCTTCATCACTGTTGTCCAAGGGTTCGATGGCGATATACTGCTAGTTTTTGACATGTGTGTTGTTAAGGCATCGCCTCCAACGTTGTGACATACAAAACTGACAAAAACATGAGAGAGCTCTGTAGCGAAGTGCACACTTGTCATTCCTAGAGTGTCCATTCACACAATGCAAAGAGCGTGACCCTTCCACTCGCTTACAATTCCATTTCCTCTCCCTTGTCACATCGGCCGCTTCGACGTTCCAAAAAATTTGAGACACTCTGACCAGGTGTTTTCATCATGAAATTTATGTTTCAAGAAACTAACCACATCCTTGGCACACTTCATGTGCCATGCATCAGGTTTCAATTGCTCATGTGTCTTTGCCATGCCCCGATGCAAAGAAACTCCATAGCATCTCAATGCCAGTCAAAGAGTAGTACCTAGATCAATGAACGTCTCAAAGGCTAGGAGAAAACAAGAAACTTGATATTATGTTCAAGAGATCAGAGAAGCTAGAATACCTATCGATGTCTTGAATTGAGCAATTGAGCAGCACATCTGTCTGACCAGACCCAATGCCACTTCAAGGAGTCGAATCCTTGCTCTTGTAGCCACAACCTATGCAACTGCATGCAATGCTGCACAAACAATGTCTCATGCTCTTTGTCATCAGAGATGCAAAAATGTATATACTTCAACACTCAGCCTCGTCTCGAACATAGGTGATGTGCACCAAGATTGTGACTTGTGAGAAGAGTATCAATGCATTGATTAGATTTCATTTTGCTCCTTGAAAGAGTAATTCTCATCAAAGTCTATAACAAAGACCACCACGTCTCTAGGAAACCTTTGAATGCAGTCTTTGAATTGCTGAGATTGCCACCTGGCAATAAAATTGTGTCTGATGTAGGTGGTTAAATGCTTTTTAAGGAAGGATGTAAAATATGCACATCCCATTTCCTTGACCAGTAGATCCTTGTGCTTCGTCTTCAAAAAGCTTTACTGAAATCTAGAATGCATTTTCAGATTCTTCTTTTGGACAAAGCACTAACCGTTGCGATCCACATTGATCACATTCTCCCTTCAGCAAGAGAGCTTATGAAACATAGACTCGTCTAGATTCGGACATAATACCATCTCAACCAATTTTTTGATTCTATAATGCATGTATGCAGTAGCTCCACACTTTCCTAGATCCTCTTCTATGAAGTATACTTGACACTTGCAGCCACACCCTTCACTATGCACTCCTGTCTTGCTTTGTCTCATCTGGTTGAATGCATCCTTGACGTATATCATATGTATGTGAGCAATGCAACAACAAGTGTACCGATCCTTCAACTTGCAAACAAACCAAGGCTTCAATCCCTCAAAACATCTGAGAGAGATCTTGATGTGTGAATGTTGCATTTGGAATCTCCTATAAAATTCTACATGTCCAATGAAAAAAAAAATCTCATAAAAAATTTGAGGCTGTGAAGACAAGGTTAAAGTCATTGCAACTTGAACATGCTACCTATCATGGTACTTTTTTAAACCTTTTGCTAGGTAGTAAAGTACCTAAGCCACTGTAAATGGTACTTTATGAAGTACCAATTTTTTGCAAAGTACTCAAGTCCTTGAAATTGGTACTTTAATAAGTACCTTAGAGAATACATTTAAAGTACCTATATACATAGAGTTTGTATTCCGAAAATACATGCTAGTGGTTGCATGCTAGCTTCTACCTAATCTCAAGGTACTTTTGAAGCTTCCAAGTAGCCGAGAGAGCCTATTGGTATGTACTGTCATGGTTGTAAAGGACCTATGAGTTTACAAAGGTGGTTTCAATCTACCATTAAATGTACATTCGTTGTCCAGGAGGACCCTAATAGAACTTATGACTTTACATTGGTGCTTTTGAGCACCAACCACTTTGACATGGTAGTATTACTAGCATCTACATGTAGGTACTCTAGGTAATCTTCAATGTAATATATTTCTGCAAGGCACATGTAGCAAAATTGGTAGTGCTGAAGTACCTAGTCTATGCACTTTGGCTCAATGCAGTTTCTTTTGCCTTCATGTATACTTGAAGTACTTGTTTGACCTCATGCTAGCTTCTACCCATGGTGAAGGTATTCTTCATGGTTCTAAGTATTCTAGGAGATCCATGAGTATATATTGGTGGTTGAAGAGTTTGTATATACTATACCTATGGTGCTTGCTGTGGTGATAGTAAAATATATTTGAGCTTATATTAGTGCTCCAAGAGTATCAAAAGATTGCCTTTTGGAGCGTATACACCTCTGGGGATTCACAGACAACTTTATACATGATGTAATACTACCTAATTGCAGTTACTACCTACACACATGGTACCTATACTAAAGCATGCAAGAGAACAAAATAATTTAAGCACTTTTAAAGCATACCTGGGACTCATCAAGAAAATGTATTGGATGTTGTATGTAAGATTTTCACCCAGATGCTTCTGACACACATCTTTTTTGTATGGGGACACTCGTGTCTCCTTTGTTTTTCAAATTGTACTCATATCTTCAGGTGTTGACAAGCATAAAGCATCTTGTTCTCTTTTTCTTTGACGACTCTCTCGTTTCATCGTGGCGCAATACTGTCGCATCCTAAGTGTGGATTCCTAGTGAATCATGGTTGAGTAATCAGTGCAGCCATGAGGGGACATCCCATCATTTCTTGGATTGTCCTCGACATGATCCTAAGATGAGTGAGACCACTCGATTGGATTTGAAGCTTGTTGATGGTAACCAAAACCATTGTCTGCAATTGATGGCTGCCTGATAATGTGGCGATCATTTGGAGGATGTTGTTGGTGTCCAATTGTTGCTTCCACGGACGTGGACAACAATCCAAGCTGAAGGATCTGCCAATGCTGCTGGTGCAGACAACCCCCTCTTCTAAGGCGCTCTCATCCACACAAAAATGTTGCTGCTGAATTTCCTCTCCCAACCTGTTGATGCTTCCATCCATGGGTAGCCATCCACCTTGAGAGTAGTGAGAAGGCTATTGTTGTTGAATGTCCTGCTGCCACATCTGAGCCACACCAACGTGGGGTAGAGTAGACAAGACTCTTGCCCTTTTGAAGGTTGGAGCATGCTAGTTGCAATTTTTGAGTGCAATCGCATCAAGCCAGAATGTAGACGTGATTAAGGTGGATGGATGTGCAAGCCATGTTTTCTTGTTTCAAGAGAAGGAGAGATGACGGTAGATTGCTAAACACACACACACACACACACACACACACACACACACACACACACACATAGAGAGAGAGAGAGAGAAAGAGAGAGAGAGAGACGCTCAACTACAACAATACACATGAAAGGCATACAAACAGACATTTCAAGAAACCGTTAAAGTGGTTGGAGCCAACATTTCAAAAAAATAAACATAAAGCGTAGTCTCACAAGAACATCTTCAAAAGTGTGATAAAGCACCATCCATAAGTGCCTCACAAAGAAGTGTCAATGACACTAATTTTTGCACCACCTTTTCATGCTATTACCCACAACAGTCCTCCTTGATATTAAGCAGGAATTGAATACGGTGGTGTTGACCGCTGGGTCAACAACACAACATAACTCAAGTTTCGTACCAAAGTCTTATCTTTTGCGAGTTATGAAATGCTGCGGATTATGGCTATAAACGTCATTTGTAATGAGTAGTTATTCTAGTTTCAGAAGCCGGGGTGCAATGGCACTTCCAGATTGTAAATACAAAGCCATTTGACCTTTTCAACCCCATTTTTGGTTAAACCTAAGGTAGCCTTAGTATATAAGGTACCTAGGTCATTTTGTAAAGAAGACTTTTTATCATAATCAAAACTTTAGCGCTGCTGTCTACTGTGTGTGAGAGAGAAAGAGAGTGAGTGTGAGCTTCATCCTCTCGCTACGCCCGGCTCGCTCAACGCATTGGAGATCCGGCTGCACCATTGCTGTAGGCTCGAGGAGAGCTACGCGACAACGCCAAGCATCTATGAGCTATTTGTGGCCGTAAGTGTATCAAATGATGTCTGTTTTCTGTGTGCTAGTAATCTATAGAATTGTGGCGACGTAAGCTACGCCGCATAGGTACTCATAAATTTCAGTTTCGAGCACTTTCAAATTTCAGCTTTGTCATCCTACGCGTTTTCCGCAGATGGGTTTAGAGTGAGGATTTTGAGTGTAGAAGCTTAGGGACAGGTGTATCCTAGTGAGGGGATGGTGTTCCTTAAGTTTCGTAGGAATCTGGCATGATTAGGTGAGTTACCTTTCGTATGTGTGTATGTGGCTAGGTGGTGTTGTTGAGAGCAGTGAGGTTCTTGATTGTGGTTTAGTTGGCCTTGAGTGTTGTGGTTCTTGAGTGTTGTATGTGTAGGATGGTCTCAGCCTGACAAGCTTAAGAGATTTCCTCTGTGTGCCTATCGTGTCATCTGTGTCCTCGATTGACATTATGTTGATCTAGGTAGTGTTTGCATGCACTTCATGGGTGTGTGAGTCGCTCTCCCATCCAACATTGGCGCCGTTGCCGGGGACTAACACTCGTGTGATGGTTGCTTGATTTAGTTTCGGCTAAAGAAAGCATTTTTCTTAAGTGGATCCGGAAGAGGATATTCCGTGATCAAGTGGATAGCCAGGAAGCGTGTGTCTTGCCGAGGGTCTACAACTAGATAGGTTTAGTTAGGATCTGTGGATTAGAGTAGTTGTTGGTGGTCGAGTGATTTCTGAGGTGATAAAAGCGTTTACTAGTCCGTGTGTGGCAGTGAAGCGTTTTTCTACTCATAGATGCAAAACCCCATATGATTTGTAGGAGTAGCTTTAGGTAAGTGATCCGATTCTGATCTAGAGCTATTCATCAATGAATTATTTGTTAAAGTACTTGATTGCATTTGAAATCATGGAAAAGTGTGCTTTTGAGGGTAAAAATGCATTAAACAAGCTTTTGTGGATATTTTTGTATGATTGACTGATGCTGTGCATATAAAACAGCATTTGCAAGGGTTCTGTGAAGAAAACCTGCAATTCTGTAAACATAGACATCCTACGCGTAGGATGTCTCAAGGGGGTTCTGGAGACCAAATTTGAAAATTCTGACTGCACCAGTGGGTTCAGAGGGTAGGTTTTACCCTAGTAACATATTGACTTGGGTGTTTTTCCCTATTTTTGTTGACCAAAAGCCAAAAGGCGGATTCAAAAAACGTAAAAATTCAGCAAAGGCTTAATTGAGTGATTTTTGCATGTTTTTGCAATTGTGAAGCATACTTGCACTTGCTAAGAGCATAAGGAAGCATCAAGGACACTTCAATCTGAAAAAATTAGCAGTAGACATCCTACGCGTAGGATGTCTACAGGGTGATCTGGGCACTTTTTTGAAAATCTGAGGTTACCAGTGTGTTTAGAAGGTAGGTTTTACCCTATTTTCACCTGGAAAGTAGAAATTTGACCAAATTTTGACAAATCAAAGCCAAAAGACGAGAATTGCCAGACATCCTACCCAAATTGTGTCCAAGGCCTAATTTTGAGACCAAACCATAGGATGACTCCATAGGCATGTTCTAAATGTTGTATTGATTGACTGAAAGGGGTTTCACCTCATTTGGGTGAGAAAATTGGGTTCAAAGCGGACTTTAACACTTTTGACTGAAAAAGGCAAGAACAGCTAAAATTTGGGTCTTTTGAGATCCAAACTCAAATCTAAGCATACCACTGGGTTACTGACATCAAGGGGAAGCTGTGGGACAAGTCTGGGGTCAAACAAGCCAAAAAGACATCCTACGCGTAGGATGTCATATGTGTGATTTTGCACTCCAAACTTAATTTTGAGCATACCACTGTGATCAGCACCATAAGGAGAGTCTGTGGTTCAAATTTGGGAAATTCTGAGAAGTTAGACATCCTACGCGTAGGATGTCTATTGCATAATTCTGAAACCAAAATTCTACTGTGACCATAGCAGGGTGTTGTATAGCCTTAGGCAAGCCTCCTAGTCAAATTTGGTCCAATTTGGAGTTGATTTGACTTAGGAATTCATCAGGACAGACATCAGGCTTTTGGAACAGATTCTGGATCATTTGACCAGCCTATAGGTGTCAGAATCAAAAAGTAAAAAGAGCTGTGAGTTTAGCACCTCAAGGAGAAGCTGGGGTGAAAATTTCAAGACATTCTAAGCAAAAAGACATCCTACGCGTAGGATGTCTCAAGGCCATTTTTAGGTCCAAATTAAAATCTGAGCATACCATTGTGTTGCTGGACTTAAGGGGAGTCTCTGGACCAAATTTTGTTAAATTCTGAGCATATAGACATACTACGTGTAGGATGTCTCTACGCCAGTTTTAGGGTCCAACTGTACTTTTGACCATACAGGAGTGTTCACAGTGTCACAGAGATCCCAAATCTTTTTTCAAAATTGAATTTGGACTCATTTTGACCAGTCTAAACTGCATTTCACTATTTTGGCCATAACTTTCACAAACGGTATCGGATCGGAAAACTTTTTATATCAAAACGTAGCTTGAGAGCGGCTCTACAAATCTCAGAGCAAAACTTGAATCAAACGTATGCCAATGGCAACAATTTGGTTCAATTTTGAAAAAAAACATCGTTTAAGGCCTCAAAATTCATCCGGAAGTCAGGGGTGTCTGAAAGCGACAATTTGCGAGAATTGTGACGAAACGGTTGCGGTTTTGGACATAGTTTCGACTTTTTCCTAACCAAAGCACTTGAACACAGTGGACTAAGTCTACTTGAACCAAGAAAAAGCTCTTAAGCCCAGAAATCATGTCTACCCTAGATTCAAACGCAGCTTACACAAGCTTGGAGATCCCGACGACTGAGGAACATCCTCCCACAATGGATCTTCCAAACTTGCAATTGATAAAGATCCATCATGTTGAGAGAATTTGGATGATCGGTCATGAGAGTGAAGGACTGTATAGATACATTGACGACAATGAGGTCAATCTTTATAGGTGCTCAGATCCATACCTAGAAGAGATAACGGATTACAAGCTCTTATATGTCTACACATACGTAGTCGACTGTCAATGGAGATCTATAGTTGTCGACAAGTATGGACGAGAATACAAAGTTGTAGAAAGCACAAATCCACAGACCGTACTAGAAAGAGGTGGATATTTGGTCAATGAAGGACCACAAATGACTCCACCAAACACGAGAATTCCTATAGGAATTCCAAGAAGAGAGCCACCAGGATTCCCTTCAAGAGCGATAATGAGAGAAGGATTGAGAGAATCTCTGGTTAGACTTGTAGACAATCGACTAGTTAGACCATCCCAAGTCCAAAAATGGGTAAACAGAAAATACTCCGGAGATAAAGATCCGAGAGATCACGTAACGGCTTTTAGAAGAGTGATTAGAGCAGAGGGAGTTTCAGATTTTGCGACACAGTTTGCGGGATTTGGATTGACTCTAGAAGATGATGCAGCTACATGGTTCAACTCGGTGGAAAAATGGGATTTTGAGACCCTAGATGAGCTGTTTGAGGAGTTTATTGAAGAATTCTCGCCAAAAGGCATTGCTCACAACACGGTCTCGCAAATCCATAGATTCAAACAGAAAGAGGATGAATCAGTACGCAAAGCATCATTACGGCTCAAGAGATATGTTAAGCTCTGTTCGAGAGAGGAATTACCTACGCAAGCACGATTGATGCTGATCTTTATCCAGGGAATGAGACATGCGAGCCTTCAAAAGGATCTGCATATGATAAGGAGGATGACGCTAAACGAGTTGATCAAAGAATCTCTTTATCTAGTGGATAACTGTGAGGCATACAAAGAAAAGGACTTAAAGAGTCAAGGAGATGACACATCCTCTCAACACAGTGTTTCACAGATAAGTGAGCCCATTGCCAAGCCAACGGCACCTATTGATCAAGAAAAGCTTATAGACGACTTGGTGAAGAGGTTGATTCCTCTTGTAAGGTCTGATTCAGGAGAGCCGAAGTGGTGTGAAATTGAGAGAAAATGGACGAACCATACGGGGGAAGAGTGCTATTATAGCATGGAAAATGCTAGGGAGAGGTATGTACAACCTGTTCCAGAAGCACCTACTCCACCTAGATACATTACGGGGAATGCGCCAAGACTAGTAGGAGTTTTAAGGCCACAGCTTGAACAACAATCTTCGCTGCCAGGTGCTAGAATGCCGGTAGACATGAGATACATGCCAATGATGGAAGCATCAAATAAACCAACGCCAATACCAGCTACAATGTGGTATAGCAACCAAAGAGAGTACTACCCTTCGGAGAAACAAAATGTGAGAGAAACACATGGAGTGGTGAGGCCGGCACAACCTCCACCTCCCGGGTTTGAGTCGAAAGAAAGAAGGTATGAAATGGACGAAAGGACATTGCGATTCATTGCAAATAGTAGCTTATCTAGGTCAAAGCTTGCTTATAGCCAAGAGGAAATGCTAAAAGAATCTCCTCAACCACAAACAGATTGTCACAAAAGTCGTGACAACCACTTGGTCAAACAATGTCCTCATATGGAGATCACTGAAGTAAATGCCTATTGTCTTGAGTGTGGCATCACTCACTTGATCCCCGATTGCACAAAAAAACCAAACCAAATCAGGAAAAGCACGACAAATGTATTAGGGATTGTTCAGCTACCTAGTAGCTTAGAAAATGAAAATGTCGTACCAGTTCAAGTGGCTATGAGAGCACAAGCCCAAAAGAAAGCTGATGAGAATCCAGAGACAAAGAACATGGAAAGTGACACGAGTCCAAAGATAGATGATGGACCAAAGACCGACGCACCTAGTCAAAAAACCAAGGGCAAACGAAATAGTTGGAAAGCTAGAAAGACTAGGATGAAAGCATGCAGGGAACGAGAGAAAAAATCCCTAGCTGAAAAGCTTACCAAAGCTGAGGAGAAGATAAAACAACACGAGGAAAAGGAGGCACCTTCTCTTACACAGATGGTTAAACCTCTAGAAGAACCATCCACGGATGAGAAACCGAGAAGTGCTAGTTCAGGAGGATCTGTGTTGGTAGAGAAGGTTAATGAGACATTAGATGCCCTCTTGAAAGCCTATGATGCGAGGCTCAAAAACAACCAAACCCAAGAACAGAGGTGGATGACATATCCCTATACAGAACTAGAAAAGCAAAGGTTGGAAATGTGCAGGAAAATGATTCAAACAGCCCAATCTTTACTAGAACCATCAGTTGCAAAACCTCAGGATGTGATCCGCGTCATGCCTACACAAGTAATCCCACCAAACCAGGAACTAAAAGAGCCAGATTCTAGTCATGAGCACAGAACAAACCTCAAAGACCCAACATTAGAACCAAGGATAGTACTGAATACCACAGATAACTCTTCCAAGGGATTTCACCAAGCTATACCTGAGGATTGTAAAGAGATAGATGGTCTTGACGAATTGTGGAAACAAGTCAGAGAGGCCAATGAAGCCGATGACCCAAGAAGACGATTAGACAAGACTGGTGATGAACGAGGATTGTTTCTACCACCAATAGAGGAATTTTAGAATGGATCTCAAATGAATCTAGACGTGCAATCGTGTTGGGGCGACAAAGGATCTGTACAATCTATGGATAGTCAACCCCATTCGCTAAGAACACTACCGTCCTACATGGGAGAGTACGAGACCAAGTCAGATGTGGTGCAGTCCCATCAAAGAGACTGTCTCCCAACAAGGCCATCGATTCAAAGGGGCTAGTAGATATTCTATCTACCCCAGTCACCTGTACAATAATGTTAGCCGAGTTGCTCAGAATAAGACCAAACATGTGGGCTAATGTGGGTAAATGTCTAGAGAAATTTGGTGTAAAAACCCCAATGACTCAAATCGAGGAAGGCATCAAAGAGCTTGAAATGCCTCAACTAAATACTAGGCCAATGCCATTAAACAAGGTAGGCGAGTATTACGAGGGAGAAGATGGAAACACCACCCTTCCTATGGAATTCAATGGTGTAAAAACCATGGCAATCCTTGACAGTGGAGCTGGTGTGGCCATTGCAACCACAGAGGTTTGGAAAAAATGGGGAAAACCTGCCTTGATATCCACACAAATGACCCTGCAACTTGCAGACGGACACAAGGAAAAGCCCATAGGAATGCTAGAAAAAGTACTTGTTACTTCTTGTGGCATTGAATATGAACACACTTTTGCTGTTGTTGACTTTGGCAAGAAGAACAACTATGAAATCATTCTGGGAAGACCATTCATGCGACAATTGAAAATGGTCCAAGATTGGGGTTATGACCATATATACCTGAGACATATGGAAACCATAACAAAGATAAACTTGAGGGACCATAGCTATAGGGATGTGACGAGAACACCGTTTGAGGAGTTTGATTCCGCCACAGTAGCATGATCAGAACTTCCAGCTTGGTTAGGTAAGCCTAAAGAACTGTGGATGTGTGGAGCTTCACAATGTGGTAGCTTGAAACGTGAGGAATGTATCCTAGAGCGGGTTATAGAGGATAAGGACTATATCCCAGAACCATTTCCTGAAGAAGAGTTAGAGCCTTTTGGATGGGAACACATTTTGGCTACTCTGGACGTGTGCGCCGTGGAGGATGCTCCCACAACAAAGTTTTGTGATGAAAATGGCTATGATGTCGTTCCTTATTTTGCAGTGAGTGTAATCCAGGAAAACGAAGAGAACCAGACATCAACAAGCTTTGGACATAAGGAGCAAACAAAGAAATGTGGAGAATCAAAAGATGAAGAAGACGACGAGTTCTATGACTCTGTAGAACACTTCGAGCTTCAAGAAGATCAACGACCTGGGAATCAATGTCATCGTTACATGAATAAAGTGCATCAAAAGTGGATTCCAAAGTCCTCGGTGAAGACACAGCCACCACAAGCATCCTCATACATGGCTCCTAATAAGGATGCAAAGACTCAGCTAGGAGGAATACGACCAGAGCAACGAGCTAACAATGCTCTAATCAATGGGCTAGACAAGTCCTCCAAGAAACTACCACCCACGAGCAAACAGACAGTAACTTTCCACTACCAGCCAAAAAATCAAGGGAAAGTACAAGAAGTCAACCTTGCTGAGGATAGTAGCGATAGTGATGAATCTTACGACATCCACTATCATCAACTCAGGCCATCACTATCACCAACCCCTTCAGCAACAACCATGACAGGTCAAAAGAACAGGACAACAAGTCAAAGCCAAAAATCTCGACAAATCTGGATACCGAAAAGCCAGATCGGCCAAAAACAGATATGGATCAAGAAGACAAAGATCTCTAATGACAAATCACAAGATCCAACACCAAAACAAAAACAAGGAAAGCGTGCACGAACGGGTAAGAATATCACAAAATCGCAAGCTTTCACAACTCAGGTTTGGGCTCCAAAGAAGTTGATTCAAGCACAAAAAAGTCAGGAATTCATTTGGATTCCAAAACAACCACAATATCAACTTTCAAAGCCTGAATCCCGTCACCAACCAAGCGTACAAGGGATGAAGCAAAGACCACTGTCGACTCACACAACAAAAAGGTGGATCCCAAAGAAGTCTCTTCAAACACAAACGAAGCACGGGCAAGTATGGGTTCCCAAACGAGCGTCAGCAACAAAACAGCCAATAATCGCAAAGAAATGGGTCCCAAAGAAGAACAACAAAACTGCTGTCAGTGCATCGCCGCTTGAATTCTTACAATTCTTCCTACGATTACAGTACAGTTAGAAGAGAGCAAGTCACTTCAATCAAGCAACGATACAGAAGCTTCAAAGACCATTACATTGCTTAGAATAGGAAGCCTCGCCAACAAATGCCAATAAGCAAATTGCTTATACCCACATCTTGCACAACATAAATCTTTTCCATGCATTGACTGTGCATGCATAATAGGGCTACATTACAAGGCCTGCATAGGCACAACTTTTTGCCCAAGCACAACACATACCCTTTGCGATACCTTGTCGTAAAGGATGACTCCAAATAGGAAGGGGGGAGTCATTCTGAATGCGGACCTAACATTATGACTATTAGAGGGAAATGTTTTGTGAGATGCATTGAATTTTTGCGTTTTATTGTGATAATTTTTGACGAAATTTAGAGTATATGCCCTCATAGTAGTGTTACAGAGGAGTATGGGGACAAAATCCATATATGAGCCCCTAGGGACATGTGTATAGTGTACATAACATTTAGATTTCTATTTGAATGATTTTTCTTTTGTTGAGTTGTTTTAAGATTTTCGTTGTTTATTATTAAGAAAAAAAAAATCCATAATCCACATGAAGAAAAGACTGACGAGAGGCCTGAGCACTACAAAGAGAAGAAGGTACAGGGAAACGATGAAAATTCATGAAGTATGTCTTAGCAGCCACTACAACAACCGAAGAACTTGTCACAAGCAGTGTCAACATGCAACCGACAAGTCATACAAGTCAGAGTCGAGTAGCTACGCCACAAAATGAGCGAGGTGTTAGTCCCAAAGCTTCAAGTAATATTCTCTGTGGTCTAAGTGTCTTAGCTATTCTAGGTACTGCTCAAGCTGGAAGAGTTGAGCATATTTAAGTTGTGTCGCGCATGCTGGTATAGGTGAGCAAAAGAGTCGAAGTCTACTATACTTAAGTCTGGTGAAGTGAAGGAGAAGGTCCAAAAGACACTCACGTACTGAGCACTGTGAGATACGAGTGGAGAAACTTCTACATCGAAAACCCTTCTTGGAAAGGTGGAAGCTATTGAGACATCTTTTGATGTCACATGTGCTACATTTATTCCTCAAAACACCCATCATCTCCTTCTTTCACATTGCATGCTTTTGGTGACAAATTTCTCATATGCATATAGAGTGTCCCATAATTGGCACTTGCATCAGGCACTCTTTCCATGTTTCACCCAAGCACTCACCTTTCATGAACATGTACTTCACGTTCAACTGCTCAACTCCAATAAGAGCGTATACCAAAGGCATTTTTTTTCCCACCGGGTTTTTTCCCTTTGGTCATCCAGGTTTTAGACCCTAATCTAAAGACACCTATCACCATCCTCTTGTACATATTCCTTCTACATCAACAATAAGGAAATGCTACTCAAATCAAATGACAAATGAATTGGAGCACCAATTTCAGATCATAGCATACTTCTCCTCAATGGCGAGTCGAAGAATGGCCTACAATGACAAAGCTACAGACAACACTAACAACATGATTGCACAGGAACAAAGAAGTCCCCAATGAAGAAGAGCATACATAAAAGTAATCAGAGGATCTCAAAAGATGAATGGTTACAATGATAGATATCCGCTCTAATGGATCATAGTTCTTGTTGTGGTTCGACAAAGATACAAGCAGTGCAACAGATGAAGCCAAACCAACAGCAAAGTGTTGACCGATGGGTCAACAACACAAGATCAGAAAGCCAATCACTCAATTCTACAGATTGTAGAAGTTGTTTCTGAGAATCACAAATACTCCGAATTGACAGATTTGCTGGAGCAAGTGATGGATGGAGCTTTCTCTATCCATGATGATAAGAGTCAAGTTAAATGACATTGGGTTCTTTTTGAATTTAGATATGGCAGTAGACCTATAATGACAGAAATAGATGCTGCAGCTTGGAGCGTGGATGTGAAAGACATAAAGTTCGTCATCAATTATGATTTTCCTGAATCATGTGAAGACTATGTACATCGGATTGGACGAACAAGACAAGCTACTGCAAAGGCTATAGTCTAAACTTTCTTTCCAACAACAAAGCGACAGCAAAGACCACATCGCCATCGACAATCAGGTCATGTCGGGGACGACATGAACGCGGAAGGGGGGAATGTTGACCGCTGGGTCAACAACACAACATAACTCAACTTTTGTACCAAAGTCTTATCTTTTGCGAGTTATGGAATGCTGCGGATTATGGCTATAAACGTCATTTGTAATGAGTAGTTATTCTAGTTTCAGAAGCCGGGGTGCAATGGCACTTCCAGATTGTAAATACAAATCCATTTGACCTTTTCAACCCCATTTTTGGTTAAACCTAAGGTAGCCTTAGTATATAAGGTACCTAGGTCATTTTGTAAAGAAGACTTTTTATCATAATCAAAACTTTAGCGCTGCTGTCTACTGTGTGTGAGAGAGAAAGAGAGTGAGTGTGAGCTTCATCCTCTCGCTACGCCCGGCTCGCTCAACGCATTGGAGATCCGACTGCACCATTGCTGTAGGCTCGAGGAGAGCTACGCGACAACGCCAAGCATCTACGAGCTATTTGTGGCCGTAAGTGTATCAAAGGATGTCTGTTTTCTGCGTGCTAGTAATCTATAGAATCGTGGCGACGTAAGCTACGCCGCATAGGTACTCATAAATTTCAGTTTCGGGCACTTTCAAATTTCAGCTCTGTCATCCTACGCGTTTTCCGCAGATGGGTTTAGAGTGAGGATTTTGAGTGTAGAAGCTTAGGGACAGGTGTATCCTAGTGAGGGGATGGTGTTCCTTAAGTTTCGTAGGAATCTGGCATGATTAGGCGAGTTACCTTTCGTATGTGTGTATGTGGCTAGGTGGTGTAGTTGAGAGCAGTGAGGTTCTTGATTGTGGTTTAGTTGGCCTTCCAGAGTGTTGTATGTGTAGGATGGTCTCAGCCTGACAAGCTTAAGAGATTTCCTCCGTGTGCCTATCGTGTCATCTGTGTCCTCGATTGACATTATGTTGATCTAGGTAGTGTTTGCATGCACTTCATGGGTGTGTGAGTCGCTCTCCCGTCCAACAGGTGGAGAGGGATATACTATGTCCATGGATATAAAATAAGGGAAGGATTGGAACAATAAGAGAGGCCTTAGATACCTCTACCTCCTGTGGGGGTTCATCAATGATAATTTTAGCTATAAATTGAGCAACATCAAGATTTGCACTCTCCTTCTCCTCAACCACAACGTCAATTTTTTCCTCCTCTAGAACTTCACTTTTCTCAAGCTGTAAGACTGTGGCAACATTTGAATTTGTTCCCTCTTTGTTTGCATCCTTCCCTTCATCTTGATCTTTGAATTGCACTTCAACTCTAAGAAACGAGTAGAAATAAAGGCAACTTCCTTTGGAACTAAGCTACAAGGCTTCAAATGGACAAGACAAGAAATGGTAGGTGGGCAAATAAAAGAAGACTTCTTGGAAAATCTTCCTAGTCTCTTTGTAACTTTTCTCTAATTTGGGTTGGTAGTAAATTCAGTTTGATGACAATAATTCTTGCCCTCCAACATAAAACACTAGCCCTCAACTGCCTCTTCAAATTCTTTGATCTCCTCTGCCCTAGAATGTCTTGCAACTTGTCCAACATGGCTGCAAGATCAAATTTGGGATTAAATATTTCAAAGTCCTTTGTGTAGACTCCCATGTCACCACCATTTATGAAGCTGGGGGGGGGGGGGGGGGGGGAGGGGAGGTTTGCTAAAATCTTTGAAAGCCTAGTATTGCACTATGAGATATGGAGTAAGATTTTTGAGAGGGTGGAAAATGAGCACATGCATGTACTTTTATACGATCGATTGTCTGTACAGTTGACCGTTGATGCATGTGCCACGTGGTACCATCGGTCATTTTGGAAGTTCATAGATTGTGGAACCTCCTCTCCTTGCTTCATTTGGGCTCTCCCACCTTCCCATCCCACAAAGAGCGATAATCTAAGGTCATAGATTTTCAAACCCCCCTCCTCGCTTCATTTGGGCTCTGCGAGATTGTTAAACCCCCCCTCCTCGCTTCGTTCGGGCTTTGCGAGATTGTAAGCCCCCCCCTCCTTGCTTCGTTTAGGCTCTCCTACTTGCCATCCAAGGCACAATAAGGGAGGGTTAGACATTGTAAAGCATCCCCTCTTTGCCTCATTTGGGCCTCATTCGCACGGTCCTACCTTTTGCAAGAACTCTCGTCACATAGTTTCATCCTCTTGTTGTCTTAAAAGGTGTTTCTTCAAGATGTTTTTTGGAAAGCGATAGACTTTATGAATGATAGCTACATTGCAGTTGCATTTCCTCAAAGGGTCACACTTATGATAAAAGACTGTGTGCTTGTTTCAAGGCTTAGGTATAAGTTTGACAAGGTCATTGAAGATGTTACACACCTGTAAGGTATGACACAAGAAAGGCCAAGGATATCAAAGCATGCAAGGAGATTGAGAGAGAGCAAGAGAGGATATCAGAAAATGCTATCCTAATAGCAATAAATATTTTTAAGAGCATCCAACTCCCTCCTTTATGAAAATGTGACAGGCCAAATGGTCGTGGATGTATCCATTCATGGGGATGATGAGGTGTACTGTGACATAGCCCCTGGAGACACAAGTATTCTTGTAAACCCCAACATTGAGATTGGTGATATTGTGTTGTTTATATGTCGCAGGTATGTGTTGCTCCCTTGGCTAATTACTCGTCCATGCATGCATGGTCGTCATTGGGGGATGTATTTACTTTGTCTCCAGGTGTCTTATGATGGATCTTCCTGAGGTTATGGCCATGCAAGTGCCCATACTTGATCCTCTAGTGACACAATGCCTATTCAACAAGCAGAGAGATTTTTCAATCTCTTTTAAAGACTTTAACATGCTGACATGCAATTTCATAATATATACCCCTATGTTGAAGAGTAAGTCTAACTCGTAACATATATTTGTATATTGTGACATTCCTAGCTAATTGTTATTTTTCTTGCAGAGGCCATTAGAGTCTTATTATCTTCAATCTTTGGAATAGAGATGTTATATTTATGATTCATTGCCAAGTATTCATGGGAGAAGTAAACTGTAAGCATGAAGCTTGCTCTATGTTCAATGCCCCCTCTCTTGTGTTTTATTAGCTCTTTGTTTGAGGTCTCTTTTTGTGCTTGCAGTCCTGCCAAAATTATGGTCGGTCACTTGATTACCACACACAAGGATTACAATCTGGAAGCATTTCAGTACTACAATCAAAAAGTTCCCATACAAACAGACTCAACATCTTGTGGATGGAGGGTGCTTTCCAATGCATGGAGATTTCTTAAGTCAAGGTGCAGGATGACTACACTGTAAGTGTGCATCACACGTGCCATTGATTGGTTTCGATTCTTCAGTTTATGTACTCATGATCTTCATTTTTCTTCTATTTTCTACAGTAGCATGAATATCCAAAGTCTTGGGTCATGTGGGTGAGGGAGAAGGTTGTTTCCATGGTTTTGGAAAGATCTATAAACCCAAATGATCTGGACTCTCCTATGCCACCAAAGCATTTCTTGGAGTCATCTCTCAAGGATTGTACGTCTTCTTCCACTACAGAGGCTGAGTATGTTGTAGCATTAGATGCCAACAAGGAAGCTATATGGTTGACACGTGTAGTGGGAGACAGAAATTCAAGAGGTTCCAGTTTTGCATTGTGATTGTCAAAGTGCCATTACTTTGGCAAGAATCCCGTGTCATCTTATTCATAATTCCTTGATGGATAAGTGGTTGGGGCTTATCAAGGTTCACATTCATGACAAGCCATTGGATGCTCTGGGTATAGAGGGTGTAGGATAACCCACTTATGATGACCACATTGGCCTTTAAGAGGGAGATTATTGGCTTAAAGAGACAGTGGCTGGTCCCCTTATGACTGACCCTCTATATTGACACTAACTCGTTAGCTCAACTACTTCATATAGACAATAAGAAACCTTAACACACTAGCATAGTGTGGCTGCATCCCAAACCATCTCCAATCTAATTCTCCTCTTCCCTCTCCGTACACATGCATCACTCATGTAACATGCCATAGTTTATTATACCCTCACATGGTTGTAATATCCTCTTCTACTACCCTTCACATGAATTTTCTACTCCCATATAAATGACCATATCATGTTCACATTCTAGTGTCCTCTCAATAATACAAGTTTTGTTTTCTTTGGTTTATCTCTCATGTTATTAAGTATCGTCCTCTCTTAATTATGGTGAATGCTACTCTAATTAATCCACCCTAGCCAAACATGGAGTTATCATTTAAACTTCCTTAACTGATGCTATATGATAAAATTATGGTTACACACGATATATGTTTCTTTAGCTACACTATTTAAGTGTTCAAACTTGCAAGTCAAAGTTTTTATTTTTATTTAAGTTATTTCAAGGCTTCAGATAAGCTTCAATCATGAGATAATGAGTACAAGTTTACTCATCTCACTATGATAAACTGATCATGATTCCTTAATGGAGAGGCTCCATCAATAAGATGTCTTTTCATATGACAAGGTCAGGCATAGCTACATAGGTGGCAACCAAGAGAAGTCTTAAGAGATTGTACAAGGACGCCCACTCTACTAGCATTTTTTTTGCAAAGCTACAAGAGGTAGCAGTTTTATGTTTGTGCTATAGTGCACATTTTCCAAATTTTGAAAGCAAGATTGATGGGGATAGTATATCCTTAAGGAAAAACGCAAAAAAGATCACATGCTACAAAGGCAGATATCTTTTCTATGGCACTTGTTTTCAATCAAAAGGGTGGACAAAATTTTCTAAGAGCTCATGGAGTTCAATACTCCGTTTTGGCAGGGACATCGATACCAATGACCGAGTTATCAATATAAATATCTTTTCTATGGCACTTGTTGTCAATCAAAAGGGTGGACAACATTTTCTAAGATCTCATGGAGTTCAATTCAGCCAAATTAAGCATGGTATGGAGAATGTATTTATGACGCTCTCTCTCACTCATATCATAGAGTGTCTTCAGATACTTCCATAAATAGTACTCCTTTTTGGCAGGGAGGTCAATACTAATGACTGAGTTATCAATATCAATATATACGACATATTGGTATGATTTCTCATGGACTAAGGCACCCTTATATAATAACGTGTCACAAGTCCCCATGGTGCCGATCATTTTTTATTTGAAAGAGCCATTTCACAGCACATGATATTTGGGAGAATTTAAGTGGCCAAAATTGTCAAATATCAAGAAAAGCTTGTAATGTAGCAAGTTATGATTATGCCTATTTGTAAAACCAAAATTTCAAAAGTACGAGAACTGCAAGACGATTGGGCTAGAAGCATTTCAGGTTGCAAAGACATGCATACCTATTTATGATTCTATCCAGCATAGATAGCGAGGGGTATTTAATGTGAATGAAAAGTTTAATATGTTGAACATAATCATGATGTATGTTCATGTCTAGTTATGGTTCCATGTTTATAGCAAAGCTCCTTTTTCTAGCATTGTTGAGTCTTCATCTTAACATAAATTTTTATGAATAACTCATGGAATTCTAATGACATCTTTGAGCAATTTGTGCTTATTGTTTTTAAAAAAATTCTCTTAATAATTTATACCTTATGCTATGAGAATTAAGCTCAATATTTTCTACAATTTATTAAAGACTACAAGGTAATCTATTAAAAAAGTACCTTTGTTCACCCACAAACAGATAGTCAAATAGAACAAGTCAACCAATTTCCTGAAGATATGTTAGGAATGTCATCGCATGAACCTAAAATGATCATGGAATTCATGAGTTATATAATGCACAGCATCATGTTCGCCATCAATGTGCTATATAGCTCTCCTCTTTGCTACTTAGCGCACATATATAACCTCATTAGTATGCTTGTAAAACACAATGTTAGCGGAATAACAATTATATGATATGAGGCATACCAAACACCCATGGCTATATAACTGTCATTATCCATAGAGAAAGTGAGCAAACAAGGAATACATCTTATCAATCAAGTCATCTCAACCACCCTGATCAATGAGTTTTTGGTCACTCACAAAAGGTATGCACCATATTATCCTCAAGCCAATGGACGAGCCAAGAGCACAAACAAGCCATTATCCTGCATGCTAAAGTGTACCATAGAAGGCAATGGAGACACATGTGAGAGAATCCTACCACGTGTGATATGGGCTTACAAGCCTTCCTATGCATAGAGATGGCATTATTTGAATTCATCATCCCAACCTTGTGAGTGGCAAAAGATTATAAATGGGATGAATTCTTCTTTGATGATTTTATGAGTATCACACTCATATTGACTAAAATATTCGATGTCTTTTGTTAAGATAACAATTACACGAATTCATCATCCCAACCTTGTGAGTGGCAAAAGATTTGTTGCTTGCTATGAAAATTATTGTATGATTTTTGAGCTTCACCATAGGACTAGCACCATCATGCTCCTCTTTTCCATGGTGTGATACAAAGTAAAATTTATCTCTATCTTTGTGAGATTATAGAATAATTTGCCAATAGAATAGAATTATTCCAAAGCATTGAATATCAATGCTTCACCATCATACCACGCCTAGCATTGTTTAAAATCTATCCTTGCTCTTTTATCCATTGGTCATGCATAAAGAAGCAATGCTAAACAAATAAGGTGGCATGTTGCTTGTCATTTCCATTTATACTGCCACTCTAATGATAACATCTCTGAATAATGATCATGCATGGGCCTACATGACAATTCATTGACTAAATCTTATTTTTCTCTTTGAATGAGTCGAATTCCTAGTGAAATGTACTATAGATAGTATGGTATCTAGTAGAAAACCCTTCAAGAACTCTATACACTAATCTGCCTACCATGTATATGTGAAGTTATGTTTGATGAATGATGTGGTAAGGCAATTGGGAGAATTTAGTGATGATCACATGCTTTTTATGCTTCACCAATTGAACATTCTTCCTTCGCACTTAAGGATCCTCAAAACCCTTGTTGTGTCTTGTTGTTTTATAATCGACAAAATGAGTATTCTTTATATCATAATTTACTGTTTTACACATTAGGATATTTGTGATCATGAAATGTTGGTTTCTCATTCTTTTCACATAAGAATAACTGCCATAATTTTGTTATTACATACGCAAATTATGGCACAAATGGATTGCAAATTGCAAAGGTGGAGGAGCAAGAGCTGTTATGGAAACTAGCAACTTTTAAATGGACTTGACTAAATGCATCTTATGAAATTTCTAGTTGTATGTGATACATGTAGCAAAAAGTATTTTTGATCTTTGAGATTTCAATGAAACTTTGAAAACGTGCACATCTAGGTGGTTGTTCCTAAACTTCAATTAGTACTCTTTTTTCCTGATACACAAACATTTTTAGCTTCAAAAAGACATACAATATGTTGACACAAACATTATTTCTCAAGGGAACCATTCTCAATACAACAAAGGACATGTCACCTACAAGAGAAGAGTTTTGGAAAACCCCTATTTACGACTCATAAATATGTATGACCCGCCTTTACACCTTATATAATTTGTAGTGAAGAAAAACATTAAATCCCTATCTATATATTTTGTAGTGAAAAAAAACATTATATCCCTATCTTATATATATGAGTTAACGCATTACGCAACATTACTAGATGATCTTTTTTGTTTATGTAGTCTTATGAGAATTAACTTCCTTGAAAGATGATGGGATTCTTAGTGTTTAAGTGGCTTATATATATATACCATAGCAGCAAATAACATAGCAAATGGGCCTTGCCCAACCATGTAACATGGCTAAATTTGAAAGGGATAAGAACCTCCCCCTGTGGGCCCTCTAGTGTGTCAAAAAAAAAAACATAGCAAATGGCCACATATGGGGAGGCACTATAGAGCTTATAAATGCACATACACTTTGACGTATGTCATCAAAGCAACAAAAGTCCCTCATGCAAAGATGGGAGCTTCCTCAACAATTAGGGAGGTGGCTTTGTTCTTTGCATCAAATCTTTTCCATAAGTGAATGCAAGATATCAACCATTTACAAGCATAGTAGCTCCAATTTTTTTTCAAAGACAAAAGGTATCAATTGTAGTCATGATTGAGAAGAGACTTTGAAACAATGTGGTTCTCATAGTACACAGAATGAGGAGCACCCAAACCTCTCTAAAAGAGGTGAAATGAGTTGGATGTGTTCAGATAGCTAATCTAGGTTGGTGCTTAGAACTAGAGATGCCAGATTCAGAGAATTCAGATAGCACTTCAGACTACTGGAAGACAGAACTGGAAATGAAATGACGAGACACTGTAACTGAGACTGAAACTGGGTATTGCATTCAAAATAATCAGATTACAATGGTGACCATCAAGTATGCCAGTAGATGGCTTTGGAATTATAGAAAGAGAGAGAGCGCAACAAATGGTTACAAAGTGATTTAAAGATCACAGGAGTGTAACGAGTCTAAGAGTACAAGTATCTTAGAATCTAGGCATCTAAGGATCTTCAAAATTGAATGTTGGGTTCTTTTTATAGGATGTCGCGACAGACTGACTGTGCACTGTCAGTTATAGTGGTAACTCGTTGGTTACTGCTTTTAGAAGCTTCAGATGTCTGCCAGTCTTAGAGGTCGTTCTCGCCTTCTACATTCCTCCTCTCCTTTCTTGAATTTTGGTATATACCAAAATTTCCAGATGACAATTCCTAGACTGATTTCCAATTGCCCAATAATGGTTCCCAGTGGCTTGTTGTTTCTCTTGTATTTGGGCAACTAGCTCTCCTATGTCAGCATAGGACTCCAAAGGTGCATGCTGCTAAAATCATTGAATCGACTGCATCTTGTAAAAGGTCAATCGTAGAACACCAATTAATTCACCCAGTGCAAACCCTCTTCTTGTCAGGTGCCTTCTTCCTCTTGGATGGTGCCTAGGATGCCTCCGAGGTAGTAGCTCTAGAATTTTCCTTCTGAATCAGTCTGAATAGTGCCTCTTGCTCCAATTGGTCCTTCTTGGTAGTCTTCATTTCCACTTCATAGGGCATCATAGCATCCCAAGTCTTGGTGTCATATACAAAGTGCGTTTGCCTCTCATCGTGCAAGTCCTGGCCAGCTTGTGACAATAGCAAGCAGTGTGTATCCATCCGCGAGGCAATGGATGGTTGCATTTAATAAGAGCTTCGAAAAAGATCTCAGTCATTTCTCTGAATTGAGGTTCAAAGGCGTGCCTTGCTAGCCAGTTCCTTTTCTAGAATTTTGCAGACCTCAATTGCCAGCTGCAACAATTGGTTTATGATCCGAATGAGCCTTTTGATCTGGATTTCCCATTGGCCCATTAACAACTGAAATCTGCGGAGGTCATCCAATAGTTCATTGATCATAGTCTTCTAAATTGTATCTTGCAACACTTTATTCCATGCCATGCCAGCCATGGTCGCCTCCTCATACTAGGTTTTGATCCCATCTGCTATCTGACGATATCTCTGCTGATTTACTGGCTCAGCATGAGGTGGGTAGAGAGCTAGAAAGAAGCAAGGTAATTTATCTTCTTTGATTGGAATGGCATAAAGTAGTGCCGGAGAATCAGGAACAAACTCTACCAAGTTCAAAATCATCTGATTCTCCTCTTGCATCATTTTTCTTGTAACCCTTACTAAGTGAAAAAGGGTCTTCAGGTGTGTTTCCTGTTCCCGCAGAGTCATTCTAATTTTGGGTTTTCTCCTGCTAGCTTCATTGCTCTCTAATAAGTCATTGACCCTCAAATCCAGAACACCCCCCCGACACTTTGCATATGTACAAGCATCTCCTTCAGCTGCTCCCAAATATCAGTCATGCATTTGTATGTTGGTTTGTTACCCAACATCATTTCCACTTGAAGCTCGAGTGACTTGAGGTCTGTTGTGGTCAAGTCTTTAGCCATTGGATTAACCGTTCTGTCATCATTGGTAAGGTACCATTCTGGAATTATTTCCAATACTTGGACACATGCAGGATATGCAGGTAACTACAAACTTCCTGGTCATGATAACTGGCCGATTTCCAGTCTGCAACCATCCGTCTTGCTCCCACATAAAGCATCTGAAATCTTTCCAGATGTGAGTAGACCGAGTCATCATCTAGAAAGTGCTCAATTTGAAGATTTTTATCTCTCTGCGGACTTTTGCTCAATGCTAATAGCTCAATGGAGTGATTGTGGTCAAATACATAGGCAATTTCCACTAAGATGCCTTCCCTTTATGCTGACTATGGTCTCCTTGGCCCTCTTGTCCTCCAACCTATTGAGGTGGATTCTGAGTGTCTCTAGTGAGTGGTTCGTGGTCTTCAACTGACTTACTTGAAGCATGATCTGGAGGTGTACTCTCAATTGTTGATCCCCCGATAGCTGAACCGGTATTATGAACACATGTTCCATCCTCATCATCATCATCATCATCATCATCATGTTTTTGGGTTTGATGGTCTTGATCCCAAGTCTTATCCTCATCATCATCTTCCTCATAATATTCATCTTGTTTTTGCTGACTGTCGATATATTCCACGATGGCTTCATTGACCAGTGTTGTATTGTACTGACCTGCTTTTTCTATGAGCTCTGACTGAATTGCATCAATAAAATTCTCTAGGTCAAACATATTGAGGGTTAAATCCCCATTCTTATATCCACAATCTGTACTAGACTGTGATAAATGTATTTTTGAGAAATAGCCTCTTTTGTCACTTGATGTGTCTTGAACAAGTCCCTGTAGTCTGATCTTTTAGCCTTCAGAAGTGTCTGGAAGCGATTAACATCTCGCAGAGCATCCTCTTTTGATTCCATCATTATTCGGTTTTCTTGTGTGAGCTTATGGATCTTTTTTTCCCAGTTCTTCCTTCTCTGGTTTGTATTATTGTTCTTGTATCTGCATGACCAAATTATTAGCTAACCAGGCGTCTTCTCTTCACATTAGCTCAGCCTAGGCCTGTTGAAGTTCCTCTTGAAGTCGTGTTGTATTAGCACTGGAGGTAGATGCCGCGGGCTTCTATCATTGACTAATGAGATTTAATATTGTATACCAGCCAGATTGAATCGCTATTGCACACCCTTAAGTGATGACATCTAAGTCAGTCTAATCGGTCTCATAGACTGTTATTGGGAAGGGATATGGCAAAGCAGCTCTATTAGGTTTCTTTATAACTAATCTTCCCTTAAGGGGTGCTGTTTGCAACCTCTGCAGCCGATCCAACCTCACAAGTGATAGATTGCTGATCTTTGGTATTGAGCCATTGCCAAATGCTTGGTTGCCCTCTTTAGTTCTGATGGCCGTTTGTTGTTCTATTGTATTGCTTGGCTGATCAAAAACTTTCTCCTTCTCTTGGGTAATCTGTTTAGTAGTGGTATTAGAACTAACTGGTTTTTGACTTCTAGCTTTGAGCCCCTTGATTAATTCCAGTGTTTTGGGCTTCTTAGCAGCAGAGCGAGTGGTTGTGTTAGTGATAAGACATTTCTCACCAACTAGCTCCTTCTCCTTGCCTTTGTCATCAAATGGATTTGTTAGAATTTCCTTTGCATGTTAACCAGCCCTATCCTCCCTTTCCTCATCAAATGAATCAAGATTAATCATGCTTGCTCATGAAGCAGATACTTTGTCTCAAATTGTCTAAATAACCCCAGGTACAACATGCAGGTATGCCCAGTAGACAAACTGCCAGATATACCAAGCTTGAAATAAATTCATGGATTTGGCCTTGGAAGTCTGTTTGAAACACACTCTTATACAAAAACTGCGTGATGTTGATACCGGTTTCTGAGTTCAGAACCTTGGCCAGTAGCATCACAAACAACTTTTCTGACAGGTAAGTGGGGTTATTTTTCAAACCGACGGTCTCAGCAATGAACTGTATACTGCAGTGTGTTCTAGTGCTACTACTAGAATACCTTGAGCACCATCTTTGCGCTTCTTTTTGGCTTGTCGTCTTCTCTCAAAAATTGGCTGACTTCCTCAGTTATTGTTGGTGTGGCTTTTTGAGCATTGAGAATTTTGAAGACATGTTCCAATTCACCAGCGGTTAGTTCGAGCTCTTGACCATTGATGACAACAATACTCCTCTATGCCTTCTATGAGGCTAGTATCTGTTGTGTAATCTTCCCATCAAAGGGAAGTGCCACAGCTTCCATAATGGCTTCTAAACCCCATAATGTGAGCAGAGATGCTCGCTTTATTAAAACACAAACTTTGCTATTTTGTTGTGTGGAACCATACCTAAAGACTCCTTAATGCTCTCTTTCTCTGTTGTCATCTTGTCTAGGGTTTCTTGCATGCACTGTGAATTTGATTTTATGCCCATGCACAACTCAGAGGAAGAAGTGTCGATTGAAGATGACTTACTTGTGGTAGCTGTCATGAACGAGTCGTTGAAAGAGTAGCGAGGTGTGTCGGGGATGGTGAATGTTGAAGGAGTTTGTCTATGCAGAGAAGAAGCAGGTATTTGTGGACGAAGAAGTGTCGATTGAAGATGACTTACTTGTGGTAGATGTCGTGAACGAGTTGTTGAAAGAGTAGCGAGGTGTGTCGGGGATGGTGAATGTTGAAGAAGTTTGGCTACACAGAGAAGAAGGAGGTATTTGTGGACTCGAAGCGTGCTCTTCAAGTTGAGAAGCAAGTGGCGCTAGAGGTTGCAAGTAAACTATAGATGGGCGAACATGTTGCATAGTTATACGTATCCTTGCCATGAATGATCCACTAGCTGCCTCCCTTGATCTCTGCGCTCTACTTGTGACGTGTCAAACATGCATTGGCTTGTTCGTTAATCATTACTGGCTAGATTCATTGGCTTGTCCGATTAATCATTACTGGCTAGATTTGTTTCGGGATGTGTTACATTTTCCACTTGCGACTGGTCGGTGCTATGAATGGTTTGGTTGTCTCTAACTGAATCGATCAGATGATTGGAATTCGTACTAGTTCTAGAATTGGTACAGAAGCTAACTCCTCTATTGGTTGCATGAGTGAGCCGATGTAGAGCAAGTCCAGTGGTTCTCCTTCTAATTCTGGTTCCGATTCAACTTGAACCTCTTCTGCTCTGGAATAGTATAACTTAATCTTAGCCCCATTGTATACTCCAGGTAATAGTAGACCCGACAAGTCTTTGAGTCTCATTGTCCCATTTGAGAATACCTAAGCTACCTCATAGGGCCCTGACTGAGTGATTTTCAGATTCGACTTCTTTGGTCCCAGTTTGGATTGGTATAGCAGTACCAAGTCACCTCTCTGGAACTCTCTGACCTTGATCCTACTGTCATGCCAATTCTTCCTCCTTTGTTGCACCACTTCTTGTTTCAATAAATCTCTCTGTCTTATCTCATCTAGCTGTAGCAAATCATCCACTTGTTGCTTCAGGTTCTGATTAAAATCAATTCCATGCTCAACTGCTAGTCGTCGTAGGCTTAGAATGACAAATTCCATGGGTACCACTACTTCTATTCCATAAAAAAATTAAAATGGAGTCATTCCCATAGTGACTTTGTAAGCAATGTGATATGCCCATAACGCTGTTTGAAGTCTGGCGTCTCATTAATGTGGTTCCTTCTAGAAAATCTTAGTGAGAATGGTTTTAATGGTTTCATTACTACTTTCAGCTTGGCCATTACATCTGGATAATATGGCATTGATTTCTTGTGTTTGACTGAAAACATCTCCATGAGAATATCCATTGTGTCATTAAGGAAATGAGTGCCCTGGTCTGACACTATTTCAATAGGACAGTCGTATCTGCAAATGGTATTCTCATAAATGAATAAGGCAGTACACCTAGTAGTGTTATGTGGAAGTGCTTTAGCCTCCACCCATTTTTTGACATAGCATGTAGCCATGATGATGTATTTGTTCTTTTTGGGAGTCACCTTCTTAAATGGTCCCATAAGGTCAAGTCCCCATTCCATAAAAACTCCCAGTGGTGGCTGAATTGGAGTTAGAGGCTGTTGTAGGTCTACCCATCCTTTGGCATATATCACAGGTCTTACAAAAAGTTCTAACATCATCCATCATCGATTGCCACCATAATCCGGCTTGAAGAATTTTCTTGTATGTGATGTCAGTTGAAAATGACCGCTTGCATCTCCAATACAGGCCTCAATGATAACTTGCATTCATCCTTGTAATGGCACACATCATCAAAGTACACCATCAATACCCAATCTATAAAGTGCTCCAACAATAATGGTGTACTTCAGACTTCGAATAATTAGTGCCTTTTTCTTGTTTGAAACCAATCTTTTGGGAGTTTTCCTAGTTGAAGGAAATCATACACTTCTTTCCATTTTGAATGTGGCTCTTCCTCAACTGTGCTCTGAAATAATTCAGAATCTACTGGTTCATCTTGCAAGGATGTTTCTGATAGCCTTCAATGCTTTTGGAAAGAAAATCCGCATCGTAATGTGATTTGTCTAGCTTGTGGAAGATCTTGAATTCAAATTCCATGAAAAACATCATCCACCTGATTAACCTTCCTTGTACTATTACTTTATTAATCAGAAGTAATATGCCGTGATGATTAACATAGAAGTGGAATAACTTTCCCAGTAGGTAATGTCTGAATTTGGTTGCATTGAACACCATTCTCAGTGCCTCTCTCTCTGTTGTTGAATATCTTTATTCTGCTGAACTGAATCTGCGATTGGCAAAGTAGACTGGGTAATTTGTCTTCCCATCAGGCTGAGCTAGTATAGCCCCCATCACCATTCTTGAAGTGTCAACATGTACATGAAAGATAATATCCCAGTTGGGGGCTGGCGAAGGACGGGCTTCCTATCAATCAGATATTTTAAGCATTGGAAACTACGTTCACATTCTTCAATCCAGAGACCATATAGAGGTAATGCTTTGGCTGCAAACATATGAACAAATCTTTGATTAAAATTAATGTACCCCAAGAATGAACTCAATTTTGAAACCGTGGTCGATGCTCTGGCTTGTTGAATACTCTTAAAATTATCTTCAGCCATCTCAATACCATTTCTTGAGACAATATGTCCCAGTAGCTGACCCTTCCATACCATAAAAACAAATTTGAATGGATTTAAATAGATCCTTCTCCCTCCTGCACCTCTCAAAAACCATTTTCAAAAACAAAATATGCATCTCTTCAATGAAAAAGACAGTACAGTCATCCAAGAAGTTGGCTAGAAATTTGTGCAAAAATTCACTGAAGATTTCCATCATACATCGTTGAAAGGTTGCTGGAGCATTACAAAGTCCAAATGGTTTTACCAAATACATAAATGCTCCCCATTCAGTGATGAATTTCATTGTAGCTTTGTCTTCTAGTGAAATCTTGAGCTGATTGTAGCCACTGTAACCATCCATGAAGCTATACATCTCGTGGCCTGCAATCTCATCTAACATCATATTCGTGAATGGTAATGGGAAGGGATCTTTAATGGTCTGGGCGTTCAACTTTCTATAATCCATCATACTCTGAGCTTACCGTTCTTTTTTAGGACAACCACTATAGGAAATAACCAGTCGCTGCTTGCCACCTCTATGATGAACCCAGATTTAAGCAGATTATCGATTTCCTCCTTGACCTTCTTTGCATAATTATGATTCATTATGTACCTCTGCAGTCGTACTAGTCTAGTGTCAGGCTTAAGTGGTATTCGACGCTGGCACACTTCGGGATCTACCCCCTTCAAATCTGTATGTTCCTAGGAAAATACGTCTTTGTATTTTTAGAACAATGCCTTAGTCTTTTCCTTAATATCTGGCTTGAGAAGTTTATTGATTTTAATCTGGGATTCTCCTCTGAGGCGAGATTCTATTCTTCTAATTCCTAATCATCTGGAAGCAACCAATTTGGCCCACCTCCCTTTCTCTTGACCAATGACTCTGCTTCCTTGTCTGTCCGAATACCAACGTCATAGTCATTAAATGGATTGCTAACTTCCAGTAGATTATCTTCAACATTTGGTATGAGTATTGGAGTTTTTTCATCCGAAGCTACTAAATTGTTTACTAAACTGGGTTTTGGTATGAAGTTAAGCTTTTTAAATGTAGGCCGATCCGGTATTTGACCATCATTTGAACTAACCTTTCTCCAATGTTTAACTCAGTAAATTGTTCTAGATGTTGCTACTTCTGTCGTTCAACCTATTCCTTGTCCATCAATAATGCTTTGAGATCAATTTCTGTTAAGGGGAAGATGTTCATGGAGGCTAGTATCCTCTCAATCTTCTTCGTTCCATACTTCTCACACAACTCTTCTGGTCTCAGGACGTTCCTCCATGTTTTCGTATTATTTGTCTTTATCTGAATTCTGCTACTAGAGCCTTTGTTTGGTTTGCGTAGTCATGTATGACTATAGCGGTCCTAGGCCATGGTCTTTCCAACAACATACCATAGGCTCCTTAAACGTCCAACACCAGAAAATTGGTTATGAATTTTTCTTTCCCCACCCTTATCTGCATGTTTTTGATAAGACGAGTGCCTTGGACTACTCTATGATTTGTCATCCTTATTCTGAGTGGAGTTGGCTTCATCTCTGTTATTCACAATTTTTGTCTGAGATGCTCGCCAAGAATGTTCACTCCAGCATCTCCATCCAGAATGACACCAGATAACAGTTTCTATTGTTTTCTGAGCTTATAATCTATCTTGATCACCATAACTACATCATCTCGACAAATACATTGTTTTGGCCTTTGCTTCAGCTTTTCTCTTTTGTCGAATGAAGTTGGCCGCCTCAGGCAATGTGCTTTGGATGTCGTCTAATTCCACTGTTAATTTCTGATTTCGTTCACAAACCTTCACATATATTTCATCTTGCTCATTGCCCGAGCTGTCACTGTCTGAACCAGAAGGCTTCTCCTCATGAGAGTCTTCACACTTCCATTTCATTCGTTCGCCTCTAGTTGCTGTTCGCTCTGTGATGAATCCACCTAATTCTTCCCCAGACCAGTGTTTCCAACTTTGATCAAGTCTACTATGACTTGCCTTGTTTCATCAACCAGGCTCTGTACTGCGGCAATCATAGACTCCTCCAGTCTATCTGCTACCTTCTTCTTTCTTAGTTTTGAAGACTGGGGTGGTACCTTTTGAATGGTTCGAGCTTCTAAACTCTTTGGTTGTCTAACAGCTTTCTTGACAAGTTCTCAGTGATTTTGTTGCAAGCTCCCTTTGTTCGTGCCATTCATCTATAATCTTCTCCTTACTCTTAGACTTCCATACCTTCCTTTGTAGTTCCCACTTTTGGGCTTCAGAATTCTAATCCTCTTCTTGAGTGGGAATCACTTCAATCACTACTCCCTTGCTTTTGGTGACCACTCTCACTGGTACTGGCTCAGGTGGTTTCTGGTCGGCTACCTCTAGCTTCGATGAGTCTGGAAACCGAGTCATACTTGCCACAACCATAGCAGTTCATGTTCCTCTTGGAGAAGTCTCCTTTGCCTCTCCCCCTGCCAGCTCCATTCTGGTAGCGTCCTCGACCTATTCCAATGCTTGTGATATGATCTTAGTCGGCAGGCTGGGTAATGGTAGTACCATTTCCTACTACGTACTTTAGTGTTTGAGGAAAATACTCCCCCCATTCATCTTCATCAATATCTTTTAGCTCTGCGTACTGCTCAAAAGCTTGTATGTGTACACCGGGGTCATCCTTTTTCCCATCTTTGAATAATGAAAGGTATATTCTGGTCAGTGGAATGTTCTTTGCTTTTGCTGATTTTGATTTTGTGTGCTGGCTTCCGACCACGTGACTTTTTCTTGTAATAGTGATCAATATCAGCCTCACAAATCTCTGTCTCCGTCTCTAAGACTGTCTCTTCTATTGTCTTGTTGGTTTCCTTGTGTGATGAGCGAATAGTTTTTCGACTTCTATCACTCTGATTAGTTTGTTTTTGACTTTGAGATCCATGAGACCTATTTCTCCTTGCAGTCCGCTTACATATGGAATGATTGGATTCTAGAAGAAGTATTAAAGACAGACCTCCAAAATCGGTACCATCAATATTAAGATTAAAACCTTATTAATCAAGACAAGCGCATGGGATGCCGATGATGAAGCCACCATCGCACCTTGTTCATCCATGGTTGAATGGAGCAACCATGCAATAAGATTTGTGTTCTAACTTTTAAGTGATAGATAGTTGGAGCAGTAATAAAGTGAGCGTGTGCGTGCGCGCGCAGGTGTGCACAAGTGCAACAAGCTGGATGCCATGAGGCAGTTGGCTGAATGGTGGAGGGGAGGAAGGCACGGACACAGAGGAGGAAGATGGTTCACATAGTGAGGGATTGTCAGGTGCTCAATTTGTCTCGACGGTCTCTCTCTCTCTCTCTCTCTCTCTCTCTCTCTCTCTCTCTATATATATATATATATATATATATATATATATGTATATGTATATGTATATGTAAACACACACACACACACACACATATACAACTCAAAAGAAGCAAATAAATTTAACCCATGCTGAACTGTTGACTTTGACCAAACATTACCGAGGGCCCTATACTTGACTTTCCAAAATCCACGTGTACAGTCAATCAAATTTAATTGATGATACAAAAGATTGTCTCAAAGTCCTGAAAGAATTGAAAAGATAGATTAAATCTGATGGTGATACAAAGGTTCACCTTACTATGCATATAGGGTTATAATAAGCACAATGTGTGCTATCTGTGTCTTTTGAGGATCTGTACAGACCCTAGCTAATACACTGCAATGTCTCAAATAACTCTAGCCACATATTCCACAAGGCCTTGTTAGTGTATGTCATGATGGTTCTTTCACTCCTAGTAGGATCCATAGAAACACCAAACCAATAAAAGCGGTCCCGTTCTCGCATAGAGAGATTACCATACGGCCCAATTTGCACGTGTGAGGATGGCTCTATTAGTGATAGCTTATTTGAGTGGGTCAAAAGAATGTGTCAGGAATCCACTAGAAGATAGCACTCCAAACTGTATCATCTCCTTCTCCACAACGTTGATGCACATCTCTCATTCTGTCCACAGACTTGCAAATTCCACTGCAAGTCCAATCGAATGAAGCCGCACACGCATTCCCAGCTTGAGCTTTCCATTCACAATCTGCAATCGCCCTTGAATTACTACACTATACAAGAAGCAAATTTCAGCTCAAGTAGGACTACACGCAACCACATTCACCTGGAGGTGTCCCACAGCAAAAGCTTCTATCATCAATCTGTTCCACATCCAGGCCAATGAACCATGCACCCAAGGAAACATCCTCGTTTGCATATTTGTGCAATATCGGCCTACCACATTGAAAATCTGAATTAAAACAATGCCCTATCAAACACACAAATCTTAATTATAATGCCATGTCTCATACTTGTTGATGGAAATGTATGTCGCTAAATCCTTGGAGACCACATATAGCTGCCCCGTTGCATGCCTGAAGTACTTGTTTCCTTCTTCTCCAAACTTCCAGTACTCTGGCTCATGATATTTAACCCCTCTGCAAATGAAGTAACATCGAACAGCATCTAATTGTTAACACCTTGACGCAGAGCACACTGCAAATGGCCCTTGTAAACTACATTTTCCCCCCCCCCCGACCTCACTTCTGAAAGAAATAGCACCCCAGCTCTTTATGACATGAGACATGCAAATGATGCTTGTAAAACATTGATTCCCAGACTTTGTTTCCAGAAAACTCACTTTTGAGAGAGGACCGGTCCAGATTTCATGCATCCTATGTACACCCGCGGCTTAAGCTGATGCCTTGCCAATGTTGTGCCAAGAACTCCTGCAGTAATCTAGCAATTAGAAAAACAAAGAGTTTCTCTTCTTTTCTGACAACTTAAGTCTTTCTGTACGCTTTTGTGAGGATGGAACTCACCTAAATTTACATGCACATCATCATCTACTTTCACAAAGAAGTCTGCATCCCACTTTGCTACAGCTGTAGAGAAAAATGCTTTCGTTTTTGCAGATAATTCAAGATAGCCTTCAATGTGATCCTGCAAACGGGATTACTCGGGCTTCAGAAAATTTTCTCAACCTCAGTGAGCAGAACTGACATCTTTTAAGAAATTTCCAGTCATATTTTCCATCAAAAAGACCAACTTCCAAAACAGGATATCCTTGAGAGTGTAATTACCAGCCTTAAAAAGTCACCGTGTTGTGCATCCTCCTCATCAATTGCTCGGTCTAAGTTACTCGCGGGATTTGCACTAAAATGCACGCATTGAACCAGTCATTTTCATAAGAATTGAATTGTGAACCCAATAAGGTGCCTTTTTGACTCATACAGGAATACTTATCAACAAAGAATGCGGAAGCCGCAATCTGTCGCAGGAACTTACCTATGACCAATCACAAAACGGACAATGATGCCTTTCTCTTGTTCCAGTTGCTTTAACTTTTTCCCTGCACATCCAAACTCCCAAGTATTAAAAACAATTTGACTTCGCAAGGAAACCGTGCATCCTCCTTATGTTCTTAGAGCAAAGCAGATTAAAAGTGAACTTCACAATTTGATAATTGCATTTTCTTTTCGGTTAAACATGGCTTTGCCTCCCATTGGTTTGTTTAACACCATAAACATCACTTGAGTTTTCCGTTTAACAGTCCTAAATTAGGAAAATACTTCCCTTCGACCCAAAAATGTGCTCATATGCTAGCAGCTTACAACAAGCTAGACACTCTGCTATCAAGGCACCTCGATGATCTAAATACCTTGTGGCATCCACGTTTCACGAACTGAATCCCTCCTCTTGCGACTGCTGAAAGCTGTGTTGACTCCAACCACAATAAATGCCTTTCGTCTTTCATCGGCATACTCTCCAACTGGATTTACGACAGCAGGAGAACCAGCTTGAGATGCCCTTGCGGCAGCTAATTCCATTTCTAACATTGAGACTGTTTTATCAAGAGTCCTGCTCCAACATCCAGCTAAGCGATTGGTACAGATTCAAGCAAGGTAAAGTTGTGTTTTCCATGCAACCACGCACGAACACCAGTCACAAGCAAGAAGGCATCAGACACACAGACAACAAGGGTACAAGCAGAACACGTAGAATACGCAAAAAGAGAACAGAGGAGGTTGCAAACACCCAAGGGCAGATTCTTTGGCGTGATAGAGATTAAGGCATACAACAAGTAAACGTGACTCTTACATGTTACGAGATCAAAATCACTGGCAGGAAACTCTATTATAAGTCAGTGCTCATAAGCAGGCTCAGATGCTCTAATGAGTAGCACAACCGTGGGATACTAATGTAAATGCCATATACCAAGTATTTTCACAATAATATAGAAAGAAAAGTTAGAGAAAGAACCCAACTTGATAGCTTCGTGAGTCCTAGAAACTTCATTCAAAAGGTCCTTCCCCTGGATAACTGCTTCCTTCTGTATTATCAGTAAGAAGAGACAACTTGTCACATTTCAGCAACTATAAATGAACATCATAAAACCAATCTGTTTTTGAGGCCGCTTTCATGCATGAATCCAGAAATAGTATCCGTCCCATCTGGATACTAGTATACTGTTGCAATCCACATGTTGCACATTGCTACAATAGTGATCCTCTTGACAACCCCTCCCATTGCAAGTCTTTTTCTCAATTTTGAACCTACCGTTTTTGGATCACAGTTCTCGGCTATCAACTGAATCTCTTCATCGTGCATGAACCGTCTTCCAACATTTGGAGGCTCTTCGTCAGGTTCTGAAGCTGTCCATATTCTGTAAAATATACAACCACGTTGCTCAGTTAACAGGACTACACCAGCCCAAGCAACTCAAATGTGTCCAGCTGAAAGCAGGGTCACAGAACATATAAATCAAGCTGAAACATGTCCATATGTATGACTACACTACTACTAATCAAATCAACCTTTGAAAATTCCACATGCTGCCAGTTCCGTATGCACAGACCCGGTAATAACCCAGCACAGAGGATAAAATCTCTTTGCACACTCTCCCCCCCTCTGCATACAAGATCTTGCTATGCTATTCAACAAACCATGAAGATGTGCGAATCAATTGGCTCTTTCATGCAGTTGTACCAAAACTTTACATTCATCCAACATTATGAAAGAAAAACACTTAAAATTATAAGGTACCGACAGCAAGGTTCAGATCAGTAAAAGAACTTCAAACTGCAGCTTGTCTTCTCCCTAAAATACCCCATGTGTGTAAATAGACCATTAAGACTTTTGCTTTGATTATGCCTCCCCATGGAGAAGAGGATACAGACCTTGTCCGTGAAACCTGGGCAGTTACAAATTGCCTCTTTTGTACCAATATGCATAACCATCTTCAGACTGTTCAGTTTTTTGGGCCTCCAAAGTCCAATAGCAAGGAGTTAGCAAACTTCAAAAGATGTGCCTAGTCTTTCTTCGAATGCAAGACTATGGCATCCTCTTCAGCATCAGTCCTTGCTCGAACGACGACTTTGCCTTAAGCAAAGTCTGAAGTGTTTTAAACGGATACACCCATGCACGTCTTCAGTAGTCATCAATAAAAGTTATGAAAACAATTCTCAAAAGATGCACTACACATTGAATAAACAACGTCACTATGGACAAGCTGCATAATGTGAGTAGCCCGCCCAAAGTCATCCTTTGGAAATTTACAACGATGCATTTTGCCCGAAATACAGCCTTCACAAAAACTTGTTTCAATGGTGCCTCAAGAGAGGGCAATGAAGCAACCATATCAGATATTTGAAGAAGCAACAAACTGGCAAAATCCAGAAGACAAAAACGTACATGCCAAAGTTTTGCATACGAAACAATTTGAAACAGTGTGGTTGACGCAGCAGTACGAGGCTGATGTGATCACAACTTGGAACCATCAGAGAATGCGGGAAGCTGATACCTTGGCCACACCTACAGTCAATGTTTTTGGGATACCTCCATTCAACGTCTCTTGGGCAGCTCCCCTAAGCTCATCTTCAGTAGTATCTCCCAGTGGCTTGGTCTCGCCCCTGTCCCTTCACCCCGCATTCATTGACGCCCTCGACTCACCTTTGCCACACAGGGACTCGACGGAAGCCCCCTCTCACCCGGCCCCATGGAAACCACCATCCGACTTGCTCTCTCACCGACAGAGCAAGCGAGCCTAGAGGCAAAGGTGCCGCGCCTTCAAGCCACCTCTGTTCTATGCAAGATCATCGGCACCTGACCTAGCCGAGGGAGGGGTGTGATCTCCTTAAGGCCCGCCTTTTAGCAGAAGTGGGCAAGATCATTGACGTTTAGCTTCTCGGACGTGGCTACTACCAGATAGAGGTTGAGACCCCCGAAATGGCGTCCAAATTCATTGCGATGAACCCCCTGGCCATCCGAGTAGTTCGAGCTTATTTTCGATAGTGGCGTCATGGTTTCACCCCAGCTACCGATGTTCTAGTCGAGGAGACAGACCCCCCATTTCAGTCTGCTTCTCCGGCCTAAGGAGAGAGTACCTCCCGCTCTTGTCCAGGATTGGCTCAGAGATTGGGACTGTCCTGGAGACACCTTGCACTACAGCCTCTGTAGTTGGCATACTCTGTAGTTGGCATACCTTCAGTACGCGATCTGGTTCGAGACACCCACACCCTCCCGAAGGTCATTCTTCTACCTTGAGTGAGTGGTGGTTGGCTCCGCCAGAATGAGGAGTATTCGGGCCTCCATAATCAGTGTTTCATTTGTAGACAGATGGGCCATCTTGCGAAGGCCTGTCCACGGAGGAGGCCCAGACCTTCGTGGCAGACATAGGTCCAGCCTCAGCAAACAGAGACACAAGGAGCTCAGGCACATTCCTCCTCCGAGCCTGGAGCTAGACAAAGGAGGACTGGCAGCAGGCCCGTGGTCGGCGTCGCTAGGGACACCCTCGCCAATCCGGCCCCCCTGTTGGTCGTCCTACCCCGGGCCAGAGCAGCAAGTTTCCACAGGGAACCGTTTCAACCCTCTCTAGCAAGACGAGACCCTAGCTCCACCCTCCACCTCAACTTCACCACCGACAATCCCTCCTCCCCTTGAGCCTTCTACCACCCCACCCCCCGCGCCTGCATCCACCTCCCCCCATCCCCCCTGTTGCCCCTCCCTCTCCACCCTCTAGCCCCACTGCTTCCTCACCCTCTCCTGCTCCTGCCCCACAACCGACCCAAGGTGCACGACCTTCCTCGACTGCTAGGAGATCTCTTGGCAACACCTTTGCCATGAGCCGCCTGGCAAGAGAGGAGCAGCCTTTCTTGAGGACCCCCCTTCTGGTGCAAACATCCCCATTTGCAGCAGTTCCCCGAGGACTGACGAGCTTCGACATCAGTCGTCAGTGAGACTTCTTTGCTTACGACTTCACACGTTTTCTCGACGACCCTTCACCAGACTTTGAGGCGGCTTGCTTCCGAGTCCACATACTGTTTCTTGCAACGAGAGGAATAGAGGCCCTGGACACAACGGTTGGCTTCTGTTTTCCCTTGTGTGGCAGGGACCAGGCTGAGTGGACTCTGGACTCAGTGATGGACTCGTCCAGGCTTTGAGTTCTCTCACCACACGGGAGACTTGGGGGTTACAGATTTGGTACAGACTTTGTGGCCGTTGGCCAAGTTCTCAGTGACACCTCCAGACACAGCAGGATTGTAGACACATTGCGGTACATTTCTTTGTTGACACGCAGAGCCCACCATGCTATCTATACACACATGAGGACTCCTGGGCATATGGCCCTATGGACGGCACGCTCTTCTTGGTCCTGGGTTGGATAGTCTCTACAGTCACGCCTATCTCAGGTTCGCTTGGATGCGGATTACTCCCATCAAAGCCGGCCTCAAAGATAGCGAGGTTAGCTGTTGCTGCTGTCACAAGACGGGCACCACGTGCCAGTAGAAAAGAACAGACTGAACAACTTTAAGCACTTCAAATAACAAATGAACTGAGAGAGATGCACGACACGAGACAGGGAGTAGCGAAGTTCCACCCCAAGAGAGCACTGGGCCCAAACGTTGGCGCCCCTTTCGGTATTTCTTTATTATTACTGATTCGCAAAGTACAACAGTCGGGGAGCACCTCCTCTGCAATCTGCGCTTTGAAGAGTGCCAGAGAGAGCCCCCAAGGGTCATATTTCAAGGCCCAAGAACTAAAAGCATCAAATATGAAAAGCTGACCCAAAAAAAAACACTTTCATAAAATTTCAAGATTTTCCTAAAAATCCGTCGTGAATTGCGTAATGTCCGTACAGATGCCACATCATCATATTTTGTTGTGCAAAGTCTTTTGAGTGTATTCTGCTTTATTTTTAATGCCTTTATGTCACTTAGGCCCCATCGGATGGGATCCCGTAAGTTGGTGGGAACTCTTCTTTAAAAAATAGGCCACTCGTCAAGACTTTGTAAGTTTGTAAAACTTCTTCTCTTCTTCTAGTGTTGCTTCTTAGGGTTTTGGCCCCTTGGTCGGGATCTGAAGGTTGGCTCCGTTCTTCAGTGGCTTGACACGTCAGCAGTTTGTGACATCCCCCCTTCTAGACAGAAAGTAATCGTCCGCAATTACAACATATCTGCAAAACAACTCAAGTTAGCTCAAAAATTTCCGAGGGTCGTTCGAAGGGACAATCAGTTTGCTCTTTTGTTGTTAAGGAATCGGCTTCTTCTTTCGGCTCTTTTGTTAAGGAGTTGGTTTCTCCTTTCGTCCAGATCGAAACTCTTGATATTGTAGCGTAGTAAAATTAGTCATCACACCCAAACCGCACTGATCTTCCACAGGTGTCTTGATGTACTAAAATTACATACCCACGCAATCTCATCCAATTAGGAATATTCAATAGTTGGCACATCACAATGCAACACAAATGCTCACATATGCATGTTACAGACACAACAAACAGCGCCGCTGAGCACTCCCCCAAGACAGACGGTCTGCGGTATGAAGCTACTCAACGACTACCTCGTCACTCCCCTGCAAATAATCTAAAAAGATCCGGGCCATAAGTTCAGAAGACTTGTACAACCAAACGCTCCCCACACCGCAGCCTGCGTCGCTTGGAGGTTCAAGCATACAACCAAACGCTCCCCAAACATCCCGTCTGTGTCGTTCGGAGATTTTCTAGCATACAACGAAACGATCCCTAGACATCCCGTTTGCGTTGTTCCGAGGTTTTTAAGCATACAACAAAACGCTCCCCAGACATCTCGTCTGCGTCGTTCAGAGGTTCAAACAATACCAAAACAACATTTCTCACTACTCCTCCCGGGAGTAGATCACCAATTCACGAAACCAGTATTAAAACCAGAGTCAAACAGTTTAAATCGGCACCAAGACAGGTTCAAAACAAATAGCTTCCATTTTAAACAAATTTCAAACAATACTTTCTCAAACAAAATTCAAACTTAAAAAGCAATCTAAACATCAGTCGAGCTCGAAAAGTCGACTTACTTTCCATCCTGAAACCTGTACCAAAAATTAGGGCTAGGTTCCTTCCATGAGGTTGTAGCCGACCACAGCATGGTCCATAAGCGCTTGAATAGTTGAAACAAGCCTCGACAGACAGTGTTCCTGTGGCAGTGATGGTAGACGTAAGATATCCCAATCACACTTGACCTCCAAGGTTATCAGCTTGAGAAGAACACCTGGTGAGAGATGTCAAAAAATTTCAAGTCGTAATCTGCTAGGGTTTCCGTGGCGAGCATTTCAGGATACCCCACTCTGCCAAAAGCTGTCGGAAACCATATAACTTCGGGCAAAAATTTTCTTGAAAGCTTGCGAAGTCCTTCGAGTGAGCGGCTTGGTAGCGGTAGACATCCACCACTGAATTTGAGAAAAACAGCACCTCAAAACAAATCTTGATCCTTCTATTGCAAGTGATCTTAATGGCTTGTGCCCTGTAAGACATGAGCGATGAAGACAGGAGTGCGCCCAATGCGCGATGAAGTAAGGGTGGGAGTGGCTAATAACTCCGGGGTTGAGACCCAAAGATACTTCAAATAAGTTTCTGATAGACTTTGGAAGCGCCGGTCTGCTCTCTCTGCTCTTTTGTAGAACTGGTATGCTTTCAGAAAAGCACATGCCTAATGCTCTGATACCACTGTCACAAGACGGACACCACGTGCCAATAGAAAAGAACAGATTGAACAACTTTAAGCACTTCAAATAACAACTGAGCTGAAAGAGATGCACCACACGAGACGCGGAGTAGTGAAGTTCCACCCCAAGAGAGCACTAGCCACAAACGTTGGCGCCCCTTTCGGTATTTCTTTATTATTACTGATTCGCAAAGTACAACAACCAAGGAGTACCTCCTCTGCAATCTACGCGCTGAAGAGTGCCAGAGAGGGCCCTGAAGGCTCATATTTAAAGGTCCAAAGCCTAAAAGCATCAAATATGAAAAGCTGACCCCAAAAAAACACTTTCCTGAAATTTTGAGATTTTCCTAAAAATCTGCTGCGAATTGCGAAACGTCCGTACAGGTGCCACATCATCATATTTTGTTGTGCAAAATCTTCTGAGTGTATTCTACTTCATTTTTTATGCCTTTATGTCAATTGGGCCCCATCGGACGGGATCCCGTAAGTCGGTGGGAACTCTTCTTTAAAAAATATGCCACTCGTGAAGGCTTTGTAAGTTTGTAGAACTTCTTCTGCTGCTTCTTCTTAGGGTTTTGGTCCCTTGGCCGAGATCTGAAGGTTGGCTCCGCTCTTCAGTGGCTTGACACGTCAGCAGTTTGTGACAGCTGCAGCATCGGTGCTATCTCGGACCCCATGAGGATTGTCTCATGGAATGTACAGGGATTAGGAGGACCCCAGTTCCAGCACCAGCGGGGTCGGTTGTGTCAAGAGCTTCAGCGATGCCTTGTGGGTGGTGAGATTGGTATACTTATGTTGCAGGAGCATCATCTTTGTGAGACCCGCATTAGACGTTTTGATCAGCTGCATTTGGACTTGGTGGTATCCAGGGAGGGGTATGTATGACTATTGCGGACTCACGACAGAGCAGGCCATTGTGGGCAAAGGTATTATTGTGCTTGGCAGGGCTCAGTGGATTACTATGCAGGTTCATGGTTGCCTCATGGGCTTCTTGAACGTTTATGCGCCCAATGGGGCAAGTGCACGTGCACAGTTTTGGTCACGCATTGTTGAGTCTCTGCCGCATGCAGAGCAATGGTGTATTGGGGGAGACTTCAACATGCAAGAGGACCCCTCTGACAAGATTGGGGGTAGCCATGCTACTGTACACGGGGCTGAGTTGGCAACTTGGGAGCATCTATGTATGACCTCGAGGATTTCGGATGTTTGGCAGCATTCTGGCTTTGTGAGGCCCCTAGACAGCTTGACCTTCTCTAACTTAGACCGCAGAGTAGGAGGAGTGAATCTATCACTGATAGATCGCTTCTACGCCAAGTGACCACATCTGTGACATGGGTCGATCTGTTTGCATATTGGCAAGGACTTCTTTTTCCGACCATGCACCAATGATACTCACTGTGACTGACAGACAGAGGAGGGGGAGCACGATGCTACGCATCCCTGAGAGGATCTTGTTGGATTCAGAGCAGAGAGCGTGTGGTGGCACTCTGGACAAAGGGCTCGGACACACAGGAATCTCCTGCTGGTAGAGTGGCCTCTGGACTTGCTAAGCTTAGTCGTTTCTTCCTCCAGGAGTTTGTAGCTCGCTTAGCTACAGCTAGGGAGGAGGAGACTCGTCTCCGACGGGGCGTTGCTTCCTTGCAGAGGATGCAAGAGCATCATCCACACAGTTCTTGGGTGGAGGAGCAGTTGCAGCAGGCTCAATGGGAGCTTGCCAACCTTGAGGAGCGGCATCATGAGTTTGCCTTCCATTGACAAGCATCTCATTGGACCCAGGTGGGTGACAGAGCAACTAGGGAGTTCTTTGAGACGGTGGGGCTCCGCCATGCACACACCAGTGTCAGCCAGTTGAGGAGACTCGACGAGTCAATTGCTTCAGAGCCTGAGGACATGCGAGCAGTTGCTACTGCCTTTTATCGAGATCTGTTGTCTGCAGAGCTTCATTCAGAACATCATGATGCATACAGAGAGCAGGTTTGGGCACAGATGCCCTGTCTTGTGACTGAGGAGATGCGCCAGAGACTAGAGCTCCCCCTCCAACTAGAAGAGCTCCATGAGGCCCTTAGAGAACTCCCCCAAGACAGTTGTCCAAGGGAGGACGGTTTGACTCCCAGTTTTCTCTTGGAGTACTGGGACTTGCTTGGTCCAGATCTTTGTAGCACATTTCAGTACATCTTGCACACTCGAGAAATGCCTGACAGCTTGAGTGCGCGCTTTATCTACCCTTGTTCCCAAGGAGGGGGGCTCCTTGGATGAGATTCTACAGTGGCGACCCATCACTATCAACAACTCAGCCTACAAAATTCTAGCAAAGGCTTTGAGTTTGAGGATTCGGCCACTACTAGAGAGCATTATACATGGGACTCAGACAGGGTTTGTCAAGGAGCGTAGTATCCTTAACATCTTCACCTTTTGAGAGGCGTCTACCCTCGCACGTCTTCGAGGCTAGGCTCTGGTGATACTACTTCTCCATTTTGAGAAGGCTTACGACCGAGTTGACTGGGACTTCTTGGAGGGCACTCTTCGCAGGATGGGTTTCTCATATGCTTGGATTAGAGGTGTGTTAGCTCTTTACAGACGTGCACAAAGTAAGGTGCTCTTCGCAGGGGGTAGAGGGGAGCGGTTCATGCTCACACGCTTAATCAAACAGGGTTGTCCTGACTCCTCTAGCCCCCTTCCTCCTTTTGTTCTATGCTGAGGCAATGAGGCTTGAGCAAATTTTTGGTCTCACAATAGGTTGTCTTGCGTGGTTTAGAGCTCCCAATTTGGGGAGACGAGCTACTGGATGCTGAGTTTACCGACGACTCAGCTTTGTACTTGGTAGGCGAGGAGGCCAACCTGCACAGGTGTGAGCAGCCTGAGAGGGGATGTGAGAGTTCGTCACCTCTCTAGCCAATCGTTGCAGATCTACTAGTGTCCCTGTATCTCCAGGGAGTTGATCATACGGAGTGAGTTGTTTTGTGGATATGCCTAGCCTATGTGAGATACTTTTCTCATTTATTGCATGTTCTTGTTGTTTTGCCCTTCCTTTAGTATTGGCAGCATCATATAGCTTGCACCTTGTTTGCCCCAAGCATAATTACCTGGAACGGGAACGGGAGGGCCCGGAACGGGAGGGGAACAGGGAGGAGGAGGGTTGTCACGTGCACATCTAACCTTATGTCCATGTGGACAAGCTACTTCAGGTCTAGGGTTCAGGTCGGCTTCGGAAGTGTTCTGGCACCTTCGTGAGCCTGTGCACAGGCCGTGCATGTCCGGGCACTTACGAGCAGTTACATATCCTCTGGTTGCACACAGCATGATCATCAGCATGACATTCAGTAACCATCATGAGCATTTTACAGTGCACAGAACCCATCTTCCCTATTTATCCATTTTTCACTTATTATTAATAAGTGACTTTGTTGGGAAACTGGGTAGGGCAAATTTGCTAAGTTAATGTAAAAGAAACCTGGCAATCACTCGGTAGAAGCAGAAGAAACCAAGAGAGCACGGGTAGACTCTACAGCAGGCCCTCTAGTGATTCTCCTCAGCAAGAACCTCAACAAGACCAACGTTTTCAACAAGCACCTTCAGCCCTAGAGCCAGGAATTTCAGCATTCAGCGGTTGCAGATCAGCCAACCGGTGTTTTCTATCAGCCTGCATCAGCGTTTTCGGTCAACCAGCAGCAGCGTTTTCAGCAGACTGTACCAGCCAGCCTCAGCGTTTTTCAGTAGCGTTTTCAGCCAAATATAGCAGCTTTTTCAGCCTCTGAAGTCAACATTTTCAGCCAGCAGTCATCAACATCGTCGTCATCGCCCTCGCTGTCGCCGTCGTCCCCGACTTAGACCATCATTGCATCATAGCATCAAGAACTTGATCAGCACCTGTGTACCAGATTTGTGCAATCAATAGCATAGATTTCTCTCACCATTGAGAGAGGGGCCCTTGGAGGAGGGTTCGACAATAGTCCGGTGTCGTATTCTTCTCTCTATCTCTCTCTCAATCTCAGCACCTTCATTCACAGTGTTATTCACTTTGTTTGTGATCATTGCACTCTCTCACTAAAGGAACGGAAGGCTCTCCCTTCCGTAAGTAAAAGGAAGCACTCATCTTGAGCAAAGTTCAACATTCACTTCCGCTGCACCTTACATTGGTATCAGAGCTTTGGCAGTGTTCTGTATCACTCAAAGAACCACAAGAAATTTTTTGCTTGTTGCGGTCGCACATAACCCAAGTCCACTTGGGCGTGTCAATTCGTAATCGTGTTTTTGAAGAGTGACAGGAAACCCAAGAAAGAAGGGCTTGTCTGGCCTCCCCTCGTTCCTCTTTTCACTCATTGAGAGCGGACCGTGCACTTAGCAGCCGGCCAATCGACGTGAGGTGGGAAAAAGCAACCTTGGTGTGAGCGCAAGGCCGCCAAGGGGTACACCCGCAAGGACGAGTCAAGCTCGGGTAAGAGAAAAGCCTTCTCTAACACAAATTGTAAGCTGAAGAACCTCAAGAACCCAATAACAACAAGACCCCACGTTCCTCGCGGACGTAAGCAACCAAGATCTCAGTGTATGGTCATTACCCAAAGTGGAATGGATACTTTGCATGAAGGTGATGAGCATGGAGGTGGTAAAGAAGAAATTTCCCTACCAAGAGGTTTTTCCGACCCTCCCCTTTCCCCATCTACGCCACGGTTTGCACCAAATCCTATGGAGTCTTTGGTCAAGTCGATGATGGACATGATGCTACAACAAGAGACGCAACACGCCACCTTTGATCGCGAGCACGAGCAAGCGCGCTTGGCGGCCGAAGAACGAAGGGTAGCCTTGGAGCGTGAGCAAGCATGCATGGCGGTCGAAGAAAGATGAGCGGCCTTGGAATTAGAACGTGAGGCGCAGAGAGACCAGCGCATGCAAGAGTTGGTCCTACAAGTACTCACCTTGAACTCCGAGCCACTCAAGGATGTGGGCGAATCATCAAGTTGCTCAAGTCGAGAAGCGGATTCCAACAACCCCGTCACTGAGAAGTTGACATTCAGTAAGTATGACGGTAAGATGGATGCTAATGTTATTCATTCTTGGTTGCATCAATTTAATGCTTATTTTGCGACAACTAAGAAGACAGGAAATAGCAAAGTTTTGACGGCAGCCATGTATCTTGCCGGTAATGCCATTGATTGGTATCAAGCGTGGCAAGAGGAGCAATTGGCCGCGCACCTAGAGGAAGCCGAGGAAGGCGTGCCCCTTTCTTTCAATTGGGCCAACTTCCAAGACAAGCTCAAGGCAAGGTTCTTGCCACCTGTCACGTGACACATCCAACCGTATTGTGTCCGTGGACAAGCTACAGCATAGCAAGGGTTCAGTTCAATCAGTCTAGATTAGCAAGTAATCTGGCACTTTTATGAGTCTGTTCGCAGACTATGCAAGTCCAGTCACTTAGTGTAGATGCATATCCTCTGGTTGCACACAGCATGATCATAAGCATTCCCATCAGATCCATCAGAATCCTTCAGGGGAATTTTCCAATGCATTTAGCCTATTTTCCCTATTTTTGACATTTTTCACTTATTATTTTTAAGTGACTTTTATTGAAAAGTAGGTAGGGCAAATTGAGTAAGTTTGTATATAAGCAAACCTAGACTAGCACTAATTGGCAGAAGAGGCAGCAGGCGCACCTTGCTCAATAGGCAACTTCTCAGCAAGACCAACCCCCGCGACAACTCTGGCGTTTTCTCTCAACAGAAGGCCTAGCGTTTTTGCACCAGATCAGCCAACGTTATTGCAATTGCAGATTCCCCGCGACAGTAGACAGCAAATCAGCCCTAGCGTTAGCAGATTCCCATAGCAACACAACAGATTGTCTAGCGTTAGCAGATTTCCCTGCAAGGTCAGTTTTCAGCCCTAGCGTTTTTGGTTGCAGGTCAACCTCAGCGTTTTTGCAGATCATTCCGACAGAATCAACCATAGGACCAGCGTTTTCAGTTTTCAGCCTTTAGCACTCGCAGATCGCACCTTCCCACAGCAGTTCCTCGCCGCACGGTGGGATCCATCGAAGTTTGCAGTTTCAGCCTGGAAAACGCAGATTTCAGCATCTGCGTTTTTAGCGCGTCGTCGTTGCATCGTCGTCATCGACATCGTCACCAACATAGTGTCAGAATTCAGCAGATAAAGATTTGCAGATTTCAGCCCTTAGCATTTTCAGATTTCAGCCCGTCTCGTCGTCGTCCTCATCGTCGTCGACACCGTCGGCAAGTCCAAGCATTGTAGAGATTTGTGCAATCATAAGTAGACCGCTCTCGCCATAGAGAGTGGGGCCTTCGGAGGAGGGTTTTACAACGTCTCTAGTGTCGTATTCTCTTCTCTATCTCTTAGTCTCATGCACTTCCATTCACTGTGTCCACTCACTTTGTTTGTGTCCATTGCACTCTCTCACTAAAGGAACGAAAGGCTCTCCCTTCCGTAAGTAAAAGGAACCCTTGAGCACAATTCGGAGCACTCATCTTGAGCAAAGTTCAACATTCATTTCGTTGCACCTTACACCACCTCAATACCTAGCGCGGTTAAAGAAAGATTGGCGCAATCTCAAGCAAAATGGTACCCCAGTCATGTCTTTTTCTAACCATGTTTTGCAGCTTGGCACCCAATTACGCAAATCAGATGCGAAGCGCAAAGAGGCTTTTATTTTCGGGTTGGACGACTATATCAGGTTTGATGTCGAAGTCTTCGATTCCGTAGATCTCAACAAGGCGGTAGCGATTGCTCTCGCACAAGAGATGAAACACAACAAGGGAAAGCCTAAAGAGAACAAGTCTTCTCACACTACCTCTCAGACTCCTCAGAACCCACAAAACGGTAAGAATGGTAACTCTTCTAGCCAATCTTCCTATAGTCCTTCGAAAAAGAACTCTCAAAATGTATCTAAGGGTAAGCTAAAGCACCTGCTAAACCTAAGCTAACCCCGGATGAGAAAGCCGCACAAGGAATTATAGCAGGATACATAACTGTTGATGAACAAGTGATTTATGCTAAGAAAGGTAGATGTTATCAATGTCACGTCAAGGGTCACATTAAGAAGGACAGCCCCACCTAAAGAACCCAAAGCACCAACAACTACCACAAGCACTTTAATTAACCAATCCGAGTCTTCACATGTTTCTGACATACACACTGATGAGTCTCTCTTTAAATGTTATGGTCATGTGAAGGGTCAGTGTTTTGTCATATTGTTTGATTCAGGCAGTATGCATGATGTGGGCTCTCTCTACAAGAGAGGCACCAATCACATCATGCATACTGCCTGAATCAAACAATATGACAAACGCTGACCCTTCACATGACCCGCGTAGAGGTTAGCCACACATCTCCTCTCGAGGTGTCAGACTTTGCTCCCGGTATGGACTCTCTCATTACGTAAGAGTGCCTTGACGTGTTGTTTACAGTCCAACAGGCTGCCTTCCGTAGAGAATTTGTCATGTCTCCTCTCTCAGGATGTGATATGATTTTGGGCATTAGATGGTTTCGTGAGCATAACCCTCTCATTGATTGGGCGGACAATACTCTCACTCTAAATGCCAAAAGTGACTCTCCCATGATCATTCGTGGTGAGGAGGGTCTGCATTCTTTGCCTCTCATTTCTCATGTGCAGGTGAAGCTTGAATTATGAAGAGGAGCACAAGTGGCATTCATCTATGCCTCTCCAGTTACCCAGAGCATTCAGGCTCTAGACATGTATTCAACTTTGTTTACCAAGTTTAAGCATCTCTTTTGCCACGATGATCTTCCACCCCGTCTCCCACCCGAGCGGCCGGAGGACCATCGCATCGAACTCACGGAGGGGGCATAGCCTGTCAGTAAGGCTCCCTACCGTTTGAACAAGACTTAGGAAGAAGAGTTAGAGCGGCAACTCACGGAGTTGGTGGCCAGGGGATTTATACGTCCTAGTGTAATTCCTTTTGCTGCTCCTATTTTGTTTGTCCGCAAGAAGGATGGTTCGTCTCGTTTGTGTGTTGATTACAGAGCATTGAACAAGATGACAGTCAAGAACAAGTTTCCAATGCCTCGCATTGAGTATATCCTCGATAGGCTCAACGGGGCAAAGGTTTTCAGTAAGGTCAATCTCAAAAGTGGATACCATCAGGTAAGGGTATTCAAAGGCGACATCTACAAGATTGCTTTTCGCACGGAGAAACGGCAATGAGAGTATGTGATTATGCCTTTTGGATTGGCAGGTGCCGTGGGTACATTCAACCGTCTCACGATAGACTGTTTTGGCGATATGGTTGATGTATGTGTGTTCATCTTTCTTGACGATATTCTCATTTTTTCTGCATTGTGGGAACAACATGAAAAGGATGTAGAAAGGGTATTAACCCGTTTGGATGAGTGTCAGCTGTACATTGCAGCTAAGGAATTTGAGTTTTTTTCAGTTACTTATCTGGGTTATATCATTTCTGCAGAAGGCGTCGAGCTAGATCCCGCCAAGGTGGAACAGGTACGTAATTGGGATTTGCCCAAAACTGCATATGATGTGCGTTCTTTTCTTGGTTTATCTCAAGCATATAGTTCGCACATAGAGATATTGCCATGCATTGCTGCACCCATGACCGATGTTTTGAAAGGGGTAAAGACTCGCCGACAGTGCGTGGATTTGCTCGAGACAACCATTGAGGCTTTTGCAACTCTCAAGGTTGCGGCGACAGAAGCGCCATGTCTTATCTTTGCCTCTTGAAATGACCCCTTTGAGGTATATGACGGATGCGAGCAATGTCGCCATAGGTGTTGTGCTTCAGCAGCATGGCCGTCCAGTTGCATTCCTTCGTCGCATTCCTTAGTCGGAAGCTCAATAGTGCAGAAAAGAACTATTTAGTTTATGATAAAGAACTTTTGTCTGTTATTCACTCTCTTAAGCATTGGAAACATTTTCTGTATGGTAGAGAGTTCACAGTTCGCATAGATCACCAAGCCCTCAAGTGGCTCTAGTTTATGCCTAGTGCACATTGGAGTGATCGCCAAGCACGGTCACAATTTTTTTAGCAATTTAGAGGTTTGATTGAGTATGTGCCTGGAAAAGCTAACCCTGTTGCAAATGCGTTAAGTCGCAAAGGACAGATTTGGGCTCTTGACCAGGGTGTGTCTTTCGATAGCATGAAGAACCAGTATGCAGATTCCGAGTTTGGTAAGCAATGGTTACAGGCTCTTGCTTCCCAAGGGCCAAGCAACTATCTCATTCGTGATGGTTTGTCGTATTTTCGTCACCGTCTATGTGTGTTGCCCTCTCTTAGGACAACCGTATTGCACGATGCACATGACTCTCTCACGGGTGGGCACAGGGGAATGAACACCACTCTAGAAAAAATAGAAAGATTCTTTTATTGGCCTAAAATGCGAAAGGATGTGTTTCATTATGTCACACAGTGTACCATTTGTCAAAATGTTAACGCTCCTCGGGGTAAGCAGCAAGGCCTCTTGCTTCCACTGCCTATTCCCGATGGACCTTTTCAGGATATTTCCATGGATTTTGTGACTAACCTTCCACCTAGTTTGTATTCAAGGAACACTCAATGTTTGACAATTGTTTACCATTTCAACAAGTTTTGCATGTTGATTCCTTGTGAGGCCACAGTCACCGCACAAGATGTAGTACGGTTTTTCATAAAGCATTGGTACCCCCTCTGTGGTTTGCCAAAGTCGATTGTTTCAGATAGGGATATTAAGTTCACGTTCAATTTTTGGCGTGCACTCTTTGAAAATTTTGACGCTAAGTTGAATTTTTCATCGGCTTTTTATCCACAGTCAGATGGTCAAACAGAGATTTACAACCAGTTGGCTTTTGATGTTTTAAAGTCATATGTGCATGATCAGCAATCTCAATAAGAGCTGTATCTCCCATTGATTCAAGTTATTTTGAATGACTCTTATTCCTCTGCCATTGGTAGAACTCCGTATGAGGCAGCTTTTGGACGTCCGTTCCAGTCACTTTTGACTCGCTTGGTCAGTCCAATGCCTGATGCTAATGTTGAAAGTCGGTCGTTGGATGAGATTTCTGAGAGTGTGAAGCTTCGGCTAAGCAAGGCTCAGGAGTCTTATTCACGGCAGGCCAACAAGCATCGTCAAGATGATTCTATCAAGGAAGGGGATTGGGTGTATTTAAGAATCATGAAGCAATGTCTTAAGCAAGTTGGAAAGAAATGTCCTAAGTTGTCTTTCCCAAGGTATGGTCCATTTCCTGTCATTAAAAAAGCTCAATAATAAGGTTTCAATGAAATTGCAATTGCCTAACTCATAGTCAATGTACAACGTTTTCCATGTTTCTTGGTTGAAAGTGTTTCAGGGAACACCTCCGAAGGACATTTCCGAAGAAGAAGAGCCGGAGATCATCGATGAAGCAAAAGTCATGGAGCCGGAACAAGTGTTGTTGCATCGGTTTCGCCATGGCTCAAAGAAGCAAGTCAGACAGTACTTTTTGAAGTTCAAGGATCGAGGAACCCACGAAGCAGTGTGGGTCGATGAAGAGTTTTTCAAAGATTACCCAGAGTTGTTGGCAGACTACAAGGAAGCCATGCAGCTCGGTACCAGTACCTCACTTTGAAAAGGAGGGGATGTCACGTGCACATCTAACCCTATGTGCATGTGGACAATCTACTTCAGGTCTAGGGTTTAGGAAGTGTTCTGGCACCTTTGTGAGCCTGTGCGCAGGCCGTGAATGTCGAGGCACTTAGAGTAGTTGCATATCCTCTGGTTGCACACAACATGACATTCAATAACCATCATGAGCATTTTACAGCGCAAAGAATCCATTTCCCCTATTTATCCATTTTTCACTTATTATTAATAAGTGACTTTGTTGGAAAACTGGGTAGGGCAAAATTTGCTAAGTTAATATAAAAGAAACCTGCCAGTCACTCACTAGAAGCGAGAGAAACCAAGAGAGCCCAGGCAGACTCTGCAGCAGGCCCTCTAGTGATTCTCCTGAGCAAGAACCTCAGCAAGATCAGCGTTTTCAACAAGTACCTTCAGCCCTAGCACCAGGAACTTTAGCATTCAGCGGTTGCAGATCAGCCTACACCAACGTTTGCAGATCAGCCAACCAGCGTTTTCTATCAGCCTGCATCAACGTTTTCTGTCAACCTGCAGCAGTGTTTTCAGCAGACTGTACAAGCCAGCCTCAGCGTTTTTCAGTAGCGTTTTTCAGCCAGATATAGCAGCATTTTCAGCCAGCAGTCATCAGTTTTGACAACAGTCTGGTGTCGTATTCTTCTCTCTATCTCTCTCTCAGTCTCAGCACCTTCATTCACAGTGTTATTCACTTTGTTTGTGTGATCATTGCACTCTCACTAAAGGAACGGAAGGCTTTCGCTCTCCCTTCGTTAAGTAAAAGGAACCCTTGAGCACAATTCGGAGCACTCATCTTGAGCAAAGTTCAACATTCACTTCCGCTGCACCTTACAAGGGTGTAAGGTGCAGGATTGGGAACGGGGCCGGAACGGTCGACTTAAGTAAGGCTTGAATTACCTCCATTCAGCTTAGTCCCAAATCAACTCCTAAACAACCCCAATTCAGTTTGGGTTGCGTTCCGCCTGTTCCCTGTTACAATGGCTCCAAATCTACGGTGTTTTTTGTATTTGCCAATGTCAATGGTTTCCCACCTCGAGCTGGTTCCACCTTTTTCCAGTTTTGGTCTCTATTTCTGGCTCCTATGGTACTTTTGAAAGTCGAGCAACAAAGGAGTTCCGACATAGGAAAGGGAAGCACCTTGGTTTGTATCTGTTCATCGCTAGTGTCAATGCCACTATTTTGCGCGCTCTCTCTCTCTCTCTCTCTCTCTCTCTCTCTCTCTCTCTCTCTCTCTCTCTCTCTCTCTCTCTCTCTCTCTCTCTCTCCGCGTGATCCTTTTGCTGTCACAAACCGGTGACGTGGCATGCCCGGACACACCCACACTAGCTGGCAACAGGCTCGTGAAACGCGGAAACAGTGCTGACGTGGCAGTCCCAGATTTTCCCGCGCAAAACGTGGAGACATGCTGACGTGGCACAGTGTACAGATTCCCTGCTTTTGCGCAGCAGCTGCTGACGTGGCAAAGCATACAGAAAAGCAGATTTTACGCTGCTAAGAATTACTGGCTACTTTTATCTCAGTTGCTTTAATTTTAGAAGCTTTTGATTACCTGCTTTTGGGGCTCTGCTTTTGGGCATCCCTTGTAACTTATAAATAAGTGGGCAAGGCCCTCACTTCTCAAAGCATCTGGATGTACTTTGAGAGTGAGAACCCTCCCACTCTCTTGTACTTTGAACACACATTAATACAAAATAAATACCGAAAGGGGCGCCAGTCTTTGGGGCCAATATCTCTAGGCACGGAACTCCGCCGGGCCGTGTCGAATCAAGTGTGAATTGTAAACTGTTTTGAAGAGAATCTCTGCTATGTCGAGGTAGAATCTTGACTTGGGAGTGTCCAAGTTTGTTACAGTGGTATCAGAGCACGGCCGATTTCTCTTCTACCGGGAAATCCGATCCTTTTCTCGCGACACTTATGGATTCCAACAAAGAACAGTAGACTTCCTCTGCATCTGGGGATGCGGGAAGAGATCACGAAGAAGATTCGCATGAAGCGTACGGCCCACCTCGGCCTACTCAGACAGAGATTGAAGAGATGGAACGTCGACAATTGGTGGACGACGCGACAAAGATGATGATCAACATTGCGAAGAATCCAAAATTTGCAAAATTTTCGACTCAGACATCCTTCCTTCGAAGAAGTGCACGCCCAGTGGCAAAAGGCCACAGAGCCACCCATCAAACCGGCACTCAAGAAACCTCTTGCTCCAAGGATGTTTACAGAACAAGAATTGGAAGAGGTGGTTGATGCACGGATTAGTCAGCTTTTTGACGCGAACAACAAAGCCAAAAAGCACGACAAAAAGCAGAAGAAAGGAACCGACTTCTCGGGTTATTTGGATCGTCAATCTACTTTTGCCTCTACAAGAGAGCAGAAGAAGCGTGTTCGATTTGAAGGAGTATCCAGTTCTTCTTCTTCTTCTTCTAACAGTTCTTCTAGCTCTTCTGACTCGAGCGAAGAAGACAAGAAAGGGAAAAAGCGAAGCAAAAAGCAAAGCTTCGAAAAGGGCAAGAAAAAGGCAAAGAAGCCTAAGTTTCGCCCAGTTTGGCAGCTCTACAGAAGACTCATCCTCAGACAGCTTGGACTCCGACGATCACAGATTTTACGCAAAGAAAAAGCATTTCTATAAAGCCGAGTAGTATGACTTTCTCGAAGATAAAAGCAAGAATTAAAGAAGGTGGACAGTCAATTAAGTTTGACACTTTTTTTGGATTCCAAGATGCTTCGAGGGTTTTGGCCTTCATACAACAGTTTGATATAGCTTTCTCTAGAGTGCATTACTCAGAGCACTCCAAGATTCGGAGGGCTACCTCTTTCTTCAAGGGAAATGCTCGAACATGGTGGTCCGCTCTTCTACTCAACAAGGAAGCGCCAGTTAAATGGCTGAAATTCAAAAGGCTTTTTATTTCTTCTTGGCCAACTCGGGAGTACGAATGTCACAAACTGCTGACGTGTCAAAGCCCTGAAGAAGGGAGTCAACTTGCAGATGTCGGCCAAGGGGCCTAAACCCTAAGAAGAACAAGTAACAGAAGAAGAAGTCCTACCAACTTATGGGGACCCCGTCTGATGGGGCCCCAAGTGACATAAAGGAAATAAAGCAGGACCCACATACACACACAAGAAATTGCGTAGCTGGTGATGACGTGGCGGATTTCAGAAAATTGCGTTGACATGATGACGTGGCGAGCTGTATGGATTTCCGTGATTTACGCTGGCAGCTTTTTGGCATTGCTTTTGGACCAGGAGCTTTTGAGTTTGAAGGCTTTTCATGTAAAACTGCTTTTGGGGCCTAGGGCCTTTAAATATGAGGCTAGGGCTCATTCTCTGGCATGCTTCCTGGAGAAGGTGCAGAGTCTAGATTACTGGCTTGTATTGAGTTGATGCAATATAAAGAAATACCGAAAGGGGTGCCAAGGTTTGGGGCCAATACTCTCTGAGATGGAATTCCGCCACTCCATGTCGCGTGTTTCTCTCTATTTCTCAGTTAAGTTGTTATTGAAGTGCTAAAAGTCTGTTCAATGTGCTAAAAGTCTGTTCAGTCTGTTCTTTTCTATTGGCATGTGGTGCACGTCTTGTGACAACGAACGAGATATACGAACTGCTTGGAATCAACTTCGGATGACCAAGAGAGATTCTTTGGACGCTTATTGCGAGAGATTTTGGAGCTCTTTTCTACCAACCTCTTCATTTAAGAAGATCTCGTTTAAAGAACAGATTGAGCGGTTTTGCTACGGACTTCCTACAGAGATCCGAGATCACTACTTAGAACAAAAGTCAGATTCTATTCAAGAATTGATGGGTCATGCGAAACGGGGTTTTGTCATACATTCAAGCAATCTGACTTACCCCACAGATGAGATCGTGACTCAGAGAACCGAACAGACTTCTAATAATGAAAGTAGAAAGAAGAGGAGCCCCCAAGAAAAGAAAGATAAGGATTCACGACCCCGGCTCACTCTTCGGGAAATGGCCAACTACATCAAAGAGGGGAAGTGTTTTGGATGCGGGGAACATGGGCACATCTCCGTGAAGTGCCCTAAAAAGGCACAACAAGAACAGAATAAAGAAAGGCCAGAGTGTTCGAAAGCAGCTGAGGAACGTGGACGAAAAGGCAAGATGAAAGCAGGACTGGTTCCGGATTGCATGGGTATTGACCCAAGCACAATTGATGAAAGTACAGAACTTTGTCGAGCTTGGGGCAAAGTGAAAGATCAAGAAGCCCTGATTTTCTTCCATGGAGGAGCCAAGGCCAACTTCATTTCACCTCAATTGGCGGCGCGGCTCGAGATTACACCCGATCAGATGGGACCACAAGCAGAGGCAGTTCTAGCAGCACCCGGCACGGACGTGGCCATTACACCTGTCATTGGCAAACTTCGGTTGCATTGTCAGGAGTATTTGGGGCACGAGGACTTCTACATAATGCCCTTGGAAGGTTATGATGTCCTCCTGGGAGTCCCTTTGTACCATAAGAACAACGCCGTGGTCGATTATCAGGCGAAGAAAGCGACATTGACTACTGAAAAGGGTCGAAACATTGTACTTGATGTGAAACTTAAGGGCGAGTCTGTCACTATTGTATCGACTTCGGTTGTTTCGAAATTAATAAAATCCAGCCTGTTTGATTACTCGATCTTTTTGAAAGAGTTGAATGATCAATATACGACAAATATGTCTGAACTTGATAAAGAACGCCAAGATTTTCTCCATGCTTTTCTGAGGGCCTGCCAAGCGAGCTACCACTAGCTCGTCCTGAGGATCATACCATTGATCTGATACCTGGACGCACACCACCGAACTGGCCACCTTACCGTGTGAGTCGAGCTCAGAATGAAGAGATTATGAACCAAGTGAAAGACCTCTTGTAAAAGGGTCTTATCCAGCCAAGTACTTCACCTTACTGCTCTCCGGTGTTGTTGGTTTTGAAGAAAGATGGATCTTGGAGAATGTGCATTGATTATAGAGCTCTCAATAAAATCACCATCAAGAACAGATTTCCGATTCCTAGGATCGATGATATTCTTGACTAACTACAGGAATCCTCTTGTTTCAACAGGATCGATTTGAAGAGCGGATATCATCAAATCCGAATCGCGCCGGGAGATGTCTACAAGACAGCTTTTCGGACGACCTTTGGTTTATTTCAATTTTTGGTGATGCCTTTTGGCCTTACCAATGCTCCAGCAACCTTTAACCGAATGATGGACAAGATTTTTAGATAGTACAGATCTTTTGTTGGCACTTTCTTTGATGACATTATTGTCTTCTCCAAGGATGAGGCAGAACTAGCGAACATCTGCTACACGTCTTTCAGGCATTACGGGATCACAAGTTAGTGATCAATGCAAAGAAGAGTGAATTTTTCTTATCAGAGATACACTTTTTGGGACACATTGTCTCAGTAGTAGCAGGAGCGTAGATGAACCCGGCCAAGATTGAGACTATACGTGATTGGCCCGATTTGAAGAATGTCCATGAAGTTAGAAGCTTCTTGGGCTTATGTTTCTTACTACCGGCGGTTCATTAGAAAGTTTGCAGAGGTTGCTTCCTCTTTGCATATTTTGACACAAAAAGGAGTCCCTTTCTCGTGGGGACCCACAGAGGTGACTGCCTTTCAGACTTTGAAAGAGAAATTGACTACGGGACCAATTTTGACTTTGCCAGATCTGCAGAAGTCATTTGAGGTATATTGTGATGCTTGTGGTCGGCGGTCCTAATGCAAGAAGGCCATGTCATTGCCTATGAGAGCCGATTGTTTTCAAGGCCGGAATTGACAGCACAGATATATGAGAAAGAGCTTTTGGCAGTTATCCATGCTCTTACTCAGTGACTACATTACCTACTCGGAGCCGATTTTAGGTTTTCACAGATCACCAGAGTTTACACTACTTCTTGTCACAGAAGCAGCTATCGGAAAAGCAGAAGCGGTGGGCGAACATCTTGTCACAATTTCACTTCCAGATTGTCCATGTGCAGGGACATAAGAACTTGGTGGCAGATGCTTTGTCCCGAAAGCCGTTGGCCTTGGCTATTTCCGCGATACATCATAGAAGCTTCAAGGATATGGTCGATCTGTACACCACAGATCCAGATTTTGCAGATGTATTCCATCGAATACAGAATGGGGAGGTAGTAGCCGGATATTCCATTTGGGATGATTACTTGACGAAGAAAACGATGTTGTGCATTACACAGCCGTTGAGGGAAAAGGTTCTAACCGAATGCCACTGTCCACCATTTTCGGGCCACCGCGGCATTGATACCACCTTGAAAGGTGTGGAGAGATACTTCTTTTGGCCGAGACTCAAGAAGGACGTGGACGATTTTGTACGCAGATGCTTGGTATGCCAAAGGTCAAGTTTGACAGGCATAAAGCACAAGGATTGTTACATCCTTTGCCCATTCCCACCCGCCCCTAGGAAAGTATTGCTATGGATTTCATTTTTTATCTCCCGAAGACAGAGAGTGGGCACGATGGTATCTGGACCATTATTGACAGATTTAGCAAGCAAGCTCATTTCATTCCAGTGAAGAAAACAGTCAAGCCGGATCACTTAGCGAGACTGCTCATTGCCCAGATATTCAAATTACATGGCATGCCTGAGACAATTGTCTCTGACAGAGATCCCCAATTCATGAGTTTGTTTTGGAAGGCTATTTGGGAGAACATTGGCACGCGGTTATAGTTCTCGTCATCTTCCCACGCAGACAGATGGGCGATCTGAGATAGCAAATTCAATCGTACTGGATTTATTGAAGTCTTACATCTCGGATCAGAAGACTCAATGGGAAAGGTTTTTACCTTTGCTGGAATTTGCCTACAATAACATGTTTCACTCTTCGACGGGGAAGGCACCATATGAGATTATTGACGGTGCTCCGAAGGTTCCACCCTTCTTAAGCACAAAAGATAAGATTTTTGAAGCCGGCTAGTACACGAGGGACGACACTGCTTTTGCCAAGGTCCGCGAGGCTTAAGAGAAATCTCAAGAAAGACACAAAAAGGCAGCAGATCGACACCGTCACGATTTGAAATTAAAAGAAGATGATTGGGTGCTCTTACGTTTTGAGAAGGCACGCCTGAGAAAGAAAATGGGAAAGGAGCGGCTTTTTCCAAAGCTTAGCATGAGATACTATGAACCTTTCCAGATAAAAGAAAAGATAAATGATGTCTCCTTTAGACTGAAGCTGCCCGATACTTGGAGAATTCACAATGATTTTCATGTGAGTCTCTTGAAGCCTTTTAAAGGCGATGTGCCCAATGATGGGGAGCCAGATGAGCAACCCGAAGTGGAGGAAAGCGAGGAGATACTCGTCCCAGAACAGATACTGGCACATAAAGATAGAAAGATAAAAGGTAAAGTGATAAGGCGGTTCTTGGTTAAATTCAAGAACTATCCCGCATTGGATGCGAAGTGGATGGAGGAGGAGGACCAGGCAGATACTCCTCAGATTGTGAACCTTTACCTTGAAGCATTCGGTTTAGCATAGTCTACTCCGATAGAACCCCGATTTCAGCATGGGCAGATCTAGTGCAGTGGGTATGCACAAGAGGGGAGTCACTTCACTCCTTTGTCGACAGATTGCCCCGATACCTTGATTTGATATAAAGTCATTGATGTCCCTTTGGGTTTCAGGGATAATGCTGAGCTGACAGTATTTTGTTGTATGACTTTATGAATTGGAATTCCCGATAATGAAAATGATACTGATTGATTTGTACTTGACTTTGTTTAAGTGCAGGAACTGATAGACGAAATGACTGCAGCATTTCGGTCTCATAAATCTCTATACACATGATTGCAATATGGATTAGTTAATCGGGCATCTGAAAGGTCCCGACTGGATCTAGATGCGATTGCTAAATACATTGCCGATTAATCATGGTCTGAGATTTGGAATGATATTTGAATGTGATTTGTCATGTGATGTCATGTGGTGTCAAGTGATGTCCTGTGATGTGATTGTCGATTGGTACATGTGCTAGATGTGTTGTTCCTAGTGCGTCGGTACTAACAGTCAGTGTCTGCTAAGACAGTTTATGGCCTCTGTCTATTTTGCAGGCGTAATCGAGGGCGATTACAATGCTTTCAAGAGGGGGTTATGTCACAAACCGGTGACATGGCATGCCCGGATACACCCACATTGGCTGGCAGCAGGCCCGTGAAACGCGGAACAGTGCTGACGTGGCAGTCCCGGATTTTTCGAGGTAAAAAGCGGAGACAGGCTGACGTGGCACAGTGTACGAATTCGGCTGCTGACGTGGCAAAGCGTACGGAAAAGCTGAATTTACGCTGGCTGAGAATTACTGGCTGCTTTTGGCTCAGTTGCTTTAATTTTAGAAGCTTTTGATTACCTACTTTTGGGGCTCTGCTTTTGGGCATCCCTTGTAACTTATAAATAAGTGGGTAGGGCCCTCACTTCTCAGAGCATCAGGACACAGAGTCTGAGAGTGAGAACCCTCCCACTCTCTTGTACTTTGAACACAGATTAATACAAAAAGAAATACTGAAAGGGGCGCCAGTCTTAGGGGCCAATATCTCTAGGCACGGAACTCCGTCGGGCCGTGTCGAATCATGTGTGAATTGTGAACTGTTATGAAGTGAATCTCTGCTCTGTTGAGGTAGAATCTTGACTTGGAGTGTCCAAGTTTGTTACATTTTGCACCTATTGCCGCGCTTTTTAGATATACTTGTCCATCTTCCGCTGCCACTTCCAAAAACATGCAAGCAATTTCCCATACACATGATAAAGTGATATGTCAAGTACCCTTGGGAGAGAAAATTTCACCCACTTTTGGCAAAGCACTCTACGTCAGCTTCCTAGAATTGCATGGAAGGCAAGTAACAAAGCTCATGTTTTCTGAATGCTCTATAGAAGAATTAGGATGCATTTCCCTCATGAAATCAAAGTACTTTTTGATGTTTTCTTGAAGAGGATGATTTCACAATCAAGACTCTATCCTCGGGTATGAAATCCATGAAAGTTAAGTGCTCCTTTTTAGAATGTGACTACTAGTTTACATGGTTTTGAGTTAATAATAGCACTCAAGCTAGATTTAGTAAAAGAGAATGATAGAAGGCTATTAAGAAAATCCAAAAGCTCTAAAAAGAGGGGAGCAAGGGTGTTCTGCATGCAAAAGTCTATCACAAACTGCTGACATGTCAACCACTGAAGACCCAAAGGGTTAAGACTCCTTGAGCCTAACCCTAGCCCAACTCAAAGGAATCGACGGAGGGGACTAAACCCTAGCAGAAGAAATCCTCACCAACTTACAACCAAGTGGCCTAAAGACACAAAAGAGGTTAGGATTTAAAAGTCCTAACCCAACTTACACGAACCATCCGAAAGACCTAAACCGTCAAAATACAGCAAAACACACACATACACACACAAAGATTGTGCATCCAAGATGATGACATGGCAGCTGTACGAACGCCCCGTGTTTTGCGCAACCCTGTGCCGCGTGACAACGTTATACAGACCACCCTTTGGGTGCTAGCTTTTGGACCGAAGGCTTTTGGAACTTATTGCTTTTTATGTAACTGCTTTTGGATGGGCCTAGGGCCTTCAAATATGTGTTGTGGGCTCTTTCAAGGCAGTCTACTAGTGGAAGATGCACAGCAAAGCCACAGAGTTGTACCTTCTTAGAGCAATATAAAGAAACACCGAAAGAGGCGCCATCGTTTGGGGCCATTGCAATCTCGGAGTGGAACTCCGCCACTCCATGTCTCGTGTAGTTCAATTGTTTTGAAGTGCTAAAGGTCTCTCACAATCTATCTTTTCAATTGGCATGTGGTGCCCGTCCCGTTTCAATGACTCGCTCCGTCTGAGAAGCAAACAACCGTACGTGTAGGACAACCCCTTCACAAAAACTGCCATAAATTCTACACCGGTTGTAAGAATCCTGTAACACAAGGACTCAAATGAAAGCTCTCTTCGAACTCTTCACATTCAGGGTAAAGGGTCTATTATTTTCTGCAACAAACTTTTTGGATAGGTATCCTCGAGAGAAGCTTATAGAGAAGGACCGGAAGACTATTGGCGAGGATGCAAGAAATGTCCCTTGTGATTAATGTAGATTAGTAAGAACACCTTTATGATCATGTGATCATAAGAGTTGCAAGAAGCTGCTAGGTATGCATCACAAGTGCCAGGCAATGATGCGTTGGTTCTTATGATGGTGTTTAATCCACACAAAGTTGTATTTATACTTTATGTAAGCTTCAAGTAATATAAAGAGCCGAGGTGTCTTGGTTCTTATGATGGTATCTAATCCAAGTACATGATTCACACAAAGTTATATTTAGTCTTTATGTAAGCTTCAAGTAATACAAAGAGCCCCGGGGGGGGGGGGTTCCATTCTTACCCTCAATATTGTGTCCTATCTTCTCTCTCCAAGCTATCTTTAAGTTGGTGTTTATGTAAGCAATTGTCTCCTTTTGTCAATTTATTTATGGTTTAAAGATGATGTTATGAATCTCTGATCAATTATGTGAGTGATCGTGGCAGTCTATTTCTCCCAAATTTTGTTACACAAAAGACACATAAAAGTAAAATATTGATCTTGAAATGCATGCGAGACATCAAGAAGTGGTTTGAAAGAGGATATGCAACACACTTGCTTCATGATGCATTAGTAGACTCTACAGTGAATGAGGCTTTCCTACAATGCCATTGTAACACGATAGGCACAAAATCCAGAGGCTCCCGTTTTACGCATTACACCACCTACATTGCCCCAACTATCAAAAGGATGTTCTTCTCAAAGAGAGGAGACCATACTCACCCATACATGCTTGAGCATATCCCCTTATTCACAATCCATACCATGGCAACGATTTGACTTAGATCCAATGTGAGACGAGGCGTTGGAGCACCAAGGAAGAGTCCCTTCGTCTATCCACACTATGGCCCTTGGAAGTTCAAGAGTTTGCGCATCATCCCCTACTTGAGTGCTCAGCTTTGATCACTTTCACAATTGCTATCATCACGTTTTAAGCCCCGGCCACTCCCTACGTACCTTTTTCTCTTCCAACCACTTTGTGGATTCTCAATTGCCACCCTCATATCCACAGCCTTCAAGCATCAGAGTCATCGATCAACTCAATATAAAGCATACAACATGTTTCATTATATCCCATGGACCATATTTGACCTTCAAGATCGATGGTTCTCTCTCTCTCTCTCTCTCTCTCTCTCTCTCTCTCTCTCTCTCTCTCTCTCTCTCTCTCTCTCTCTCTCTCTCTCTCAGCCCTTCTATAGTTTTACATTTAGCTCTAGACATGTCAATGAATTTTACTTTTTGGAATATTGAAGGAGATAACCACAGTTGTATCTCCTGGGCAGAGTTCGGCCTCCAGAAGAGGTTAATAAAATATTTCCTTCATTCTTTCTCCCTATCTTGAAATGAATGTAAATTGCCTTAAGAAACATACCTGTTCGTGAAGAGCATGCCAGCAAGGAACGAAGCGACACAGGCGACCACGAGCAGCTTAACAGACAGTGTTCCTCCTTTGGGCCGCATTGGAGCCTTGTGGAAGAAAAGGTCCTCTCCTTTACACTGTTTGAAGAGATTGCAAGAGAGAATCTGAGCGTATGATCAAACAAGGGTATAGCTTGGCAGATTGGGCAAAGCAGCAATTCACCCAATCAAGCTTAACATGGATAGAGCTGGAGTGCTAATGGTTGGACTTGATCTTTTTCTTTCCCTGTCTCTCGCTCACAGTTTACAGATTTCACGTGCTCACAAAGTTCCTCGAGCTGGCGTGCAAAGCGCAACAAATTCAAAGATGGGACGCTGTCAAAGGGATCCCTTCTGTAAATGGAGCTTTTCCCAAGAGCCGAAGCAGGCTATGGAGGTATGGTTAGTAGGATGACGGATCGTTGCTGTCCTCAGATCTTCAGAGAGAGAGAGAGAGAGAGAGAGAGAGAGAGAGAGTAGCACAAAAGCAGGAGAGGGAGAAGCACCAAAGCAGGAGTACGGACAGGTGAGGGACTCCTCCCGCGAGAGAGAGAGAGAGAGAGAGAGGTGGAGGATTCTAGCCAAGCCACAACTCTTCTCTTCCCTGCGGGCACTCAAATATAATGCTCTCACACTGCTAAGATTGAATGTCTCCCAACGGCAACCCCACTTTAAGTTTGTGCCATGGAAGCAACACAACTAGGTGTAAACTACTACGGTTCGGTTCCGATGGCACAATGGAGCTACCTATTTCCACATATGTTTGTAAACTAGGTGTGAACAACTATGGGTGGGTTCAGATTGCACCATTGAGCTACCTTGGACACGAAGCTAGCGTGCAGGCTTGCTAGGCTAGGTTCAGATGAGGCCGTCGGCAATATTTCTCTCTCCTCCTCCTTTTGCTCTCTCTATTAACAAGCAACATAGGTAATAGAACTCACAAGCCCTACCTCAACCAATCATGATACTACTCATTCATAATAGGCCCAGAGAAAGGGTTTCATGGCTTTATCCAACGGGTGCATGCCATCTTATATGCATGCTCTAGAAGACTCAATAATCACAAGCTTTAGTTGAAAACCAAATTTCATAGTACATCTCATTGGTGCAATAACCTATATGATCAGAAGCATCAATCAAAAGAGCATAATGTGAAATTAATTGTCATTAGGTGCTTTGCCTCAGTGGAACTCGATGACGATGACTCATCCACAAAGTACCACCAATGACTTTTTGATCTTTATCTGGCATATTCATGGAAGAGTGACCTTGCAGGATGGTCATGATTGGCACCCAAACCAATGTCATTTGTTGGCACACTTCCTTGGCCAACACATCATCTCACCAATTTGGGCATGCTTGATTCCATCCTCTACTTGGGTGGGTCTGAGAGCTTGAAGCTCCTCCATTGAGCTTGTTACCATTCTATGATATTCTTCCATTGCATTCCCTATCATCAAACTAGCTCACCGTGGCATATGCAAATAATGTGTTACACAAGGAATGGTGTGCCAATAACTTTTGCACATGATGTACGTCCATGTTGCATCTTTTCAATAAGGTGCCAAATGCTCACTTTATTGGAATTTTTTGGTGCTAATTCATATAAAGTTCTAGTGGTACTTCTTGTGTGATAAACCTTAGTTTTACCTGTTGAGGGGACAAACATAAATGGGGATGCTAGATATGCACAATCATCAACCAAACATTATAGATCACACCTAGCACATTTTTGACCAAGCTCGCTTTGAGGGATGTTCAAAGAGTCATGGATTGATTTGTCCATTCCTCATCATAGTTGCATACAATACAATTTTGATGACATTGTCAATTGTAACATGATCGAAATGCAAGCCTTTAAATTATTGACTCTCTCACTTGTAACATTATAGGATGGGATTCTTTGTTGTTGAAGAAATCCATGTGGCTCTCCCTTCAAGTGTTGATGGGAATATATGAGCCGTCAATGGCACAAACAACATATATTTTACATCGTACAGCCTCAGGTTCACTAGCTAGCTTCTCAAAGTGAGATACATCTCTTAAGCCCGATTGCATGATAGCTTTGCAAAAATCAACAACCATACCACATGTTTTTCTCTAGACAAACCCATTCAAATCCCCCTCAAACCCTCCAAGTGTGTGTCGTAAGCTAACCTAAGAAAACCAATGTTTACTCATACAGCAAGCCTTATGGGTGTGATGTCATGACAAGGGTAGGCCATAAGTATGGTTGTGTGGGAAGAGGCCCTAGGATAAGGCTCTACCAAGTGGACAACATGCATGTTGGGGGGACACTCTATAAAGGTGCATGCTTGAGAGGTTAGAGGTATGCCCGTTTCACATTGATATCAGAGCTATGGCAAAGGTAGGAGGAAAAGGTCTCTCTCTATACTATGTAGATTCTCTCAAGATGCTAAATCAAGCAATTCCTATTTTAAAAATATCTATATACATAATTTAATTTCAACATTCTACCTGCGTGCCCAGATTCATCATGATCTCCAACTTTGAAAACAATGTTTCTCACATTTCACATCAATTTTGATCTATTATGTGCAGATTGACAAAGAAAATCGATGTTTCCATAGTTGCATGTGAGTGTATGCTACCAAGCGGTGGAATTATTTCACATCATGATGCTGCCTACAACTCCATGTTTATGGGAAGGTTCCGATACTCATGTCCAAGTTGAGCTTCTTCAACCATAGTTTTTTTTACTAACTTGGATAAGGTGGTTTTCCATGTTTTGTAGCTTTTAGTACCTAAGCTATGGTGCTAGTCTTGCTGTAGCTTCAAGTTTTCACATGTATGCATGGTATGCACACGCAAGCGATGGTTGTAGGTGCAAGCTATGGCATGTAAGGCAAGCTTCTTGCACACAAGGCATGCATGTATGCCAGCCAAGGAAGGCACACATGCAAAGCATGCAATCACACTTATATGTTAGCATCAAAGGCATGCATGAACTCTTCAGCTACAAGCCAAGTACTTCTCTTTTGTTGCTACATCGTCAATACAACCTCCATCGGGTATCTTGATGTTTCGAATTATTCATGTGAAAACATTTTGTTTTTATAGTAATTTGTTTGGATTTCTTTTCAAGAAAAACTCATACTGTTATGACTTGGCAAGGCCAATGTTTTCGAGATTGTGAACTTTTGGCAAAGCCAACCTATGATCCTTCACATCCATGCAAAGTACATTCTAATTGTTGTGGTGAGTGCCTAGCTTCACTAGACATTTCAATGTATGTCAAGTGCTTTCATCCATTACACTATATCTTGTTACATATTACACCAATTATACACATCTTGATATGAAGTGCATGAATAAATGTAGCTACCACCTAGTGGATAGATTAATTTAACTTATGTTAGTTTCCATGTTGACGATTCTAAGCTATGGAGTTGGATTATAAATTCATACCATTTTGCAAGTTTATGTTGATTTTGTCAAAGGGATGTGTACATTGAATTTTTATATGATGCTTGTAGCATGAGAGTTATGCATGAGTCACATTTTTGCTTCAACCTTCAAACTTCAAGGTTTCAATTCAAACTAGATGTATTTTTCTATGCTTTGGGTAAGGCCTCACAATATCTTTTTCTCTTTTCATCCGAAGGATGTGATGTGTTTAGATATGTGATTCCTCATACAAGGCATGTTTTTGGGTTCTCACAATTTATTCCAAAATCATTGAATGGGATATGTGATTCCTCATACAAGGCTTGTTTTTGGGTTCTCACAATTTATTCTAAATCATTGAATGGTATAAGTTTTCATGAGCAATCTTGGAAGTTGAAACATGTTGCTATGAGCAATCATGTTTAACTTACCTACTCTTATACTTAAGCTATTGCAACAAGTTTTCAAATATTGCCATGTGTCTCCCATGGTTTGAGTATATGCATGCGCATTCAAGGAGGCGTAGTTTATGCAAAATTCCTTCTACTCCATCCTTTTCCAGCAATTATGGATCAGTGGATGTATGTAGTAACCTTTTTTCCTTTCACAAGTTTTGTTAGACATACAGAGGTTTCTTGATTATTACCATACATTGGTAGGTTTACCAATGGCTTGGTTTTCATGTAGCCGTTTTGGGTTTTGATGACAGTTCCCTTGATCACTATTGTGACAGCAATCCAATGTGTTGCCATGGACACTATATGAAACACATGCAAGTCAAGTATGTTCTTTCTTCCAAGGAGTGTTCAAACCAAGGCTAAGTGTCTCGATATGATCCACATACAATTTAACTCTATGGAATCCATGCAATGTAGGACTTTTGAGGAGTGTGTACTTATATGAGTATAACTCATGAGTATATATGCATTTTCTCGAGACAATTTTATTTGCTGATGTGGTGTGGATGCAACGAGTACTTTGTCTTTAGAGTATCTTAACTAATGTCTTCACCAATGATCTTCTCTTCCACATCAGCAAGGACACAAGACTTGTAATGCTAGAAATATTTTCTTTAGTATGAATAGAGGTTTTGAATTGTTTGTATGATGGCCCCCTATACCATGCAAATATGCTTCCACCTTATCATGATCATCAACTATGACACCAATAGATGCAAGGGCCTCACACATGTCATTATTTTTCAAACATAGTCATTCACTGATAGGCACATTTCCTTCATGTTATTGAGCATGAATCACTCTCAACTTCCTAGAATTGCATGAGAAGAAAAGTAAAGAAGTCCACCCATTTCGATGATGTTAGATAGACTCAATAAAGTAAGAAAATACATGGTGTTTGTGTCCTAATTTGAAGAAAGTTTGGAGAAAAATTCTTGTGAAAAATCTCGAACTCTTTCCAAGTTGACTTGGAGATGCATATTTCGACTCCATAAAGAAGTTGCTATTATATTATGGTTGTGATGTGTGTGATGCATGGTTGTGTCCTAAGTGTGAACACACTTAGGACCATCTTGTCACTTTTTTTCTCCTTTTAGGAGGTTTTTTTTCCACTGGCTTATATGTATGCCCATCACTCTAGGGTTAGCATTAACTTTGTTTGATCACACTTAGTAATGATCTTCATGTGTTGTGCGCTCTTGAGCTTTCTTCTTCATCTATGTGTGCATTGTTGTAGTCGTATTTCCAACAAGTGGTATCAGAGCATGCTTCGACATTCTTGGCATTATCGCCAACACCCTCCTAGCTGACGTTCTCATATTGAGGTGATCTTTGGTGAGCGTCTGCATGGAAAAAAGAACTTCAAACTGGCTCTTTGAGCTTTGGATCGTCAGAATTTGATTTAGGCTCATTTTGACCTTCGTTCCCACTATTAGCAAATTACTGTGTATGCAATTTTGCCCTTTTGTGCACATTTTTTGATAATGCAGATTTCTACAATTGTGGGTTGTGCTCTATATCACACGTTGGTTTTGTCTAGTACTTCCTTTATACATGCAACTTTTGCATTAGGTGCCTCTATGTATTCCACATGTTTCATCTCAAGGAAAAACTAGATGGATACAACTACCCACTTTGGGTAAACATGAAGCAACATGTCCTTGTTTAAAATGTCATTTGGATTATTGTGCAAGGTTATGATGTAAGACTAGGTTTTGCAGAGGATGGTGCAGGTTTTAGCAATTATGCTTCTAGATCCATTTTGCCTATTGCTGAGCAGACATGTTGCAACGCTAACGACACATAGGCTCATGCATCGGTTGCGCTTCTTGTGAAGCATTTTATAACTCCACACATTTATTCAACGCAAATATCAAAACAGGCATGGGATAAATTAGCTTCCTTGTATGTAAGTCTTAATTTGGCAAAAGTTGCTTACGTGAGTAAGGAGCTAGTCTAAGGTTATGCACGAGGAGGAGGATATGTATGTATTCCTTGCAGAGATTAAAGATCTCAATGAGTAGTTTATTACCATTGGTGAGGTCATTCTTGAGAATTTTTTTGTAAACAATTCTTAATGCTTTGCCAGATATTTATCAAGGCCTGACAATAGATCCATTGGCCATTTTTACCACTACGTTGGTGACTTCAAGATGATGTCTTCCCATAGATTCCCAACAATTTTTTTTTACAATTCTCACTCCTACACCACCACCAAGGGTTCCCTTCACAACAAATCCTTTAGTAGTGATTGGTAGGGGTTTCATTAGATTCATCGCCTTCAAAGTACTGCTCCAACTTGTTAACAAATAATTCAATAATTGAGCTTTCATCTGGTTTGGGTTGTGGGTCCAAGCGTTCCTCCTCAATTGGGATTTTTTTGGGCCTAATCATTTGGAAAATTGTGGTAGGACAACTTTTAGTTCTCCATTGATAAATGCCCAAAGAGCTAGGAATAGCTCTAGATTCCCATATGATTTTGGTTTTGACTTCAGAAGCCATGAAATCCATTAACTTGGCAATGTTCAAGGGCACGTTTTTGAGATTTTAGTCCATGAACTAAGGCTGGGGAAGATAGGATCTCCATTTGTTCAATGGGGTTAGGTACTCCCTCACCAAACATTCTTTCAATGAAGAAAGAAGTATCCCCCACCTTTCGATGTTTTGATCTCACTTTTTCCCCAGATGATACTAGGTATGGCCAGCGGGTTGGGATCTCCTTGAGGTTGCAGTTTTGTCGGGAACATTGTATCTGTACTCCTAACCCGTCTAGGTTTTGGCTCAAGCCCTCTTTGGGTATCCTCTACCAAATTTCTTAAATGCTTGACTCGCTCAATCTCCTCTACAAGATTTGGGTAAGTCCCAATTTTCTTTGTGGCTTCTCTTGGAGGTTCTCACCTGATTTGGTTAGCCTTGAAAACACTCGTTGCATCATCGGTGGTAGGAGAGTGGTCTCCTTATGTCCTCCCCTAATCGTGTCTTTGCTTGATTTTCTCTTGTGGTGGTCATCATCGGTTTTCTCACTTATGGTGGAAATTTTAGTCTCCATGGTTTCTATTGAATCGGAATCCTCTTCAGGATCATTCATATACATGGGGTCATCACCAGTCACTATGTTGGTCTTTGAACTAAGGCTTGAATTTGTAGCTTTTAGTAATCTCTTCCTTCGTGTTTTCTTCTTCCTCACTCGGCCAATTGATGTAGCATCTCTCTCTTTGAGGATGTAATTTTGGTTTTGGAGCATCGATGGTATGAGTGCATTCACAGGTATTATAGGTGTAGTTTGTGGTGTCCCATCGATAATCTCCATCAAGTTCGATGGTGTAATCTTTGGTGCATTTTGAATTTAGGAGATTGGACAATCAAATGATCTATGCCACAATGGTTACAAGTGAGTGTTGGCATTATTGATGTGCTCTCTTGACTTGTTTGCACTGGTGCAACATTCCTTTGCATTCTAATAGAACACTCAGCTACTCAATGTGGTCCACCACATTAGTAGCATTGAAGAGGTGGTCTCCTAGCAATGATATTGATGTCTTGGCCTCTTGTTGCAAGAGTAGTAGCTTGATATACAAGCTTGACTTGTCCCCAAGGGTCCTCCATTATAGGAAACACTCCTCAAGCATATCTACTCCATAGGTGATACCAGAGTCTGTGTCATCTTTGCAGTCCAAATAAGTACTAGATGGCTCACAACCAACTTGGTTCATAGGGGTAACTGCCGGATGCGAAGGCTGTGGTCCTAGCACTGGAGGAGGTAATGGTGTGGTTTGGACAAAATTTTGGGTTTTAGGGACAATATGTTGTGATGGTTTCTCAATAGGTGGGACAGGCATTAATGCAAGAACTCGAGGCGAGTCTGTCCAGGCTAACGGTTGTCTATTTTCCATTATGCGTTTAAGCACTAGTAGGCAATCCTTAGCTTGATGGCCATATCTATCACACACATTGAAAGTCCCATTAAACTTCACTCTAAAGGGAAGGGCAATCACTAGTTCGATGTGGTACCAAGAAAACATAGCACCATTTTTGCCCCCTTCTTGGATACATATGATTATTTTGTGGAGTATGATTACCTCTAAGGCTTTCTTGGATAGACTTGGTGAGATTAGCCAAAGTCATCTCAGATAACTTTGGCTCTTTTACAATTGGCTGTATGGTGACCAGTTCATGCCCAATTGCTTGCGAGCTAGTAGATTTTGGCTCAACAGATACTCTTTATCCTTCAATTGGATTACATTGGTTGGTGACTGCTTCCCAAGTAGTGATATCTCTAATGACTGATGGGAATTGGATCGTGCTAGCTAGGGTGGATGAAAGAGAAACATCATGCACACAAGTGAGTGTGTGTTGGCTAGATTATCACTCAAGCAAATTAGGTTCCAAGATTAATTAACTTGGACTCATAAACACAATCTTGAGTGTTTGCTAAGCCATCACAAGCTCACCATAAACAAGGGAAATGTAATGCAGAATGGAATGAGTTTTCTTACTCATCAAATGGCTTTAAGTAGCTCTACAACCTTGCACCAATACATGTGGGATAATTCCACCTTTTCCCTCCTTGACTCATGCTCTAGTATTCTAGGACAAAGCTCACACCTTACAATCCTCCCCTTGAGGTTTAGACTAGGAAGAATATAATGAAGGTTCTTTATCCACTAAGGAAACATGGTATCCACTAAGGATGACACATGGTATCCACTAAGGATGTCAATACAAGAGGAATCCTCCCCTTGAACTTTGGGCTACAACTTGATGAAGAAAGACAATACTCCAATCCAGGAGCATAGACAACATAACACAATCCAGGAGCAAAAAACAACACTCTAATCCAAGAGCAAATTCCTAAAAATGTATGCTTCGCTCTACTTCAAGAGAACCTTCGTCTTCTTCAATGCTTTGTCTTCAATTGCTTCATGGTCTTTGTATTCTATTTCGTTCGATTCTTCTTCCTCTGGTGCTTTGTCTTCATTTTGATGGTCTTCATGATCTTCAGATTTCATGTTTATGGGCTCCATGTATATGCTCGATGCAAGTGAGTGATAGGTAAGTCTTACCATATACATAACGTATAGGCAGTGTCTAAACCCATGCATGAGTACTATCAGAAAATCATCTCCATAAATGTAGATTACGATATACATTGCAAAAGATGTTGTGCTTGGCTGCAAGTTTTTGTACAAGACGCAAAAAATAGAATTTGTGCAAGATCATGTAAACTAAGTGCATAGCACATGGAAATTATATGATAATCCTTTGCTCGCGTGAAGTACCTCTTCACCTTTTGGGTGAAGCCCCTCTTCACAACAAAAGTTTTGAAACTTCCTTTGAATGCTTGCTTGTTGATAAAGGAAAATTCACATTCCCCTTAAACTCTGATGAGCTAAGTCTTTTGCCTGAGTTTACTATAGAAGCTCTCGTGCGACACACTGCCTTGTTGGAGATAGCATTGACACTGACGCCCTTGGAGCAGATTTGAAAAGGGCTTTAAGCCTTTTGGGCAAAAGGTGAAACCGTGGAAACAATGCTCGAACTCATGGGAACAATCCTAATGCGGATGGCATTCAATGTCATGCTAAGGTTTTGGAAGCTTTGGTGTGTGTTTTACAAAGCTCGTGAAAATTTGGTTTTGGGCCGTGTGAACGAGGGTCTTAATACATTTTCATAAAAGGGATATTAAAAAAAAACAATTGTACAGGAGGATGCAGAGGTTGGATGAATGGTGGTGTGTTGACGAGTGTGGCTGACAGAGGCAGGAGAATGACTGGTTCGTCGATGAGACAGGCTTGGGCCAAGGCAAGCAGATTTGGGGCTCGTGCTGTTGTGATGAGCTAAGGCGAGTAGGTTGAAGTATTTTTTGATGGGCTTAGAGTGGTCCCGCGCGCAACCAATGGCGATTGGCAAGTCAGTGAGACAGAAGAGCCAAGAAAAGAGTGGCAACAGTTTTCTTTGAATAGACAGGTTGCTGGTTGGAGGCTCATAGACCGAGCAAGCAGTGGATGAAGTATTACAGATTGCACTGCTGGCAAGTGTGGAGTATGGCACAAATGGGGCAGTGAAAAGAAGGCCGACAACAATTCCGTGGCAAGAGCTGAAAAATCACAGATGTTGACGAGCTGGACTTAGATGGTGCGCTAGCAGGCGGTCTTGTGCGGGTAGTGTGAATCCCCAAGCCTATGCAAACCCATAGGATTGCTGATGATGAGGGTAGCTAGGGCCAGTAGCTCGAGTAATGCTACAATAGCAGACTCCATAGACAAAAAGTATGGCCAAGCTAGAAGACAAAACCTCTCCTTGACTTTAATGATGTAAAGTCTAGAAAAGGATACCGTCCCCTTCAAGTCTTTAAGAGGTGGCTCATACCAAGGACACGAGACTTAATGGCTTCAATGGACTTTTAGGTACACATACACACAAAAGAAAATTTTGAGTTGCTGCAAGAATTTTAAAAATCAATGGGCTAATCTTGCAAGAAATTAACCGAGCAATTAAATACATATACGAGACCTGATTAGAGAAAATGGATACTTCTTGGAGAGCTCTTGCCGGTTGCTTTGCAAACACGTAAATGATGTAAAGCGATGGTTCCTGTAATGGAAATGTCCTATGAACTCTGAGAATAGCGGAATTAAGAGAATTAGAGTGAGCATTCTTGTGAGACTAATTTGAGAACATAGAGGGTGAACTTAATTAGCGGTAGCAACATAACCATAATACTTAAAACTTGGCATGAACAATACTTTTGCAAGAGAGAGAGTTTAGAGAACTTGACAATAGTTGAGTACCTAATTTATTTGGAGCCGGTCCCCCCTCCAATAGGCTTTTGTATTATAGATTCTCCAATCAAGAGAGACTTGGTACAAAACAATCTTTGTGTTCCTTGTGACCTAGGCGATGCAATGAAGATGGAAATCTTGCATCACCAACATAACATAAACTTTGAAAAAGCATTAACCATTCCTGGCCTCAAACACCTTCAAAGTTCGAGAGAGCTAGCGAGGAATGTGGATGGGGAAGAGGAAGAAGAAACATTCATAGGAGAAAGAAATAGTTCTCACTTATCATTAGTCTTCTTGCTTAGCATACATAATATCATAGTAATGAAGATGACAAGCTTAAGCATCGAGGCATGGATCTTGGTTGGATTTTCATTCCATTGCCAAGAGTGTTGGTGTAGGCTCTCAACTTCTCAACAAGCTTGGAGAAGGAGATGGAGCTCTTGCACTTTGCACTTCAAAAAATGAGAGAGAGAGAGAAAGAGAGAGAGAGAGAGTGGGGGGGGGGGGGAGTATGCCCTACAAGCAAGGCCCCAGCTTCCTTGGTCGACCCCCTCTTCTAGCTCATGATGGAAGCTCATTGGACCCTTCAAGCCTGGCTAATCACATGTAGAGTGCATATCAAGCAAGCATGCTAGCCTTGGGACAAGTGTCCCCCTTTCCCCTTTGAGAGAGAGGACTTGATAAATGCATACACCATCAATTAAATAAGCTAAATTATCATTGGACCCCTTGAGAGGCCAACCAATAGGCTTTATGCATCTTATGGGGGCAACATGGAGAGGAAATTGACATGTGTCGTTGTTGCTTCATTAGGCAAGGTTTGACTTGTGCGAGGGTGTGTGTATTCTCTCTCTAGCTCCTACAATGAGGGCTCACCCCCCCCTTGTGTACGGTTGTGCTTTGACTTTGTGGAATACCTCAAGCCCCTCAAGCACCTTAGTCATGGAGCACCTTAGCACCTTAGTCATTAAGCACCTCAAGCATCTTAGTCAGTAAGCACGACAAGCACCTCAAGCACGTTAGTCAGCAAGCACGACAAGCACCTCAAGCTTGGGCCGGGTTTCCACCTCAAACATAGCCCTAGCTTGGAGGTCTTTAATGAATCTAACCCTAGGTATTTAAGCTCCATAAGCTAACATTGCTCTTTGATAGACCATCTCTCATTTGGACCCTTTAACTTGGCCCTGTGTTGAGATAGATCCATATGCACATGTCTATATTCTAACCCTTGTTCCTGTTTATTCTCCCACATTAAATGATCAGTTTAATATGAGAAAATCATTTGGGTTGGTTAGATATTAGACTTTATGACATTACCTCTCTCTTGAAATCATAGCCGTCCTCGACTATGAGGTAGAAGAGATAAAGCCTTAGTCAATGTTTCTTAGCAGGTAGAGGATCCCTTTTTACCCTACGACATCATTACAAGATGGATGACTAATCCATTTGGTGCTTGGGAAACGTAGCTGCCGCAAACATGTCTTCTCTTTAGTCCATTTCATTCTCCCTAAGTAGAGTGACAAGTTTTACTTGGTGTTTGAGCGACGTCGTCATCACAAACATGATTCTAAGCATGTATACTACTTAAATTTGGGCACAATAAAAAGACAATTAGTCTTATAAGACAACAACATTGGTCATTTAAAAGAAACATGTACATTTGCTTCCTCTAATGTAGCATTGTAAGCATTGATAAGGTTCATACTATCCTTAAGTTGTATTCCTTCCATCAATCTAGCATCTTCAAAAGGATAATTTTTGAACTTAATAAGATACCGTTGGATAATCTTACCATGTTGTAGTACCTTGTCTTCATGCTGAAGGATAGCTTTGGGTTGTACCACCTCTTCCTTGTCTTCGATTTCTGGAGGGTCTTCAATAATTGGTTCACTTGGGGCCTCTCCTTTGTAGGGCTTAAGTAGGCTCACATGAAAAGCATTGTGTATGAACCAATGGTTGGGCAACTTGAGTTGATAAGCCATCTCATTGATTGGCTTCAAGATTTGACAAGGACCATAGCATCTTTTTGCTAGTTTAGAATAATACTTTTGATGGCCCGTAGATTTTTTGCCCATCGTTTGCCTTAATCGAGCCTTGGGAAACTTAAGTAAGACCCAATCATTTTCTATGAACGTTAAGGCTCTTCTATGCTTGTCAGCAACAGATTTTTGCCTTTATTGAGAGATGGATATATCCTCCTTAATCTTTTGGAAAGATTCTTGTAGGTCACGGCTATACTCATCGGTAGCGAAGAGTGTATGTAACTCACAATTATCGTGCTTATTTGTGACCATTTTCAGCTTCTCTTTGCAGCCTCATTTTCCCTCATTGTAGGCACTGTTTATAAAATCTAATATCTAACCAACAGAAATGATTTTCTCATATTAAACTGATCAGTTAATGTGGGAGAATAAACGGGAACAAGGGTTACAATATAGACATGTACTTATGGATCTATCTCAACACGAGGCCAAGTTAAAGGGTCCAAATGAGAGATGGTTTGTCAAAGAGAAATGCTAGCTAATGGAGCTTAAAGACCTTAGTGTTAGCTTCATTAAAGACCTCCAAAGGTTAGTGTTAAAGTCCTTTAACCTTAGGCAAGCTAGGGTTGTGCTTGAGGTGGGAACCTTGCCCAAGCTTGAGATGCTTGTCCGTCTTGCTAAGGTGCTTGAGGTGCTTATGACTAAGGTGATCCATGACTAAGGTGCTTGAGGTGTTCCACAAAGTCAAAGCACATCCCTACACAAGGGGGGGCAAGCCCTCATTGTAGGAGCTAGAGAGAGAACACACACATCCTCACATATGTCAAGCCTTGCCTAATGAAGCAACAAGGATACATGTCAAGTTCCTCTCCATGTTTCCCTCATAAAATGCCTAAAGCCTATTGGTTTGCCTCTTAAGGAGTCCAATGATAATTTAGCTAATTTAATTAATTGTGTATGCATTTATCAAGTCCTCTCTCTCAAAGGGGAAAGGGGGAAACTTGTCCCAAGGCTAGCATGCTTGCTTGATAATCACACTGCATGTGATTGGCCAGGCTTGAAGGGGTCCAATGAGCTTCCATCATGAGCTAGAAGAGGGGGTCGACCAAGGAAGCTGGGGGCTTGCTTGCAGGGTATACTCCCCCTCCCTTCCACACACACACACACACACACACACACTCATTGTGTGAAGTGCAAAGTGCAAGAGCTCCATCTCCTTCTCCAAGATTGTTGAGAAGTTGAGAGCCTACACCAACACTCTTGGCTATGGAATGAAAATCCAACCAAGAGCCATGCTTCAATGCTTAAGCTTTCCATCTTCATTACTATTATGTATGCTAAGCAAGAAGCATGATGATAAGTGAGGAAATATTTCTTTTTCCTATGAATGTTTCTTCTTCCTCTTCCGTATCCTCATTCCCGGCTAGCTCTCTCAACCTTTGAAGGTGTTTGAGCCCTTGGGACTGAGGCCGGGGATGGTTAATGCATTTTCAAAGATTATGTTATGCTCGTGATACATGAAGCTTTCCATCTTCATTGCATCACCTAGGTCACAAGGAACACAAAGATTGTATTGAACCAAGTTTCTCTTGATGGGAGAATCTATAATATAAAAGCCTATTGGAGGGGGGACTGGCTCCACATAAATCCGGTCCTCAAATGTTGTCAAGTTCTATAAACTCTCTTTTGCAAAAGTATTGTTCATGCCAAGTTAATTAAGTATTATGGTTATGTTGCTACCACTAATTAAGTTCACCCTCTATGTTCTCAAAGTAGTCTCACAAAAATGTTCACTTTAATTCTCTTTATTCCGCTATTCTCAAAGTTCATAGGCCATTTTCATTACATTGGTATCAGATCTATTGGTTTCTCTTTTCTTGCTTAAGAAGAGAGGTCCTTAAGTTGTCCATGAATGGTTGGACCTGTTCATTGCAATAAGGAAAGTGGGACAGGGATCTATTATCTTGGTTGAAAAGGACTTAGTTCGAGGTACATTGTTGGGAACTATAGTATTAATAATGGAGCCTTTCGGGGCTTGCATTTGGCTTAACCATTAATAAGCTACGAGCAAGCTCAACAAGAACCATAATCAACTGAGCAATGTTAGACCCTCTCCACTAGTCTTTGCAATCAATAGTGTCTAAACCACGGGCATGTCTGCTTGAGAACTAATTTTCACATGTAAAGAAGAGTAGCAACTAAGGTTTTTGAGGGTACCAAAGCACAAAGTAATCTATACATAAGTTTAATTAGCATGCCTGACAATAACCAAGAGAGAAGAATGAACATTAATAACTTTGATTTTGAACATGAAGGTGCTAATGGTGATGTCCCCCATGTTTGTCAGTTATCTTGTTACTAGGTTGCATCAAGCTATGGGCAACCCTGCTTTGCAAGCCGAAGTTACCCAACAACTTCGTGCTTATGGGATTTCCCTTCCTCTCCACAAGAGGAGAGAGAGCTTAGGAACCCTCTTGATGAGACTCCCAAAATAAGAAACTCTCCCATACGAGAGGAGGAATCCAAAGAACAAGAAATAAGCGAATCCCTAAGTTCCTCTGAAGATGTGGCTCCACGAAGATGGCGGTCTAGACGATCACCAACTCCTCCCCATAGAAAACGATCAACGCATAGTCCCTCTCCTTGTCACTCTGAAAGGGAAGAGATGAAACAAAGAAAGAAAAGGGCAGGAAAGAGGCCACCCTCTTCTCCATTTTCTTCACCTTCCTCCTCTTTTGATGACAACAATAGCTATTCTCCTAGAGAATACAAGAGGAGAGACATCACAAATCTTACCCTGCATGGCAAAGGTCCCAAATTTTAAGAAATTTAAAGAGGGAGGAAAGAGTATCTCTTTTCTCACCTATGATGGGACCTTTGGTACCACCGACAAAGTATTGGCCTTCATCCAACAATCTGATGCGGCCTTTGGAGATGAGGGCTTCATGGACTCCTCCAAGCTACACCATGTAGCTATGCACTTCCAAAAATCGGCTCGTCAAAAGTTGGCTAGCCTGCATGACAATGGCAAAGCCCCAAAGGCATGGAAAACTCTACAAGTTTCCATCATGAAGCAATTCCTTGCAAGCGATATGCAAAGGACAAAGTGCTTACCGAATGGCGGAGTTTGAAGCTTCTCTCCCATGAGTCTATCCACAAATATGTGGACAAGTTTTGGGATTTACATCTCAAGGCTACTATCTTTCAAAAGATAGACTTTGCCAAGCAAAAGCAACAATTATGTGTGGGATTACCAGAAGAGATGGCCGAGTATGTTAACACCCAACTGCCTGGTTCTATTACCAAAGTAATCCACCACACTATGGTTGCTTTGCACATCAATCTCCAACAAGGGGCTAAAAGAAATACTAAGCCCATGGAAAGCAAAGACAAAAGTGTTTCACAACAACGACCAAAATGTCTATAGCAACTCACAATGATCTATCTTCTATGATAGATGAGTACGCTACTGACCCTGACTTTAAAGATATAATGTCAGCCCTTGCCTTAGGGAAGAAAGAGGAACCATTCACCTTGCAGGATGGTTATCTTCTCCTTGACAATAGGCTATGTGTTACCCACTCCCTTGATGAGAAATTTATGTATGAATCCCATGCTCCTCCCTATGCGGGACATAGAGGTATTCAACCTACTCTTCGAGGAGTAGAGACATACTTCTATTGGCTTACCATGAAAGTGCACATACATGAGTATGTTTCAAAATGTGTGGTATGCCAAAAGATCAAGTATGATAGAGGGAAGCAACCTGGATTACTTCAGCCATTGCCAATCCCTAATTCACCATGGAGAGTATATCCATGGATTTTATCTTTGGATTACCCAAGTCTATCCATGGAAATACGAGAATCTGGACAATAGTCGATAGGTTTAGCAAGCAAGCACATCTTCTCCTATCAAAATGACTATTAAGGCACATCAAATGGAAAATTTCTCTTTATATCTCATATTTTCAAACACCATGGATAGCCAACATCCATCGTGTTAGATAGAGATCCTAGAATGACTTGTAATTTTTGGAAAGGTCTCTTTGAAAGTCTAGGTACAAGATTGAATTTCTCTTTGGCCTATCACCAACAAACGGATGGCCAAAGTGAGATAGCCAATCTTATGATTCTCGATCGACTAAAGACTTATGTTATAGAAGTAGATCAACACTCACAATGGGAGAAGCCTCCTACTCCTTATAGAGTATGCGTACAATAATATTGTCCATACTTCTATGGGAAAAGCACCTTTTGATATCATAGAGGGAAGACCTAAAAGTCCCTTGCTACTTAAAGTACATGGGTAAGTGGCGATTAAGGATTGGGATTATTGAGCTAATGCAAATAAAGATGAGGGAATGCTAATCACTAACAAGGAAGCTAAACAACAATCCTAGCTAGCACACTGTAGCTCTGATACCACTTGATGGGAATCGGATCGTGCTAGCTAGGGTGGATGAAAGAGAAACATCATGCACACAAGTGAGTGTGTGTTGGCTAGATTACACTCAAGCAAATTAGGTTCCAAGATTAATTAACTTGGACTCATAAACACGATCTTGAGTATTTGCTAAGCTATCACAAGCTTACCATAAACAAGGGAGATGTAATGCAAAATGGAATGAGTTTGCTTATTCATGAAGTGACCTTTAAGTAGCTCTACAACCTTGCACCAATACATGTGGGATAATTCCACCTTTTCCCTCATTGACTCATGCTCTAGTATTCTAGGACAAAGCTCACACCTTACAATGACTAGGCCATTTTAGATATCTTCATGATGTAGTCCCCTAATGAATCTATTGAGAAGTTGTTTATTGTTGAAACGCTCATTTGGATTACAACAAGAACTCAAATTCTTCAATCGACTAATAAAGTCTCAAACTGACTCACCTTCCTCCCGTTGGGCTTTTTGGGGCTGAGATGCTATGTCCCAAAGCACTCCCTCTTGTATGTACTCTTTCAAGAACAATCTCCTAAGAGTAGGATATTGTGTGTTCTCTTCATTCCCTTGTTTTGCCTCTCCAATTGGATAATCCCATAAATGACATCACAGACCATCCGTTGTTGCTCCTCTACACTTCTGGCACTAGACATGGATTGTAAAACCTCTAACCAACCTATATTCCATGTGTACAGGTTGGTCAAAGTTTTGGTTTGCTGGTCATACTCCCAACTTTCATTGAGAAATACCCCCTCTAAGCTCGGCGTGCTGGAGGTTCACTTGAAGTGGAGGCATTGTGGCTCCCTATGGTACGTCCCTTAGTGACTGCTAATTTAAGAGCACTTGGTTGCTTGATTGGCATGATTGTTGTCATAGGGGCCTTTGCTTTCATGGCTCGACGTTGTTCTATCATACGTAAGCTCTCAATTTCCCTCTCCCTAGCTACTTGCATATATCGTTTGACCTATTGTACTTCCACAAGACTCCTAGAACTTCAAAGGGTGATTGCTTTGTAGGATCTTTCATGAATTCAAGAGGTAGAATATTGATATGGACACTCTTGGGGAGTATAGGGTCTACATGAGATGTAAAAGGCAAATCTACCTCCCCATCGCCTTCGTTTACTTCACTAGCTGTAGGCTCTCGACTAATGGTTTCCATTAGGCGACTAAACACACTAACACTTGGTTGTGGGATCGAGACAGTTACATTTTGGTTTGTATTTCCAGGGTATGGGGTAGGATGTCCCTCCATCATGTTGGAATCAGAGGAAGAGTCCCTAGCCACCGCGATGTGTGGGTCTTGGGCTACACTACATTGGATCCCATCCGAAGGCCTAGAACCTAACGTGGGTGGATATTAATGAGTTATTGTGTAATTTGAGGCACTCTCTAAATTATCAAACTCTAGCACTTGCCCAAAATGCAAATACATATGATGCAGGTATCATAAAAAGCGTTGATGAGTACCCTACGAGGCCTTGCCACTAGCTATTTTGGTCGTTTTGCTTGATTTTTATTTTTATTTTTCTATCTTTTTTATGCGCGTGATGTAGAATAGGTAATCTGATAGCTTGAAACAAGCGTATCATTTAGAGGAACATGGCGTGCTTTACAACATACAATTAGGCTACCCGAAGCTCTCATAATCCCCAAAATAGTTGATTTCTACTTGGTCAAGTAGGCAAAAGGGGCAAGTAGGAAGCTTGTGGAGGGAAAGGTGAAGCATAGATCCCACATGATTTGTTTTGCCCTTGAGAAGTGGGGTATATATATAGGATGAGACACACTATTCTTGCATTGGTCCCTTTGGTTGACAAAAGCAGCTTTGGCGTTAGCCTGAACTCTTACTAGAGGGAAATTGCTAGAAGGTTGAACAATAAAGGACTCCAATGGGCGATCCATATTTGGGATGAAAACAACAAGTGCTGGAAATATTCTGACTTTGTAGATGACCAGTTTCAACTAAATGGCATGAAAAAGGTGCTTGTATGCAGAACGATTGAAGGCTTGGCCAACGGACCAATGCTGATTCGGGAGTCCACTTTTGTGTACACTTTTGAGTAGAAAGCTTGGAAATAGCCCAAGAGCAACATTTTCTTCAAACCTCACACCAAGAACATCTATCAAGAGTTGATGCACAAGGATGATTGGTTCGCCCCCTTGAACAAGCAGTGAAAAAAATATTGGCCGGAAGCCCGTTGGGCTATGGTCACGATGAACATTTGGCGGCCACAATGGCCCCAATATATGAAGGTGTTTCTGTGGAAGGTGCTATGGGGGGCCTTGCCGACGGGCTTCAAGATTCAGGGACGAGGCATAAGATCTGATAGGTGATCGTGTACCGAGGGGCTAGCAAAGACCTCACACACCTTTTCATGGACATTATGATTATCAAATGAATGGTGGGGAAGGTGTGCAAGTGGATACAAAGAACATGGAAGATAGGCTTCTTCAAGAAGGATTTGTGTCTAGGGGGGAAGCAGTTTCAAAATCTTGCCCTTCTTGTTTCCACCCAAATTGTTAGATTTTGCTTCTTCTATACTATTTGGGAGGTCAAGAATTGTCACGTCTTTGATCACAACCTCTTTGTGGCTAGCTTCTTAGTGATTGTACAAGAAAGTGAGGAGCTTATATATGTGATAGGTAAAAGCCACAACTCGGATGACTGGCTCAAGGCGACAAGGGCCATTTGGATGAGCCCTGAATAGTGATCTTGATAGTATCTTGCCAACTTGAATCCTAATGTAATCTCAGAACCCCAAGGCTCGGCATGGGCTTGAGGCAATTTAGTGATTCTCTCTATGACATTCTAATACAATCACTCACAACTGTGAGTTTTGGAAAAAAGAAAAGAAAAGATGAGACACACAATTCCTTCACTTGAAAGGAAGCTATGGAGGATCCTACTTCCTATAAATATAAATCAAGACCGAGACCAAGGCAAGGGCCAATGGGCCTTTTTCTTTTTCTCGCCTACACGGGGACTAGTTGGAGTCGGATTTTTTTGTGTAATTATAGGGTGTTTCTTTTTATTGGTTTTCAAAGGAAACAACTCAGAAATTGACCTCAACAAAACTTGCATTAACAAGAAAAATTGAAATATGCAAACTTAATTAAGCCTATATTTGTAGAAAACAAAAAATAACTGACATTGTCATACAAAAGAAATGGAACAAAAAAAAAAACATAAGAACGACCATCATCACTACATCCAAATCTGCACACACAGACAACACACCACACACTTCCGACCTTTCAAACATGCAAAAAATAGTCTCAACACAGAATGCAGGCTATAGCTAGAGCTTGGCGCTGAGCGCCTCCCCGGCAATGGCATAAAAAATTTCAACTAGGGGGAACTAGCTAAACACCGTGTACAAGAAGTTATAGGGGTTGCAAGCATACAAATTATGCACACAGACAAGCTCTATGACTACAGATGGCGTGTCACTCACCTCTTGCACTGATGTTGCTGAGGGGATCTTGCACGCATCAAGAGAAAGAATGCTGCTCGATCGCCTACGTCCTCTCTCTCTCTCTCTCTCTCACACACACACACACACACACACACACACACACACACACACACACACACCCATAGAGAGGAAAAGATAGGTTCGCTTTATCCAAATCCTGTTCAAAATGAAAGATGGCCGGTTCAAATTTGAGCAAGAAGGTTCTCAAGCCGGTTCAAATTATAATTTTTTTATTTATAATATAAGAATTTTATTGTGATTATCCCTTTCAAATTTAGATTTAACATGTCCATATGCATGTGAAAAGGTTCCAAAGCCGGGTCCGAAAAAATGTTTCTAGAGCCCTGACACTCTCTCTCTCTCTCTCTCTCTCTCTCACACACACACACACACACACACACACACACAGAGGATAAAGCAAGAGTAAGCTTTGTACTTTTTGAATGAGAACATCCTAGGTTTACAATCCTTATCTATGAGTCCGACCGTCCCTTTCACATACAAGTGCCCACATTCGACCAATCAACACTAAATAAGTCTGGTGCACCTATCATCGGTGATCACCAAACTCTGACCATAAACCTATGGAACCGATAAGCCCGGCCCATGACTAAAAATATGAACAAGAATAATAATGGCATCATGGGTTAACAGGGCTTTAAAATGTGAAAGAAAGATTTGGTTCTAGAGAGGTCAACTAAGGGTGAAGCATATGTACTCAAGTGGGCCTCTAGAATGGTGTGAGCTTCTAACAACTCTAGGTTTATGTGTAAATAAGGTAGCATCAACTCAAGTATAAGAAAAATAAGTCTATGGTTAAATCCCAATACAAGTGGTGAGTATCATTATTCACCAAGAAAGTGGAGATAATTTGCGATGACTGCTAGAGAAAACATAAGGAACAACAGAGAATCATCAAAGAGGGTGAATAGAAAGCTAGTAAGTATGCAACAAAAAAGAAACTACAAAAAGTAATCGCTCCATTTAAAAAAAATACTTGAGTTCAATATGTGACAACATACCCCATGAACAAAGTATAGGTGAACCCATACATCACAGTACATATTGGCAAAAACATGGTGAGTACCTCACTAGTGAACTTTTGACTGCATGTTGTGGTAGTTGATATATGTTTACTTAGTAAAATCATATATGTCATTAATAGATCACACTATATCTCTATCATTTGATTCACAATAAGATCAAACATTGAATGTAGAGCAGCAATATAAACCATGTGGCTCAAAGATAAAGCTGACAAACATGATGAATTCAAAGATAAACATGAAAAATAACAATACACCTACTTGGAACTCGAAAGCTCAATAAGCTTTGATATTGACTTACATATTTTGCATCGAAAACAAGGCCTTAGCTTGGATGCTTTACATGTGTGTTATATGCCCTTTGCTCTCCTCCTCCAAAGGATTTTCCCTTTATGCATCACCTATTTGCTTCCCCCCCCCCAATGCCTACTTAGCCTATAACTTAAGTAAAGTGATCAAAAGTGTAGGTTGTTCCCCTAAATGCTTGCCTAGCCTCTAGATTAGACAGTGCCATTTAAAATGTAGGTTTACAACAGCTTATTACTTAAAGTTACAATAATGTCCTCTAAACACTAGAGTAGATGACCATTAAATTAATATTTGGAGGAAAAGGTTAACCCTAGACCCTAAGCCCTATGCCCCAAATTTAAATCCCTAACCCTAAACCATAGGCCCCAAACTCAGGGCCCTAATCCCTAATTCTTAAACTCTAGACCCTAAGACCAAAGCCCCAAACCTTAAAACCTAACCCTAACTTGTAAGCTCTTATCTGCTCATTAAAAATATAGTAATTTCAACATAATTATACATAGTGCTTCCATTGTATGTAGTAGTGTGGATGATTTAACACAAAAGGATTAGGCTTCATAACACATGGTAATGTCTAGGCATGAGGTTTGGCCAGTTGGCCAAACTTCCTCTCTCATAGTTAGGTTAGCTTGCAAAGGGTTAAGATACTACTCTATAGCTTTTAGGAAGAAAATTAAATATGATCAGATGGAACGCTTGTTCATGTACAATGTGTTTAACTACCATCGTATACCACAATCGATTGTCAGTGATCGTGATCCTTGCATGACAAGTTTGATTTGGAGAGGATTGTTTGAGAACATGGGCACTACGCTCAAGTTTTTGTCTTCGTTTCATCCACAAACTAATGGACAATCAGAAGAGGCTAATTCTAATGTCTTGGTCTCCTGAAATGCTATGTGTCAGATAATAAGGGCAAGTGGGAACAGTATTTGCCTATGCTTGAGTATGCGCACAACAATATGATGCATTCGTCGACTGGCAAGGCACCTTTTGAGATTGTTGAAGACGGTAAAAAGGTTCCTCCCATTTTGCATACAAAGGACAAGATCTTTGAGGCATATCAATATGTTGAGAACATGGATGAAATGTACAAGAAAATTAAAGTTAACATGTGTACTAGAGCAATGTGAACTCATGTACTGAAGCCCTTATTATGATCATGAAAAATGTGGTGAATTCAACATAAATATACATATTTTTTGGATCAAAAAATGTAGAAGGAACATTTGCAGGATTTGATGCTTCTCACCATTGATCATGTTGATGAAGGTGTCATGGAAAATATTTGCTTCTTCATCCGAGCATTGTCTTTTGGTATGACCCAATTTGTTGCACTTTATCTTTCCATGGTTTCAACAGTTATTGGCATCATGATCATTTTTCGAGCACATTGAACATGTGATCTTAGCTTTTGAGGTGTTAGCTTTATAGAAGACTTGTTTAGACGTGTATACCAAGTGTTGACACATTTTCCTATAACTTCTCAAGCAGGACTTCTTCAATTTTGGGCACATCCATTTCACGTACATTTTTCAATGTAATAATCACTTGTTCACAACCATTATTATGTGTATCCACACTGTTGAGAATTGCACATGCTTCATCTCCTTCAATTTGCTTACTAATGGTTGCAAGTTGTTTCATGCTTTAGAATTGACTAATTAATGTTGTAAAAGAAATTTGGTAGCTATGTAAGTGCACTTGCGTACTTAAAGTTTTATAGATTTGAGGTGATTTGGGTAGCATCAATTTTGTTTGTGGTTGCATTGGAGCCATTTTTGAATCATTAAGGCTGATTGTATTCTTGCGTATGGTTGCAGTTTGAGCCAAGTATATAGATGAGCTTATATTTGAGCCAAGTATATAGATGAATGCATAGATTTGGGTCTCTATACCTTGAAAAAGTTCTATGGTACAAACTTCTTGATGTGGAAAGAGCATATGCTTGATGTATTGATGATGAGGCATGATTTATTGATTCCTTTATAAGGAAAGTCCTTGAAGCCTAGGTACATGTGGCAATAATTGGGATAATTTGGATGCATTGGTACCTTTTAAAGATCATTTATGTTGACATTATGTGTAAGGGATAGCTCATGATGTGTGGAAAATATTATGTTGGTGGTCGTGTGAGAGGCAAGTCTCGCAGTCATGGAGACTTTGTATGTTGGCATTATAATAATTGGGGGCACATTAATGGTGGTGCTTCAGGATTATGAGGCAACAAATAAGATGCCAATACACCAAAAGAAAAGGAGGTCTATTAAGGAGTACAATAAGAAGAAAGAGGATGTATAGGTAGAGGACAAGGATATTTCTCATGCTTTGGATGGAGATGCACTTTATGCATCTACATACCAACATGCTTTTTTATTATCCATGGATGGTGGCTTAATTTGTGATTGGATCTTGGATATTAAGGGGCGGGGGGGACCTTGTTGTTGGGGTGCAGTATTTTATTGCACCTCAAACCATATGAATACCCTCTCCATGTCATAAGCATATGTATCAGCTTCTTAGTCAGTAATCTTAGGTGGAGGATAGGATTCCATGATTTCATCTACGCTTAGTGGATATGCTCTTTTTACTCTACTTAAGCGCACTCTTGTACTCTCTTTGGTGTGCATTAATCAAGTCATTTTTGCATCTACTCAATTGTGTAATTGTCTCTAAAATTAAGCTCTACGCTAACCACATATTATTAGGCTAATTCCATGAATGGCAGAGTAATCCATCCTCCATACACAAGTGGTATCAAAGTGTAGATAGTGATTAGAATATCCTAATCACTATAATCAATCCTCGTACATTCATACCCTCTATGCTAGATTGTTTGACACCCTCTCTTTGCCATAACAATCGTCATTCATACTTCTAATAAGACTCTGATTAGTTCCTAATTATCTCATTGAGGGCACGTCCATAGACCACTACCCTCATGAAGTGATTAAGAAATCAAGCTTGTATTTTGGGCTTATTAAGTTGTGGTGTATGATACCTATCCATGTTTTTTGCTCAATCTTGTAGAGGACTAGACATTGCCCATTTGGGTAAGACCTTCCTCTCATTGCACCATGGGAATGCACAATCATGGGGGAAAATGACAAAAACCTTGATAAGTTTGGCGGCCAAGGCTTCCACACATGGCATACTAAGATCAAGAGCTACCTTATGAAGAGAACCCTATGGTCTATTGTCAAGCCACTTGAACAAGGTGAGAGAGCATAAACGCAAGCTTTACAGGCACATTATTAAACACGAAATGAACAAGCACTAAGCATAATTCTCACATGTCGATCTCTATAGCCTAACATGGAACCAAATGAAGCTATAGCCACCTTGTGAAATGGCATAAAAGTCTCTATAGTCAACTCACATACATTCAGAGTCTTGTTGTGGATGACGACGATCAAGACGTAGTGCTTCAAATCATTACCAGATGAAGTGTAAGGTCAGATTGTGATGGTACTCAAAGAAAAGGACTCAATCCCATCTCTTGAAGATGTCATAAACTTTTTGCAAGATTTTGAAAATAAGTTTAAGGGCAACCAATGGAGAAGCATACATTACGTTCATCATATAGAGGGACCACCACCTATCTAAAGATTGCTATTAAATCAACCCTTGTAAGAATTGTAGCTAAACAACCCACTGCGCTATGTATTTTAGATATTGTTACCATATACACGTGGTAGTGATGTGTATGAACAGATTAGGACCGCCGGGGCATTTTTTCCCTCACTAGTAGGTTTTCCCCCCTGTGCATTGTATATATGCCCATCACCCTAGGGCTATCTATCTTTTCATTGCACACTAAGTAAAACACTCTATGTTGTGTGCCTTGAGCTTCCTTCATCTTCTCTAAGCTGTATGTATTTTCCTGCAACCCTAATTTCAACAATTGGTATCATAGCAGGTTGCATCCTCTCGGGCTTAGTCGCAAGTAGCTCTAGCGCACGCCTGCTCACTTTCCCCAATTTCTATGAGCTTTGGCGAGCGTTAGCAAGTCGAAAAATATTTTGGGCAAGCTCGTAGAGATTGGTCTCCTCAAAGTTTTGATTTGGGCTCATTTCGACCTTCGTTACCACTACAAGCAGTATTGTGTTGGCTATTTTGTCATTTTGTGCATAATTCCTATCTATACAGTTTTCTGCATAACAAGTCCCTTACAGTCTTCTACGGTTTGTGCTATATAGTACATGTTGTTCCTGCCTCGTTTCTCCTTTATTCGGGCAGTTTTCACATCAGGTGCAACATTCGACATGGCTGACACAACATAGATGTGTTTTGGATGGGGACAATTACCCTATGTGGGCTTATATGATGCAACATGTCTTTGTGTCAAAGGGAGTCTAGAATATTGTGCAAGGCATTGATGTACATCCTTGTTCTAAGGATGTAGGCGATGTTGCAGGTTTTGCTGACAGGATTGCTGTTGCTAGAGCTTTTTTGCCTACGGCTCAACAAGCTTGTTGGGGTGTAAAAGATGCGCATGCACATGCATCGATTGTGTTGTCTATGAAGCCCACTATTACAACTCACATTCGTTTAGTGAAATCTGCAAAATAGGTTTGCGATATTATGGATGGTCTTTATGCAAGTCGCAATGAGGCAAAAATTGCATTGATGTGTAAAGAGATGGAGTCGAAGATTATGCATGAGGAAGATGATATGGACACTTTCCTTGCTAGTGTCAAGGATATCAATGAGCAACTTATTTCTGTAGGTGAAGTCATTTCTGACAGTTCCCTTGTGCAGACAATTCTTGATGCTTTGCCATATTTGTACCAGACTTTTGTTACTACGTGGAGACTTATGACCCAAGGAAATCCAAAAGTTATCAAGTTTGATGCATTATGCACATTGTTGTTGCAAGAGTCACTTTCCCAACAAAGAAAAGGTGGTAACAACAATGTAGCCACTTCTCATGGTTCTTTTATGAGTGGTAAATCACCAGTTCCTAATGCTTCTGCTAACAACAATTCATCTTGAATTTTAGTAAAAAGGGCAAAAAGAAGACATGTTGCCATTATTGTAAAGCTAATGATCACTTGATCAAGCAGTGTCCTAAGTTGAAGGCCAAAGAGGCTAAGAAGAAAGAGGCTGATTCCACTACAATTACACTATTGTTGAGTCTTCTATGAAAGGAGACAAGTGATGTTGATGTTGATACAGAATGGGATTTTAGTGCAGAGTGCACTTATGATCCTTGTGTCTATGATGCATGCATGTCAGTTACTGCAGATTCACATGTGTTATTTTGATAATGGTGCTGCAAAGCACATTACCTCACATCATAATTTGTCTACCTCTTGAGTCTGTCCCTCATGGGAATTCAATCACTTGTGCCAACAATGCCTCTTATCTCGTTCAGGGAGTTGGAAAGATTATGCTTACTACTACAAATGGCAGTTCTTTCACACTTGTTGATGCATTGTATATAACTGGGATCAAGAAGAATTTTTTGTGTGTATCTACACTTGCTAGACTTGGTCTTGTAGTCAAATTTGTGGATGACACATACATAGTACATGATCTTAGTTTTGGTGATGAAATTGTTGCATATGATGCACTTACAGAAAATGACACATGGACTTTATGTGATTTGCCTCCTGGCAAAAAGGCCATTGGTACAAAGTGGGTTTACAAGTTGAAAACAAGCCGGATGGTGAGATTGATCGCTATAAGGTTGGACTTTTTGCAAAGGGTCATTGCACAGCAAAAAGGCATAGATTATGAAGAGACTTTTGCTCCCACTTGTCGTATGAGTTTGTGTGTTCTCTATGTGTGTTGACTACTCATTTTGGTTGGGATGTACATCAATCAGACATTGTTACTGCTTTCTTGAATGGTGACATATTTGAGAAAGTTTATGTAACGCAACCTCGTGGTTTTGTCAAGAAAGGACAAGAAATGTGCCAAAGTTTTGTATGAGTCGAAGCAATCTCCTCGTGCTTGGTATGAGAAAGCTGCCACTCATTTGGTCAAATGAGGCTTTTGTACCAGTCCAACAGAAAGCAAATTGTATGTAAAGCATGAAGGTGATGTACTTTTCATTGTCGTTCTCTATGTGGATGATTTGTTGATCACTGGACCAGAGAGACATATTGTTGAATTTAAGGCTGATTGAGATGCTACTTTCAAGATGAAAGATTTGGGGCTGTTGCATCATTATGTGGGCATACAGTTAAGCAGTGTGATGGTGGTATTACCTTATGTCAGACAAGTTACATAAAGACAAGGACCACCAAGGCATTTTTTCCATCACTATGAAGTTTTTCCCCTGTGCATTGTATATACACCCATCACTCTAGGGCTATCTATCTTTTCATTGCACACTAAGTAAAACACTCTGTTGTGTGCCTTGAGTTTCCTTCGTCTTCTCCAAGCTGTATGTGTTTTCTTGTAACCCTAATTCCAACAGATACCCAATCAAACCAAAAGAGCTTCAAGCAACAACAATCACTACAAAGACAAGGGAAAATATAAAATCAACATGGCTTCTTGTGACAACTCTGATGATGACGACGAGAACGAAGACAAAGAAAATCTTGTGGTTGTCCACATCAACAATATATTATAAAGCATTCATTCGTGCCTCATATACTCTTACTTGTGTTGTAGGGGGAGACTTTGTGTGTCCCACCTTGTACTTGGGGGATTCTTGTGTTCCAAACCCTACTTGTTTAGGGTTTTGTGTGCCTATACCCATTGTGATGGGGAAGTTGTGTACCTTATCTTGTGTGTTTTGAGGGGAGGATTGTTACATTGCTACTATCTTTTGTGCAACAAAACCCACAAGGAGGATTATTGGAATGCAAAATTTTGTTGCACTTCAAACTGTGTGAATACCCTATCCACGTCATAAGCCTATGTGTTAATTTTTTAGTCCGCAATCTTAGGTGGAAGATAGGATTCCATTATTTCATTTGTGCCTAAGTGGATATGCTCTTTTTGCTCTACTTAAAGGCACTCTTGTACTCTCTTTGGTGTGCATTAATCAAGTCGTTTTTGCATCTAATTAAACTATACACTAACCACATACTAATCATGCTAATGCCATGAATGGCACACTAATTCATCCTCCATAATCACTATATGGCAAAAGGTCCCCTTTAGAGGGGACCAAGGGCTCAAATTGAGGGAGGACAAACGACTTTGATCTCTGCTGCATGATCGTGAGGGTAAACCAAGAGTGAGCTAGCGGGCAAAAAATGGCACCGAGCCCCCTCCCCACCCGCCCCGCCCCGCCCCGCCCCAAAACCTGGAATCCACCCATGCTCTAAATGCGACATTTTTGTACAAAACTGTGGGTATAGAGATATTTCTCATAAAATTTCTCAATGTGCACATTTCTCTTAGTTTATCTGAGCTAGGAGCCAGATGAAACCAGATGCAAATATGGTAGCATTGCAAAGTGTGAGCTAAGCATTACCAACGATGGATACATCGAATCATGGAAATTACTTGTAAAAGGGAAAATGCTCCCTTATTTGAACCTCAGCATTCTGATGCGATACATATAATGGAACTGCCCTTTCAGCCATGAATCTCAAAACTGGCTATGCTTTACCCCTGCCTACACGCAGAAGGTTCCCCTCTCTGTTCATAGCAAGAAATAAAAAGGAAAAGGACCCAAAAAAACATTTTGCCCTAATTTTCATGTACATTTTTTTTCGGGGGAGACCAGATCTACTACCTTACATTTATGTGAAACCACGACACTTTATCCCATCCCATCACTTCCCAAAACAAAGCGTGGTAGCTATTTGGAAGCTGACAAGCACTTTCGTGCGGTTCATCTCCCCCATCGATAGTCACCAAGCTTTTTGTACATGGGTGTTTACTTATTCCTAGAAGCCATCTTCTCCAACCTCCATATTCTTCTGGTGGCATTATCGCCCTTCTCCTCCATGTCAGCTCGAAACTTTGGACTCAGCGGTGTGAGTGTGCATGGTGGTGAAGTTGAAACTTCTGCTTCAGATGCCTTCAAAAACTCTTTGATTTTGGGATCATCCGTAAAGCAAAGAATAGCCTGCTTGCAAAGCAATCGAGCGGTTGAAGGGACTACAGGTTTAAAATTTTGTAGTTTTGCATACTCACTCAGCAAATGGAACATATAATCATACACATAGTCCATTGTGAGGTTTCTCCATATAAATTCTTGCCCTGCATTGCCTATTGCCTTGGCCTGAAAACACGACACCAATTACCATCCGATGAACATGAAAAACAGTAAAGTTGATTGCAGAAAGGCTTGTCGTGCATTACTACGCACAGAGCATAGCTAACCTTCATAGGGACCATATTCTATCATCTACAGCTTATCACACTATTTTACTAGGAAGGCAATGGTCTGACGTCATCACAACAGACGTTATTCCAGAGATGAAAAGAAAAGTAGTAATCGAAACTAGTGAATGCAAGAAATTCGCCTGTCAGACATTGCTAGAATAGGCCTGCTACATCTGTAAAAGCTAGACATTGCTAGAGTTGTTTATATATACCTCTGTTGGGTGCTCATTACCCCAATTCACTGCAAATTTGATGGAGGGGCACAAGCGATCTCGTCTAATTGGCCAATAATGTACTGTAGGAATAAGCCCTCTGGTGAAGAATTCGTGATAAGTGGGGATAGCCACAAGTACAGGTGAATCGCACGCAAATATGTATTTGAAGCTCACTGACCATGCGTGCCCTTCAGTGTATATCTTATACCTGGATAGCATCAGAAAAGAGAACGTATACTTAAACAAGAGAAATAGACCAAATTTATGAAATATCACAATATAAAGAAGTGCATAGCAAAAATCATCAATGTCACTAATATTGATACATCCCATCAAACAATCTTCCTAGAATGACATAATTCGTACATCCCTTGGGTTTCCTGCCTAGATCTAGGGAGAGAGAGCTTCTTTGTGGCTGTGACTGACCTTATGAGGTCATTCCCATGTGCATTGGTCTTGGGCAGTGTCCAGGTATTGTCCGGTCTCGTCAGTGTTTACACCACTTACAAAGGGTATCCTGTTTTTAGGCTCGTGACACTGGGCGGTCTCACATTTCCCAGTTTATGGTGTCGTCAAGTATTTTTGTGGGTCAGGCAGCCTGGCTGCACGTCTTTATGGGGGAAGGGGGGCCCCTAGAGAGCAGATGTGCAGAGCCCTTGAAAACCCTCCTGCTTGCAGAGATTGCCCCACAGGGCTTGTCCATTCTCTCTCTCTTCCGTTTTTCTCTCTCCTCCTCTCTCTCTCTTCCGTGCTCCCGTGCCACCACATCTGCTGCTGCACTTTGACATGGTATCATAGCCACTACTTGACGACATCGGCCTTGCATTGTGTTGAGAGGGGGCTGACAGTGCTTTGCTTCAATTTTGTCGTGGAGGACGAGTTTGTAGCTGCATTTTCACAGAAAGAGGGATTTGTCCTTGGATTGACTTCAGACAGCCTATATGCACCTTGCAGAGGAGGTTGGAGATCTCTTTCATGGGAGGTCGCTTTCAACCTTGATCCCTATTTAAGGAGGATTCTCTTGTGACCTTGAAGTATCTTGACCATGGCAGTGGGCACCCAAGAAAAATCTTCTAGAGAGTTCTCGTGGTGGAGACGACACAGTAGATGTTACCTTGGAGAATTTGAGATCTACTCATGATACGGAGTTAAAAGATTTACTCGACACGAAGGTTCCTGTGTTGCTAGTGTTTCCACAAATCACAAGCTAGATGCACCACCGACTACCAAGATTGTAAAGTGCTTATGGAGGCGGTGTTGGAGGCCTATAACCATATGTTGATGGTCAATGACGAGATTCGCTACTAACGACCGTACCCTCTCGTACAAGGAGTAGGAGAAGCTTGAGAAGTATCAACACTCAATAGGATCAGTTGAATGTTAGGATCCGCTCTTCTATATATTCCTAAATCGTAATCGACAGGCTCTTGGACATATTCGGAGTAGGATCAATGCTCAAGAGATCTTGAACCACTTAGAAAAAGTTAACAATTGGATGATGTCTATGAAGAGAGCACACCTAGAGGTACATTTGCAGACTTTGGAGTGTCAGAAGTCCAAGATTACGAAATATCACATTCATTAGATGTACGAGATGTAGCTCATGATTCTAAGGCAAGGAAGCTGATCTCTTCATAAGATATATCATATCGCTATTGTTTTGATGACCCATCTCAAATCGGAGTACTAGTGCTTTTTATTCAGCAACAATTACTGATTTGACTTGGGAGGAGCTTGTTTCCACGATGTTGGCTCAGGTGGACCAGTTATGGAGCTCTGGATTTGAAGGGGACCCTCGAACCTTGATTGGACAGTCATCCAGGATAGCAAAGCAAAAGCAAAAGCAACGAAAGGATGATACTTTTGGATCTGTGGAAGGTCCAAGGAGTAGGTGATTTGCCGCAAGTGTGGTGATCCAGGACATACTCCGAGGAATTGCACGAAGAAGTCTAAGTTGGACAGTGCTGCATCGAATTCTCATGCCAGTAAGGCAGCTAAAGTTAACCCCTTGCTTCCGCTTTCACACACTTTGCCTACCTTCAGCTTCACACCATGAAAGCCAGACTCTCAAAGGCTCGCGGAAGGATAGCACTCTTGCCCACTTTCTTTCTCAGCACCAGGCCCAAGCGGTTGTTCCTACCTCGTTGACAAGGCGTAGAGGACCTATCCAGTGTTTGGAGCACACGAGTCAAAGGTTATACATCTTTGTTATACTCAATCAAGGGATACATGTATGCTACGTTGAGAGCTGAACATAAAGCAGGTTCTGTCAACCTGTTCCCAAAGGAGGCCCAAACAATCTCCTACCTTTCCTGTACATTCCATTTACACAATCTAGCAATACCACATCGGCGACGGTGTGGGGGGCCCTTGAGAGGGTTGGTTGGGACCCCATCGGATGTCATTCTCCTCCTCTCTCTCTTTCTATCTCCCTCTACAAATCTCTACTGCATTCTCATTCCCTCTCTCAAGGAAAGGTAAAAGGAACCAACATTCAACCTAAAAGGAATCACTAACGCAAGGAAAAGAAGTAAAAGATTTGTGGAAGTGTAAAACCTAGATCTTCACCTTTTCAATTCCGTTGCACCTGACATTGGTATCAGAGCTTTGAAGATTTTACGCTAATCCGCTAATCCCCAAAAAGTTTTTTTTCTCTCGTGTTTTTGGTTGTGTTGGCAGCCCTCTCTTGGAACGGTAGGCCTACCATTGCGTGTGAACCATGCGCCTTGAGCATCGGAAAATAGCAACCAATTGTAAACTTATTGCACGCGGGGTGTGCCGACGAGGGGGTAGATAGTCTCCCGAAGATTAATATGTGACCTTCCTTGAACCAAGAGGAGAAATCCTTGCATGGTCAAGACTCATTGCGGTATGGAGACCTCCACCAATGAAGAAGGCGAGCAAGTTCCACCTACGGATCCTCCCATGAGCCCTCCCCCTACCCCTCACTCTTTGCCACCAAATCCCATGGATGCTATGATGAGTATGATGATGGAGATGATGATGCGGCAAGACGAAGCTCGACGACAAGAGTGTTTGGAAGCGGAGGCGAGTCGATTAGAGCATGCGGAAGCGGTGGAGCGAGAGGAACGTTGATTGGCGGCCTAAGCCGAGGCTAGTAGACGGGAGGCACCGAGGCCCGAAGGCAAGAAAGGCAATCCATGCGTGATCTCATCTCCGCCTTGGCGGTGCAATCCGATACCCCTTCTTTGGAGCCCGATTATGAAAAGCTTGCCAAGACCATTGCGGAGGCGACCAATGCTACATAGACGACCAATGAACCAATTCCCGAGAAGATCATGTTTAGTAAGTATGACGGTAAGATGGATGCTATTGTCATTTATTCTTGATTGCATCAATTTACATCCTATGTTGCGGTTGTTTAAAAGTCTGACAATAACAAGGTTCTCCTAGCTTCCATGCATCTCACGGGTGATGCCATCACTTGGAGGGATGAGTGGATAGAGAAGGAGGAAGAGGCCCACAAGGCGACCTGTACCGAGTCTTTCCTTGTTCCCCCTCTCGAGCTTAGTTGAGAGGAGTTTGAGTAGGATCTAAAGACTCGCTTCTTGCCTCCACAGTACCAGAAGCGATTGAAAGAGGATTTTTGGGCTTTGTCTCAACAAGGTAAACCTCTCACGTCGTATGCTAACAGTGTGTCTCAATTAGGTGGACAATTGTGGAAATTGGATGAGGAAAGGCCTTTCTCTTTGGATTGAACCGCTCAATCAAGTTGGATGAGGAAGCCGGTGATCCAAAGTTATTGCAAGACGCTATACACTTAACTCAACTCCAAGAGATGAAGCACAACAAGAGTAAGCTCAAGACGACCTTAGCTAATGGCAACTCTTCCTCTCACGACTTGTCTAAGGACAAGAATTCTGATGAGAATGGTAACAATAAAAAGAACTCTTCCAATTCTTCTCAATCTCAATCAAAGAGCGATAAATTTAAGGATAAGGGTAAAGAAGGAAAATCTGATATGCCTCAACTCACACCTGATGAAAAGATTGCTCAAGGAGTTTTAGATGGTCAATTAACTGAGGAAGAACAGGCATTCTATGCAAAGGAACATAGTTGTTTTCATTGTCATGTAGAAGGTCACATGAAAAGGGAGTGTCCTAAGAAAGAATCTCAAAAGGAAACCTCTATTGCGTCAACTTCTGATGCTACCCCTCAAGTGAATGCTATGAGTGTGGTAGAGCAAGAAGCTAAGCAGGAGGGGACTTTCGAGAAGGATGAAATGTTATTAACATGTTAATGGTGAAAGAGTCATTGACTTATTTGATTTTGAAAGTCCTCAAGATGTCAAAAGTGAATCTCTTGTGAAACATGAACGTCTTCAGACTTCTCCTATCCCCACCCTCCCGATGCAAGGGTTTCCTGAAGGCATGGACGCTTCAATCTTTCAAGAATGTGATGATGTCAAATTGATCATTCAATATATCCAATCCACTCGTCGTTTTGTAGTCTCTAAATTTGCAGGATGTGATATCATTTTGGGCATTAAGTGGTTTCGCAGGTTCAAGCCCATTATCGATTGGGATGAGCTCACGTTTCTCATCAAAGATAATGTGTCGAAGCCCGTCCTCATTCGAGGCGAGAGCGGTATTCCCTCTCTCCCTCTCATCTCTCACGTCCAAGAAAATAGAGAGCTACGTCGAGGAGCCCAAGCGGCGGTCATCTATGTCAACTCAAAATCAAGGAACTTGGGTATTCCTGACACATATAGTGAAGGTTTTGTCAAGGTCAATTCTATACTTCCCCAGAATGCATCATTCCCCTACAGACCATCCCCATCCATTCCCCTACACACCATCCTCATTGACCTATGGACATTGTCTCTGACTAATTGTATAAGCAGGAACACGTAGGTAAAACTTTCTCTCAACCAGATAAAGAGAAGCCAAAACCAGGTGACTTTTTGTTTAGGAGGCTTCGCCCTCCCAAGGTACGGTCTTTTGGTTTACCAGTTTTCTTTGTTCATAAGAAGCCAAACTCATATAAGTTTTGTGAGGATTTCATGGCACTCAAGACAAGGATGGTCAAATTCCGGAAGCAGAGACCTCACATGGCTGTTCCTTTGGAGCGTCTACAAGAGGCACACCGAGTTTCTCCAGTGGACCTATCGAGTTGCCGCCACAAGGGTGGAATTCCGAGGAGCAATCCAAAAGAAGAACCGCCGGAGATCATTGTTCTAGTCAAAATCATCAAGCCGAAGCATTATCCAATGCTTCAATTTCAATTTGGCAATAAGAAGGAAGCAAAGCAGCATTTCCTCAAATTCAAGGATCGAGGGACACATGAAGTGGCTTGGGTGGACGAGGAGTTCTTCACCGACTACCTGAATTTGCTAGCCTCATACAAGGAGGCCATGCGGATTGGTAACCCATACCTCACCTTAAGCAGCAGGGGATGTCATGTGCACATGGCTTTGTGTGCCACCTGGACATGCTTCATCAACTTCCAGAGCCAGCTTTCCCCTTCTTCCTAGATGGGAGTGTCTAGAATCTAGATTTTTAGGAGGATTAGTACCGACAATTTTGTGAGCTTGTTGGCAAGACCTGCATGTCCAAACAAGTCCATTAGGTTAGGTTTTCCAGTTTTGGAACCCTATTGCATAAATGGTTGTACACGCATTGTGACGGATGTTATTACATTGCGGTGGGCATCTGGCATGATGTGCATGTAGTTCTAGGCTAGAGGAATCCAACAAGCCATTCCCCGCGTCGATTGGATTCTCGGGTGGCCAGATGTGTGACAGTTTCACCCAAATTGACACCCCTTGGCCTAACATTTTAATAAATCAATAAAATCAATTTTTATTGATTTATTTGTTGGGTATGGTGGACGGATTGCCCTACCTAAGCCCAAATAAGTTCATAACCAGAAAATCTCACCTATAAAGGGAGCAAGGCATTCAGCATTTTCAGCATAAGTGGCAGAGGAGTCTAGCGCTTGCTAATTGCAGATCAGCCCTCAATGTTTTTCAGCCCAACCAGCTAGCATTTTTAGAAAAGCTCAGCCCTGGCAACTAGCAATTACAGATCAGCACCAGCGCTTGCAATTCTCAGCCCAGCCAGCCAGCGTTTTCAGTTCTCAGCCCTCTCCATCGCCAGAAAGCGGCTCAGCTTTGCTCTCGCAGTTTCTCTGTTGCGGTCCGGTACTTCGGCAGCCCATCGAGCCTCCCCTCGGCCATTTCCTCGCCGGCATCGAGTGCTCCATTGCTGTCCATCATCGGCCTTGTCGAGATCTGTGTTTTCAGCCCTTCATTGCTCTCACATTGGAGTGCAAATCAGCCCCTTGGTGGCCATCCGCAATCCCACATTGAGAAGGATCCAAAGGTGCATCTAATCAGCCCCGGAGGTGCCTCGTCTTGAGGAGTTACCGTGGAGAAAGTCATTATTCGAGTCAGTAGAGTTTGCACTTGAAATATTGCATTGTGTGTACATTCCCTTTATGCAATCTAAATCAAGTACATCGGCAACGATGTGGGGGGCCCTTGAGAGGGTTGGTTGGGACCCCATCGCGTGTCATTCTCCTCCTCTCTCTCTTTCTATCTCCCTCTACACATCTATGTTCCATTCTCTCATTCTCTCAGGGAAAGGTAAAAGGAACCAACATTCCAGCTAAAAGGAATCACTAACGCAAGGAAAAGAAGTAAAAGATTTGTGAAAGTGTAAAGCCTAGATCTTCACCTTTTCAATTCCGCTGCACTTGACAGTGCCCGTCTAGGAGAGCACCACCAACGCATGCTACGAAGGAGATGAGGCAGCCTCGGGTCAATCACTAGGTAACTACTAAAAAGCAGCACCAAAAGAGGGTCCACCAAGGATGACGACAAAACCAGCAGGGTGAATACGACTTAAGAGGGGACACGGCAATATGAGGAAACCATTGGTCCCAAAACTTGAGTGGAGGCTCTCATCCGGCCAAACCCATCAAGTAGCCTTCGTAGGGAATCACCACACTGAAGAGGCCACCACACCCACCCCCGAGAAAAAACAAGAACCAAAATAAAACGAAAAAGACTTGCACCCAGGCACCCACTCCCACTCACACACCCAACCCAAATACGAAAAACACAAAAAGAGAAAAAGAAAGCAAACCAGCACACAGGAACTCACACCCACATCTATCTCATAGGCCAGGAATGGGCAGCAAACACCAAAAAAAAAGTAAAAAATAGGCAGCACACAAATCACTAAAACCAACAACAAAGGAAGGAAAAAGGGTAAAGGGGAGGAGAAGGGAGGAAAAAGGTAATGGAACCTTTCAAAGGGCAACAGAGGGAAGAGGCCAACGAAGAGTTGAAGGCGAAGCGGTCCTCGAAGGCGCCAGCGGAAGCGCCACCGAGCCCAGCAACAACAACACGAGCGTTTGCGGCAAACCAGTAAAGGGGGGCAGCACCGGGGCAACAAGCAGTAGCACACGGTGGCGGTGGGGTTAGGCACAAACAACATGGCGCGCCCAACAACGGCAAAACCAACGCTTCATCATCAAGCTCGCTCTCTCTCTCTCTCTCTCTCTCTCTCTCTCTCTCTCTCTCTCTCTCTCTCTCTCTCTCTCTCTCTCTCTCTCTCTCTCAGCTATAGAGTTGCCAGTTGGGGAGATCGAGACGACCATGACTGAGAAGGGGAGCGACGCAGCACCGACGAAGATTGCGGCAGAGGATCCACAGGATTCTAGCACGACACCTAGAGTGTCGATTAGGATAGACTTCATGCTAGTGCTATATTGTATCATGGTGACACTTATCCCCATTTTGTACCTTTGTGGCATTATACCATTGCTCAGCTTACCAGCCACCCATAGGAGTCGGTAGCACTCCTATCTCAGTTTCTAGTTTCTAGTTTTCTTTGTTTGTACCCAGACTTGGTACTAGACTCACCACTGTAATCAGTTTGGTCTCATAGGTCATTTTGGCCTTTTGTAGACGTTAATATATCATTTCATTTCTCTCATGAAAACATGCCCAAGGAGGAGGCAAGTCCCTCGAGCAAATAGGAACGCGCGATTTGGGGGGGGGGGGTTGGCATAGGTGAACTAACAAGCAAAGCCGATGTTGTACTTCTTGTTGAAACTTGGGAGCATGAAGCACAAAGGATTGGATTACAATGTACATTCATTGAAGTGGTCAAAGAATCGCAAGCAACGAAGAGGGCAAGGAGGGGTAGCATGTATGATTAAGAAAGGATTGGAAGATTTTATATCAATTGTGAAAGATGACAAGCACAAACGTTACGTATGACTGAAAATTATGACACCAAAAAGAGCGCCCATTTTAGTAGCCGGTTGCTACATTCCTCATCATGATTCCCCCTTTTATGCTTGCATGGATAGAGATCAGCCATTTGTTGATTTAGAGAAGTACATTGCTTATTTCAAAGGCAAAGGTGATGTTATTGTCTTTGGGGATATGAATGCCCACACAAACACATTGCAACATGATACTCAATAATTTGATATGCCATACATTCACGGGAGTTGAGGAAGTTCACCTATATGATCGTACTTCAATGGACGAGAAAAAGCCGGATCACTATGGAAAGTTACTTTTAACAAGTGCAATAGCACGGGTATGCTCATTGCCAATGGTGTATCTTTATGAAGTGGAACCGGTGGATTTACATGTAGAAAACACAATGGGAATAGTGTGATTGACTAAATGCTATTGTCCGAAGCCGTCATGTATCGCATTGTCACAGGACGCGCACCACGTGCCGATAGAAAAGAACAGATTGAACAGACTTTTAGCACTTCATTAACAATTGAACTGAGAGAGAGAGAGAGAGAGAGAGAGAGAGAGAGAGAGATGACACGCAACACGGAGTGGCGGAATTCCACCCCAGAGAGTATTGGCCCCAAACCTTGGCGCCCCTTTCGGTATTTCTTTATATTGCATCGACCTAGTACAAGCCGGTACTCCAGAGTCTGCACCTTCTTTAGGAAGCATGCCAGAGAATGAGCCCTTAGCACATATTTAAAGGCCCTTCGCCTATGAAAAGCAGTTTATATGAAAAGCCTTCAAACTCAAAAGCTCTTGGTCCAAAAGCAATGCCAAAAAGCTGCCAGCATAAATCACGGAAATCCGTACAGCCTGCCACGTCATCAGCCATCGTAATTTTTGGAAATCTGCAAGCTTTATCCTGTGTGTGTGGGTCTTGCTTTATTTTGATCCTTTATGTCACTTGGGGCCCCATCGGAAGGGGTCCCCATAAGTTGATAGGACTTCTTCTTCTGTTACTTGTTCTTCTTAGGGTTTAGGCCCCTCGGCCGACATCTGCAAGTCGGCTTTCTTCTTCAGGGCTTTGACACGTCAACAATTTGTGACATCTCCCCTTCTTGAAAGAGAGTAATCGTCCGCGATTACAGCATACTTGCAAAACAACTCAAGTTAGCTCAAAAAAAAAATTCGAGGGTCATTTCGAGGAACATTCAGAGGGACAATTAGTTTGCTCTTTTTGTTAAGGAGTTAGCTTCTTCTTTCGGCTCTTTTGATCAAGGAGTTAGCTTCTCCTTTCATCCAGATCGGAACTCTCAATATTCCGGCGTAGTAAAATTAGCCATCACACGAGACCGTACTGATCTTCCACGGGTGTCTTGATGCACTAAAATTACATACCCAAGCAATCTCATCCAATTAGGAATATTCAGTGGTTGGTACATCACAATGCAACACAAATGCTCACATATGCATGTTACAAGACATAGAAACAGAAAGTCGCCAATGAACACTCACCCCCCAAATAACCATCCAGGTCAACGACTCACTCATCACTCCTCTCGCAAATAACCTAAAAAGGTCCGAGCCATGAGATATAGTCCTTTTACAACCAAACGCCCCACAGACCGTAGCCTGCGTTGTTTGGAGGTGCTGAGAGTAGCCACTGCTCAGACTTCTTAATACTGCCCGCGTAAATAACCATATAGGTCCGGGCCATGAGTAAAAACAACACTTTTCAATCATTCAATACTCCCCCCGCAAATAACCACAAGGGTCCTGGCCATGTATGAACAAGCATTCTCAAACATCATTTCTCTGTACTCCACCCGCGAGTAAAATGACCAATCATTGAAACCAGTATTAAAGCCAGAGTCAAACATTTCAAATCGGCACCAAGACAAGTTGAAAACAGATACCATCCGTTCCAAACAGGATCACCAAACAAGTTCTCAAACAGATTTCAAACTTAAAAAGCAATCTCGACATCAGTCAAGCTCGAAAAGTCGATTGACTTTCCATCCTGAAACCTGCACCAAAAATTAGGGTTAGGTTCCTTCCATAAGGTCGTAGCTGAGCACAACATGGTCCATCAGCTCTTGGAGAGACAATGTTTCTTTGGCGGCGATGATAGAACAACAATCGCACTGGACCTCCAAGGTAATCTGATTGTGAAGAGACATCTACTGGGAGATGATGAGAAACTTCAAGTTATAATCTGCTAGGGTTTCCATGGCAAGCATTTCAGGATATCCCACTCTGCCAGAAGTTGCACTCCGAAGGAAGATGTCAGGAACCATATAACTTCGGGCAAAAATTTTCTTGAAAGCTTACCAAGTACTTGGAGTATGCTGCTCGGTAGCTACCAACATCTGCATGGCACTGCCTTTGAGAAAAACAACAGCTCGAAACAAATCTTGGATCCTTCTCTTGCAAGTGATCTTAATTGCTTAAGCCCTGTAAGAAATGAGCGGTGAAGACGGGAGCGTGCCCGATGCGCGATGAAGTAAGGGTGGGAGTGGCTAGTAAGTCCGGGGTCGAAGCACAAACCTAAAATTCCCAACTCCTTGGTAGGACCGGTATGCTTTCAGAAAAGCACACGCCTGATACTCTGATACCACTGTCAGAGGACGGGCACAACGTGCCGATAGAAAAGAACAGACTAAACAGACTTTTACCACTTCATTAACAATTGAACTGAGAGAGAGAGAGAGATAGAGAGAGAGAGAGAGAGAGAGAGAGAGAGAGAGAGAGAGAGAGAGAGAGAGAGACGACACGAGACACGAAGTGGCGGAATTCCACCCCAGAGATATTGGCCCCAAACCTTGGCACCCTTTCGGTATTTTCTTTATATTGCATCAACCCACTATAAGCTAGTACTCCAGACTCTGCACCTTCTTCAGGAAGCATGCCAGAGAATGAGCCCTTAGCACATATTTAAAGGCCCTTGGCCTATGAAAAGCAGTTTACATGAAAAGCCTTCAAACTCAAAAGCTCCTGGTCCAAAAGCAATGCCAAAAAGCTACAAGCGTAAATCACGGAAATCCGTACAGCTTACCACGTCATCAAACAACGCAAAACGCGAAAATCCATACAGCTTGCCACGTCATCAGCCAATGTAATTTTTGAAAATCTACAAGCTTTTCCTCTGCCACGTCATTAGCCAATGTAATTTTTGAAAATCTGCAAGCTTTTCCTCTGTGTGTGGGTCCTACTTTATTTGGATCCTTTATGTCACTTGGGGCCCCATCGGACGGGGTCACCATAAGTTGGTAGGACTTCTTCTTCTGTTACTTGTTCTTTTTAGGGTTTAGGCCCCTCAGCCGACATCTGCAAGTTGGCTCCCTTCTTCAGAGCTTTGACACGTCAACAATTTGTGACACGCATAAAGAGTTGTACGCTTAGCCGATGGATCCCGGAATCAAACCATCGTACCTTATGTATTGACCTTTACCTATGGAGAAACAACCAAGCATGAAAATCTCAACCAAAGGGAAGAGAAGTTAGCTCTTTGTATGGATTTCAAACGGGCACCAATGTATATTGAATGGTTAAGCAAAAGTTATGAATAACAAAGCTTGAATATGACACACCACTGGATCCCGGAATCAGACTATCATACCTTTATGTATTGACCTTTACCTATGGAGAAACAACCAAGCATGAAAATCTCAACCAAAGGGAAGAGAAGTTATCTCTTTGTATGGATTTCAAACGGGCACCAATGTATATTGAATGGTTAAGCAAAAGTTATGAATAACAAAGCTTGAATATGACACATTACTGGAAACTAAATGGGAAGCTTAAGAATGTTATCCATAAAGCATGTCCATGGTATCAACAAATGTAGATCACGCAAAAGGTGGTTTGATAAAGAATGTCAAGATGCTCGAAAGTCCTTCATAAAGCTAGATGCAACTATGGACAAAGATAACTGTCAAAGTCATTTGCATACATACAAGGCATTGATTCAAAAGAGTAGAACATGGAAAGTCAAGCATCAATTTTTTCATGCCCAAGAGAAGGCACGCGCATGTGGAAGATTTTGGAGAAACTTGAAGGGCAAGTGGGTTGAGAGTTTTGGTAACTTGAGTCTTATGGATATATACATGCATTGTAGGCAGCTATATGAGCAACCAAATGCTGGGAAATATCGAACCTTGCACAGCATGGGGCAAAGAGCGAGACCAGGAAGCCCTCATCTTTCTTTGATGGAGGAGTCAAGGCCAACTTCTTTTCACTTGAATTGGCAGCTCGACTTGGAATTACGCCCGACACGCTAAGGCCACAGGCAAAGGTAGTTCTAGCGGCACCCGGACGAGATGTTGTCATTACACCGATCATTGGCAAATTTTGTTTGCAATGTCAGGGTGTTTAGGGCACGAGGACTTTTATATCATGCCTTTGGAAGGGTGTGATGTCCTCCGAGGAATCCCTTGGTACCACAAGAACAACGCCGTGGTTGACTATCGGGCTAAGAAAGCGACTTTGACGAATGAGAAGGGCAAATAGATTATACTCGATGACGATTGAAGGCGAGTCCATCCCACTTGATGAAATCCAGTTTCTTTTACTCGATGACAATTGAAGATCGAATATGTTTGACCTTGAAAAGGAACGACAAGATTTTCTGCAAACTTAGGCTGACTATTTCTCTGAGGGCGTACCAGGCGAGTTGCATCCTTCACGTTGATTGATTCTCAGGTAGTACACCACCGAACCGGCCACTTTACAGAGTTACAGGAGGTGAAAATAAAGAAACAATGAACCAGAATAGATTCCACATTGCAAGGATCAATGATATACTCGACAGACTTCAAGGTTCTACTTGCCGAATTGATCTGAAGAGTGATTATCATCAGATCTGAATTTCTCCCGGAGATGTCTACAAGACGGCTTTCAGGACGACTTTTGGGATTTTCAGAGAGTTTTATAGGCACTGAGGAAGCATAAATTGGTTATAAATGTGAAAAAGAGCGAATTTTTTTCTTCCCTGAGATACACTTTTGGGGACATATCGTCTTCAGCAATAGGAGTAAAGTTGGACCTGGCCAAAATTGAGACTATCCGTTATTGGCATGATTTGAAGTGTCACGTGACACATCCCAACCCTATGTGTCCGTGGACAAGCTACACCACAACAGGGTTCAGTCAGTCCAATCAGTTTAGAATAGCAGTGATCTGGCACTTTTGTGAGTCTATTCGTAGACCGTGCATGCCCAGTCACTTAGCATAGATGCATATCCTCCGGTTGCACACAACATGATCATCGGAATTCCCATCAGAATCCATTAGCATCAGTTAGGGGAATTTTCAAGTGCATTTAGCCTATTTTCCTATTTATTGGGATTTTCACTTATTATTTTTAAGTGACTTTCCTACAAAAGTAGGTAGGGCAATTTTGCTAAGTTTCTATATAAGCAAACCCAAGTTAGCACTAAATGGCAGAAGAGGCAGCAGGAGCTCCCTGCTCAACAGGCAACTTCTCAGCAGTACCCCCCGCCACAGTAGACCATCGCCGTACCTTCCCATTCCTTGGCGTTTCCCTTCACAGAAGCCATCGCCATCAACTTCCTGTGCTTGGCGATTTCAGCCTCTCCCCACAGCCAGCCCTGGCGTTTCCACTAACGCTAGAGCATCAGCCATCTCAGCGTTTCCTTCAGCTCTCACTAACACTAGGGGAGGACAGCAAAAGCATCAACTTTTTGCTAGCGTTTTTGCAGCAGGTCAGTGTTTTAGTTTCAGCCATAACCCACAGCAGATCCTCGCAGTTTTCAGCCATGGCACAGTAGCAGATTCCCCCCAAGAAGGTTGCAGATTGCTCCCCCATTTTCAGCCATCAAAACGCAGCCAAAACAGTCTTGAAACAGTCCAAGAAATTCAGCATCTAGAAGATCTCAGATTTCAGCCCAAGTCGTCGTCGTCATCGCCGTCGTCGTCATCGGCATAGTCCCATTGCATTAGTCCATTGCATACGCATTGTACACCTTTGTGCAATCAAAGTAGACCACTCTCGCCGACGAGAGTGGGGCCTTCGGAGGAGGGTTTTACAGCCTCTCGGGCGTCGTATCTCTTCTCTATCCTTCTCTCAGTCTCATTCACTTGCACGCACAATCCACTCACTTTGTTCGTGACCACAGCACTCTACAAGACGGTAAGCTCTCTCTTTCCCTAAAGAACTAAAAGGAACCTTGAGCAATAAAGATCACTAATCTTGAGAAAATACCACATTCATTCCGCTGCATCTAACATGAAGAATGTTCATGAGGTTCGAAGCTTATCTAGGCTTGTGCTCATATTATCGGTGGTTCATTTGGAAATTTGTAGAGATAGTTTCTCCTTTGCATATGCTGACTCAGAAAGGAGTTCCTTTTATGTGGGACCGAAAGGTTGCAGTCTTTGAGACTCTCAACGAAAAGTAGACTACTGGACTCGTGTTGGCCTTACCAGACTTTCCAAAACCATTCGAAATTTATTGTGATGCTTATGGTCGCACCAATCTTGATGCAAGAAGGCCATGTAATTGCTTATGAGAGCACGATGTTTTTACGTCTTGAAATGGTTGCACAAATATATGAAAAAGAGCTATTTGGCAATGATCCATACTCTTACTCAGTGGCGACACTAGTTACTCGGAGCTGATTATACAATCCTTATGGATCATCAGAGTTTACGCTACTTCTTGTCACAGAAGTAGCTATCGAAAAAGCAGATGTGATGGGCTACCCTCCTGTCAAGTTCACTTCCAGATTGTCCATGTTCAAGGGACAGAAGAGTTTAGTGGCAGATGCGTTGTCTCAGACACCCTTGGTTCTGGCTATTTCCGCTATTCATCATCGAAGCTTGGAGGATATGGTAGATCAGTACACCATAGATCTTGACTTTGCACACATCTTTCATCAGATACAAAGTGGGGAGACACTTGCAAGCTATTCCATGCGGGATTGATATTTGATGCAGAAAACGATGTTGTGTATTACAGAGCCCTTCAAGGAAAAGGTCTTGACCGAGTGCCATTGTCCACCTTTTACAGGCCACCGTGGCATAGATACCACCTTGAAGGGTGTGGAGCGTTACTTCTACTGACCGAGGCTTAAAAAAGGATGTGAATGACTTTGTTCGCAATTGTTTAGTATGCCAAAATGTCAAGTTTGACAGGCATAATGCACACGGACTCTTACAGCCTTTACCCATCCCACCCGCCCCTAAGAAAGCATTCCTATGGATTTCATCATCATCTCGCCAAGACTCAAAGACGGCATGATGGCTTTTCAACAGTCATCAACATATTCAATGAGCGGACTACCTTCTTTATGGTATAGAAGACAGTTAAGCCCGATCATTTGGCAAAACCATTTGTTTCATTGATTTTCCGAATATATCACATGCCTTAGTCCATTGCTTGGATAGGGATCCTCGGTTGACTAGTTTGTTTTGGAGGGCAATCTGGGAGAACATTGGCACGCAGTTGCAGTTCTCGTCCTTGTTCCACCCGAAGACAGATGGGCAATTTGAGATAGCGAATTCAATGGTTTTGAATTTGTTGAAGTCTTATTTTTCGGATCAAAAAAATTAATGGGAAAAGTTTTTGCGCTTGGTGGATTTTGCCTACAACAACACACGAGGAAGGCGCCATTTGAAGTATTCGAGGATGCTAAGAAGGTTCTTCAATTTCTAAGCACCTAAGACAAGATTCTTTTAAAGTAGATTTTTGAAACAAAGTCTAGAAGGCATGGAAGGCCATCTAGCCATTCAAAGGAGGAGAGCTCGTCCTCTTTTGACAAAGACCGGATCAACAAGAAACCGAGGAGCTCAAGGAAGGGAGTCAAGCCGTCAGGCGAGCCCTTGAGTTTGTACAACAATTTGACTCGCCTTCTCCGAAGAGCGGTTCTCAAAACATTCCAGGGAGCAAAAGGCGACATCTTACTTGAAAGGAACGGTGCAGGCATGGTGATCTACTCTGTAGTTACGCAGAGAAACACATACAACGTGGTTAAAATTCTATTTCTTTTTCACGTCAACTTAGATATTAGATGAACAACTTGGCATCACTTGAAAACGATTGAGAAAGATACATTGGATGACTACTGAGAGAGGTTTTGGGATACTTGTTTGCCAGTGTCTTCGTTTCGAAAGATTACTTTGAAAGACAGATTGAGCGGTTTTGTTGTGGTTCGCTAAAGAGATTCAAGACTATGCTTTAAATCAGAAGTTTGACTCCATTCAATTTGACTCCATTCGGGGACTTATGGGACATGACTAAGCAACAATTTCGCATGCATGCCGGCTCATTGACTTATGCAATGGACAGGATAGTATCCACCTCAAAAAGGCAAGAGTCTGCCAGTGAAGAGAATGAATCAAGGGAACCGGATGACATCTGATCACCGGATTCTGCAGAATCAGAGGGTTCCGATGAACCAAGGGAACCAGATGCAAGTTCATCAAAGGATTCCAAAGAAAGAGGAATCAGATGATAGTGTGTCTTAGGGTTCCGATGATTGACAACAATGGACAGGGGAAGCGAAAGACGTTACCCACAGGTCCGAGGGCACAAGGAAAGAAAGGGAAAAGGGAATCAGCTGGTAGATCAAAACATTCCCCAAACCCGGGATAAGATTTTTGAAGCAGATTAGTATGATCTAGATCTGAATATTGCTTTTGCCAAGGTGCACGAGGCTCTTGAGAAGTCTCAAGCACGGCTTCAGAAGGCAGCCAACACGATTCGACGTGATGTGTAGCTGAAGCAAAATGATTTGGGTGCTCTTACAGTTTGAGAAGGCACGCCTTAGGAAACGAAAGAAAGAAAGAAAGAACGAAAGAATAAGATGATGATCACTTTGGAGCAGTGATAGCTCCCAAATGAACCTGAAGTGAAAGAGAGCGAGGAGATACTCATTCCAGAACAGATACTCGCTTTCCACGACAGGAAAGAGAAAGGTAAAGTGAACGGTGGTTCTTAGTTAAGAACCATCGGACATTGAATGCGAAATGAATGGAGGAGGACCTAGCAAATACTCCTCAGATTTGGAACTTTACCTCGACGCTTTTGGTCTAGCAGTGGCTATTCCAAGAGTTCCCACAGATCAACAGGTTGAATCTGGTGCAGGCAGGACTGCATAAGAGGGAAGTTACTCCACTCCTTTGTCACAGATTATCTAGATGGAATAAAGCCACCGATTTCCCTTTGGGTTTCAGGGATACCGATGGGTTGATAGTATTCTGCTGAATGACTTTATGAGAGAAGTACTTCGAAATGAGATCCCCGAAAAAGATTTCTCGCACACGACAATGCTTGAGTCGAAAATCTCTATAGGCATGATCGCAATATGGGATTAGTTAATCGGACATCAGTGAGGTCCGGGATGGACCTAGATGCAATTACTAAATACGTTGCTGGCAATCATGGTCTCAGATTTGGAATGAATTTCTATCTGATGTGATCTGATTGTGATCAGAATGTGAGGTCATGTGATGTGACTGTCGTCTTTGCACAAGTGCTGGATTTGTGTCGTCTATTGCATCGCTACTTAGAGTCAATGTTTGTTGAAATGGTTTATGGCCTTTGTCTATTTTGCAGGTGTAATCAAGGGCGATTACAATTCTTTCAAGAGGGAGATATGTCAGAAAATGATGACGTGGCATGACCACCCGGGGACAGGACAACTGTACTGACAGATGCTGACGTGGCACAACTGTACGGACTGTCCGCAAAATGCGTTGACAGGCAGATGACGCAGCAGCTGTACGGACGCCCGCAATTAGCGCTGATAGCCTGCTGGCGTGGCAAATTGTATGGAATTCCAAAAATTGCGCTGATGCTTTTCTTGGCAGTTTTTGGAGCCAGTTGCTTTTTGGACTCAACTGCTTTTGAGTTTAATTGCTTTGGGGCTCTGCTTTGGGCATCCCTTTTAAATTTATAAGAGCCCTTGGGGCCTCACTCTGCAGGGCATCTGGACGCAAGTCTGAGAGCAAAGGTCCCTCACGAGTTGTACTTTGCAATGAAGCCAGAGGATACAGAGAGAGAGAGATAGAGTGAGAAGATCGACATAGTACTAGGGACCAGAAGATGGGTTGGTCCCCCCCCATAATAGTATCTTCATTACTGAGGAGAAGTCTATACAAGCACTTGAACCGAACGTATTACTACGTTCGTACTAGAATAAGACTTGATGGTGCCCGAAAGCCTTAGCTTCCTATTCCTAGGGCAAAACCCTATTCCAAGGAACTTCCATTCCTTATTCCAAATTCTCCAGAATCAATGTTCTCGCCTCTGGATCTCAACTTCCAGACTCGGGGCATGACATCCCTGCAACTCTTTTCCGACTCTGTTTTCCAGAGTCCTCTTCCTGCAGAATAATTTTGCTTTCCTGGACACGAAGTCCTTCCCTTGGGAATTTTAACTTCCGGATCACATCTCGAGAGTCTACCACTCTCGTATCCATGGATCTACTTCCCAAACTCGGGTACGAAACCCTTGGGCTGATCTGGCTCTAGTTCCTCAAAGCGCTTTCTCCTGCAGAGGCTCATGCCTTCCTCTACTCCTACTCCCTCACTAAGAGGAAGAACACGTGCAAACAAATACTTAGAGATCATAACATGAAAATCGTTACCTTCAAAGTCTCGACGCTCGAAACGCAACTCGGTTCTCAAAAATCAATTCTCCAAAAGAGATCTCTACATAGATAATCCTCTCTTCCAATCCTGCACACGAAAGAGGTGTGTTCTCAGGTTCCTTCTCTTAAATCAGCCCCCTCTACGACGGTTATGGGCTGAAAAAACAGAGAAAAGCAGCAGCTTGTCACGATGGAAACACGCTCCGTAGGCACTTCTTCGCGAGGGAACTTGCGCACTGGGTCTTGGCGACATCTGGTACACTTGGGAAGCCATGGGCATCACCGGCAACGTCTTCTTTGCGGATGAAATCTGCAGCAGCATCTCCTCCTTTCGAAAATTTGTCTTCCCTATGGGAGAGGGCGTGTGATGCTTTTATAGCTCCCTGGCCACGGCAAAGATAGCAGAGCATTAGCTGCTCGCGTAGAAATTGCGAGCGTTTTTTGTTTTTGTTTTCTTTTTCCTTTTTTTTTTTTTTTTTGGGCTCTTCTGCCTGAAAAAGAGAGAGAAAAATTGCTAGCTGGTTTACACTGCTTTATTTAATCATAAGCTGCCCACTTATTAAGTGGACGTCCGGTCACCTTTAAAATGGTCTGAATCTGCCCAAAAACTCAATAAAACCTTATAAGTTAAAAACAAAACTTTCACAACACTCCCCAGCGCCCCTGGATGCACTCACATGCACAATTGCAATGCAGACATAGACTTCCTTGTAGGAAAGTATTTGCTTTTCCCGAAAAGCAATCCGATTTCTCAAAAAGCATCCGTTTTTCCTCAAAGTTTCCTCTGAACCCATCTTCATTCATGTGCTTGCTTTTCCTTGTGCACAATTCTTACACAGTTCGGAAATTCCTCCTAACTATAGATATTCCCTTTCTGATGCACCCGTCACCCACCTTGTGACGCATCAGGAATACCCATCACCTAGTCCTTTCCTAGTGGAACTTACGGTACATTCTCCATTGCAATGCTCTATGGCACCCATCCTATGATGCATCAAAGATATTCGTTCCCGGATGGTCCGATACTTCCTCCTGATGCTCCCTGTCACCCATCCAATGTGACGCATCAGAAGTACCCGTTTCTGGTGGCCTTACAGATATTCCCTTTTACATTGCTCCCGTCATTACTCTGAATGACGCGCTAGAAATACGTTGTACTCGGATGTCTCCAGTGAGAAAAACCCTCTCACTTAATTTCAGTAATTCATTTAGAATTATTTTTCCTGGTGTTCCAAGCGAGAAAACCCTCTCACTTATAAATCCAATAATTCATTTAGAATTATTTTTATGTCAGATAAAGCCAATTCAGCAACATCCTCTCACTTATAAATAGTTGTCCTCAATTGTAGAGGTCCAACTGAACTGCCCAAGGAGAAACCGGAAAGATTCCGAATCTTGCTCAATGGAGAGTTGAGCTTGTTCTTTCTCAAAAGAGAACTTAAAAATTAAATTAAACAGATATTCAAAAATTCAAAAATTCAATACTTACCTTACCGGTTCATGTCATTCCTCTAGTACCTCGAGGATATCCTTCACCAATCATCAAACTTACGAGCCATGTAAGAACTCGTCATTCGCGTCTTTCCAACAAATCGGAAGTTTCCTTATCCGAAAATTTGTTAAGTCAATTCCGCCTTCTCATTCCCGAGAAGAGTTATCCTCCTAGAAGTCAAGCTACGTGTCTGTGCTTGCGCATAACCTTGCACTATTAGTCCTGAGCATTAAGCTCGTGTGAATCTTCCTGTGGCAGACAAAGTGTGCCATCTTACCAAAATAAGTTCTTATTCCGGGCCTTTGCTTTGGGTAGGCCAATTGTTTTGGTGGGAAGATCCCTTGTGCATTGCCGCACGTCTTTCCGTGCGTTTCTCCTCCAGCGGGTTGTTACCACCTGCAGTGCTTTCTTTATGCCTGCTTGCGTCTATTTCTTGCGGAAATCATCAAGAAATTTTCACTTAGCAAGCATCTAGGACCGCTCGCAAAATCTTAGGCAGATAAAAATTCTAGCCATACCATTCTGTGAACATAAGTTCAAACTCGGCCCACTTAAGGGCGAACCCGCCGTAGATCTCAATGATAATCTCCCATATGTGGTTAAGGTAATTCTTACCATTTTAAAATGATTGGCAAATTTTACTCTTACGAACATAATAGTCCAAATTTATTCCAGCAGCGTGTAAATGCTACTTGACCTGCTCATGGAGAAATATATACCGCAACCAAAAGTTGCTACTATAATGGTAAAAGCACATAGCGTACTCAATGATCAACGATCATCAGAAAACCTCTTCTCTGTAGAGAAACTAAAATTCCTTCTCCCGAACACATCTCAAATAGAAATTCTTGTGTCAGATCATCCTTGCGCGCAAAAAGGCACTCTAGAGAGTATATCAAACTCCCGTTCAATCCCTGAAAAAGAAGTTGGTTCATCTCATTCCGTTCAGCATAAAAAACTTCGACTGGAAGATGACCCACCTTGGCATAGGGTTGCATCTTCGTGTGTTATCCATGTACCCAAAGATGTACATAATTCTTAAGTTGTGCTAGAGTTTCGGTGAACCTGGAAAATTATCTTCCCTTCGTAAGATCCTTAGAGCGAAGACGTTCAACCTGACAATTCCTTGGCTCGATCTTAGAGCAAAACCCGCTCATCAAATCAACTAGGACTTCAATCCTTGGATTCCTCGAGCACAGGCCGTAGCTGTCCCTTGTTCCTTCCCTCGTAAAGAGGGTGTTCGTTCACTTGTGCTAAAAGCACTACCATAGCTTCCATTAACTGGTTTAGGCTTCAAGCTTAGCGAAAGCTTTTACTCTGCTTGAAATCTCAAAAAGGTTCCTTCCTTTCTGCCGTCCTACCTGCAATAGCAGGTAATTTGTTGGAGAACTACCAGATACCAGATCAATTATTGACCTTCTGGATTGTTAGCAAACTAGTTCATCTCATAGAACAATGTTTCAACTTGATCCTACTCTCATAAATACTTGGTCCTAGTTACACACATGCATATCTTGTGCATAAAAGCAATACGCAGTTTATGAGTTCCTCAAAGATTTAACTTTGATCAAAGACCTGCCCTCTCACTTAAAGTTTGAGGGTCTTCCGTTGAAAATCTTAGGAGTCAATTTTGAATTCCCTTACTCCGAACTTTCTTCGGATAGCCACATATCCATCGAAGAGAGGTAACAAAAATTCCTTGTTTTTGTGTTCATGGTTCCGGTCCCACTGCGGGGACGATTCTTTCCTCAGAGAGTCTCAAGAGTGGAGCTACCTTGGCAAGAGTAAACATACTTGCTTTGACTCGCTCGTGTTTCTATTGGGCAAACCGATCCCAATCTTCTTGGATACCTTCCTCAAAGCGTAGAGGAAAAAAAAAATTGTCAAGAAATTCAGCCTTGAATTGAATCCGAGTCTTACTGTAAGTTCCTTGCAGAGCTTTGGTATACGACCAAGTACTTGCAATTCCCCTTGAGGTGTTTGGTCACATGCCTCACCTTCATCACTTCTGAGAAAGTGCCATTTGCAAAGGCAACTTCAAACTGTGGAATTAAAGCGGTAGCATTCCGGGCATCTTCTCTTCCATCAAAAGTATCAAACTTGACTCGAGTGTTCCTAGGTCTAGAGACCTCCATATCCTTCCCGGAATGACAGGATTTCTTGGCTATGGTTTTGGATTGATGTTCATGGATATTTTCTGGATTCTGAAGGATCTTGAGCATTCTGATCCCAGAAGCCTCAGCTTCCTATTCGTATGGCAAAACCCTATTCCAAGGATCTTCCATTCCTTATTCCAAATCCTCGAGAATCAAGGTTCTCGCCTCTGGATCTCACCTTCCAGACTCAGGGCATGGCATCCCTGCAACTCTTTTTCCGACTCTGTTTTCCAGAGTCCTCTTCCTGCAGAACAACTCTGCTTTCTTGGACACGAAGTCCTTCTCTTGGGAATTTCAACTTCCGGATCACATCTCAAGAGTCTTACCACTCTCGGATCCGTGGATCTACTTCCCAAACTCGGGTACGAAACCCTTGGGCTGATCTGGCTCTAGTTCCTCAAAGCGCTTTCTCCTACAGAGGCTCATGCCTTCCTTTGCTCCTAAGAGCAAAGTACACCTGCAAACAAATACTTAGAGATCATAACATGAAAATCGTTACCTTCAAAGTCTCGGCGCTCGAAAAGTAACTCGGTTCTTTGAAAAGCAATTCTCCGGAAGAGATCTCTACATAGAAAATCCTCTCTTCCAATCCTACACACAAAAGAGGTGTTATCGGGTTCCTTCTCTTATATCAGCCCCGTCTACAACGTTTATGGGCTAAAAACAGAGAAAAACAGCAGCTTGTCGCGATGGAAACACGCTCCGTAAGCACTCCTTCGCGAGGGAACTTGCGCACTGGGTCTTGGCGACATCTGGTACACTTGGGAAGCCATGGGCATCACCGGCAACGTCTTCTTTGCGGATGAAATCTACAGCAGCATCTCCTCCTTGCGAAAATTTGTCTTCCCTCTGGGAGAGGACGTGTGATGCTTTTATAGCTCCCTGGCCACAGTAAAGATAGCAGAGCATTGGCTGCTTGCGTAGAGATTGCAGCCGTTTTTAGTTTTTAGTTTTTTTTTTTTTTTTTTGGCTCTTCTGCTTGAAAAAGAGAGAGAAAAACCGTTGGCTGGTTTTTACTGCTTTATTTATCAGAGGCTGCTCACTTATTAAGTGGGCGGCCGGTCACCTTTAAAAATGGTTTGAATCTGCCCAAAAACTCAATAAAACCTTATAAGTTGAAAACAAAACTTTCACAACACTTCCCACGCGCCCCTGGATGCAATCAGACGCACAGTTGCAATGGAGACATAGACTTCCTCGCGGGAAAGCATTTGCTTTTCCCGAAAAGCAATCTGCATTCTCAGAAAGCATCCGTTTTTCTCCAAAGTTTTCTCTGAACCCATCTTCATTCAAGTGCTTGCTTTTCCTTGTGCACAATTCTTACACAGTTCAGAAATTCCTCCTGACTATGGATATCCCCTTTCCGATGCACCCGTCACCCACCTTGTGACGCATCAGGAATACCCATCACCTAGTCCTTTCCTACAGAACTTACGGTACATTTTCCTTTGCGATGCTCTATGTCACCCATCCTATGACGCATTAGAGATGTCCGTTCCCGGATGGTCGGATACTTCTTCCCGATGCTCCCTATCACCCGTCTGATGTGACGCACCAGAAGTACCCGTTTCTGGTGGCCTAACAGATATTCCCTTTCACAGTACTCCCGTCATTACTCTGAATGACACACTAGAAATACTCTGTACTTGGATGTCTCCAGTGAGAAAAACCCTCTCACTTAAAATTTCAATAATTCATTTAGAATTATTTAGAATCATCTAGACCATTGTACCAGATTTGTGCAATCTATAGCATAGACCTCTCTCGCCATAGAGAGGGGGGCGCTTGGAGGAGGGTTTGAGAACCGCCTGGTGTCGTATTCTTCTCTCTCCTCTCAGTCTCAGCACTTCCACTCATGGTAGCATTCACATTGTTTGTAATCATTGCACTCTCTCTCTAAAGGACGGAAGGCTCTCCCTTCCGTAAGTAGAAGGAACTCTTGAGCACAGTTCGGAGCACTCATCTTGAGCAATATCATCATTCACTTCCGCTGCACATTACATATCAGCTCGAGAAGAGACACCTACTGAAAGATGTCGAAAAATTTCAAGTTATAATCTGCTAAGGTTTCCATGGCAAGCATTTCAAGATACCCCACTCTGCCAAAAGTTGCACTCTGAAGGAAGATGTCAGAAACCATATAACTTCGGACAAAAATTTTCTTGAAAGCTTGCCAGGTCCTTGGAGTGTACAGCTTGGTAGCTATAAACATCCACCACTGCATGGTACCGCCTCTGCGAAAAACAGCGGCTCTAAGAAAAATAAAAAAATCCTTCATTCTTCTCTTGCAAGTGATATTTATGGCTTATGCCCTGTAAGACATGAGCGATGAAGACGGGAACGCGCTCGATACGATGCACGACGAAGTAAGGGTGGGAGTGACTAGTAAGTCAGAGGTCGGGACCCGAAGATACTTCAAATAAAATTCCAGTAGACTTTGGAGGCACAGGTTTGCTCTGTCTGCTCTTTGGTGGGATTGGTATGCTTTCAGAAAAGCACACGCCTGAAGCTCTGATACCACTGTCACGAGACGAGCACCACGTGCCAATAGAAAAGAACAGACTTTTAGCCTTTCAATAACAACTGAATTGAAAGAGAGAGAGCACACGCAACACAGTGGTGGAATTCCACCCCAGAGAGTACTGGCCCCAACCCTTGGTGCCCCTTTCAGTATTTCTTCATATTACTTGAACTCAGTACAATGCCGGTACTCGCACTCTGCACCTCCTCACCGAAGCATGCCAGCGACTGAGCCCTCTACACATATTTAAAGGCCTTGGCCTTGAAAAGCAGTTACATGAAAAGCATTCAGAGCACCTGGCCTTCCAAAAGCAGCTAGCGCAAACATGGGAATTCCGTACAGCTGCCACGTCAGATTCAGCAGCGCAAATCACGCAATTCCATACAAGCTACCACGTGGCACTGTCAACGCAAATCGCGGGAGTCTGTACATCTGCCACGTAATTATCTTTTACACATCTCTATCTGTGTGTGTAAGCGGGTCCTGCTTTTTTTTCATCTCTTTAGGTTCCCTAGGCCCCATCGGACGGCGGGGTCCCATAAGTTGGTAAGACTTCTTCTTTAAAATAGGCCACTCGACAAGACTTTGCAAGTTGGTAAAACTTCTTCTGCATCATGCTGCTTCTACTTCTTCACTTTGGGTTTAGGCCCCTCGGCCGAGATCTACAGTAGACTCCATTCTTAAGTGGCTTGACACCTCAGCAATTTGTGACAGTTCCCAGCCTAGGTGAGTTTATTAACTCGTTAGTAAGTGACATCTTTAAAAATCGTGGGATTTTTATTGGAATTAGCTTTAATCCCATATATAAGTGACCCTGGGGGTCACTTCTCAAGCATAAGTCAATACCCTCAATACTAGCACCGAGCACCCACAGTAACTCAACATCTCTAGCATTTTTGCTCGAAGTACCACCATCAGCATCCATGGCGTTTTTTCGTCAACATACTCAGCCCACCAACGTTTGTCACAAATTGTTGACGTGTCAAGCCACAGAAGAAACAGAGCCAACCTACAGATCCCGGTCGCGGGGCCTTAACCCTAGAAGAAGCAATAGAAGAAGCAGAAGCAGCAGAAGAAGTTTTACCAACTTGCTAAAACTTGCCGAGTGGCCTATTTTTAAAGAGGAGTTCCCACCAACTTATGGGACCCCGTCCGATGGGGGCCCAAGTAACTAGCAATAAAGCCCACACACACACGCGCACGGCCCAGTTGATGATGTGGCAAATTGTATGGCCAGTATGCAATTTTCGATGATTGATGATGTGGCATGACTGTACAAACACCCCACAAAACGCGCTGACATGCTGACGTGGCACCTGTACGGATTTCTGCAGAACGCGCTGGCAACTTTTGAAGACCAAATCTTTTGAGTTTGAAGCTTTTCATGTAAACTGCTTTTCATAGGCCAAGGTGCAGAGGGCTCAATCTCTAGCACTCTTCTGGGTGAAGGTGCAGAGCGTGAGTACCGGCATTGTACTGAGTTCAAGCAATATAAAGAAATATCGAAAGTGGCACCAACGTTTGGGGCCAGTGCTCTCTCGGGGTGGAACTCCGCCACTCCCCGTCTCGTGTGTCAGGCATCTCTTTCACTTCGGTTGTTATTTGAAGTGCTTAAAGTAGTTCGGTCTATTCTTTTCCGTTGGCATGAGGTGCTCGTCCCTATGACACCAGTATTAGAGCTCCAGGCGTGTGCTTTTCTGAAAGCACACCGGTTCTACCAAACAGCAAACAGAGCGCTGTCAGAGCAAGACAACGCTTCCAAGTTTCACAGAGAAATTGATCAAAGAATCTTCGTATCTCAACCTTGGACTTATTAGCCACTCCCACCCTTACTCCATCGCGCATCAGACGCGCTCCCGTCTTCATCGCTCTGTCTTACAAGGCATAAGCCATAAAGATCACTTGCAAGAGAAGGATCAAAGATTTTTCGAGCCACTGTTCTTCTCAGAGGTAGTGCCATGCAGTGGTGGAGGTCTATAGCTACCAAGCCGCACACTCCAAGGACTTGGCAAGCTTTCAAGAAAATTTTTCGCCGAAGTTACATGCCTTCAGACATCTTCCTTCGGATTGCACCTTCTGGTAGAGTGGCGTATCCTGAAAGGCTTGCCACACAAACCCTAGCAGATTAAAACTTGAAATTTTCTTGACATCTCTCAACAGATTCTCTTCTCGAATTGATAACCTTGGAGGTCCAGTGTGATTGGTATATCTTGGGGCTACCATCACCGCCACAAGAACATTGTCTATCAAGGCTTGTTTTGACTATTTAAGAGTTTATGGACCATGCTGCAATCGGCTACAACCTTATTGAAGAAATCTAACCCTAATCTTGGTGCACATTTCAAGATGGAAAGCCAACCATCTTTTCGAGCTCAATTGATGTGGAGATTGCTTTTTAAGTTGTTCTGTTTGAGAATTTGTTTGGTGATCCTGTTTGGAATTTGTTTGAAATGGATGGTATTTGTTTTGAACCTGTCTTGGTGTTGATTTGAATTGTTTGACTCTAGTTGTAATACTGGTTTCAATGCGTGGTGATTTACTCCCGGGTAGAGTAGTGAGAATGATGTTTGAGAATGCTTGCTCATACTCATGGCCCGAACCCTTGTGGTTATTTACAGGGGGAGTATTGAATGTTTGAAAAGTGTTGTTTATACTCATGGCCCGCACCCTTGTGACTATTTGCAGGGGGAGTATTGTTGTTGTACTCATGGCCGGGACCTAGATGGTTATTTACAGGGGAAGTATTAAGAAGTCTGAGTAGTGGTTACTCTTAGCACCTTCAAACGACGCAAGCTTCGGTCTGGGGGGGACTTTTGGTTGTAAAAGGCCTCTATAACTCATGGCCCGGACCTTTTTAGGTTATTTGTGGGAGAAGTGATGAGGGAGTCGTTGAACAGCTTGTGGCCCGGACCTAGATGGTTATTTGTAGGGAGAGTGTTCATCGATGCCTTTATGTTTCCGTGTCTTGTAATATGCATATGTGAGCATTTGTGTTGCATTGTAATGTACCAACCACTGAACATTCCTTATTGGATGAAATTTTTCTCAATAGCCAACGACCCAGGATATTAAGAGCTCCAATCTGGAATGAGACTCCTTGGTGGGTGAGATTTTTCTAAGAAGTCAAAGACCCAAGATATCAAGAGCTCCAATCTGGAATGAGAAAACTGATTGTCCCTCACAATGACCTCGGAAATTTTTAAGCTAACTTGAGTTGTTTTGCAGATATGTTGTAAACGCCGACGATTACTTTCTTTCAAGAAGGGGGGATGTCACAAACTGCTGACGTGTCAAGCCACTGAAGAACGGAGCCAACCTGCAGATCCCGGTCGAGGGGCCTAAACCCTAGAGGATGCAATTGCAGAAGCAAAAGCAACGGAAGAAGTTTCACGGGCCTATTTCTTAAGAGGAGTTCCCACCAACTTATGGGACCCCATGTAGTAGAGCCCACACAAACACACACGGCCCAATTGATGACGTGGCAGACTGTACGGCCATCACGCAATTTCCGTTCGTTGATGATGTGGCAAGACGTACGGACGTCCCACAAAACACGCTGACATACTGACATGGCACCTGCACGGATATTCGCAAAACACGCTAGCAGTGTCACAAAGTGATGACGTGTCTGCCCGAGAGCCGAGCTGTTGAAAACCCTAATTCTGCAAACCCTAACCCTAACCCTAACCCTAAAAATTGTCCTAAACCCTAACCCTAGCAACAGGCTGAAAATCCGAAAATTGCGCTGGCAGTTGCTTTTGCGTCAATTGCTTTTCCTAAACAATTTGAGAAGAGAGAGAAAGAGTTTGCTTTATTTTTAAAAACTCCAGTGAGTTTGATAAAGAGAAAAAGGAGTCTTTGCTTTTAGGCTTTTTGATATGAAGCTTTTGGGGCTCTTCTTTTGGCAACCCTTGTAAACTTTAAATAAGCGGTTTGGGCACACACTCTGCAGAGCATCTGGACGCAGAGTCTGAGAGTGAAACCCTAACCGCTCTCTTGTACTTTGAACATTGATTAATACATAAAGAAATACCGAAAGGGGCGCCGGTCTTAGGAGCCAATATCTCTAGGCACGGAACTCTGACGGGCCAGTGCAAATCTATTGTGAACTGTAAACTGTTTTGAAGTGGTTATTTGGTGCTGTTGTGATTGATTCTTGACTTGGAGTGTTCAAGTCTGTTACAGATTGTCTCCGACAGAGACCCCAGATTTACGAGTTTGTTTTCGAAGGCAATTTGGGAGAACATTGGCACGCGGTTGCACTTCTCGTCATCGTTCCACCCGCAGACTAATGGGCAATCTAAGATTGCAAATTCAATGGTTCTAGATTTATTGAAGTCTTATATCTCGGATCAGAAGACTCAATGGGAAAAGTACCTACCTTTGGTGGAATTTGCCTACAATAACACGATACACTCTTCGACGAGGAAGGCGCCATTTGAGATTGTTGAAGGTGCTGCGAAGGTTCCACCCTTCCTAAGCACGAAAGATAAGATTTTTGAAGCGGATGAATATACGCGAGACTTAGATACGGCTTTTGCCAAGGCTCGCGAAACTTTGCAGAAGTCTCAAGAACAACAGAAAAAGGCAACGGATCGCCATCGTCGCGACTTGAAATTGAAGGAGGATGATTGGGTGCTCTTACGTTTTGAGAAGGCACACCTGAGAAAGAAAAAGGGAAAGGAGAGGCTTTTTCCAAAGCTTAGTATGCGATACTATGGACCTTTCCAGATCACTGAAAAGATAAATGATGTCTCCTTCCGACTGAAACTACCTGATACTTGGAGGATTCACAATGCATTTCATGTGAGTCTCTTGAAACCTTTTAAAGGTGATGTGCCTGATGATGGGGAGCCTGATGAGCAACCCGAAGTGGAAGAAAACGAGGAGATCCTTCTTCCTGAACAGATTTTGGCACATAAGGATACGAAAAATAAAGGTAAAGTCCGAAGGCGGTTCTTGGTTAAGTTCAAGAACTATCCTGCATTGGATGCGAAGTGGATGGAGGAGGAGGACCTAGCAGATACTCCTCAGATGTGAAACTTTACCTCGATGCTTTTGGTTTAGCATAGTCTACTCCAAATGGAACCCAGAATTCAGCTTGGCCGGAGATCTGGTGCAGTGGGATGCACAAGAGGGGAGTCACTCCGCTCCTTTGTCAACAGATGCCTTGATTTAGATACTAGAGTCACTGATGTCTCTTCGAGCTCAAGGATACTGAAAGCTGACAGTATTCTGCTGTATGACTTTATGAAATGGAATTCCTGATTATGATACTGATTTGTTCTTGACTTCTTTTAAGTGCAAGAACTGATAGACGAAATGACTGCAGCATTTTGGTCTAATTGATCTCGAATAGACATGGTTGCAATAGGGGTTAGTCAATCGGACATCGATGAGGTCCCAATTGGATCTAGATGCGATTGCTAGCTACATTGCCGATAAATCATGGTCTAAGATCCGAATGAATGTTGAATGTCATGTGATGTCCTGTGATGTGACTGTCGATTGGTACATGTGCTAGATGTGTGTTCCTAGTACGTAGGTACTAACAGTCAGTGTTTGCTAAGACGGTTTATGGCCTCTGTCTGTTTTGCAGGCATAATCGAGGGCGATTACAATGCTTTCAAGAGGGGGGTATGTCACAAAGTGATGGCGTGTCTGCCCAGTAGCCGAGCTGCTGAAAATCCTAATTCTGTAAACCCTAACCCTAAAACCTGCAAACCCTAAAATCTGCCAAAAACCCTAACCCTAACTCTAGCAACAGGCTGAAAATCCGAAAATTGCAGTGGCAGTTGCTTTTGCGTCAATTGCTTTTCCTACGTGATTTGAGAAGAGAGAAAGAGTTTGCTCTATTTTTAAAAACTCAAGTGAGTTTGATAAAGAGAAAAAGGAGTCTTTGCTTTTAGGCTTTTTGATCTGAAGCTTTTGGGGCTCTGCTTTTGGCAACCCTTGTAAACTTTAAATAAGCGGTTTGGGCACACACTCTGCAGAGCATCTGGACGCAACTCTAAGAGTGAAACCCTAACCGCTCTCTTGTACTTTGAACATTGATTAATACATAAAGAAATATTGAAAGGGGCGTTAGTCTTGGGGCCAATATCTCTAGGCACTAAACTCCGTCGGGCCAGTGCAAATCTATTGTGACCTATGAACTGTTTTGAAGTGGTTATTTGGTGCTGTTGTTATTGATTCTTGACTTGGAGTGTCCAAGTCTGTTACAAGCAGCTTTTGAAAACCAGATCTTTTGAGTTTGAAGCTTTTCATGTAAAACTGCTTTTCATAGGCCAAGGGTCTTTAAATATGTGCAAAGGGTCTCTGGCCCTCTTCCAGGTGAATGGGGCCAGTGCTCTCTTTGGGTGGAACTCCGCCACTCCGTGTCTCGTGTGTCGTGCATATCTTTCAATTCGGTTGTTATTTTAAGTGCTTAAAGTTGTTCACTCTGTTCTTTTCCGTTGGCACGTGGTGCCTGTCCTCGTGACAGGTGGCGCCCCTTTTGGTATTTCTTTCTACTACTTGAACTCAGTACAATGCCGGTACTCGTACTCTGCACCTTCACCCGAAAGAGTGCCAAAGACTAAGCCCCTTGCACATATGAAGGCCCTTGGCCTATGAAAAGCAGTTTACATAAAAAGCTTCAAGCTCAAAAGCATCAAATCAAGTCTTCAAAAGCTGCCATCAAGTTTTGGGGAAATCCGTACAAGTGCCATGTCAGCATGTCAACGCGTTTTGCGAGGCATCCGTACAATCATGCCATGTCATGAATCAACGCGTGATGGCCGTACAGTCTGCCACGTCATCAGCTCGGCCGTGCGTGTGTGTGTGTGTGTGTGTGTGTGTGTGTGTGTGTTGCCTTTTCTTCTAGTGACTTGGGCCCCCATCGGACAAGGTTCCATAAGTTGGTGGGAACTTCTCTTTGAAAATAGGCCACTCGGCAAGATTTTGCAAGTTGTTAAAACTTCTTCTACTACTTATGCTTCTTCAAAGGCTTAGGCCCCTCGGCCGGGATCTGTAGGTTGGCGCCGTTCTTCAGTGGCTTGACATGACAACAGTTTGTGACAACGTTTTTAGCCTACAACAGCAGATTGCATCGCCGTCAGTTTTCAGCCCTAGCGTTTTTCAGAGCTTGCAGATTTCAACCATAATCCCAGCATTTTCAGATTCAGCCCTTTCAACCAGCCCATTTCAACAGATCAACCCATAGCCTCGTCACAGTTGCAAATCCTATTCAGCATCCCTAGTGTTTTGCGTTTTCAGCCCTTAGCCTTGCAAATCCAAGCACCTATTTTCGCACCTAAACGGCAAAATATCGCCAGGGGAGCCTCGGGAAGGCCTTGGGTGCTTGTACATGACAGTTTAGAGAGATTTCCCGCAGTTGCAAATCCTATTCAGCATCCCTAGTGTTTTGCGTTTTTAGCCCTTAGCCTTGCAAATCCAAGCACTTATTTTCGCACCTAAACGGAAAAATATCACCAGGGGAGCCTCGGGAAGGCCTTGGGTGCCTGTACATGACTGTTTAGAGAGATTTCCCGCAAGGAATCTCGTCTAATTCAAGGGGCAAGTGATTCTACAGGTGGGAGAGCTCGAGGGCTACCCAGAAAAGTGATCGACATGCGAATCGGAGCGCAAAACAGAGAATTACTGCTTGCTGTAATTTTTTTGCAGGTTTTTGGTTCTGGCCAGTTTTGATGCCTACAGGTCCCAGGAGCTTTGGGGAAGCTCGGGAATCACCGAACACTTGTTTTGGCGCAAATTGGAAGCCAAAAACAAAGATTTCAACGTGTTGTAAATTCTCACCAAGTTTTGCAAAGTGCGTGGAAAGTCAATGTTTACTTGGGATTTTGTCCATGGAGACTTCTACTATGGTTATGCTGCCGAAATCGGGTTAGAGTATAAGAATCTCAACCCAATAGAAGTGGGACAGCTTGTAGAAGTTTACAGGTTTTCCTCAAGTATAATAAGAATAAAGAAATACCGAAAGGGGCGCCAGTCTTTGGGGCCAACAGGGTGTCGTTGTCTGCTTGATAGCGCTCTAGTTGTCAGTCCGTGGTTTGTCTTGAGGTGTTGAATTCCAGTCTCACAGACTTATTCATGAAGTTCCTTTGTGTCGTAAAGTTAAATTTTAGTTTTGGGTGAAAGCCAAAGTCTACCGCCTTACGGGCCGGTTTCATGGTTCCGTTGCCGAGACAGAATCACTTTTTCCACAAGAAATGAGCCTCGGTTGGTTTGGTGAAGACACAGAGTACAGGAATGTGGGATTACACTATGGCCTACAAAGGGAAGGGTATTATGGAAGAGGGTTCCTCTTCACAGGACAGACAGGAAATTTTGCATGTTCCTACATAACTTTCTCATCGTTCGCCCTGCCAAAAAGTGGTCAAATTAGGGCTGATTTTCTGTTGCGTTTTTAGGGTTTGCAAGTATGAACCGAGATGAGATAGGGAGAGGTCTCACAGTGGTAGACTCGCCACTAGATCTCCTGCGGGAGTGATGTGGGTCTGCAAGGTGGCACGGTGCTCGCCGATTCTCTGAGGCGATTGCTTGGATTCTCTGACACATTGGTAAATCATCTTGAAATTTGAGCTTACTTGGTCGTGGGTAGTATGCTACAGTGTTGTGGAATTAAGCTTGTTTGTAGAGGCAAGAGCCTCTTGCACAGGTAAAAGTTAAGGGACACGTTGCAAGATGCTATTTGATGAAATTCAAGAACTATCCACCTATGGATGCAAAGTAGATGGAAGAGCATGAACTGTTAGAGTCACCAAATGTATTGCAGCTTTACCTTAAGGCCTTGGGTTACAGCCTATGTATGCCCCAACCCAACGTCTGCAAAGAAGGGGTAATGATAGAACTAGCATATCAAATGTACTCATGGATTTAGTGCAATAGCAGTGTACATTGTTTAACAAAAGTATGAAGGTCTCATTAAGTCATTTGTACACATGTTTTGACAGTCTTTCTTGTGGATACATGCGATGATAAAAGGGTGCTTATCACACTAAACCATCTATGGCATGTATATATGGTACGTAATCGAGGACGTTTGCGATTTTAAGAGGACGGTATGTCACGAGGACGTGGCAATTGCTAACTTGAGTTGTTGGTTTCTTTCCGATGATTTTTGTTTAATATTTGGACCCTCTTTTTGAAGTTGCAAATGGTCGAACATTGTATGGCCAGTGTGAAATAATAGTTTCACCCGCAGATAGAAAGTTGGTCGGCACTAGAATTCCAGTAGTAAAAGGGTGTCTAGGCTCAGTTCAAAGTTATCCAGGTCCCCTCGCCGCACTTGATAAGTTGGTGGATACTAGCAAACTAACTCGAATGAGGCACAATGCCAAGGTAGGGTCACCGAGAGAAAATCACCCGAGAACTCGACTACATTGCATTTTTGGACGTGGTCCCAATGGTGAAAGATAGACAGATGACCAATGAGAGTCCAATGGAAGCATCTCCTAAAATTTAGGGACCTCCTATTTTGGGCCACGAAATCTATTCGCGTCATTAGCTTCAGAATGACAAGGGGAACTTTTTATTACTCTGCTGCAAAGTCAACTAATGCACCTGTTGAGAGATTTTTAAGCGAGAAACCCAAAGGGGGGGATTAATGCATGAGTGCCAAGTGGCACTCTTTGGCCAATTTACCAAGTCTAGGAGAACAGAACTCGTAACTGACTTTTTGGAGCAGTTTTGGAGGCTCATAACTCTGATTTTCATCCATTTCTCTACATTTTTTAGCTTCCCATGACTTTACCTAGAACCAAGGAGCTCATTTTCAGCATTGGAAGGCATCAGATGCGTGTTTACATGGTTGTTTTGCTGCGTTTTCAGCAATACGCAGGTTTTGGTAGTCCTGGAACTCTTCCCCTTTTGTATCTATTTGTTCACAGATGCATTTTCCAGAAGCATCAGGAAAAGGTGCAGCGGAATGAATGTTGAACTTTGCTCAAGATGAGTGCTCCGAACTGTGCTCAAGGTTCCTTTTTCTTAGGGAAGGGAGAGCCTTCCGTTTTTTAATGAGAGAGTGCAATGGACACAAACAAAGTGAATGGACATTGTGAATGGAAGTACATGAGACTGAGAGATAGAGAGAGAAGAGAATACGACACCAGAGACATTGTAAAACCCTCCTCCAAGGGCCCCACTCTCGAGGGCGAGAGTGGTCTACTATTGATTGCACAATCTGGTACAATGGCGGATGCAAATGTAAATGCTTGCTATGTCGAGGTCAACAGTGTGGACGACGAGGACGAGGCAAATGCTGAAAACTGAGTTCTTGAACGCGTACTTGCTACTGTTGCAAAAACGTTGGCTTGTAGGCTTCATGTCACCGAATTGGCTGATGCAAAACGCTGATATGCTGCTCTTCTATCTGCTGAATTTTGCCTTGCTGAAAACGCTGGTATGGCAGTGCAAAAACGCTGATGCAAGTTGGCAAAAACAATGAAGTAGCTGGTCTCTTAAGCGCTGCTTTTCTGCAGCAAAACGCTGATCATAGGCTGCTGAAAATCGATGGTTCTGAGGGCTGAATATCTGCTGCAGAATTGCTAATTGCAGGGCCTTGCTTGCGGAATGTCCTTGCTGAAAACGCTGGAGTCCAGGTGATGAAAAACGCCAAGCTGATGGGGTCTATTCTTGCTGAGAGGGAGAGAGAGAGAGGGAGACGCCTGTTGCAAGGGGGCCTTGCCTGTGCATTTTCGTCTTCTTCTGCCACATAGTGCTAGCCTTAGGTTGCTTATATATTATCTTAGCAAAATTGCCCTACCTAGTTCCCAACAAAAGTCACTTAATAAATAAGTAAAAAATGTCAAAAATAGGAAAAATACGTTTTATGGACTGTAAAATTCCCCTGATGGATTATGATGGATGATGGGAATGGTGATGATCATGTTGTGTGCAACCGGAGGATATGAATCTAATCTAAGTGACTGGTCATGCACGGTCTGCGAACAGACTCACAAAAGTGCCAGATCACTTCCTATTCTAAATTGACTTGATTGAACTGAACCCTGGTCATGCTGTAGCTTGTCCACGGACACATAGGGTTGGATGTGTCACGTGACATCCCCTCCTTTTCAAAGTGAGGTACTGGTACCAAACTGTATGGCGTCGAGGGAGATCGCCAACAGGGTCTGGAATCCTGGAAAGGACTCTTCGCCGGCCCACTCTGATGCGTGGGTCATGCGATACTTGAACTTCATAAAGGTCCGCAACACTTGCTTCTTTGGGCCGCGCCGAAAGCGACAAAGGCTTCTGTGGCTCCTTCAATGCTTCGACTTCGTCTAGAGTCATGCTTCTTCCTTTTTCAAGAATCTCCATGGCTGAAAATTCCTGAAACCACTTTCAACACAAAAACATGAACATACATATTCCATGTAAAGTGAGTGGAAAAAATCTCATCTTCTCTAAAGACTGTGCATGCAATGTAGATGAACAAATAGACGGAGTGCCAAACCGTTCACCACACACACGCAAACTATGAGATCGAATCTCGTCTTTCTGATCTAAATCAATCAACTGTGGCAATTCACAACGGGAATGCCCATGCTTGGTGCTTATACTTTCTTGTGCTCTTTCTACAACTATGTCGTGCCAAGGAAAAGACATGAAATGTGAATTCCTTAAATGCATACTTTTCAGTTTTCATGAATAATCCGCATACATCCATGCTCATTCATGAGTGAAACATGCTCAACGTACAAGATATCATGCCTAGGAAAAGGGATCACATAAAGACGCTGACTAAAATACAGGAAACGATCACGAATGGAACACTCAAACAATGCGTGCTGACTAATCATGCGTACACATAGTACTTCCTGTGGGGGTTCTTTGGACTAGGCTCGAGAGCCAAGATTGATTCTTCGTGATTGATCGACTCTGCAACGAGGTTAGCTTCGCTAGAAAAAACATCAACTAAACCATCATCCTTGTGAACAATCACGTCTTGATCATACAAATCATCATGCTCGTGAGAAATCACGTTTTGATCATACAAATCATCATGCTCGTGAGAAATCACATCTTGATCATGCAAATCATCATGCTTGTCCTTATCATCCAAATCATCATGTGTATCATTATCATTCAATTCATCGTGCTTATATCATGCAAATCCTATGTGTCATGCTTTGGAGAAGAAGAGACTAAGAGAGTCTCCTTCTCCTGAATCCTTTCGCCTGCACATTACAAATAAGAGATGGAGAATGAACAGCTTGCTCTCCACAAATGACAATGGGAGAGTCACTTTTGGCATTGAAAGTGAACGTATTTTCCGCCCAGTCAATGAGAGGGTTATGCTCACGAAACCATCGAATGCCCAAAATCATATCACATCCTAAGAGAGGAGAGACGAAAAATTTTCTACGGAAAGCAGCTTGTTGTACTGTAAACAACATATCAAGGCACTCTTTCGTGATAAGAGAGTCCATACCGGGAGCGAAGTCAGAAACCTTGAGAGAAGATTCCTGACTAACCTCTAGGCATGCTCTCTCAACAAGAGAGAGACTAATCACATCATGCATACTGCCTGGGTCAAACAATATGACAAAACACTGCCCCCGTCATATGACCATAACATTTAATGAGAGACTCATCAATGGGAGGGTCAGGAGAAACTTGGGGCACACTCGTGTTGTCACTTATTGCATTGACAGAGGAAGTGGGTTCTTTAGATTCATTAGAGTCAAGCTTAGAACATGTTCTTCTTACGTGACCCTTAATGTGACAATGAAAACGACGACCTTCCTTAGATTAAGTGCGTTGCTCTTCCGATGTGATGTATCCTCCTAAAATTCCTTGTGCTACCTTTTCATCTGGAGTGAGCTTAGGTTTAGCAATTGTGTTAGCCTTACCCTTAGGTTCACTTTGAGAGTTCTTTTCTGAGACACTATTGGAAGATTGGTTAGAAGAGTTACCATTCTTAACGTTCTTACCGTTTTGAGGGTTCAGAGAAGTCTGAGAGGTACTTGTGGAAGTCTTGTTTTCCTTAGGCTTTCCCTTGTTGTGCTTCATCTCCTGTGCGAGAGCAATCGCTATCGCCTTGTTGAGATCGATTGGATCAAGCACCTCGACATCATACTTGATATACTCATCCAATCCATACAGAAATGCCTCCTTGCGCTCCACATCCGATTTGCATAATTGTGTACTGAGCTGCAAAACACGATTAGAGAAAGACATAACTAGCATACCATTTTGCTTGAGACCGCGCCAATCGTCCTTCAATCGTGCAAGGTATTGAGGTGGCATAAACCGCGCCTTGAGCTTGTCTTGGAAATCAGCCCAACTGAAGGAAAGGGGAGTGAATTCGTCGGCTTCCTCTATGTGCGCAGCTAACTGTGCCTCTTGCCATGCGTGGTACCAATTGATGGCATCACCGGCAAGGTACATAGCTGCCGTCAAAACCTTGCTATTTCCTGTCTTCTTAGTTGTCGCAAAATAAGCATTAAATTGATGCAACTAAGAATGAATAACCGTAGCATCCATCTTACCATCATACTTACTGAATTGGATCTTCTCTGTGATTGGTTTGTTGGAGTCCGAATCTCGGCTTGCGCCACTTGATGAACTACCAACATCTTTGGCTGGCTCGGACTTTGAGGTAGAACATGTCGGACAAACTCTTGCATGCGTCGTTCACTCTGTGCCACACGCTCTACCTGTCGTTCCTCGGCCGCCAAACGATTCGTTTCTTGTTGTGCCATCATGTCCAACATTGTCTTGACCAAAGCCTCCATAGGATTTGGTACAATCCGTGGCGTAGATGGAGAAGGGGGAGGGTCATGAAAACCTCCTGGTGGGAAAAACTCTTCTTCGCCACTCCCATGCTCACCACCTCCTGCGAAGTATCCATTCCGCTTCGAGTGATGACCATACATTGTGATCTTGGTTCTTAAGTTCTCGAAGAACTTGGGCTCTTGTGAGTCTTGGGTTCTTGGGTTCTTGGGGGTCTTGAGTTCTTGAGGGTCTTGAGGTTTTTGAGGTTCTTCTTTCGCTTGCAATCTATGTTAGAGAAGGATCTTCTCTTCACCCAAGTTCTGCTCTTTTCCGCGGGCGCACCCCTTGGCAGCCTTGCGCTCACACCAAGGTTGCTTTTTCCCACCTCACGTCGATTGGCCGGCCGCTAAGTGCACGGTCCACTCTCAATGACTGAAAAGAGGCACAAGAGGAGGCTGGACAAGCCCTTCTCTTTCTTGGGTTTCCTGTCACTCTTCAAAAACACGATTATGAATCGGCACGCCCAAGTGAACTTGGGTTCGTGCGACCGCAACAAGCAAAAAAATTATGTGGTTCTTGTGGTTCTTTCCTTGAGTGATACAGAACACTGCCAAAGCTCTGATACCAATGTAAGGTGCAGTGGAATGAATGTTGAACTTTGCTCAAGATGAGTGCTCCGAACTGTGCTCAAGGTTCCTTTTTCTCAGGGAAGGGAGAGCCTTCCATTCTTTAATGAGAGAGTGCAATGGACACAAACAAAGTGAATGGACACTGTGAATGGAAGTGCATAAGACTAAGAGATAGAGAGAGAAGAGAATATGACACCAGAGACGTTGTAAAACCCTCCTTCAAGAGCCCCCACTCTCGATGGCGAGAGTGGTCTACTATTGATTGCACAATCTGGTACAATGGCTGATGCAAATCTAAATGCTTGCTATGTCGAGGTCGACAGTGTGGACGACGAGGATGAGGCAAATGCTGAAAACCGAGTTTTTGAACGCTTACTTGCTACTGTTGCAAAAACGCTGGCTTGCTAGGCTTCATGTCCCGAATTGGCTGATGCAAAACGCTGATATGCTGCTCTTCTATCTGCTGAATTTTACCTTGCTGAAAACGCTGGTATGGTAGTGCAAAAACGCTGATGCAAGTTGGCAAAAACGCTGAAGTGGCTGGTCTCTTAAGCGCTGCTTTTCTGCAGCAAAACGTTGATCATAGGCTGCTGAAAATCGCTGGTTCTGAGGGCTAAATATCTGCTCCAGAATCGCTAATTGCAGGGCCTTGCTTGCGGAATGTCCTTGCTGAAAATGCTGGAGTCCAGGTGATGAAAAACGCCACGCTGATGGGGGTCTATTCTTGCTGAGAGGGAGAGGGAGACGCCTGCTGCAAGGGGGCCTTGCCTGTGCACTTTCCTCTTCTTCTGCCAGATAGTGCTAGCCTTAGGTTGCTTATATATTATCTTAGCAAAATTGCCCTACCTAGTTCCCAACAAAAGTCACTTAATAAATAAGTGAAAAATGTCAAAAATAGGGAAAATACGTTTAATGGACTGTAAAATTCCCCTGATGGATTCTGATGGATTCTGATGGGAATGGTGATGATCGTGCTGTGTGCAACCGGAGGATATGCATCTAATCTAAGTGACTGGTCATGCACGGTCTGCGAACAGACTCACAAAAGTGCCAAATCACTTCCTATTCTAGATTGACTTGACTGAACTGAACCCTAGTCATGTTGTAGCTTGTCCAGTGACACATAGGGTTGGATGTGTCACGTGACAATCAGCAAGAGAAGGCGCCCATTTCAAGAGAGGGGGCTAATTTCAGCTCAGAAGTGCTACATTGTGTGAGTAGTGGGTGCAGGTGCTCACAGCTTTAATGGAAAGCTTGCCTTCTCCCTTACTCTATGTAGCGTGACGATTTTCTCTCGCGCATCTCTCCCCCCTTTGCACTTATGGTAATGCCCCTCTAGTTGGGCTTCTCAGTTGACCATGTACAGTTCTGTGGGTTTTATGCGCGTTTGCCAAGGCAAGAGCCTTATGTACAGGAACCGGATTAGCTAATTGCTAATCCTCTTCAGGGATGCACACTTCCATCGCGAAGGAATGCGAAGACGGAGAGTTTTCTCGCGTGAAAACTCGTCCGATTTGAAAGGGAACTGTCCCATTGTGTGCGGGAGCCTCTGAGACGCACGTAGACGTGTCGCCCCGTCCAAAATGGTGCGAAACAGAAAATTCCAGCCTACTGTGTTTTCCTGCAGGTTTAGGGTTTCGCACCTAAACAGTAAGATATCGCCAGGGAGCCTCGAGAAGGCCTTGGGTGCTTGTATAGGACAGTTTAGAGAGATTTCCCGCAAGGAATCTCATCTAATTCAAGGGGCAAGTGATTCTACAAGTGGGAGAGCTCAAGGGCTACCCAGAAAAGTGATCGGCACGCGAATCGGAGCGCAAAACAGAGAATTACAGCTTGCTGTAATTTTTTGCAGGTTTTTGGTTCTGACCAGTTTTGATGCCTACACGTCCCAGGAGCTTCGGGGAAGCTAGGGAATCACCAAAAAGGTGTTTTGGCGCAAATTGGAAGCCAAAAACAAAGATTTCAGCGTACTATACATTCTCGCCAGGTTTTGCAAAGTACTCTAAAGTGCGTGGAAAGTCAATGTTTACTTGGGATTTTGTCCGTGGAGACTTCTATTGTGGTTATGCTGCCGAAATCGGGTTAGAGTTGAGGAATTTCAGCCGGATAAAAGTGGGACAGCTTGTAGAAGTTTACAGGTTTTTCTCAAGTATAATAACAATAAAGAAATACCGAAAAGGCCGCCAATCTTTGGAGCCTACAGGGTGTTGTTGTCTGCTTGGTAGCGCTCTAGCTGCCAGGCCGTGGTTTGTCTTGAACTGTTGAATTCCAATCACAGACTTATTCGTGAAGTTCCTTTGTGTTGTAAAGTTGAAGTAAAGTTTTGGGTGAAAGCCAAAGTCTACCGCCCTACGGGCTAGTTTCACCACCTGGCCTCACCTCCTCGAGTTGACCTCGCACAATCCTAGCCTCACCGGCTAACCACTTGCACTTTGCCAGTGGGGGTCGATAACTACAAATGAGGCCTTGGCCTCCCTTTTATAAAAGTGGCTGGCCACACTAGCCCAATTCACACTACGTCGGCCCGAACATCAGACACCCATCCTCACCTTGTCGTAGACCACGTCCCCTCTCCTATAAGCGGAACATAACATGATGCCTGAGGAGTATTTTGTTGTACGCTGGAAAACCTCTAAACGACGCAGATGGGATGTGTGTGGAGCGTTTGGTTATATGCTTGAAACCTCCAGTAGGTTGCGGTATGGGTATCAGTCCTCTGAGATCATGGCCCGGACCTTTTATTTGTGGGGGGAGTGACGAGGTAGTCATTGAGTAGCTTCATACCGTAGACCGTCTGTCTCGGGGGAGTGCTTAGCGACGTTGTTCGTTGTGTCTTGTAACATTCAAATGTGAGCATTTGTGTTGCATTGTGATGTGCCAACCATTGATTGCCTGGCTATGTAATCTTAGTGCATCAAGACACCCATTACAGATCGGCGCGGTCTGGGTGTGATAGCTAATTTTGCTACACCGGAATATCAAGAGCTCCAATCTAAATGAGAATATACTCCTTAGGATGAGATTTTATGGGAAGTCAATGACCTAGGATATCAAGAGCTCCGATTTGGAATGAGAAAACTGATTGTCCCTTGGAATGTCCCTCGGAATGACCCTCAAAAAATTTTGAGCTAGCTTGAGTTGTTTTGCAGATATACGGTAATCGCGAACGATTACTCTTCTTTTAAGAAGGGGGGATGTCACACAGTGTTGACTTGACAAGCCACTTAAGAATGGAGCCAACCTAAAGATCTCGGCCGAGGGGCCTAAACCCTAAGAGTAGAAGCAACAACAAAAAAGCAGCCGTGTGGCCTAATTCTAAAAGAAGTTCCCACCAACTTATGGGACCCCGTCCGATGGGGCCCTAGTGGCACAAGACAATAAAGCAGGACCGAGACACAACAACAATCACCTTGCGTAAAAGATGATGACATGGCAGTTGTATAGACGCCCGCAAATCGCGCTGCTGGCTGTTGACGTGGCAGGTGTACGGAATTCCACAATTTATGCTAATGACGTGGCAGCTGTACAGATTTCCGTGGAATGCGATGGCAGCTTTTGGCATCAGTTTTTGGGGCTTTTCATGGCCAAGGGCCTATAAATATGTGCCATGGGCTCGGTCTCTGGCACGTCTCCGCGTGGGAGTGCAGAGACAGAGTACCAGCTTGTACTGTGTTGCAGCAATATAAAGAAATACCAAAAGGGGCGCCAAGCTTTGGGGCCACTACTCTCTTGGGGTGGAACTCCGCACTGCCCGTCTCGTGTGTCGTGCATCTCTTTCAGTTCAATTGTTTTGAAGTGCTTAAAGTTGTTCAGTCTGTTCTTTCCTGTTGGCATGTGGTGCTGTCCTGTTACAAGGAACAAGCCGATAATGAGCAAACTACCTCACATAGACCGGGCACAACCACAAAACAGTCCCCCACTCCCTATGATCTACCCCTGGGAGAAACTAGGGTACTAGCAGCTCCGTCAAGACTGGTCAGAGAGGTGTAAAACTCTAACAAATACTAATCTATTGCATAGACCGGGCACAACCACAAAACAGTCCCCCACTCCCTATGATCGGTTCCCCCCCCCCCCCCCCCCCCCCCCCCCCGTCAAGACCGGTCAGAGAGGTGTAAAACTCTTAACAAATACTAATCTATTGCAAAACATTTTCCCGATCTCTACTGATCAGGTAGTAGTGATCTATGAATAGCAACCTTCAAAGCCTCACAAGCTATTTGCTCGAACTCAGACCATCCAATCCCAAATGAGGGAAATCAATACCCGCACTCCTTCCAAAAGAGCATGTCTATAATTTCTTATTTTTCATGGGAATTTACACAAGTGTGGCTATTCTAGAGTAGTATCAACATTGTCTACATGCATAAAAGTCATTTTTGAACGGGAGATGGCCCAATGTCTAGCACATCTGTGACTCTGCCAGATAATGTGCTCTTAAGAATAAATTTGGTGATCTTATACGGCCATTCTGGGACCAAAGGGTGACCAGCAAAATTAAGATCGCCCAGAAGTGATTAATTTAACTGGTGATGATCGATCCTCTAATTCTAACAAGACCAAATCCAGCTATGGTGAAGACTGATTGAGAATCCCTACTTTGATGGATCAAAACTACAATGCACACTGTTAAAAACCCAACTCAAAAACAAGCTGAAGAATCTGAATACTAATTCTGAGACCTAAGCATCCACATAGCGACCATTATCTATTCTCCTTCTGTACATAAAACATGTATATCTTCATAGGTCACAAAATTCTGAACTTATGAACTAAAAGAGGGGGCTAAAAACACTCATACAAAACAAAAATCAAGACACACAAAGAAAGAGAAAAATAACGCAAGACTGATTAATATCCATTTTAATGAAAAGCTCTCAAACCACTTTTCTGATATTTTGATAAGATATTTTTTGTCAGGTGAGATCTCAGCTTACAGGTCAAAATACTTATTTTCCAGCTAGGAGAATATAGAATCTTCAGGTTTTCTCAAGAGAACACTGCCATCTGAAGTTGTATTGGTCGCAATGTCTTCAAGATCAGTTAAATCAATTGACTGAGATGTCTGGACACTAAACAAATCTCAAACGTTCTTTAAAAGGAAAAAATGGGAAATTATTACTCTCATTACAGAGAGGACAAAGGCAATCAGAAAAAATTCAGCTTCCCTCCCATGGAGTGCAGTTCATAAGATATTTAAGATTAATACAAGGATCTCTTTCATGCAAAAGAGAAAAAAAGAAACAACAGCAGAATAATATGCTTCAAAAACCTTTCCAGAATGCATGTGATAGGACTAAATTAGAATGGTTGTGTGCTACAAACATCAAAGGCTGTACCTGTGCTTACATTGTTGTGAAAGCTTGGAGTTTCTAAAGCCATCTAAGCCTTCAGCCCACCAGTTCTGCTCAACCAAAAAATAACTATAAATCTGCAAGTTAACCCTTCTTTTCAGTAATCTTAATGTTAGTCATCTACCTGCCGATATATCTCAGCACCCCAATCACTATCCTTTGTTTTGTTACACCTTAACAGATCTTCACGAACTTTTGAACCAACATCAGGATTACCCTTCCAATAAGCGTTTGGCTTTCGATCCTCCCACTTCAAAACTTTTGAAGAGCTGTAAATGCTTTGCACTTCTTCAGTCCAGGGAGAAATATCTATTTGCGGCCTGAAAAACATGCTCTCTCTCTCTCTCTCTCTCTCTCTCTCTCTCTCTCAGAGTAAAAGGTGGGACCTTTACCATTTGCATTACATGAAATTTGACCGTATGTCAATATAGCCAAAAATAGCTGCCAACATATCGAGCAACCTAAACTATGCAGATAGCTCCAGAAAGGCAATTTTTGCTGGATATTTCGTGTGAATAACCTTATTACTAATCACAGATTATCATACTTAATCACTTAAGGCTGAACTTAAGAACTGTACTATGATGCAAGAGACCGAATGTTGTTTTGATTAATTAAACTAAATACATAACCCTTACTTGAAGCAAAAAATTCTGACCAACGGAGAAAGGTTAATGAGTGGCATCGAGGTCGAGAAGAAACCAACAACACTCCAAGTAAAAAAGAACTGGCAAAGGAGAAGGGCAAACAATGTCGACTCATCTTCAAGCTACAAGTGTGAAGTAGACGCTCGCTGTTGCTGCCCCCCCCCGCCTAGCCCCTCCGCCCCTCCTCCTGCACGCAGCCCCCCTGCCCGCCCCCTGCGCCCTCTGCCCTGCCCGCTGCGCGTCGCCAGCCCCACCCACTGCCCGTTGCCCTGCCTGCTGCCCACCCGTCTCCCGCCGCTGCCCTGTCCGCCTGCCGGCCCATTGCCCCGCCCAGCCTGCACATTGCCGTTAGCCCATTGCCCCGCCTGCCTTCACTTTACCGTTAGCCACTCCTGCTTGTCGGGCCTCGCCAGCACCCTCGACGTGCTCGGTCCGGCAGGAGTTTCCCCCTTCGTCGACGCTTCTCCGCCTTTTCTTCACAGCAGCAGACACAGATGGAGGCTCAAGCTCCGCCACAAAGGAACTCCAATGAAGTCCCCTCGCCCGACCCCGCTAAGCCCACCATTCGCCTTGCTCTATCACCGACAGAGCAAGCGAGCCTAGCCGCAGAGGTAGAACTCTTGCAAGCGACCTCCGTCATCTGCAAGATTCTCGGCACCACACCCAACAGAGGAGAGCTGCGTGATCTTCTCCAAGCCCGCCTTCTCGCAGAGGTGGGCAAGATCTTGGACGTTTAGTTCCTCGGACGCGGCTACTATCAGATAGAGTTTGAGACCTCCGAGATGGCGTCCAAGGTCATCGCGATGAGCCCCTTGACCATCCGATCAGCCTACTTTCGGCAGTGGAGACATGGTTTTGACCCAGTTTCAGATGTTTTGGTAGAGGAGGCAGACCTTCCCATCTCCGTCTGCTTTCCTGGTTTAAGGAGGGAGCACTTACCACTTTTGTCCAGGATAGGCTGAGATATTAGGATTGTCCTAGAGACACCTTGCACGGCAGCCTCAGTAGCTGCGTACCATTGCTCTGCCTGCGTGGCAGAGACTCAACAATTTGAGACCAAAACTCTGCACGTGCACTCGCCACATTGGGCGCATAGATGTTCAGGAAGCCCACGAGACAACCCTAAACCTGCATAATGATCCACTAAGCTGTCACAAAGCGGGCACCACGTGCCAATAGAAAAGAACAGACTGAACAACTTTAAGCACTTCAAATAACAACTGAACTGAAATAGAGAGAGACGACACATGACACGGAGTGACGGAATTCCACCCCAAAGAGTATTGGCCCCCAACCTTGGCGCCCCTTTCGGTATTTCTTTATATTGCATCAACATAGTACAAGCCGGTACTCCAGACTCTACACCTTCTCCAGGAAGCATGCCAGAGAATGAGCCCTAACCTCATATTTAAAGGCCCTTGGCCTAAGAAGCAATTACAGTGAAAAGCCTTCAAAACTCAAAAGCTCCTGGTCCAAAAAGCAATGCCAAAAGCTACCAGCTTTTCGTAAATCGCGCTTGAGTCCGTACAGCAGGCCATGTGTCAATCCGCCACGTCAGCAAATCAAGGTTAGGGTTTTTTATTTTAGGGTTAGGGTTTCGGACAAAATTAGGTTTTTTATTTTAGGGTTAGGGTTTCGGACAGAATTAGGGCTTTTTATTTTAGGGTTAGGATTTCAACAGAATTAGGGTTTTGGATAGAATTAGGGTTTCTGATTTTAGGGTTAGGTTTTAGCATAATTAGGGTTTTGGACAGAATGAGGGTTTCTGATTTTAGGGTTAGGGTTTCGACACGTCAACAGTTTGTTACATCTCCCGTTCTTGAAAGAGAGTAGTCGTCCGCGCTTTCAGCATATCTGCAAAACAACTCAAGTTAGCTCAAAAATTTTCGAGGGTCATTCCGAGGGACAATCAGTTTGCTCTTTTTATTAAGGAGTTAGCTTCTCCTTTCTGCTCCTTTGATCAAGGAGTTAGCTTCTCCTTTCGTCCAGATTGGAACTCTTGATATTCTCGCATTAGCAATCACACCCAGACCGACTGATCTTCCACGGGTGTCTTGATGCACTAAAATTACATACCCAGGCAATCTCATCCAATTAGGAATATTCAGTAATTGGCACATCACAATGCAACACAAATGCTTACATATGCATGTTACAAGACACAACAAACAGTGTCGTTGAGCACTCCCCCGAGACAAACGATCTGCGATATGAAGCTACTCAACGACTACCTCGTCACTCCCCCCGCAAATATCCTAAAAGGGTTCGGGCCATGAGCTCAGAGGACTGTACAACCAAACGCTCCCCAGACCGCAGTCTGCGTCGCTCGGAGGTTCAAGCATACAACCAAACGCTCCCCAGGCATCGGCCTGCGTCATTCGGAGGTTTTAAAGCATACAACGAAACGCTCCTGAGGCATCGACCTGCGTCGTTCCGAGGTTCTAACAATACCAAAACGATATTTCTCACTTCTCCACCCGGGAGTAAAATCACCAATCATTGAAACCGGTATCAAACGAGAGTCAAACAATTCAAATCGGCACCAAAACAGGTTCAAAACAGATACCATCCATTTCAAACAAATTCCAAACAAGATCACCAAACAAGTTCTCAAACAGATTCTCACAAACTTAAAAAAGCAATCTCGACATCAACCGAGCTCGAAAAGTCGACTGACTTTCCATCCTGAAACCTGCATCAAAAATTAGGGTTAGGTTCCTTCCATGAGGTCGTAGCCGAGCACAGCATGGTCCATCAGCTCTTGGACAGACAGTGTTTCTTTGGCGGCGATGGTAGTCCCAAGAGATAGCAATCACACTGAACCTCCAAGGTCATCTGCTCGTGAAGAGACATCTACTAAGAGATGTCAAGAAATTTCAAGTTATAATCTGCTAGGGTTTCCATGGCAAGCATTTCAAGATACCCCACTCTGCCATAAGTTGCACTCTGAAGGAAGATGTCAGAAACCATCTAACTTCGGGCAAAAATTTCTTAAAAGCTTGCCAAGTCCTTAGACTTTGCTGCTTGGTAGTTGTAGACATCAACATCTGCATGGCACTGCTTTTGAGAAAAAAAAGTGACTTGAAACAAATCTGGATCCTTCTCTTGCAAGTGATCTTAATTGGCTTATGCCCTGTAAGACATGAGCGGTGAAGAAGAGAGCGCGCTAGATGCGCGATGAAATAGGGGTGGGAGTGGCTAATGAGTCCGATTTGGAGGGCCAAGATACTTCAAATAAAATTGCAAAAGCTCTGCTCTTTTGGCCAAGATACTTCAAATAAAATTCCAAAAGCTCTGCTCTTTTGTAGGACCGGTATGCTTTCAGAAAAGCACACGCCTGATGCTCTGATACCATTGTCACAAGGCGGGCGCCACGTGCCAATAGAAAAGAACAGACTGAAAACTTTAAGCACTTCAAATAACAACTGAACTGAAATAGAGAGAGACGACACGCGACACGGAGTGGCGGAATTCCACCCCAGAGAGTATTGGCCCCAAACCTTGGTGCCCCTTTCGGTATTTCTTTATATTGCATCAACACAGTACAAGCCGGTACTCCGGACTCTGCACCTTCTCCACGAAGCATGCCAAAGAATGAGCCCTAACCTCATATTTAAAGGCCCTTGGCCTAAAAAGCAATTACAGTGAAAAGCCTTCAAAACTCAAAAGCTCCTGGTCCAAAAAGCAATGTCAAAAGGTGCCAACTTTTCGTAAATCACGCTAGTGTCCATACAGCACGCCATGTTAGGGTTTTTGATTTTAGGGTTAGGGTTTCGGGCAGAATTAGGGTTTTTGATTTTAGGGTTAGGGTTTCAACAGAATTAGTGTTTCGGGCAGAATTAGGGTTTCTAATTTTAGGGTTAGGATTTCAACAGAATTAGGGTTTCGGACAGAATTAGGGTTTCTGATTTTAGGGTTAGGGTTTCAGAAGAATTAGGGTTTTGGGCAGAGTGAGGGTTTCTGATTTTAGGGTTAGGGTTTCGACACGTCAACAGTTTGTTACATGAGCCCTGCTCCCACAATGGCCTGCTGCAAAGAATCCGCAATAGTCATACATACCCTGCCTTGGATGCCTCCAGGTCCAAATGCAGCTGACCAATAAGTCTCATATCGTCCACGCAAAAGCTGACCACAACGTCTAATGCGGCTCTCACACAGATGATGCTCCTGTAGCATAAGAAGGTCAATCTCTCCTCCCACAAGGCATCGTTGAAGCTCCCGACGCAGTCGACCCCTTTGATGCTGAAACTAGGGCCCACCTAATCCTTGTACGTTCCATGAGACGATCCTCATGGGGAGCAAAGAGAACTGATGCTGCCGCAGCAGCTAGCCGTGCTATCTTCGAGGCTGGCTTGGATGGGGAGTAATCCGCATCCGAGCGTCCTCGAGATAGGCGTGACTGCAAAGAGTGTCTAGCCCAAGCTCAAGTAGACGGAGCCGTGTGTAAAGCAACCTCCTCTGTCCAAGAATCCTCATGTATATGTACATAGCATGGCGGGCTCTGCGTGTTAGCAAAAAAGTGAACCACAATGTATCTACATCTTGCTGCGTCTGGAGGTGTCACCACAAACTTGGCCAATGGCCAAAAAGTCTGAAGCAAGCCTGTAACCCCTAGGTCTCCCATGTGATGAGAGAACTCTAGGGCCTGTGTTTGCAGCCACTTCAACACTGAGTCTATAGTCCACTCTGCCTGGTCCCTGCCGCATAGGGGAAAAGAGAAGCCAACCCCTAGGTCTCCCATGTGATGAGAGAACTCTAGGGCCTGTGTCTGCAGCCACTCCAACACTGAGTCTATAGTCCACTCTGCCTGGTCCCTGCCGCATAGGGGAAAAGAGAAGCCAACCGCTTAGTCCAAGGCCTCTATCCCCCTAGCTGCAAGGAACAATACATAAACTCTGAAGCAGGCTACCTCAAGGTCTGGTGAGGGGTCGTCGAGAAACCGTGTAAAGTCGTAGGCAAAGAAATCCCAACGGCGACGAATGTTGAAGCTCGTCAGACCACGAGGAACTGCTGCAAAGGAAGACGTCTGCACCAGAAGAGGGGGTCGCAAGAAAGGCTTTCCCTCTCTCGCTAAGCGACTTGTGGCAAAGGCGCTACCAAGAGATCTCCTAGCAGCCGAGGAAGGCCCTACCCCATAGGAAGGCTGCGGGACTGGAGCACAGGAGATGAGGGAGCAGGGGGAGAGGGGGGGCGACAAAGGCAGGAAGGCGAGATGGAGAGGCAAAGGGAGGAGGAGGGAGGGGGGGGGGGGGGGACTCGGAGGGAGGAGGGGTTGTCGAGGGTGAGGCTGAGGTGGAGGCTGGAGCAGGGACCTCGTCCTACTGAAGAGGGTCAAATCGGTTCCCCGTGGGAACCCACTATTGCTAGGCAGAAGCCTGAGGACCACTCTGAGTGCCAGGCTGGCGCGGTGGCCCCTGCCGACGTCGACCACGAACCTGCTGCCAACCCTCCTCCGCTTGAGCCCTAGGCTCGGAGGGTGGCTCTCCCTGCGTACTCTGTGACACTGCCTGCTACTGCTAGCCAGCTCTTGAGGGCTGGGGTTGGGCATGTGGTGTAGGTCGGGGTCTCCTCCGTGGACACGCCTTCGCAAGATGGCCCATCTGTCGACAAATGAAACACTGATTCGGGAGGCCCGAATACTCCACGCTCTGTCTGAACCAACCCCCACTCACTCGAGGAAGTAGGAAGACCTTCGGGAGAGTGTGGGTGTCCCTAACCAGAACACGTACTGAGGGAATGCCGGCCGCCTTGGCGAGGTAACTTCAACATGTTGGAGGAACCCTCTGACAGGATTGGTGGTAGCCATACTACTGTGCATGGAGTTGAGCTTGCAGCTTGGGAGAGGTTTTGTATGACTGCGGGTTTCAGATGTGTGGCAGCATTCCAGCTTTGTGAGACCCCTAGACAACATGGCCTTCTCTCGTTTGGACCGTAGAGTGGGAGGCGCTCGAATAGATCGCTTCTACACTAGTGACCACTTCTGTGACTTGGGTGGGACAGTTGGCATTCTCGCAGGGACTTCCTTTTTGGACCATGCTCCAGTGATCCTTACAGTGACTAATAGACGAGGAGGGGGAGCACAATGCTTCGCATCGTAGAGAGGTTCTTGCTGAGACTCAGTGCTTAGAGAGCGAGTGGAGGCTCTTTGGACAGAGAGCTTAGACATGCAGGATTCTCCTGCTAACAAAGTGGCCTCAGGACTTGCTCAGCTTAGTCTACTCTTTCTTCAGGAGTCTTCGGCTCCCCTAGCTGCAGCGAGAGAGAAGCAGCAGCATCTCCGACGAGGCGTTGCTTCCTTGCAGAGGATGCAGGAGCAGCATCCAGACAGTCCTTGGTTGGAGGAGCAGTTACAGCAGGCTCACCAAGAGCTCGTTAGCACAGAGGAGAGGCGCCATGAGTTTGCTTTCCATCGACAGGCATCCAGACAGTCCTTGGTTGGAGGAGGAGTTACAGTAGGCTCGCCAGGAGCTCGTTAGCACAGAGGAGAGGCGCCATGAGTTTGCTTTCCATCAACAGGCATCTCAGTGGACCCAGGTAGGTGACAAAGTGACAGGCGCTTTCTTTGAGGCAGTGAGACCTCGGCATATGCATGCCAAGGTCAGTCAGTTAAGGAGGCCCGACGGGTCAGTTGCTTCAAAGCCAGAGGACATGCGTGCAGTTGCTACCGACTTCTATCATGATTTACTGTCTGCAGAGCCTCAGTCAAAGCGTCAGAATGCATGCAAAGAGCAGGTGTGGGCACAGATGCCTTGTCTTGTGACCGAGGAGATGCGCCAAAGGCTTGAGCTTCCTCTAGGAGCTACACACGGCTCTTAGAGCACTCCCCCGTGGTAGCTGTCCACGTGACGATGCCTTGACTCCCAGCTTTTTCTTGGAGTACTTGCAGTGAATTTCAGTTTATCCTGCGCACAGGAAAAATGCATGACAGCATGAGTGAGGGCTTGATTTACCTCAATCCCAAGGAGGGTGGCTCCTTGGATAAGATTCGACAGTGGCGCCCCATCACCATCCTCAACTCAGCCTACAAAATTCTTGCCAAGGCTCTGAGTTTGAGGATTTAGCCACTTCTAGAGAGCATTATACATGGGACTCAAACAAGGATCGTAGTATCCTTGACAACATCTTTACTTTTTGGGAGGCTTCTACCCTCATGCGGCTCCGTGGTGAGGATCTGGTGATTCTTCTTCTCGATTTTGAGAAGGCCTACGACAGAGTTGACTGGGACTTTTTGGAGGGCACTCTATGCAGGATGGGCTTCTTAAATGCTTGGATCAGAAGGGTGTCAGCTTTGTACAGACGGGCACATGAGGTAGAGGTGATCGTTTCATGCTCACACGCTTGGTCAGACAGGGTTGCCCTCTTGCCCCCTTCGTCTTTCTGTTCTATGCTGAGGCGATGAGCAAGTTTTTGGTTTCACAACAGGTTGGTTTACGTGGCTTAGCGCTCCCTATTGGGGGAGATGAGCTACTGGCCGCTGCGTTTGCAGACGACTCAGCCTCGTACTTAGATGGCCAGGAGGCCAACCTTCACAGGTGTGAGTAGGCTCTTGAGACTTTCTGTTGTGCATCTAGCGCACTGATCAACTGGAGAAAGACAGTGGCTTTCTCGGTTGGTACTGCTCCTACGCCCGATTGGATGCCAGGTGAGGGTTTCAAGTGGATTCCCCCAAGGACTGCAGTTCGGTACTTGGGCTGTCAGGTTGGTTTGGACTTGTCTCCCAAGAAGTAGATTGCTCCCCTCCTCCTGTCTATCAGGAGGAAGTTGTTACATTGGAGCTCCGCAACTTTCTCTGGCAGGCAGAGTTGTAGTGGCCAACCAGGTGGTGTTGGCTACTATGTGGTACATCACTTCTTGTTGGATCTTCTCGAGTTCTTGTATCAGCCAAGTAGAGAGGCTGATCAAAAACTTCCTGTGGTCATGGCGTGACACTCAAATAGCCCGGGCCAGAGTGCCATGGCAGATCATCACCCTTCCTTGTTCTCAGGGAGGGTTGGTGTAACAAACTTGGACACTCCAAGTCAAGAATCAACCGCGACAGCACCAAATAACCACTTCAAACCAATTCACAGATCACAATAGATTTGCACTGGCCCGGCGGAGTTCCGTGCCTAGAGATATTGGCCCCAAAGACTGGCGCCCCTTTCGGTATTTCTTTTTGTATTAATCAATCATCAAAGTACAAGAGAGCGGTTAGGGTTTCACTCTCAGACTCTGCGTCCAGATGCTCTGAGAAGTGAGGCCCTCACCACTAATTTAAAGGTTACAAGGGATGCCCAAAAGCAGAGCCCCAAAAGCTTTTAAAATCAAAAGCATCAGTTCTCTCTCTCTCTTAGAGAGTCTTTTCTCTTTTTTTTTTTAAAAAAAGCAAAAGCAAAATTCGCGTCGCTCATCATTTTCCAAAAAAAAAAAAAAAAAAAAATTAATAATCCGCCTCCGCGATTTCCGAAATTTAGGGTTTTTGGCAAAAATTACGGTTTGCAGGAATTTTAGGGTTTCTAGCAGAAATTAGGGTTTCTGTTGTCCGCCACGTCATCACTTTGTGACAGTTGGGGATCATAGACCCAGCACAGCACAGCATAGCCCTTCTTGGGACGTTTATCATCAGAGGACTTCTTCTAGGTGAGGAGCCCTGGAAGGAGTTCTTGCTTCAACGGCTTAGTGCTAGGGTGCCTAAGGCTGGAGGCCCCTGGCGATCCTCGACTAGATGGATTTTAATAGAGATGCGCAGAGTTAGCTTGAGCAGGAGACTGGAGGACCGCTTCTGTGTGAGTTTGCTCCGATCTTGGGAGCAGCTGCGGAGAGGCCTGGAGCAACATCAGCCTACTTGCACGAAGGAGCGCCTGAGACAGCCCCTAGTTTGGAACCCCATGGTTAGCACTCAGAGAGGCCACTTGGTTGGTAGTCGGCCTCATGTTTCCTGGGGTCCCATGGCAGAGGGTCCAGCATGCTCTTTAGGTGACTGGTTACAGTTTTCAGGCTTGTTAGAGGAGCTTCAAGACGTTCAGCTACTACAGGGCATGAGAGGGGTGCAGAGCATGTGTCAGGACATCTCAGAGGCAGTACCAACTGAGTGGCTCACGCCTCTCGAGTTAGCAGCGCCCAAATGGATGGGAGCCTTCACGTGACTGGAGGTTCTCATCTCAGTTCGGGCTTGCTCAGAGACTATACCCTCCCTGTTTTTCGAGCTACAGGGTGAGGGACGTATACACAGAGTTGCAGTAGAGGCTCCACAGGTGGCAGAGTGCTGTTTTCAAAGGATCCGAGTGGTGGGAATCTGCGGGAGGACTTGTGTCATAGATCCCGACCCAGCAGCTCTTGAGACTGGCCACTGAAGGCTGTGGGTTTGGGAGAGCTATCCACTGGCACGAGTATAGTGGGATCCTGGAGAGTTGCTTTGGAGGGACCCTTTCTCCTCAGCAGACCATCTACGTGTCCCTTTCTTTCAGTACACTGTTCGACTGGGACGTCACATACTGGCAATGCAAAGAGAGGCTCGTCCTGCTGTGCAACACCTCATTGGCAGGAGGAGGGTCTCACAGTTGAGTTCTTGGCAGCTTTTTGGGAGAGGTTGTGGGACTCCAGAAAGCCGAGGCGAGTCACTTTGTTCCATTGGCTCGTTGCACACCGAGCTACAGCAGTTGGGAGCTGGATTGTACATAGTGGTCTCTCGGCCGCATGTGCAGCTTGTGACCATCTTGTGGAGAGTCAGCGTCACTGTCTTTGGGACTGTCCTTTGGCACAGCAGCAGGTGTGGCTTCGTGTTCTTCAATTGATGCCAGCTCTTTCCACAGCTCGGCAGGCCGCAGTACACATAGGGAGCAGCTGCTTGGTCTACTTTCACGGGCCCGGCACTTCACTTTGAGCTATCCTCCACCAGCACGATGATAGTGATGCAAGGGGGTCGACCTACACTCCAGCCTGCTACAGAGCTTACTCCACAGGGGTGGTGCAGTGAGAGAGAGGAGTGTTGGGAGCTCATTAGCGGCCTGACACTCTGGTTCATTTGGCAGGCCCGTTGCTTCCACATCTTCGAGGCTTGCCCTGTACCACCAGCAGAGACTGTTCGAGATCTTTGGCCAGAGTTGATCCATACTCTCACAGGAGAGTTCGAGAGACTCCAGGGCAGCTCTGACCGCATGCGGGAGCGCACAGAGGCTTTCCTTCAACTCTGGCGTCCTGGGCTTTTCTTCACCATGGTCCAGGGTGTGCTCAGATGGCACTACCGTCCACCTGTGCGGCTCTTCCCTCCTCCCATCTCTTGATTTAGCCTTATTGTACATATGCTGTTTTTTCATTGGGAGAGTCTCCCCATCATGATTGTTGTAGCCCTCTCTTGCAGAGGTGGTTGTAGCCCTATGGGCAGTTTTCATTAACTAATAGAAGGATCTTTTTCTCAGGAAAAAAAAAGGAGCAGGGCAAAAGGGGCAAATGAAGTGGCTAAAGGGCAATGCCAGCAGCCAATAACTCGGCCAAGGCATTAGGAGCCGCAAGCGTAGTTGTTGTCCCGGTCCCAAATGAACCATCACGATTTGCATCTCTACAATTGGGTAGCACTGGTGGGTTGTCCTTGCTGAGTAGTAACTCCACCACCACAAGCTACTAAAGCAATGTCACCCGCAACAAGGTCAAGGGAGTCTCAATCTTGAAGATGCGAAGAAATCCATTGCAAAGCAGGTAGAAGATTCTCCCAAGTGGTAGCATGAAAAGAGGAAACAAGGAACTAGTAAAGAGAGTCATACTCCAAGGAAAGCCTGGCCAAAAGTCGAGTAGCCATATCCTTCAAAGTGATCACCTTGCCACATAGAGAAAGCACCTTTTGATGTAAGGTGCAGCGGAATGAATGTTGTATTTTCTCAAGATTAGTGATCTTTATTGCTCAAGGTTCCTTTTAGTTCTTAGGGAAAGAGAGAGCTTTCCGTCTTGTGGAGAGTGCTATGATCACGAACAAAGTGAGTGGATATTGTGCGTGCAAGTGAATGAGACTGAGAGGAGAGAGAAGAGATACGACACCGAGAGGTTGTAAAACCCTCCTCCGAAGGCCCCACTCTCGTCGGTGAGAGTGGTCTACTTTGATTGCACAAAGGTGTACAATGCGAATGCAATGGACTGATGCAATGGGACTATGCCGATAACGACGACGGTGGTGACGACGACGACTTGATGGCTGAAATCTGGGATCTTCTAATCGCTGAATTCGGGGACTGTTTCGGTGGCTGAAAATAACTGTTTTGACTGCGTTTTCTTGGCTAAACTTGGGTGGACTTCTGCAACTGAATGGGGGCTGATCTGCTACTGTTCCTCTGCTGAGAATCTGCGTTTGTCAATGGCTGAAATCTGCGTTTTTGTCAAGGCTGAAAACGCTGGAATAATGCTGCAAAAACGCTGATGCCAAGGGGTCCTTTTGCTGCATTCTATGTGAATCTGCAACCCCTAGGTGACTTGGGGGTTGATGACGATCAAGCATGGGCTGAAATCGCCATAGGGCTCTAGTACTGATGAAGGCAACAAAAACGCTACAAGGCTGATGTTGAGGGCGAGGATGCAAGAGAGGAAACGTTGAGAATCTGCTACTGCCGGCAGTCACTGTGAAAGCAAAACGCTGGCTGATATCTGTATCCCAAAAACGCCAGGACTCTGATGGAGCAGGCGAGGGATGGGAAGTCAAAAAACGCTAGAGGGTCTGGGGGGTACTGCTGAGAAGTTGCCTGTTGAGCGGGAAGCTCCTGCCGCCTCTCCTGCCAGAAAGTGCTAACTTGGGTTTGCTTATATATTAACTTAGCAAAATTGCCCTACCTACTTTTGTTGGAAAGTCACTTAAAAATAATAAGTGAAAATAACCAATAAATAGGAAAATAGGCTAAATGCACTGGAAAATTCCCCTAACTGATGCTAATGGATTCTGATGGGAATTCCAATGATCATGCTGTGTGCAACCGGAGGATATCCATCTATGCTAAGTGACTAGGCATGCACGGTCTACGAATAGACTCACAAAAGTGCCACATCACTGCTAATCTAGACTGACTGAACTGACGGGAACCCTACTATGGTGTAGCTTGTCCACGGACACATAGGGTTGGGATGTGTCACATGACATTTGAAGCTGCTACATATGAGAAATAAGAGCCGAAAGAGAAGGGAACTGAACTATCACGTGTACATCTAACCCTATGAGCATGTGGACAAGCTAACTCGTACTTCTAGTGTTTAGGACAGCCTAGGAAGTGTTCTAGCACCCTTGTGAGTCTTGACACAGGATGTGTATGTCCATGCACTTTAGATTAGTTGCATACCCTTTGATTGCACATGAGCCTGCCAGTGTATGCTAGGTGTAAACACTGGGGAGTGTTCCCATACAGTAGCAATAGTACCCAACCTAGATAGTTCACTTAGCCAGCGTTTAAAAGTCGTGGGTGTCTTCTAGCACTTTGACTGCTCGACCCAGTCTATTAAGGGCTATAAAGGCAGCCCTTTGCCTCCACTTGCAGGACAAAGAGATCAGTACCCAGTACCAGAGGCACGAAGTGTCTTAGCACCTCCCAAGTACCCTTGCATTTTTTCAGAACCCTTCAGCCCTAGTGTTTTGCACAAACACCTGCAGCCATCAGTGTTTTTCACCATCAACATCAGCATTTTTGCATCACAATCATGAGCGATTGCAGATTTTCCCCGCAAGAGTGGATCAGCCAAACGTTTTCAGTTTTCAGCCATCCCTCATCATCAATTGCAGATTTCAGCCATTGCCTCATCGTCAATTTGCAGATCCAAGCCAAATCAGCCCTAGAGTTTTCAATTTTCAGCCCTCAAGCCTCGCAAATCCAAGCACCTGCAGCAAGATCCATCAACATCTTAACATCTAGGACCATTGTATCAGTATTTGTGCAATCTAAAGCAAATACCTCTCTAGCGATAGAGGGGAGCCCTTGGAAGGGGGGTTGGGGACCCCATGTAGTGTTAGGTCTCTATCTAGTCTAATGCACATCTCTCTCATGAAAGTAAAAGGAACTCTCTCATGAAGTAAAAGGAACCTTTGAGTATGCACTGAGCACTCATCTTGAGTTATCACCATAAATCACCTCATCTGCATATAACATGAACACTACACGTTAAGAAAAGACTTCTCAAGAGGATAGATTCGACCGGAGGTAACCGCCTCATACAACTTGCACAGGTAATCCCAAGATAACCTTATGTACTGATCAAAATGATGTAAGAAGGAAAATCATAAAATCTGCATAGTTGATGCAAAGGAAGGAAAACTCCTTGCGGTTGGTCTCACTCCGGGTATCAATGATGGCTTGTGTAACAACCGATGATGTAGTACTAGATCCAGTAAATAATAAGCCAACTGAAGAGGTAGGAGTTGCCGATGTAGAAGCAGTAGTCATGGAAGCCGAAATAGCAGGACACGTAGCATCGTTGCATTCCATAAGCCAATCCCACAAGTGCGGCTCCCATAAGCATGATCTTCATTACAGTATATCCATCCAATGTCAACGCACAAAGCGGGGACTGGTAGCACAAGCCAAGGGCGGTAATAGAACAATCATGTAAATAGAGAGTGATAAGTGGGGAGAGAGAATACCTAGCTGAAATCAGCAAACTCTAGCGCTGCCTGCTACCAAAAGATGAAGTATGCCAGAGTTTGAAAATTTTTAACGCTAAGGTACATGGAGAAATTCAACGCAAGGTATAGAGTTAGAAAAGGTTGTGTAGTAAAACAACACTACAAGCAGAGAGTGCGATCCCAAAGAGGCAGCAAGCGTGTGTGTGTTTTTTTCTTTTTTTTAAGTGGGAGAGAAACACGAACGTAGAAACACGGGAGAACACGAGAGAGAGAGAGAGAGAGAGAGAGAGAGAGAGAGAGAGAGAGAGAGAGAGAGAAATGAAATAAATGAAATGAAATGTTATATTAACGTCTTCAAAAGGCCACAATGACCTATGAGACCTGAAAGTTACAAAGTGGTGGATCTGATACAAAGTCAGAGTAACAAAATAACCTAACAACAGTACAAAACAAAGATATATACTATGGGGTCCTAAGTTGGTCGATGTGAGCCAGGCAAAAAACTAAGCAGAATAATGGGCGGCTTGTTGGGATAGCTGAATCACAAGAGATCTAGCATCGGTCGTTGACGAATCTCATCAATTTCCTCCATGGTTAGTAGTCTGACCGGGCGTCTTGTATGCCTGGCCAGCGTGCTCCGAATTTTCTGTCGTAGCCTTCGTCGATGCTGTGTAGTTCTTCGCAGTCGCAGGCGCCTGGATTTCCCCAGTTCCATTGCTCAGTCAATCAGTGTGCCTCTGGTGTGAGACGGGGGGGAGTTCTGTTGTGGGAGTGGCTCTTGCGGCTATCCCGTGTCTGCTCTGAAGAAGTCTGTGATTCGTCTTTGAGACTGGCTAGCCTCGCCATTCATCAGGCTATCTCTGTGTCTACGCAGCTCGAGCAAGAACAAACCCAGGCATCTCTGATCTTCGTATCCCATGACTCTTGAGAGTGGTCCAAAACCCTCTCTGAACAAGCAATGGAAGCGGCCTCGTATCTCGTAGTAGACGGGGCAGTGGCATGTATAGTGTAGCTCTGTCTCAGGTTCCATGTTACACAAGGGGCATGTCCTGTCCTCTGCTGGTACTCCGCTGTATCTCCCAGTCTCAATCCGCAACTGGTGAGAAGATGTGCGTAACTAGCCAATAGCACATCGTATCCCATGAGACAAGAGTGTATCCATGTATTTGGGTCTCGCCACAAAACCATCTTCCGTAAGTTGGATGAGGTGGTCTCTGTAGAAAGCCATCTTCGTGCCCAATTCCTGTGCTGGTTGTATCCATGTCCTCCTGGTGTCTAGCTGGGTCAGGTCTTGGCGGATGAGCTTGGTGATCTCTGACTGTGTAAGAGTGAGAGATGGTGCATCCAATGAGTACTGGAAAGGTGGCAGCCTGTCTATGCTGAACCCATGTGCCTGAAACCATGATGTCATCTCCCCATATCAGCATGTTGTATCTCCTTGTATGGCTAGCTGTCGAGAGGATTCAAGTGCTATGCGAGCATAACTGTCTCCAGGAAGTGCCCATGTGCGGTTTATGAAGGAGACTGATCTGGTGAGCGCCTCCACCACAAGTGGGGGGGCCGCTAGCTCTGCTCGGATAATGGCCCGTGGTACTGACGCCTTGGCTCTAATGAGCCGCGAGATCATAGAGCCGAGAGGTTTCTCCATGTTCCCCCATCCGTCTGAGCGACCCGGCCTCCCATGGTGATCCAGTGAAGGTCCCCATATCTCGGTTCCATAGAGCAATGCTGAAGCCACCAAGGTGTCAAAGAGCTAGAGCTTCGTCCGGGGCTCCTGAAATTGAACCTGTGAACACATCCTCTCCAATCTACCCAATGTTGCGTGGGCTCTAGTAAGTCTGGTCTTTGCTGCTCTTCTGAGTGAGAATGCAGGTCCGCTAAAAACCACTCCAAGGTAAGTGTAAGCGTCTGTGTACTCCATAGTCTCCCGGCCATATGTGAATGTAGGTGCTGACCTCCTGATCCACTGTGGGGTGGTATTAAACACCATAACCTTGGTTTTACCCAGGTTGACAGACAAACCACTTTCGTGGGCAAACGTATGCAAAGCATCCAATTGACGTTGCATTCCTTATGGGGATTCGGAGATCAACACTATGTCATCAGCATATAGCAAAAGTGGAATCCATGTCCCTGCCAACTGAGCACCTTTATCCCCATCGCCGTCAATGTAGTCAGAGACCTCATCCACATACATACCGAAAAGAGTAGGAGAGAGCGGGCAGCCCTGCTTCACCCCAATAGTGGAGTAAACCGGTGTAGAAAGTCCCTCCGGGGTGCGTACATGCCCTACTACTGATCTGTACAATGCCATGATCCCCCAAATGAGTTCTGTGGGTACTCCCATTTCCTGTAGTCTGCGCATCAATCTAGCTCTGGGTATCGTGTCGAAAGCTTTGCGGAAGTCCACAAAGCTACAATAGATCCGTCTTCCATGAGATCTGCCTTCTTCGATGATGGCCCTGAGTGTTAGGATATGGTCAAGAGTAGAGAAGCCTCTCCTGAATCCTGCCTGCCCAGTTGCACGTATCCCTTCCCTCTCTGCCCATCTACTCAGCTGTTGCTCCAGAATGGATGCATACAACCGTGCCAGTGTGTGCCCAATCATAATAGTGCGGTAATTCCCAGGCTCCATGGGGTCTCCTGATTTGAAGATAGGTACGATCGTAGATAGGCTCCAAGAGTCTGGTAGGCCCTCACACATGGCCCGGTTAAACATAACTGCTAGAAGCTCTGCTAGTAGGTCTTTGGCATGCATGAAATGCTCAGCGACTAGGCCATCATGATCATATGCTCTCCCAGTCTTCATCCTGTCAATGGCTTTCTTCACCATCTCAGCGGTGAAAAAGACACATGCGTGTGGGCATGGATCGGGGGGGTTGGGGAGGGCCGGCTGCTCGGGTATTGTGTACAAAGATGATGCGTACTGCCCCCAGGTCTCTATGGAGGAAATAGCGGGGGGGGGGGGGGGGGGGGGGGGACTGCTCATGAAAGAGCCGCCACGCCTCACGCGAGTCTTGACTCAAGAATAGCTGATATAGATCCTGCTCGAGTCGAGCCAAAAAAGCCCTCTTCTTCCGCCGCACCAGGCGTCGGAAGTCAATTTGTGACTGTCTATGAGTGACGTCCCCCAACAGCACCTCCCTCTGAAGTCTGGCTCTAGTCTGGCGGCACTCCTCATCGTACCAACTGTTCTGAGGCATGCTCCCTGATCGGCGGCTCTGCTCAGGCTGGGTGTGTGGGTATGCTTCTACTGCTGCCTCATGTAATGTCTGTGTCAGTATAGTAGTTAGCTCTTCCAGAGGTCGCCCCGGGTCCTCAGTGCATAGGCGTCTGTATATTCCATCCATGTATACAGAATCCGTCTCCCGTGTGAATGTGTAGCGAGTAGGGGCTGCTACTCGTGGCCTGTGTGCTACACTGAACTGAAAGGAGATGGTCATCGACACCAGAGCATGATCCACTGCCACCCCGATCGGTCTGGGCTCAACTGTGAGATCCTGGATACTAGAGATGAGATTCGGCTGTGCCATGACATAGTCTACTGTGCTGGCTCCATGTCTGTGTGGGAAGCATGTAAAACCTCCCGAAACAGGAAATCTCTGTAGGCCGTTCAAGATGGCCAATCCATGTGCAGTACCCATGTCTATCAGGTGTCGCCCATACTCAGTACATTCCACATCGTGTGATAGTCTGGAAAGGCCTGTCTCTCCAACATCTAGCTCTCTTAGCATCTCCTTTGAAGTATCATAAAACACTGCCTGGTGATGGGCAGTCCTAGCATTGAAGTCCCCTAGGATGATAATGTCACCGTCCCTAGAGAACTCCCATATGTCATCATCCAAAATAGAGAAAGGGGACTATCCTCTGGGTGATGCATAAACTGATGTACTCGGGGGAAAGTAGAAAATAGCTAGATAGAGGTATCTGCCTGTCTCTGCTTTCAGTCTCACCCACATGTACCTAGCCTGCTCGTCCCTGCGGGCTATATGTATCAATGGCTGCAGATCCTCTCTAAATAACACTGCCACTCCCCCTGAGCCCCGCCCTCTGTGCTCTGAGCGTGTCTCCTGTCTGTAGGCTGTCTCCCACCTGTATCCACTAATGTGAGGCATGGATTGCCCTGGGGCCTGGTGTGTCTCAGAGTAAAAGATGATGTCTCTTCCAGTAAAGCTATCCTCAAAGGCCCCCACATCAAGACGCATAGACTATTGCAGTTCCAGGCAGCTACTTTGAGTGTGGTCCCATAAGTCTCGCACCGTCATGTGGAGCGTCGTTCTAGTATTACCACTTTTCCGTCTCGATAAAAAGCGATCTTCCCTTTTTCCCTTGCCGCTCTAATCTCCGGCATTACTTCCTGCATATGAGCGATCTGCGAGAGGGTGAGATCATCCCCGAGAAAGATGCCAGTCAGAGAGAGAGAGAGAGAGAGAGAGAGAGAGAGAGAGAGAGAGAGAGAGAGAGAGAGAGGTGAAGCCAACAACTCATTAACTCCAGAGGTAGAATGATTCAAGATGACCAATAAGTGGACTCGGGCTACACTGATATAGTGAGCCAACTTTGGGTCAGGCACAACCTCCTAAAATACCCAACACGAAAAATCCATAAAACTGGAAACAACATATAAAATGGGTAAAACGTCTTGCACAAACCCTAAATGTTCCTAGAATCCCTACAAAGGGTGAAAGGTGGCAAACCACCAACCAAGGGCCTAAGTGCACATTAGAAAAGCCCTAAGCAAGAGTAAAAGCATCTGGAAGATGAACGAAAAGCTTTGGCAATAACCAACTTTTCCACATTTACAAGGTCATCAAGGACAATAAACAGTTGCACACACCTCCGATTCCAATGACAATTCGCTCAAACACAAGCCATGCTCGTGGCAAACTGGCCCTAGCCATTTCACACTAGCCATGCATTGTCCTGGTACCGTCCACTTGCTAGTATCATCACGAGCTTCAAGGGAAAAGAGAGAAAATAAGATAGATAGACACACCAAGATACACCTCCTAGTGACAAGCAAGGAGTGCAAAGATGTGATCAACAGACCTCTAAATGCCTTTCCACCCAGGACCGATGGTCACTAACACAAGCTAGGCTAAAATTTTCTCAAAAAGCATCACAACACACAGTACTCCACTTGCTCAAACTGGCTCTCGCCAATAAAGCTACAAGCTCCCTCACACGGCAATAAAATCCTAGAGAATGTTAGGCAAGATGCAAGATTGACAAGTTAAGCAGATTTTGATAAAAGAGGGAGAGGCCAACGAGTAACAGTCATGTGGGCGCCTCCAAACTCAAGAGACAAAGCCTCAAGAAACCAATAAAAAACATGTTGGACCCAAGGCAAGTTAAGCTTGAGGGCCAGACAACCGAATTCTTCAATGAAACACCACCAACAAACATATACACGATGTCAACTACAGAAAGGAACTAAACAAGCCTGGCTTAGTAGAAAAAGACTTTCCACACACACATTAAACCCCATTCCCCAAAAACACTCACAAAAGTCACATGCACACAAATTTCATCCCCCATCACACACAAAATCCTCCAACACCCACACAGACACAAGCACATATGAAAACAAACTCCACACACTCAGGCACGCAGACACACCTTTTGCAGAAATTTGTACTAGTACCCTCTCAATCACCTCAACTCAACTCCAGGTTGACAATGGTCATCAAGCCCATGCTTCATGGTGCAGAAGGCAGAAGAGATGCAATTACATAATGCCTAGATTCAGAACTAACACTGGATACTCTAAAGATAAAAAGTTTCATAGCCCATGTAATATACGCCAAGCCCTCTTGATGGGGCTTTCAAAAAGACTTCTAACTTCTTTTGTTGAAAATTAAATGCTCAAAGCAATAAGAATTCAGTCATACCATCCCCAAAAAGACCAGTCCGGAAATGGTATATCATATGCTTCCTTGTGGCCACAGTATCTGAACAATGGAGGTGGAGAACCCTTGTGCTCATAATCAGCCTTCTTCACTGAAGGTCTGTCCATGCAATCAAACATTAAATCCACATCTGGAACCATACCAGGATACTTTTCCAAGAGTTGCAAAAGGCCCCAAAGCGTAAACAAAGCTCTTGGTAGAACACAAGCATAATAGAACTCAATGTAGAGGCGACCTCCCACAATAACCACCCGAAAAGCGGCATGTTGTTGAGCAGCTTTAAGACTTTCTCTGGTAATTTTGTTATGTCTCCAAGGGGATAGATCTTCATAAATCCATTGAAAAAAACTAGGACAGAGATCCATCAAATTGGAATGAAATTGAGTGTGACTGATAGGGCCAAGGATATCACTTAAGCAACTCAAATAATTACATTTTAAAATGGTAGGTAGCCTAGATGCACGATTCCAATTGTCTGAATCTGGGAGTGGAAACTTGTGCCATGGCGTTGGTCTCAAATTGTCCCCTGCTACTGTCTTAATATTCAAGGCAACGTAGTTGGCCTACATCACAAATGAAGGAATATATCATTAACAAGAAACCTCACAGAGAACTTGTCCGACATATTTTGCAAAGCTAAAGGTAGAAATGGGTTTCACAAAAGAAAACAATAGCAACACAATCAGCCTAGCACCCATTATGACTGAAGAGATGCAAAGGTGAAAAACACCTTAAAGAATGCATAGACAAGCTGGAAGGGTTCTTCCATTTGCTAACTTTAAAATTTCAGAGATGGCATACGTTTACAATGACAGTATTATGTAATACCATTACAAAAACTACCGGCTTGTACTACTTTGAAGGGGCACTTACATGAAGAACAATAGATCCAATAAAGATTATGTGAGCACCATTATGCAAACCCGAACCTAAGCAAACCAATAAACATACAACAACAACAATATATGCAGCAGAAAAAATAGCAACTTGAAATTGGAGGCAAGCAAGTGACAATATATATATATATCCATGCCGAAAGTCAGGCTTTGATACTCTGTGACAAAATTATTAAGAGTTTCTGACATATATTAAAGGCTATAATACATCCAGCTCTTTTACTAAGAATAGGAAATAGACCTTTCTATTGAATTGCAACAGAGCAATAAAGTGGAGAGCACTGACCTCATAGTAGATGAGAGCTGTGGCTATTGCAATCAGGAGCAAAAGAATGCCACAGTTAATAAATGTGGTAAACCTCGATCGTAGCAGAGAAGCAATGACATCAAGTGTGCCCTGTGATCTATAATTTGGGCGCAGTTTGCGTCCCGCCATCAGTATGGAGGTTAGCAGATCAAGGGCATGTTATGAAAGTTACGATATGAGATCATAAGAGGCTTCTTCCTAAGCCATGGCTACAAAGTATACTATATTTAGTAGACCTTGTGGGCATACTAGCATCCCCTTGGCAGCTGCCATGATTACAGGCAATTCATCAGACCTTGTAGTTGAAGCTTTCGCAGCAGTGAGAAATGCGCAAGCCCGATTTGTTGACGTGAGCTGAGCTCAATGAGCTGCAATACACAAAATCGTCCACAAGAGTGCTTGATTGTAAGGCCCTCCAATCTACAGAATCGAAGAGAGCGAAGGTGGGCTGCAGGTACTTCTTCAAATCGCAATTTGCAAAGCACTTCCGCTCCTGCGACCTGCACAAGCGAGCTTTAGACGAAAGCTACGATGTCCCGGAAAAAACACGGAACTTGGAAGGGAGGGACAAATGGCTTCCACTGCTGACCAAAGACTCCGCAGGCCAAAGAAACGTGGCAGTGGTCCAAAGTCATAAGACCCCCTCAATTCCCGAATTATTTAGGACTTTAGATCTGCCTTAGAAGTTAGAACTAAGGCTGGGTTCGCACAAGGGCAGCAGTAGCCCTCAGTGATTTTTGTGCCTCCACTCTCGTGGTTCACATGACATCGTAGCATAGCTAAAGATGAAAATTATCGAGTCCAAAACAACGAATCAGTGATGGTGTATTGGAACAGCTTGCGGCTCTCATCACGCAAGCCACGGCTCAACTCGCACGTCCACATATGGCGTTGAAAAGTGGTATGGAAGTCTTCTTCTTCGGGAGGGGGGGGTAGGCCCAAAACTCGCCATCTCCTTTTGGTCCGATCCATGCACGGCACGACACAAAAATGCCTCTTCCAAAAAAAATGTCGTTGCCCCATCTGAACCCATCCTAAACTAGTATGTGACCCGCGCGTTGTTATAGACAGCCAAGAGGAAACAAGGCCTAGTTTTGGTAACTTATGTCCCTCTCCCTCCTCCATGTGAAAACATTTGCAAACATTCTATATGCCTCCACAAGGTAGTGGCAATTACATTTTGAACGTTTCATTATCAAAGCAGATAATCCTCCATAGTTGTAATAAGTTTCTCCATGTAAGTATCAATAGTAACTTCTTGTGCATAAGGAGAGAGGAGATGGCATCTAGAAACTCTCATAAGACAAATCAATGAGTAGCCATTTTTCTAGTGGAAGTAAGGTGCTAAAACAAGAATGATGAAAGATGATTTTAAAAAGTTAGACCAAAGTCTTTAGTCTCTTCATCATCCCATCACTTAAGCATCGTGAAAGTTAAAGTAGATCCATCTCTTCTATCCTCTATTTCTTTCATACCACAAACCAAACTTTTAGTTCTTAGAAGTGATACACCACCCTCATCCCCATACACTCACCGATGCTTGGTAATGATTGATGCAAGCTCGTAGCCCATAGCCACGACCTTAGACTGGGATTGCACACTAATACTCCTCCCAACCACTCTTATATAGGTAACCCTCATTGCTATATGTAAAACCCCTTTACTAATGTGCACTCCTGGAATAGAACCCCCATAGGCTCCCATTCCCAAGGCTCTTAGCACAAGACCTTTGTCTTGGCGTTACTCCCCCCTTAAAGAAGAGTTTTCGTCCTCAAGAACATCAATGAAAAATCTCTACATAAGAGCATGTTAATCCTCATGGCTCACGGACACCCTATCACCTACAACGGACGTTGTATTATTTACTTGGTAAAGTCAGGTGCTAAGCTTGTCGGTCCAATAGGAAAAGGGTAAGAGTGATCGCCGATGAGAGGCGCACTCTAACTGGAACATTCAAGGGATTAGTTGGCTAAGCATGGGCGCCCAAGTGTGAATGGAGCGAGCTCATATAAAAGTCAACTAAACCTAAAATTCACTCATTCTCTCATTTGTGCAATTGAAGAGTGCTCTTGCTCCATCTCCATCTTCTTCTGCTCCATCTCCTTGTGTGTGTGTGTGTGTGTGTGTGTGTGTGTGTGTGTGTGTGCGCGCGCGCGTGCGTGTGTGAGAGAGAGAGAGAGTGTGTGTGCTATCGAGCATTGCGGCGGCACGACGGCGGCGAGGCGGTTGAGGCGGCATAGCGGCGTCTCCCTCTTCTTCGCGGCGAGGAATCCTCCACGACATGAAGCATAGAGCGGTGAGTGACACACCAATGCCATCTTTGAGCTTACTAGTTTAGGCTTGTGTGCTTGGAGCCATTTGTGGCTCGCACACAGTGTATCGGCAAGTTCCTTGCATTGACACGTGCGACATCTCTAGTGCCTTTCTACCGTTAAATTAGCGACCCCATACTTGTTTAATTTTTACCTTTACATATGTTTATGCATTTTATTATATTGAAATTTAATGTTTATTGTTGAAAAATGGTTCAAAATTCTGTTACCAATCAATTTGTCTGTCTAAAACTGCATATGCTTTTTAATTGTATATGAGAATGCAATTACTATGCCAAATGTTGTTTGATTTTGCAGTGACTGAAGAAGGCTAAGGACATTCATCTCAAATGCTCTTCCACCTCGACGAACGCGCTGCAACTCAATAGCTTCTGAGGAAGGAATCTACATCAGGAAGGGGGGCATGTTAATCCTCATGGCTCACGGACACCCTATCACCTACAACGGACGTTGTATTATTTACTTGGTAGAGTCAGGTACCGGGCTTGTCGGTCCAATAGGAAAAGGGTAAGAGTGATCGCCGATGAGAGACACACACAAATGGAACATTCAAGGGATTAATTGGCTAAGCATGGGCGCCCAAGTGTGAATGGGGCAAGCTCATATAAAAGTCAACTAAACCTAAAATTCACTCATTCTCTCATTTGTGCAGTTGAAGAGTGCTCTTGCTCCATCTCCCTCTTCTTCTTCTTCATCTCCTTGTGTGTGTGTGTGTGTGTATGCAAGAGAGAGAGAGAGAGAGTGTGCGATCGAGCATTGAGGCGGCACGACGGTGGCGAGGCGGTTGAGTGCAGCATAGCGGCGTCTCCCTCTTCTTCGCGGCGAGGAATCCTCCACGACAAGAAGCGTAGAGCAGTGAGTGACACACCAACGCCATCTTTGAGCTTCCTAGTTTAGGCTTGTTGTGTGATTGGAGCCATTTGTGGCTCGCACACAGTGTATCGGCAAGTTCCTTGCATTGACACGTGCGACATACGCGCACAGAGCACCAATTTTGAATCTAAACTTGCGTCAAATCTACTAGTCTACTTAACAAATACCAAATCTTTGTACTCATACATGGATCCATCTACTCGTAGCAAGACCACACGTTGTAAAACTATATGATTGCAATCAAAATAACATCTAAAGAGATCGTCCCTTTAGCCAAAAGGAGCCTCTGCATGGATCTCAAAATAAAGGAAGAGCCTACCTCAAACAAAATGCCCTAACTATGCAAAGTTGATTGCTCCTATTGAGCTCCTTCTCCTAAAGCAATTCCTTGCTGAAATCGGAATGCTTATAACTAGTCCAAATCAATCAAATGACTAATGAGCAATTGGACTTTCTTGTGAAAAAAAAAATGGTACCCTATGTCTAAGTCCATGGGTACATTTACTCTCCACATGCAGTGTAATGCCAAAAGTGATGTTGTTCTGTGTAAATGAGGAGCAACCTAGCATAGAGTGCCTAAATCCATAAAACTTCTTAATTCCACAATCTAGTGGATGTTACAATGTGCCCAACCATGGATGTTACAGTCTGCCCAATCATGGATGCATAATAACTGAGCCTACATCCCCATGCTTAAAAATTTATGTCCTTATAGTGTGGACTCGCACTCCTTGTAAGTTGAGTAGCCAAAGGTAACCCTACTTGTGATCAAGTCTAACTTCAAACTACACACTCATAGTGTTTTAAAATAGAAATGATGAAAGGAAAAAGTCAAAATTAGTAGCACACCTCATACTTGCTCATACCCATACATACATCATGTTGTTTGAAACAAAAATACTATGTGAAAAATTGAAACTAGAAACAAATCTATTGCACACTCTTGGTGTAAAACAATGATCGTATATCATTCCAAAAAGATACGTTTATTTGATCAAACTCTACAAATGTGAGACACACTTGTCTCACGAATACATTGAAACCGTGAACTTCCTTTGCTTATAGACAAAATGAGAGAGGCAAAATGAAAATAGAGGTACGTGTGTGTAACTCTCCACCCAACTTCTACTTACATAAGAAAAGTTCTTGCCCTTTTAGGAAAGCCAATGTGAATCGGCCCTTGAGGTTCCAATTTACCCTTTGGCATTTTCATTAGCCCCTATTCCCATGTTTGCAACCTTTCTTCTTTATAAGCACTCTCAAGCGTAGGCCAAATTCCTAGTTGCTTGCCACAATCCATGGCTAATGTTGACACCTTTGTCTTTGTGTTCTACAATACACACTTGACAAGCCATCCAACCTATTCACACACTTGCACTTTGTTTATCTTTAAGACCTAAGTCTTGTCCAAAGACCCTATCTATTCCTCAACCTTGTAAATTCACTGACCTTTGACTGCTTGTCAGTTTGTAAATATGCCAAGTTTTACCAAATGTCTAACATTCTCGCCCCTTTAATTGAGATCATTGTCTTCAATGATCACTGAAGAAGAGTGTAGTTAGAAAATAATTTTTTATAGCAAAACACTTGCAACATTAGGTGCAAAATGAGTTATGATCAACTAACTATTTCTTAGTTTAGTTTGTTTTCCAACTTTGGACTTCATGTTGTCCCTTGCAATATCTACAAACTATATAGCTATAGCTGAGGATATTATTAAGATAGTAGTCAATCTGACAACCCCATCAGAGGTCATAAATTCTTCTATATGAAGATTATTTTGATGTTGGTTATGGTCCTGATATTTGAAGTACTTGTTAGTTTATGATTCTGTATGGAGTGGAAAGACTGAGTACTATTTTCTCCACCCATTCAAAGATGCATTGCCCTCAATGATAGCTAATTACACAGAAGCTTAAGTGGCTACTTAGCTACAAAGATACTCAACAAACGTGTCCCATACCATACTGTAAATCAATACACGTAGTTAAGTAACTCGTCTGTCAAAGATCCAAGACTGCTTGACCAAAACAAAGAAAATAATAATCCAATGAAAAATTTTGTTTGGTTACATAGATACTCGATAAATGTATTCCATAACACATTGTAAAGCAATCCATGTAGCTAAGTGAACTCCTCTATCAATAATATTGATCTGCTTGACCCAAAGAAAGAAAATAATAATCCAATGAAAATTCTTGTTCAGCTATATAGATACTCAACACATGTGTCCCATACCACAATGTAAAGTAATGTTGGTTTGCTTGACTCAAACAAAGAAATGGTGTCATCATGAGGATCACAGTGACCTATTTACTGTCTTGAGCTCAAATTCTTTTATCTTTCTTAAATAGCCTGTCTACATTGGTCTAGATGAAGAGTCAAATGAAGTTGCTATCACCTTTATAAAATATACTCTTCATGTAGGGACCACAATTTAATAGAGTCTCCAAATTCTTTCTCTATATAACTTGCCTTTTCCTTGGCTATGCTCGCCCTTGTACTTCCTTGGCTATCAATGATAGGAGAACTCTATCAAACAAAACTAACAAAGTTTCATTATTTACCTTTCTATGCACGTGCACGTACTCAATGTTAAGAGAAAGAGAAGGAGAGAGCTTGAGCTCTTGCAAGCACACATAAAAACAGAGATGGAGGCAAACCTTTTACTCATTTGTCTTCACTAACTCAAGATGAGAAGCCTGCAAAGCATAAAAGGGAAAGTACAACGTAAGGGAAGCTAGTACAATGGTCTACCGCTAGTGAATGAGCTGGATGAATAAGTGTGCCATCACTCTGGTAGGTAGACCAAGTTGGTGTAGTCTAGCTGTAGTATCAATGGCAAAGATATGTGCATCCACCAAGGTGTGATAGTGATGATGCCTATCAATGATAGTCATCTAGGAGTAGTACATGTTGAGCTTGACATTCAACATTGTATTGCTCAATGCCATCTCTTGTATGCGAAGCATCGCTTGAAACCGCCATACCTTTACCTCTCCAAGGGGCCTTTGTGAAGGTATCTGTAATGTGCTCATCAATCGTCATGTGCTCAAGTTCGATGTTGCCTACCAAGACCCTCTCTCAGATGAAGTGGTAATGCATCTTAATGTGCTTTGTCCTCACATGAAACATTGGGTTGTTCTGAGCCAATTGTGTATTGTTGAGGTTGTCACAATAGATGACAACCAGACTCTATACATGTACTCCAAAGTCCTAAAGTACCAATCCCAACCATGCTACTTCACATGTTGCCACTGCAGCACCCCTGTACTCTGCCTCTGCACTCGATAGTGAAATTGTAGGTTGTTGGGTCCAAGCCCTTGTCGGTCAGCCCGTGGGAAAAGCCTCTCATAGGCATGCAATAGAGATCCAGTTAAAGTCAAGTTTGCATGGCAAATTGCCTTATATATGTAAGGTTTTAGAAAGAACAAATTAATCAAAAGTAGCGTGTGTTTCTTCTCTGCATACTGTGTCGAGTTCCTCTCTCTCCCTCTCTCGTGCCTCTTCTTGCTCTGCACCACCATGGTTTCATAGCACGAGTTCACAACAACTGGTATTAGAGCCCTACTGGGCCTCGGCGCTCGACAAGCAACACTCGACAAGCACAGCGCGGGTACAACCACTTGCAGAGGGGCCAGTCCAAATCTCGACCTGCATAAAACCATGCAAACCCATCGTCAACATGGTCGCTCTGGGCTGAAGGACAACTTTCGACCCTGTACCTCCTGCCAATTCGGCCTCTTAAGCCTGTTGTGAAGCAAACTGTAAACGGCGCTGTTGCCTGCAGAGAGCTCGCCATGATAGTTTAGGTTTTTTTTTTTTTCATCCAGTTTCACACTTTAATCAAGTGGCCACCCAATTACTATTTCAAGCTAGGCACTATTCCCACACTTGGGTACCCTCGCCCCTGCAGCACAGTGCTCGTCAAGCATAATAATCGGACAATCGAAAAGCAGATCAAGCATAATAATCGGACAATCGATTAGCAGATCAAGCATTGGTGAATTTCCAGATTGCAAGTGCTAAATTGGTAAGGCGTGTTTGCGACATATCAAAATGCTGCTATCCTTTGCATATTGAATATGGCATCAAAAGTCGACAAGTTCAATGGATCGGGCTTCCATACTTGGCAGGTCAAAGTTAAAGGCTATTTGATGCGCAAAAACTTATGGAACGTAGTCAAACATCTTGCAGCCTACGAATCCGGCACATGCGCTGCAGTTACAAGGGCATTATCTACTGAGCTACAAAGGAAAGACGAACAAGCTTTCTAACCTCCTTAGAAGACGATTTTATTCATTATTTGGACGATGTTGATTCTTCAAGTGCTGCCTGGATAGAGTTAGAGAAGCTTTTCGGTGCCAAAGCTAAGTATTCAAAAATGAGTTTAAAAATGGAATTATATTCCATCCGCATGCGTGAAGATGAAAACATTGCAGCTTTAGCCAATAGACTAAAGAGTATTAGAACTCAACTTGTTTATGTCGAAGCTTCAGTACCAAAAGAAGATCTCATAGCCATTTTGTTAAAAGGTTTGACTGACAAATTTCATCAGATTGTTACTGTTTTAAAAGAGAAAGATCCGCTGCCATCCTTGGATGGTATCATCAATTCATTGCAGGAAGAAGATGTTGGGGTATAAAGCCCAATGTGGTCGCCCAGGTAAGTGGGCGGGCCGCCAGGTATGTACACATATTCTTTTGTTAAAACCTAATAAGAACTCACTATGCTCTACACATTACAGTAGAGCGAGTTCACCATATCGTCGCGCTCTTCTTCTCGCACTCTCTCTCGCGTCGCACTTCCGCTCGTACTCCTTCAACTGGTATCAGAGCTCAGATCGAGGCTCGGGGCAGCACTACAGGAGGCTAGAGTCACCAGCTCATATTGGAGTGAAATTTGACAGGCGAAGACACGTCCCCAAATCCTGTGGTCATCTCGGACACCGTTCGGCTTCGACAAAGGTCTGCGCAAGCCATTTTCGACTACGTGGTCTCAGCGGGTGCAGATCCGACTCTGCAAATTTGTGGTTTTCGGTCTACGATTGCAGGTGCTGAGGATATCGACACTCCCAGAGTGTTGATTTGTGGTTGTCTACACATCGAAGGACGGCTCACAGTTCTTGGAGGCGTGTCACATACGACACGGGCGCATCTACACACAGACTCTAGGCGACATCCACTAGTTCATCAGGTAGCTTGTGTTTGTTGCTTGATATTCCAGATTTCATCCTGACATTGCAGGTACTTCCACATGGGATGTATTGTCAGAGATGATGTATGTCTGTTGAGGGTTTGCTGGCTGTGAGTCACGCAGCAAACAACCGCCGCATCGATTACAGCATACAGTGGGAAATTTGTGGATGTATGACTTTGTGGGAAGTCTATGTACTGTCAGATTTACTGCAGCCTTTGTTGAGGGTCGAGTGAGGTTTCATTGAGCTGGGGGATTCTCGAATGTTGAGATCCTTTCGATGATACAGGTCTTGGAGCGATCCCTCGAGCACCCTTAGATAGGCAGCTAGGATGTATTGACTGTGAGTTAGACAGTTGGGATTGCATCTTTGCTTTACTGCTGTTGAGGCATTGTCGCAGTCTATGCTTATAGGACAATGACAGGACAGTGAGAGACAGTACAGGTGCAGGACAGGTTTACCCGCAGCTTACAGTGTCAGAGAGACAGTGTTTTTTGAGCTGTTTTTTGGTCTGTTTTTAGTACACCATAACCATTTTACAAAGGAGACTCTGCCAAAATTTATGCAGAATCTGAAGCTTTCTTGGTTCATTTGACAGGTTGATATTGGTTCAGAGGTTAGTTTACAGGGGAAACTCTGCCGAATTTTTCCCAGAAAAGTAAACTACTGTGAAGCGTACCTATGGCTGGATCACAGGAGACTGCTCTTTACAATATCAAGAAGCTGGATGGAACCAATTTCTCATTGTGGAAGAAGCAGATTTGGCACGTGTTGGTACAAAAGAAGAAGATAAAACCTATAAAGCTCAAGGGGATAAAACCAGAAGATATGGACGAAGATGAATGGAGCGAAATGGATGAATTGGCACTTTCTACCATTATACTGACTTTGGCAGAAAGCGTTTACTTCAATGTAGCAGACGAGATGTCGGCTTATCAAGCATGGTTAAAGCTGAGTGATCTTTATGAGAAGCAGACTGCAGCTTCACAGGTATACTGGCTTAAGAAGCTTGTTGACTTGAAGATGAAAGAAGGGACACCTATGTCCAATCATCTGAATGAATTCAACACAATCTATAGTCAGTTGTCAGCTCAAGGTGTCAAGTTTGATGAACCTGTTAGAGCTATGTTCCTGTTGATCACATTGCCGAAAAGTTGGGACACTTTTCGCACAGCTTTGAGTAATTCTGCACCTCCAGATGGTTTGAACATAGCAGGTGTAGAAGGAAGTCTGCTTATTGAAGAAACCAATAGAAAGACAATAGAAAAAGGCAAAGGAACAGCCTTAGTTGTCAGGGGAAGGACCAAAGAAAAGTACAAAGGTGGAAAGAGGAATCAGTATCGTAGCAAGTCCCGCAGTGCTAAAGGCAAGAGTGACATAGAATGCTACCATTGTGGCAAGAAGGGTCACATGAAAAGAGACTGCAGAGAATGGAAAGCAGAAAAAGGCAAAGAGAAAGCTGAAGACCATGGTGAGAAGAACAAGTCCTCAGTGAAGATTCAAGAAATAAATGTGACAAACAATGTTGCAGAGGATGACAGTCTAGTGTCAGGAGACATCTACTTCTTGAAGAATACAATGGACTCAGCTCTTCTTATAGCATCTGATGGAAATGCACTGAGTGATTGGATTATAGACTCAGGGGCATCACTTCATGTGTCTCCAAACAAGGAGTGGTTTACCTCTTATGTGACCACTAAAGATCATGTTCGGCTAGGCAATGGGCAGACATGTGAGATCTTAGGTGTTGGAGATGTACAATTGAAGTTTCAGAATGGCTCTTCTTTCACGCTGAAGAATGTGAGACATGTTCCCGCAATTACAAAGAGCTTGATCAGCACAGGTTTACTTGATGATGCTGGCTACGTCACCACTTTTGGACAGAACATGTGGAAGATATCCAAGGGTTCTATGACAGTAGCACATGGAGTAAAGTCTGGAGGACTTTACATGATTTATGTATCAAATGTCTCTAAAAATGTAATCAATGTAACCGAGCAGCCGAACGTTTCTTTGTGGCATAGCCGGTTAGGACATATGTCCAAGAAGGGAATGGAAATCTTGTCTCGTTCTGGTTATTTTCCTGGATTTTCATTTAATGATTTTGAATTCTGTGAACATTGTCTGTATGGTAAGCAAACACAGCAACCACATAAGCATAGAAGCAGTAGAAGAGATACACAGTTGGCACTTGTTCATAGTGATTTGTGTGGACCTATGCCTAACCTATCTCTAGGGGGAGCTTCTTACTCGAGGAAAGTATGGGTTTACTTTCTCAAGCACAAGGATGAAGCGTTTAATGTTTTCAAAACGTTTGTGACACTTGTGGAGAATCAGAGTGGCAAGAAGCTTAAATGCTTACACACTGACAATGGTGGAGAGTATGTTTCAAAGGCCTTTCAGGACTTTTGTGAGTCAAAAGGTATAAAATGTGAACTTACTGCTCCTTACAATCCTCCTCAAAATGGTGTTGTTGAGAGGATGAATAGGACCATACAAGAGAAGGTCAGAAGTATGTTGTCTAATGCACAACTACCAAATGGGTTTTGGGCTGAAGCTGTATCAACAGCTGTTCATCTTGTAAATAGATCTCCTAGCAAGGTTTTGCAGAAGGTTCAGTGCCAGAGATGGTATGGTCAGGCAAAATGCCCTCATATAAGCATCTCAGAGTCTTTGGTTGTGAGGCATATACTCACGTTCCAAAGGAATTTAGGAACAAACTTGAGCCAAAAAGTAGAAAGTGCATCTTTCTAGGCTATGGTAATTCTGGTGAGATGGGGTAGAGACTTTGGGATCCCGAATCCAGAAAGGTTGTCGACAGCAATGATGTTCACTTTAATGAATCCAAATATTATTCTAAACCAGAGAGGGTTGAGGAGATTAGAAGAGTTGTCTTCCAAGAAGATGGACCTGCACGTGCAAGACAAAATGTCAGGGCTCAAGAGGAGCAAGGACAGGATAGAGTGGAACCACAGGTTGTGGCTGAGCCTGAGCCACCTATTGTGCGTAGATCTGGACGTGTCACGCGACCTCCTGATAGGTTTGTTCCATCTATGAATTATGTCATGTTGACTGATTGCAATGAGCCTTCATGTTACAAGGAAGCAGTGCAAATGAAGGACTTCGGGAATTGGCAATTGGCCATGCAGTCAGAGATGACAGCTTTGCATAAAAACAAGACATGGAAGCTAGTTAAATTACCACAGGGCAAAAAGGCTCTACCTTGTAAATGGGTTTACAGGTATAAGATCACCGCTCATGATAGTCAGCCAAAGTACAAAGCAAGGCTTGTTGCCAAGGGCTTTAAGCAAGAACAAGGCATTGACTTTGATGAAGTCTTCTCTCTGGTGGTCAAGATGACTACATTGAGATGCTTTCTTGCATTGGTTGCCATATTAGATTTGGTGTTGCACCAAATGGATGTCAAGACAACGTTCTTGCATGGTGATTTAGATGTGGAAATTTACAAGCAGCAGCCAGAAGGGTTTGTTGAGAAAGGCAAGGAAGATTGGGTATGCCAGTTGTTAAAGAGTCTTTATGGCTTAAAACAATCACCGAGGGCATGGTACCATAAATTCCACAAGTTTATGCTTTCTCAAGGCTACAAACGTAGTGAGTTCGATCACTCTCTATATACAAAGAAGGCTAAGGATGGCAGTTGGGTGATCCTTATTTTGTATGTGGATGACATGTTGATTGCTGGCAAGCACTTGGAAGAAATTTCAGCTTTGAAGTCAAAGATGGCAAAATCGTTTGACATGAAAGACATGGGTGAGGCAAGTCATATACTTGGTATGCGCATTGAGAGAGACAGATCAAAGAAGTTGATTTGGTTATCTCAAACAGAGTATATTGACAAGGTTTTGCAACGTTTCAATATGGAGAAGGGAAAGGCATTGAGTGTTCCATTGCCACCATATGTGAAACTTAGCAAACAAGATTGTCCGGTGTCTGAGGAAGAACAGGCTGAAATGGATAAGATTCCATATGCGTCTGCAGTGGGTATTTTGATGTATGCAATGATTGCTACTCGCCCAGATATTGCATTTGCAGTGGGAGTAGTAAGTTGATACATGTCAAACCCAAGCAAGAAACATTGGGAGGCAGTGAAAGGAATATTGAGATACCTCAAAGCTACAAAGAGTATGTGCATATGCTATGGGAGTCAGGAGCTAAGTGTAAAGGGTTTTACAGACTCAGATTATGCAGGTGACTTAGACAACCGAAGGTCTACGTCAGGGTATGTCTTTACATTGGCTGGTGGAGCAGTATCATGGCGTTCTAGATTACAAGATTGTGTTACTCAGTCTACTACAGAGGCTGAATATGTTGCAGCATCAGAGGCATGCAAAGCATCAATTTGTCTTAATCGACTAGTAACAGATTTGGGAATCAAAGAAGAGATGCCTGTGTTATATTGTGATAGTCAAAGTGCTATACAATTGGCTCACAATCCAGTTTATCACTCATAGACAAAGCATGTGGATGTGAAGTATCATTTCATTAGGGAAATGCTCGAGGATAAGCAACTTCAGCTTGTCAAAGTTCACACCACAAAAAATCCTGCTGATCTACTTACAAAAGGACTTCCCTCAGAGAGCTTTGCGCATTTTCGCAAGCAGTTAGGTGTAGGGTAGTACATCACTTCTCTACATCTCTTGTATATTAGCTTGTATAGTAGCTTCTCTCACACTTAAAGTACCACATTGGACTTTAAGTGGGAGGTTGTTGGGGTATAAAGCCCAATGTGGTCGCCCAGGTAAGTGGGCGGGCCGCCAGGTATGTACACATATTCTTTTGTTAAAACCTAATAAGAACTCACTATGCTCTACACATTACAGTAGAGCGAGTTCACCATATCGTCGTGCTCTTCTTCTTGCACTCTCTCTCGCGTCGCACTTCCGCTCGTACTCCTTCAGAAGAACGCAGGGTACCTAGTACCAATTCTACTATCATTCCCAGTGCATATACAGTCTCAAATGCCGTATCCCCCACCAATTCTTCTGATACTTCCAGTGCATATGCAGTCACTAAATGTGCCACTACAACAGCTTCATCTCGACCATTCAATGGAACCAGATCTTGTGCCATTTGTGGGCGCAACAATCATCAGACGAAAGACTGTTTCAAGAAGAATCCTTGTGTTCAGTGTGGTAAAACAAATCATCCGTCAAATAAGTGCTTTCAAAAGGGTAAAACTCAAATTCATGTGGTTGAGGGAGACACTGAATCTCCAATATATTCTGTTGATGAGGAAATTTATTAGATCAACTCTTTTCATGTTGTTTAGTCAAAATAAATTGTACGGGTTATAGACACTGCCACAAAAATAAGTGGTAAGACCTCCCAATTTTATCAGTTCTCATCCCTTTTTTGTTGCACTCTCATGAGGTTATTGGTTACACCTTAAACCCAAGGTTTGGCAGTGAACCAAAAACTCCATTTTTGGTAGCTAACTTTTTTGACCTACATCCTATCTGTTCAAGGGGGGGTTTATCATAGCACCAAGTTATGGATACACCAGAAATCCTTGGTTGTGAGAAAACCTAAAACTCACGGTTGACGAGTACACCAAAAACTCGAGGTATCATGAGACGGCCTGTCTAGTTCGGGCTTGAGGGGGGGATTGTTGGGTCAAAGCCCTCGTTGGTCAGCCCGTGGGAAAAGCCTCTCATAGGCATGCAATAGAGATCCAATTAAAGTCAAGTTTGCATGGCAAATTGCCTTATATATGCAAGGTTTTAGAAAGAAAAAATTAATCAAAAGTAGCGTGTGTTTTTTCTCTGCATACTGTGTCGAGTTCCTCTCTCTCTCTCTCTCTCGTCCCTCTTCTTGCTTTGCACCACCATGGCTTCATAACACGAGTTCACAATAGTAGGTTGCTTGGTACTGCTCCATGTGACAGCAACACTCCCAAGTGAAAACATGAATCCGTTGGCAAACATGCAATCATATGTGCTACCAGCCCAATCTACATCTGTGTAACCATAGAGTTGCAACTCAACATCATCCGTATAAAAGAGTGCACGATCCAAAGTAGCAATCTCATAGTGCACTTTGCACCTCATTGCATCCAAGTGTAAGGCCAATGGCAAACCCAGGGGGGTCATAGACCCAAGCCAAGGGCCGACCATTAGATGTGGACAGGGGATTCTAGATATAGACAGTCAAGGGCTTATATAATAGGGTGGTAGGGCAGAGAATCCTCAAGGTAGTTCCTTGAGTCTCACACATGTATCAGAGCTCTAAACTTTTTTGGGAAGAAAGGGGTGTGGTATACAACAAAGTGGACAGGGCCTCTACTAGTATGGCCGATAACATCATCAAATTGCACAATTTTCATGGAGCTTTACTCGAGCACAGCTAATGCACGGCCATGCGAGGATGGTGAAGGCCCTCAGGGCCATGCAAAGCAAAATGCACAGTCGGTAAGGTGTCAATGGTCGAGGAAAAAGTGCCACGATTGGGGCCATAAGATCATCCATAGTACATCGATTATGTTTGATTACGGAGTACGGTTTCATACAACCAAGGTACATCGGGCATGCCTTGATTATGGAGCATGTAATCAAGTATTGACTAGCGAAGGGCAAACCCAATCGGTCAACAAGGTCGTGGGTAAGCAAGTATCATTTTGTTTAGCTTCATCTCCATTTTATTTTGCAGATGCATGCCGCACTTGATGATTAGAGCAAGGTTTTACATCATTCATGTTTTAACAAAGGAGCACGACTCCAACAAGGATAATGCATGCAAGGGTATCTACCTTAAACAAGGCAAAGTTTCCTAGTAGTAAAGGCAAGTCACACATTGCCTGCGACTTGTAAGGAAAACTTACTCATCAAGGCCAAACTTTTATTGCTATTCACGAAGCTAGTAGGCTCCTAGTTAGAGTTTTGGATTTGCTAGGACATGGATCCTAGGCAAGTTTTCCAAACTCGATGTGGTCTGACGGTTTTTTCCAAGGTGAATGCAAGCAGTATTGGATCTTAGGTACAATTTTTTTGTGCAATTACTATAGTTATTTATATGCCTCTCATACGGTATCCTCCTCAACAAGGTCAAAAATCAAAGGTACATCACGGTACATGTTCAATCTAAGGAGCACGTCTCCATCAATTTTTTTGCCATAGATTTTGTTAGCTACAATCTCTTTGATATGTCCTCCTTGTGCTATTAAGCGGAGGGGAAAAGCAAGGCTTCTAGGAGCACTGCTCCATATCTATGTATATGCATTGGGTGCCTAATCGCTCCAAAGCAATTGCAACTTGCCAGAGTGCAGGAAAAATAAGTATGCAAAGTGCATTGAAAGCACAATCATGCCATAGGTTTCTATGACTTTCAATGCCAAGGGCGGTAATTTCAAAAAATCGATAAGTACATTAAATTTCAGTTTCGAATTTTGAACTTCCTTACTCTTGAATATTGGGCAATCTCATGATTCTCAATAAACTGCATGATTCGGCAAGGCCGTTTCTCTATAAAATTTTGACAAGGTCGATTCTCTTTTGCTTTGACAGAAGCACTTGTTAGCTATGATCACTCTGGCATTCTTCTCATCGCCTAGATGAACTTATGCAAAGCAAGTCTTCACTTTAGGGCATATTGCCTAGAAGTTTCCAAAGTTTGGAATATGATGGTAGCATATGAACTTAGGGAAACTTGACAACACGTCTACCTATTTTTTATTGGAGGTTTGTATGAACCAAGCCACAATGGCATACAAGGTACATCCGACATCACTAACTTTCTCGACATACATGGATACAAGCCAGACAAGTGAACAGATTCAAGTGAAGACAATTGCTATCAGAGGGGCGACAAGGTTAGAAAATTTCAAGTTCCTCTTGTTTTTATCTCTTTCAATTTTCATTTGAATAAGATTTCTCTGTTGTGCAAAGCAAAGAGCTTTGACAGACTTACTGCAAAGCAAGGCTTCTATTCCGGTGCCACATTACTATTCATTGACTTAGGATCAAGGATAATGGCACACAAGTTTGACAATAAGAGGATATAAGGTCATAGTTATGGTTCGCAATTACCAATTGTGATAATTGTCCATGCTAGTACACATTGTGCGAGACACGTATGGCATTTGCTCACATTTTGGAGACCGTCATTGAAGCCAAGGGCTTATCACACTATTTTTCTGATATGCATGCATAGCATGCCAATATTATGGACTCATTCCACTAAAGCATGGTTTACGCTTCCGCTATAATATCAACTACTCTGTTAAGAAATAGTTGAGGTTGATATATTTGGTTGTGATCATTGTATATGACTACAACGGTGGGCAATTTTTGTGCACAAGGTGTTAGCAATACAGATAATGGTTTTTTTAGATAGCAAGTAGGCATGTCCTCATTATCAAGCAAATAATTCATGGAACGACATGAATAGGCTAAGTGAGCCTCAAACTAGGTGATCTCCTGTTTGAGGGTGTTGACAATTTTTCTCTTCTATTCATGGAGAGATATGATTCCTTCAAGATGAATAAGGTTTCAACTTTGAGATGATCTATGCTTAGTTGCAGATTGATTGTGTCTCTCGAAGTGATAGTTTTAGGGGTATGACTCAGGTACTATACAATCACTCCATAGGTTTTGAGGGCCACAGTTTTCTCTCATCACAGTTGTACTTTCAAGGAAAGAAGTTTGCAATTTGTCAATGGATAGTGAAAAAGTTCAACTTTCCAAGTTGATTCCAATCACTATTGGACACCGTAGATTGTGTTGGTCACTGTTGGCTGCTAGTTTGAGCAGACCAAGGGGTTTGACATTACAAATTTTAATCAAAAGGTTTGGATTGCCAAGGCAACACCCAAGGTTATCAACACAATACTACTTGATTTTCATTAATATTTCAATTAGTGCTACCAGGCCTTTTCAAGCAAGAAATTTGGTCGTGCATTTGACTGCGGGTAAATGAACACTATGTTCAACCTCCAGGTACGCATATGATTTTATTTATTTTCATTTTTGAATATGCTTTGATTGATTTTTCCAAGTAGGTCTCTTCAGAGACATGACAAGGTCATGTAGGAGCAAAGAATTTTTGGTCGTACTGTCTCACATACATTTTTTCATTATGAAATTATGGATCTACATGATAGGGTTTTGTTTGGCACATTTTGTCTCATGGGATACAACATGGTCCAGGAACTCATGGAGTTCGGTTTAGCCAGTGTGGAGCAAGGTTAATGAGGGTTCCTCTCACTCATGTCGCAGAGTGTTTACAGTGACCTCCACGGGATGTTCTTTTTTTGGACATTATTATCTGAGACATATTCCACATGTGGAGAATATGGGTCTCTGGGACTGACACTGATGCGTATTATTTTAATGTGTCGTGATAGAGTCCTTAGGTGCTGGTCAAATCTGTTTACTAGACCATTTTGAGCACGTCATATCAAGAACCATTTTTGTGGCAAAAAAATGCCGGATACTTAGTAACACTTGTTAAGGTTGCAAGTATTGTTAAACAACTTTAATGGATAGTTGTTTACACACGTAGCAAAATTATGTTCTGTTAATGAACAAGCTCATTTGGTACCTAGTGTCAAGAGATAGAAGGAGAAAGATTGAGCTCTTGCAAGCACAAACACACACACACACACACACACACACACACACAAAGATGGAGGCAAAAGACTATACTTCTTCTTCTTCACAAACTCAAGATAAGACGTCTACAAAAACATAAGGGAAAAATACAACATAAAGGGAAACTAGTACAACGGTCTTGTATGAACTGCTAGTGAGTGAGGTGAGTAGGCAGGTGTGCCATCACTCTGGTAGGTAGACCGACTTGATGTAGTCCAGCTGTAGTATCATTGGCGAAGATATGCGTATCCATTAAGGCACGCCAGTGGATGATGAATGTCAGTGATAGTCATCTAGGAGTCATACATGTTGAACTTGACATCTCAACAATCCCCCTCAATCTCAACGTCATCTCTTGTATGCCAAGCATCACTTGAAACCACCGTAGCTTCGCCACTCCAAGGACCTTCGTGATGAAGATATTTGCAACCTGCTTATCCATTGCCACGTACTCTAGGGCGATGTTGCCTGCTAAGACCCTCTCTCTGATGAAGCTGTAGTGCACCTCAATGTGCTTTGTCCAGGCATGAACCACTAGGTTTCGTGCCAACTGTATGCTACTAAGGTTGTCACAATAAATGACAATCGGCCTCTGTACCTGTACTCCAAAGTCCTGAAGTAGCAATCCTAGCCATGCTACCTCACATGCCGCCACTGCAGCACCCCTGTATTGTGCCTATGTACTTTAAAGAGAAACCATAGGTTGCTTCTTGCTACTCTAGGTGATAGCAACACTCCCAAGCAAGAACATGAATCTGCTGGTAGACCTGCGATTGTATGTACTACCAACCCAATCCACATCGGTGTAGCCATAGAGCTGCAACTCCACATTAGCCCTATAAAAGAGAGCATAATCCAAAGTAGCACTCACATAGCACAAAGTGCACCTCACTACATCCAAGTGTGTTTTCCTGGGAGACTGCATAAACTGACTCACCAATCCAATTGTGTAGCTCAAGTCTGGATGTGAGATAGTCAAGTAGATCAAGCTACCCACAATCTTCTTATACATGGTAGCATTATCAAGCACTTGACCTGCATCATTTTCCAACTTCAAATTCTGATCTAAGGGCATTGCAATTGGCTGACAATCAGCCATACCATCCTTTTTCAACATATCCAAAGCATATTGCCTTTGTGACAGTCATACACCTTCTTCCATGCGAATAATTTCAATGCCCAAGAAATACCACAAGTCTCCCAAGTCTTTCATGTCAAATTTTTTCATAATTAGAGCCTACGCGCCCTCTACTTCAGCCACATTATCACCTCCGACGATCAAATGATCCACATAGATACATATTACCACAATTCCTTCCTCATTCTTCCGCACATACAATGAATGGTCTTCTTCAGACATCTCAAAGCCCAATGAAATGAGAAATCCTACAATCCTCCCATACCAAGCTCTAGGTGCTTGCTTCAACCCATACAATGTTTTCTTTGGTGGAAAAAGTTCTAAACAGGTCCTTTTCAACAATACAGGAAGAGGAAGAGGGCACGATACAGGTCGTGGATGAGGCCAAGGAAGAGGCAACCACCAAGCACAAGAGCAAAACAACAATCGTGGTCATAACACAGGTGGTGGTCGAGGAAAATTTTGAGGTAGGGGGAGTCCAAGAGGTCGTGGAAATGCGCAATGCAATAATGCATGTCAACACGGAAATGTAGTATGTTGGGGTTGTGGAAGACATGGTCACTTTGAACGTGACTGTCCAGACAGGAGGCAGCAAAACGTATATGCAACCACTATTCGGAATGCAGATGAGCCCGAAAGGCTATTTGTGATGCAACACATACTGAATACTATGTCTACAAATGTGGCAAAATCAAGTGATAATGTCTGGTATGTGGATTCTAGTGCATCGAATCACATGACCAACCATGGTGAATGGTTTAAGGAAATGCAGACTTTACAAATTCCTAGTTATGTAGAAACTGGGGATGATATTGCACATTTTATTATGCATACGGGAAATGTGTCATTATCTATGACAGATGGTAAAGTGAAGTACTTGATAGATGTACTACATGTATACAACATTACAAAGAACCTGGTTTCTATTGGGGAAATGGTTGAGCATGGTTTACATATCAGGTTTAACTCCGATGGTCTCTTTGTCGAAGAGCATAAGAAGGATGGAAGGCTGGTTGCGGAAGGAAAGAAAGTGGGCAAAATTGTTTACTTTGGATGTAAATGTGCCCAAGGTGAATGCTGCCATGTTTGCACGAGGTGCAAATGTTGTTCCAGATATAGAGATTTGGCACAAATGTATTGGTCATGTAAATTTGCAGAGGTTGAAAATGATGCAGACTAAAGAGATGGTTACAGGTTTATTGATGTTTTGAGTGGCTAAAATGCAAAAAGTATGTGAAGATTGTCAATTTGGAAAGCAGGCAAAAGCATCATTTCCTCATGATAAGCATGTAAGGAGGAATGCATTGGATTTAGTGCATACAGATGTATGGGGTCCAACAAAGACTGCATCTATGTGTGGATGTAGATACTATGTGAGTTTCATTGATGACCATACGAGGAAAGTATGGGTCTACTTCATGAAGCAGAAAAGTGAGGTGTTTATGAATTTTTTAATTTCAAAGTTATGGTTGAAAAACAGACTGGGAAACATGTAAAGTGCCTAAGGTCAGATGGAGGGGGAGAATACTTCTCCAATGAATCCAATGGTTTTGTGAAAAAGCATAGAATTCAAAGGCAGTCTTCATGCAGGTATACTCTATAGCAAAATGGTGTTGCTGAGCGGAAGAACGGGCACATTGCAGAAGTGGTTAGAGCATTGATAAATTAGAAGAACATGTCTCATTGTTGTTGGGCTAAAGTTGTTGCTACAGGTGTCTACATTATGAGGCTTGTGTTAGATTTTAAAGTGTTCGGATGTATTGCTTATGTGCATGTATCAGATGAGCTAAGAAGCAAGCTTGATCCAAAAGCTGAAAATTGTGTGTTTACTGGCTATTCCCTTGAGCAGAAAGGCTACAAGTGTTATAATCCTATCACAAGTAAAGTGACGGTGAGCAAGGATGTTGTTTTTTATGAAATGGCAAGTTGGTATGCTGATGTAAAAGATGATTTGGGGGCTGATGTAAGAGAGAATGTGGCTGCAGAAAATACAGGTGCGCAGTCTTAAGTTCTGAGTGGGCTGCAAGGGTCCTCTAGTGCAAGCCATGGAGAGAATCCTTGGAGTGGCAGGTTACGTGAAAGAGTGAGTCCTGCAAACTCTTCAAATGTATTAAAGAAAGGAAAGGAAAAAGTTGATGATGCCTCTAAGTTTCCAATTTTGAGTGTTGGTTATGATGATGGCAATAGCAGTGGTTCTTAGTAGAGTTTGGATGAGGAGTTTGGCATACCCTCTGTGAAGACTCCGGGTGCAAGAAGAATGCAAGCAGGGAATAGGGCACCTAGAGGTGATCCTAGACCATGCAGGTCATAAAGAGCAAGAAATCCTGTGGAGATTGATTTATGATAGTTATGTGGCTCGTCATTTTGCATTTATGGCAAAGATTGCAGAGGAAGTAGAACCCACATGTTTTGAGGATGCTGTCAAGGATGAAAAATGGAGGCAAGCTATGGATGAAGAGATGGCTGCACTTGATGCAAATGAAATGTGGGAATTGGTGTCATTACCAAAGGATAAGAAGGCAATTGGATGTAAGTTGGTTTACAAAATAAAGCATAGTGTTGATGGCAGTGTGAGCAGGTACAAGGCTAGACTTGTGGCCAAAGGTTATGCACATACTTATGGGATTGATTATGAGGAGACGTTCAACCCGTAGCTAAGATGGCTCCCATTCGTGTGTTTCTTGCAGTGGCTGCCACATTAAAATGGGTGTTGAAACAAATGGATGTAAAGAAAACATTTTTGAATGGAGATTTGGAGGAAACTGTGTATATGGAGCAGCCACAAGGTCATGCAAATATGAGGCTACGTGACCTTGTATACAAGCTTTGCGTAGAGGAGTCTTCCTCAAGTTCCTTCTCTTCCACAATCAATAAGGACACCAAATTTGTAAATGAGGGAATGTTCTCTCGAAGATGGATACCAATTTTGAACTGTTAGTACTCAGGACCCAAACCTCGCAGACAGACTTCTACTTTATCATCATCATCGACTGTAACACCAATCGATGCAAGTGACTCACATATATTCTTTATCTTCAGCAAATAGTCATTAATGGATAGGGTTTTCTTCTGCATAGTATTCAGCTCAGTCTTCAACTGTAGCTTCCTTGCCTTTGTGTTGGTCACATCCAGTGACAACAAAGTGTTCCAAGCCTCCTTAGGAGATTGAGTATCCTGTATATGCCAAATCATAGTTCATGTACACTGATAGAAAGCTAGTACATGACCTTCAGAGCTCCCTAGTTCCAACCTTCAAATGCCTAATTTGTGCAACAGTCGCACCTTTCTCTGGCAATAGTGGTGCTACCTCATGCTCTCCACCAATTTAGTCCCAATAACAATTTCCATAAGGAAATTGGTCATTCTGAACTTCCAAGCATGGAAGTTGTCCTTGTCCAACTTCTCACTGACAACTTGGTTAAGTCCATCATTGTTGGACGGCATGTTTCCAACCCTTTACACAGTCTTTGAGCAGCCTACTAAAAATAGTCGATTACCACTTGTAACCACAATCTACATACATACACCTATTTCACTGTACTAAACAGTGTTTGTGCACACTGTAGCCAAACCAAAGCTTTTTGCACCACCTATATGTAGATCTGCAGAATCTTGAACGTTAGCGTTTTAGCATGAGAATGCACTCTAACTCCAATACGGGGGTCGAAACGCGCTCGGAATAGAAATCTGGCTGCATAGTCTCAGTCCAAAGGACTATATAGAAACCTGAGAAGCACACTCGCCAAGTGGAATCACCTGAATCGGAGATCATTGATGACAGCTCCCGGGAATATCGAAGTCGCTTCCTAGGCTGCTCCTACTTGCTACTCCAAGCTCCTTAGACATAACCAGGCTCTTATACCATGTCAAGAGATAGAAGGAGAGAGCTTGAGCTCTTGCAAGCACACACACACACACACACACACACACACACACACACACACACACAAAGACGAAGGCAAAAGATTGTACTTCTTTTTCTTCACAAACTCAAGATAAGAGGTCTACAAAACCATAAGGGAAAAATACAACTTAAAGGGAAGCTAGTACAATGGTCTAGTATGAACCTCTGATGAGTGAGGTGAGTAGGCAAGTGTGCCATTACTCTGGTAGGTAGACCAAATCGGTGTAGTCTAGCTGTCGTATCAATTGGCGAAGACATGTGTATCCACCAAGGCACTCCAGTGATGATGATTGTCTCGGTGATAGTCATCCAGGAGTCGTACATGTTGAGCTTGACATCTCAACACCTAGATGTGATGAATTTTCACATTCTATTATGGTCCAATTATGTTACCATGTTTTTCACATGGGAGGTATTTAATTCTTTCCCAATGAGCCGAGCATAATATTAGCCATAAGCATTGGCAAGTACGGTTATGGATATGTAGGTTTGGATCTGTTTTTTGTTGAATGTATGCACACTAGGTGTTATGGGCCCTAGTGTTTAGCAAAGGCTGATTTGGAGTGGCATGCACATTCATGACATTACTAGCTTCTAAAGCATTTTGCACTCTATGTGCAATATCTCTATGAGATTAATTGTGAATCTATCAATCACCAATAGAGGTCATTGCTCGGTTTGAGTAATTGTAGATTAGCTCACTACGGTTACCCAGAATGGTTCTTCCTATAATTATTGATTAATCAGCAATAATGCAAGGCATTGTCCACTCATTTTGGAGGACTTTTTGTAAATGGTGGAAAAATAGACCTCATTACTAGCAGTTATCCCTAAAGGATATGCTAAGCGCATACGTTAGCACCAAGCAATCCAATTGGAAAAATATCTCTCTACTTGGAGCTTGCTTAGTATAAGGCAAAGCATGTTTGCGACTAAGTTTAGTCTCCTCGTGTTTAAGTCGGCTTCTCAACCTTGAACACCAGTTATGGTGGGGTTGTTTACTGATGAAGAATGCTAATAAGTCAAGGATTTATCCTTTGTTGATGAATTAGGTTAGTCAATTATGTTCATGGAAAGTGAGAAGAGGTTTTCTTTCATTTAGCATACTCAAGTGAGTTTTAAATGGACTCCATAGGCTATGTTGGATATGGGCTGGTTACACAAGACAGTTGCAAAAGGGCACAATGTGGAAAATCAAGATGCTCTTCTTGATTTCATTGAACCTCCTATTGAACCGTGTTTCAGTCAAACGTGCAGATGGAACCATGAAGGATGCCACTACAAAAAAAATTAGTGTTCTTAAGAAGAAGTTTCCCACTTTTGTTTTTGAGCACGAAAACACTTCTCCAAGGGGAAGTAATGTAAGGCTAATGGCAAACCCAGGGAGGTTACAGACCCAGCAGGCCAAGGGCTGGCTGCTAGATGTGGACATGGGATTTTAGATATAGACAACCAAGGGATTATATAATAGGGTGGTAGTGTGGAGAATCCTCAAGGTAGTTGCTTGGGTCTCACACCAAGTGTGGCTTCCTAGGAGACTGCATAAACCGGCTTACCAATCTAACTATGTAACTCAAGTCTGGACATTAGATAGTCAAGGAGATTAAGCTACCAACCATCTTCATGTACATGGTAGCATTCTCAAGCAATTGTCATGCATTATTCCCAAACTTCAAACTCTGATCTAAGGGCATTGCAAGAGGCTTATAATCATCCATACCATACTTTTTCAACAGTTCCAAAGCGTATTGTGTTTATGACATCCATACACCCTCTTTTGTGTGAACAATTTCAATGCCCAATAAATACCGTAAGTCTCCCAAGTCTTTCATCTCAAACTCCTACATAAACAGAGCACGTACATTGTCTACTTCAGCCACATTATCACCTCCAATGATCAAGTCATCCACATTGATGAATATCACCACAATTCTTGCTTCATTCTTTCGCACATACAATGAATGATATGCATTAGACATCTCAAAACCCAAAGACATGAGGAGTGTCACAATTCTCTCATACCAAGCTCTAGGTGCTTGCTTCAGCCCATAATGAACTTTCTTTAACCTGCATACAAGGTCACATAGCCTCATATTCACATAAACTTGTGACTGCATCATGTACACAACTTCCTCTCCAAATCTCCATTCAAGAAATCATTCTTTACATCCATCTATTTCAACACCCATCCTAAAGCTACAATCACTGCAATAAATATGTGAACGGTAGCCATCTTGGCTACATGGATGAATGTATCCTCATAATCAATCCCATACGTTTGTGCATAGCCCCACTGACCACAAGCCTTGCCTTGTACCTACTCAGTCTGCCATCAAAATTATTCTTTATCTTGTAAACTCATTTGCATCCAATTGCCTTCTTTCCTTGTGGTAATGTCACTAACTCCCATGTTCCATTTGCATCAAGGGTAGCCACCTCCTCATCCATAGCTTGCCACCATTTCTCATCTTTGACAACATCTTCAAAACAAGTGGGTTCTTGTGAAATCAAAAAATCTAGACCCTTGAAACCTAGACTAAAATTTTACTGGAACCTTAGACTTTTACAGATCTTTTAAAAAATGTAAGGACTAGAAAATATGCAATCTTAGTGGCTACAATGGATAAAACCATATCATAATAACTAATATTTAATTCTCCTAAATGATTTTCTCATGTTAAACTGATCATTTAATATGGGGAAGTACCAGGGGAGAAATAGCTAGAATATTGGTAAGGCTACTAAGACCGATCTCAGTAGGGATCCAAAGGAGGGAAAATAGGGATCCAAAGAGGGGCCATCTGCAAAAGAGCAATGTGCATCAATGGGCTTCAAAGACCCTAAGGTTCGGCCCATTAAGACTTTCATAAAGCTAAGGTTCCAAAATTAAATGAAATGCTCGATGGTCAAGCCTTAGGGAAATTTGGATGCTTGTGGGAAGACTCAAAAGTCTTCCCACATCCCTATCAAGGAGGGGGCGAGCCATTTTTGTAGGGGATGAGAGAGAGAAACACACACACACACACACACACTCTCTCTCTCTCTCTTCCAAGCTCCCTTTACACAAAGAGCATAGTGGACATATGTTAGGTTCCTAGGCCAGTTGCCCCCAAGTTGCATTCAAATCCTATTGGATGGCCATAGAGGTGGAACAATGAGAATTAGGGTAGAGTAAACTTAGTTTAATTCATTTAAAACCATTTGATAAAAGAACCAATAGAAATTAAGCTCTCTAGAAGACTATTGGGACGATCTCCCAAGGGGTCCAATGAGCATTCAGCAGTCCAATGGCTTGCCTGATTCCTATTGGCTAGAAGACTAAGAGTCCAATGAGTGAATTATTAAATACCTAAAGCTCTCACAAAAGTGGAAAGGGGGACACATGTTACAAGACTAGCAATTATGCTTCTAATTTATTATTGGCTAATATTTACAGGGGCCAATGGGATGCCAGCATGAGCAATTAGCAAGAGGGGTCGACCAAGAGAGAGAGAGAGAGAGAGAGAGAGAGAGAGAGAGAGAGAGAGAGAGAGAGAGAGAGAGAGAGAGGCTGATTTTTGCAAGGCCTTATCATACACACACTCGCACAACTCATGTGTGGAGCAAAGAACTCTCTCTCCTTCTCCAAGCTTTAATGGAAAGCTCATCATCTTCTCCAAGCTTTTGAGAAGGGAGGCCTACACCACAAACTCTTGGCTTTGTGATGCAAATCTAACCAAGAGCCAAGCTTCAATGCATGCTCATCTCCTCTACCATGCTAATTACGAAGCTATGCTAAGCTATTAAGAGTGATTATGTGAGGAGAAATACTTCTTTCTCGGTAAGAATACTTCTTATTCCTCTAGGTCTACTCTCATACCCCGCTAGCTCTCACCATCTTCGAAGGTGTGTGAGGGCTTGGGTCTGAGACCGTGAGGGAATTAATGTTGTGTTTTTCAAGTGTAAGCTTGGTGCTTGAAGCTTTGATCTTCATTGCACCAGCAAATTATTGAAGGAACAAAAAGTATTGTATCGTAAAATGTCTCCCTTGATGGGGGAAACCTACAATACAAAGCCTTTTGGAAGGGGGACCGGCCATGTAAATCCGATCTCAAGTGTTGTCAATAGCTTAATTTCTCTCTCTTTTTGAAGTATTGTTCATGCCTATCTAACTATGTGTTATGTTTTTGTTGCTCTCTCCAATTTAGCACTCTTGCTATGCTCATTAGGAATCTATTCTTAATGAAATACTAACTATGTCTATGTTATTTTCTCCATTCACACTTTTTACGCTAAAAGAAATCCACAATACTAGAACCATATAAAATCTTAATTGGTATCAGAGATGGAGCCATTGTTTTCTCTTTTCTTGCTCAAGAAGAGAGGTCCTCAAGATGACTATAAATGGTTGGTATTATTAATTGCAATTGAGTAAGTAGAATAGGGATTTTTCAACAGTGTGCCTGCTTCGTGCAGGTGGGGCATCACCGTCGAGAGCTATGGTCCAAATAGTGGATTCCTACGCGGCTTTTAACCACTATTGAGCGAGTTAGGTATTCGAGCGAGCTCAACGAAGTGAGATTTGAAGCGAGCTTTTTTTTTTATAGGACCGCCGTCCCTACCTCCCCTTCCTCCTCTCGCCGCCCATGTGCGTCCTCCTATTCCCTTGCTCCTCCTCCTCAACCTCCTCCTCTAACATCCTCCACCTCCTCTCTCCATCTACTCCTATAACTGCCTTCCCTTCCTCCATCTTATCTTCTAGCAACCCGACTCCCTTCCACAAGGATCCTCCACTCCCTTCTTCCTCTCTCTTTTTCCTATCACTCTATACACATGCCCTCTCTTCTCTCTCTCCTCTCTCTCTCTCTCTCACTCTCTCTCTCTCTCTCTCCTCCTTGTGTGTGTGTGTGTGTCCCCCGCCTGTCCACCCCTCTCTCCCCATGTTTTTCCCCCCCCCCCCCCTCCCCCCCCTCTCTCTCTCTCCTCTCTCTCTCTCTCTCGTCTCTCCTCTCCCTCTCTCTCTCTCTCTCTCTCTCTTCTTTTTTCCTAAACAAAGCACCCCCTATCCCCCCCACTCTTTCCCTCTTTTAAAGAAGAAAAAAAAGAAGGCATTCCCCCCCCCCCCCCCCCCCCCCCCCCCCCTCTCTCTCTCCTCTCTCTCCCTCTTGCCACACGTCACTCTCTCACAACCCTAGCTTTTGTTAGTACTCCTCTAAATCTATCAGTTTCAATCTCTATCGATGTGATGATGCACGCATCTGTCCAATAACACATCATAATCCATGGGATGGATGAGTTTTCATGTAGGCGCTCGCTCCCCCCCCCCCCCCCCCCCCCCCCCCCCCCGCTATCTCTCTCTTTCCCTCCCTCCATATCTTCTTCCCCCCCCCCCCCCCCCCCCCCCCCCCCCCCCCCCCCCCCCCCCCCTCTCACTCCTCTCTCACACACACACACACACACACACACACACACAACACACACACACAACCCTAACCTTGATGGTACTCTAAATCTTCTAGCCGCAATATCTATCTGATGTTGATGATGTGATGCCATCTTTTGAAATAAAACATCATAATCCATGGGATAGATGAGTGTATGTATCATGGTAGGCAGGTATGTTCATGTAGGGCATGTCTCCCTCTCCCTGTCCCCACCTCTCTCCCTCTCCCCCCCCCCCCCCTCCCCCCCCCCCCCCCCCCCCCCCCCGCCCCCCCCGCCGCCACTCTCTCTCTCTCTCTCGTCTCTCTCTCCTTTCTCTCTCTCTCTCTCTCTCTCACTCACACACACACACACACACACACACACACACACACACACACACACACACACACACACGCTATGTTTGATTGTGTATGGCTCAGCCACCTTATGGTTGATTTGGGTGTTGGACAAGATACTAACAACATAATCTACACTAGCAGTAAAAGCTTGGGGGGTTCACCATTCAGTACCCCCCTATATAACGTGCATTCGCGGGATATTTAAAAAAAACCCTCTTTTAACATGTCTGAATGAATAAAATGACCTCTTATTTTAGGATTTTTTTCCAAAATTGAATATAAAAACCCCTTATTTTAATGTATCTCTGTTAAATTGCCTAATTTTTTTGCATTTTAAAACCCCTCCTTTCGAACTCACGTTATACATTAACATGATAACATAGTGAACCCCCCGAGAGTAAAAACGCATTGGAAGTTGTGAGGAACCTAGCCTTTCATGCTCGCACAAATCACATTTAGGTGCATTATCACTATGTTAGAGAGAGACTCTCAGCGGGAGAGATCAGCTTGGCTTATGTATTGACACGGGACAACCTTGCAAATCTGTTCACAAAGGTATTGCCTCATGACAGTTCAAAGCTTTCCACAATGCTTTGGGCTAGTTTCCCTTTGTGGATTGATCATATCCTAAGGGCAGGGCAGTTCCCTATACACTATGTGCCAGCTCTCGTTCATCGCATCACTCCTAAGGGGGATTTGTTGCCATGTATGTGGGAGCGATGTGCGTGAACACACTTAGGATCACATATATTTCCATTTGTGCACTAAACAATACACTCTCTGTTGTGTGCCTTGAGCTTCTTCATTTTCTCCAAGCTCTCTGTGCATCCTTGCAACCTTAATTCCAACAATTATCTTGTAAATTGGCTTGAGTTTTTTTATCTCTAAGTGGCTTCTTGATTCCCTTCTCTAAGGAGAAGTAAACATCTCAAAAGCAGCAAAGTATTCTCAACACAATGTGAAAATATGTGAGAACACAATTCTTATTTATAGCTTTTGTCGAGTAGGAGGCTTGCTATAAGGTGTCCCTTGCTACAAAAGGGACGCAATTTTTGGGTGAGCAATTTTTGATGAGCGCTTTTTAAGAATCGGGCGAGCGGATTCCTAAATGATTCTTTATCTACCTCTCTCGGCTATTCCAGAGTCTAGAACCATTAGCTACATGCCTTCCACTCACTTTTCAACTAAAATGTAACATTGAAGATTGCACGTTCTGGGCCAACTTACAATCAAACAAAAACATGATTTACCTCCATGGTTGCATTCAATACACTATTGATAAGACAAAGAGAAGTGCATCACGCACAATTATTGTATATTTGATATAGCAAACCCCAAAACTATGTGTTCCATTGCATCAAAAAGTAAATACATATGGGGTGGGGATACATCATGGGTGAGGTGGATGAAATAAGGGTGGTGAAGGGCCATATGCTCCTGGAGGAAACAAAGGCTGTGTCAATGGGGGTAGTGCACCAAATGATGGGGGAACTCCTCCAAATGGTAGAGGGTATGAACCATATGTGGGAGGCCTGTAGGTAGTGTGCAGGGCAATGGATCAACTCCAGGTGGGGCCTCAGATGTGGAGGCACTGAATGCACTGGGGGATGGTCCAGCTGCTGCTGCAGGCCATGCCAAGACTGGGGCCGTGAAAGTTGTATGTGGAGCTATTATTCCCCCCCCCCCCGGATTGTTGCATCGGTAAAGGTGGCCCCAATGGATGAATTTTCTCTGTCACCTGCTCCGGATATTAGTTACATGAGCTCTATCTACCCTACGAAACATCAATATCGAGCCTAAATTGGAAGGTAGGCACATTGAGCCGGCCCTAGACAAGCATTGAAAATTGACCAATCCTTCTTGCAAGTGATGCAATGCCTACGTAGCAGTAAACATTGTGTTGCCAATGTCCCCACTCCTACAAATAGTCAAACACAGCATCTCCGATGTTTGTGAAGGTACCTAGTAGCCACCTACAAAGCAACAAAAATCCTTAGATTTTTCATACCTCCAATTTTTTAGGAACATGAAGTCAAAACATCCAATAAGATTCTAGCAACTGGCAAACGCTGGACTCCTCTCAACACCTCTACGATAAGGCATGCCCATATGATCAAGCGTCCACTATGTGGGATCCGTACCTGGTAGCTTCTCCCACAACATGTCGTCATCTGCAGAGAAGCCACGTACATTTGTTGCAATCTCTCCATCCACTTGATCATATCTCAAAAGCCGACACCCACCCTCTCTAGGGGGTGAAAAAATGACTAGCAACAAAGTACCAACCTGCGAATAACATTAACAATAAGATATTGTGAAATGTGAACACCACATATACTCATCAACATTAAAACAAAAATCAACATACCCCCTCTACATAGTCCAGAACATTCATGTAGCTAGACTCCGGCAGGCGTATGTACAATATCATCAACAACTGGGGATGAGCTCCCTTTGCCTTTGAAGTGACAATGGACACATGTTTTGCACGACATGTCACCACAACCATGCCATCAACCCAAAGAAACTCGATTGCGAGAAGGAATGCAACATCCACAAGCCCGCTATTCCACTGGTTCCATAAAGGAACTCCACCCATGCTAACTGCATGTGGCCTAGTGTGTATGGGAAAGGCAATGTACATCAGATGTACGCCACCCAAACTCAAGTTGGGGGTCATCTGCCCTGTTTCTGCTAGAGAGACCAAGAATCTACGTAGTGATTGCATAGGTCTGCACAAAATTTTTGTTAGCACTAAAATTGTGGCCATAACTAGGAAGGAAAAATAGCCTAGCTTACATGTTATTGCACAACACCTCAGGAATAGCTTTTGCCAAACACTTGACACTAGCATGCACTGCAAGGTGGCGTGGTTCTACAAGCATATATGTATGCTCACATAAGATTAAATATATCTTGCATGCAATGCTAAAGAGAACAACTCAACATTAACCATTTTCACATACCTAAAGGGTTTTCTCCGACCACTCTGGCCATGTCCGAAAGCTCCTCTGCAGGCCTGCCCTGTAATGGTGAAGATGGAGGTGACTCCTGGGTGCCCCCTACTAGTCTCGGAGTGAAGGAAAGTGTTGGTACATTGTGGCTCATAGCACCAAGTCTCTGAGCACTATCGTTGACCTCTATAGAATGCTCCTCAACTACATGCTCGCTCTCACTATCACTGGAGGCCATAGCTCTATTCCTTCTCTTCCCACATTTCCGGTCAGCCAAGGGGGCTTGCGGAACCGATGTGGAGGCAATCTTTGGGTCTTTCTTTGAGGCCGATTTCTTTGTTTTGTTCGGAGATAGTGTATCCTCTATCACAATGGCTTTCTTCTGTGAAGCATTATGCTCCGCCATTAATTAAAAAATGAAGGTTACTGCACACAAGTCGTATTGCATGGCAAAGGCAAAATCTACATAGTATGATACATATGTAAAGTGCTTCTTCTTCGGGTGGGTACTCTTTATCCGGGTAATCCAGCCACCAAAGACACTTTCCCCACGCTCCCTTTGGCCGCAAGTCATCTATCCACATGTCCGGATATAAGCATGTCTCCTCTCTCCCCAACATGCACCATGCATCATTGGGGTGCTCGAGAATGGGGAATACTAGAGCATCTCTCCACTATCTACAAGACAGAAAATAATCTTCTGTGCCACCATGACAAGATTAGTGTAACCTACAAAACATATGTAATGTGTCTAGCAAAGATATCCAACCGGTAGAACATGCGTCGTGTCGTGCAAGCGAAGTGGGGTTTCTCTTCGGGATCTTGTGTGGACTTGATCCGTGCACTTCACTTCTTGAAGGCTTTGCCAAAGTGGTTCCATCTGTATTTCTGCAATGTGTGTGCGAGTGTGCAACCATGCCTCTCTTCAGCCTTCTCGTGTAGGTCTGCAATATGTTGATTCTCGCCCTCCGTTTTCTCGGCCATTTCAAGCACTCTCCTATAGAAAATAAAAGGACACAAGTAAGATCACCAACATACTTATTCGAGGATATAATCACTTGATCCACCTTTCCAATTGCCACCAATACATGTGATAGCGACACCATTGGATCCATGCCTTCTCTGTCAACCCTATGCAATTCTCTTTCAAGGTTGCATCACCACCTTGAAGCAAGTCGATTAAGTGGCACTTCCTAGCATAGGAAAAGGGATTCTTCTTTTTCATTGAGACATAATCAAAAGAGAAAGATTTCAAATGACTTACAAACGTTTACTTACTCTTGTGGGCTAATGCGTGCCTGCGCAATCTCTGCCACTCTAGATGGTGTCATTTTGGTGGTCTTCTCACCCAAGCCTGTAAATGATATACATTTTTGAAAAAAGTTGTTGCCATTTTTTGGATTTGCAATTGTTGCTATCTCAAGCCCTTTGTACGTGAAATATTGCTTTGTTTGAGATATCACAAATACGATACTTTGCTCGTATGTGTCAGCCATTGGCAATTTTAACCACTTTGATTTGTTTAGACCCCTAAAGTTCAAAGCCCTCTCTACTGCCAGTCGTTCTCTTTCCAAAAATTTCTGCAAAAGTGAAGTTGGGTCCACCAGCCCTAGCTTTCTCATCATGAATATATCATGCGCAGTGGTGTGAGGGACTAAAACCCTTGTGGCCCTGTTTGACACTCGGATGTAATACACATTGTCAAAAACAATAGGATGCATTTACATTTGCAAAGAAACACTTGGATTTAGCTGTTTATCATTCCCAAACCAATAGAAACTCCGCTGTCTCATGGGGTTGAAAATCCACAAGCACGCATTCCACCCTTGGTGCCTCCTCAATGGGGATGTTGTTCTTGTTCATCCACTGCATCCATGCCTCCAGTATGTGATTTCCATCCCAAACCACAAAGTACCTCTCGGCCATGTGACTAAGCTCGGGATAAGACGAAGATCCTCGTCCAAGTCATATGACATCGCAAGATCTCTCAAAGTGTGACCACAACGAGATAATTGCTTATGATCGTCCCCAGGAATCCGCTCACTTATAATAAATCTTGCCATGGTTAGTTGGTAGCTTTTATTTGCAATGGAGAGTTGCAAATACACCACATGGTCATCATGCGTGCGGATGGCGGGGTTTGAAAGAAGTTGACATAGAGGTAAGCGTGGAAGTTTGCCATCATAGGGAGCATTACGAGAATCCATCCAACCCACAGAAATATGTTGCAAATCCACCACACGGCCATCATGCATGCGGATGGCAGGGTTTGAAAGAAGTTGACATAGAGGTAAGCGCGGAAGTTTGCCAAGAAGTTGACATAGAGGTAAGCGCGGAAGTTTGCCACCATAGGGAGCTCTATGAGAATCCACCCAACCCATAGAAATATGCTTTTCGATGATATTTCATTTCCTGTGTCTTCTGTTGTGGTAGCAGTTTCCACATGATGGCTCAATTCTCCACTTGATTGCATTGTTTCACCCACACCGGTTACGACAGACACAATCCAATCTAGAGAGCTTACGACTTCATATTGTTCGCTCTCTTGAGTGCATCACGGAGGAACTTCTTGTGACGTAGTAGCATAAACTTCATCTACGACACCATTGTTTTTTGATTGATTTCTTGTCCTCATAATTTAGCTAAAGAAATAGAGAAAGTTATGGTTTATGAGAAATTGAGAACTTGAAAGAGGAAAAGAGATGAAAAGTTAAGAGCTTGAGAGAATGAAAGTGAGATCAAGTGAAAGCTTGACAAAGAAACAAGTTTAAGATAGAAAAGTAGAGATGGAAGGATGGAGAGAAATGAGTTTAAGATAGAGAAGTAGAGATGGAGAGAACTTGAAAAAGAACTGTGGCAAGCTATTTATAAAGTTTCAAATAAAAAATATAATAATACAAGTGTGTGTGTATGCACACGGTGTGTGTGATGCGCGCGCAGATGTATGTGTGTGTGTGTGTGTGTGTGTGGCACAAACACACACACACACACACATATACCCACGCGGGTGTGTGTCTGTGGCAAGCGCGCGCGCACACCCACACACCCACGGGTGTATGTGTGTGTGTTGACACAACACACACACGCACGCGCATGTGTGTTGGGGGGGGGGACATGCTTGGGCCACATGCCACGCGGTGGTGTGTGGCCCCGCGTGGCCCCTTGGCGCATGGGGATGTCCCCATGCGCCAAGGGCCATTGGGCGGTGTGTGGCCCAACGGCCACACATTGCCCAACAGCCTAGTGACAGACCGCATGGTCCCTTGGTGCATAGGGACGTCCCCATGCGCCAAGGGCAGTTGGGCGTTGTGTGGCCCAAGGGACAATTATATCTTTTGAGAAGATAAGTCCCCCCCGACCCCCACCATCCACGCTCTTAGACTAGAGTGAATTTCTTAGGTAGTTATTCACGCTTTTCAAGATAACAACTTTGTGAGCCATCCATCAATTTGGTGTATATGGGCCTCGTAAAACTAAAAATATTCCACGTAGTTACGAAATATCTTGAGTGGGCTTTTCAAGATGTTTTTGGTTTTTTCTTTCTCTCCCAATGCTAGAATGAGATGTATAAATAGTTTTTTTAAGCTTTTGGGACATTAGATATACAAGAAGGAGGTCGAAATTCTCAAATTATATCTCTTCTAGATATTTAGATTAAATTTGTAGATAAAATAATGATTAAAGTCACATTTAATGTGAGTGACCCAACCTCCAACAAAGACAATCACATTGAATAAAATAGTAAAATTAACTAGCGTGTCTTCAGAACCAAATTATAAGGTACTAGTAAACGGCGCTGCCTTCGGCGGCGGCATGGCCCCTCTTTACCCCTATCGCACTCACCACCAATTTACTCCTAAAAGCCTCCCAAATTGGATTTTGCTACTCTGTAGGGGTTTACAGCTCCTAGAAACCCTTCCCCACAGAGAAAGATTTTGTGCACTGGCCGCCATGCACCTTGGTTGTCGTGCAACATAAAGGCAGAAGACCATCTCCAGCAACGGCAACCCCCCCCGGGACCTCCTTGGCAGTCCTCTCTCTCTCTCTCTCTCTCTGTCTCTCTCTCTCTCTCTCTCTCTAGGTCATTCGAGGCAGGCTGCACTTGCATTCGCAATTTTGTGCACTGGCCACCGTGCACCCTGGTTGCTGTGCGACATAAAGGCATAAGGCCATCTCCAGCAACGACAAACACCCCCCCCCAGCACCTCCTCGCCAATGCTCGAAAAAAACTTTTTTCCAAGAACTTGGAAAACCTACATATGTGGAACATCAGAGGTAAATTGTCAAAATTTGAAGGTTTTCTTACCTTCAAATAAAAAATTTAGAGGTAAATTTCAAAATTTGTAGGTGGGACTACACTAAACCTAGGTTTTTTTGGAGCACTGCGAGTCCTCGCTCTCTCTCTCTCTCTCTCTCTCTCTCTCTCTCTCTCTCTCTCTCTCTCTCTCTCTCTCTCTCTCTCTCTCCAGGTCGTTCGAGGCAGGTTGCACTTGCATTCGCGATTTTGTGCACTGGCTGCCGTGCACCTTGGTTGTTGTGCTACATAAAGGCAGAAGGCCATCTCCAGCAATGGCCCCCCCCTCGGGACCTCCTTGCCAAAAACTTGGCAAACCTACATATGTGAAACAACAGAGGTAAAGTGTCAATATTTGAAGGTTTTCTTACCTTCAAATAAAAAATTTAGAGGTGAATTTCAAAATTTGTAGGTGGGACTACACTAAACCTAGGTTTTTTACGAGCACTGCGAGTCCTCTCTCTCTCTCTCTCTTTCTCTCTCTCACTTTCTTTCTTGCTATGCAGAGCCCATCGCCGGAATCCGACCTCTGAATCTGCTCTCTCTCTCTCTCTCTCTCTCTCTCCACGCTTAGCTGAGCACTGTCTGAAAGCTCAGCTAGCAACAGATGGCCACCTCTCTCTCTTTCTCTCTCTCTCTCTCTCTCTCTCTCTCTCTCTCTCTCTCTCTCTATTTCCGAGCGCGCAGGTGCAGGCTACACTGAGTCTGCTCCTCTCTCTCTCTCTCTCTCTCTCTCTCTCTCTCTCTATATATATATATATATATATATATATATATATATATATATATATATATATATATATATATATATATATATATATACTTGGTGTCAACGGGATTTGATCTACCACATCCTATCTCTGGCTTGGTCTAAACACTAGACTAGATCGGATTGGATATCATATCTACTACATTGTAACTCTCTGGTTTACTCTGACCCTTTTCTCTCTCTCTCTCTCTCTCTCTCTCTCTCTCTGTATCCTGCTAAAGGATTGGCGACTCTTCATCCATGGTAACTACCTGGGGTTTCTTTCACCCCTTGATATTATTGTGTGAAAAGAAGACTTCTTGGGCGCCTTGAGGGTATTCATTTTTCTAACCAAATATCTCATTGCATAATGAGGCGTGACATCACATCATAATGACTTCAATGGCAGAAGGTAGCGCCGCTTACTGTTTTTGGGTTGCATGCACAGAGCACCGCCCGGCATCGGACGGGGGGGGAATCGAATGTGCTGCCAGCCAGCCTCTCCATCTGCCCCAAAGAGGGCTCCACGGCCAGTTGAATGCGACTGCGGACTTTCTTTGGCAATACTATATAAGGTGAGTGAGCCTAAGCTCACTTAGCTTCCACTCCGCATTGGGTTTCCTTTCTATCTTTTTCAATACTGTTGAGATTGTGAGTGGCTTCATCTCTGCAAGTCCTTTGGTGATGGCTCCTAAAGTCGCTGGCCGAATCTACAGAATTGCCCTATGTGATTTTAATGTTGAATGGCACTTTGGGCATGGTATGCTTTGATATAACGGTTTGAAATGAAGGTTTTTTTGCTGGGTAATTCACTGATGTTGCTTACACCATTTTCGGTTTAAACTTTGCAAAATAATTAAAATATGCTTTCTATCTCTAATGGGGAACATGGAAGCTTGTGGTTCGGGCTGTAGCAAGGCTTACTCTATGGTTTTTTGGATATGGTATGATTGGGTTTCTCACAATAGCTCAATGGATCGTCCTGGGTAATCCAATGTGTTTAAAAGGTTGTACTGGCCTTGTATCTGAGTAGTGGTTGACACTGTTCGGGTGTTCTACTGAATGTGGTGAATAAAAGGATGGATTGTATCCTGTCCGGTGTTTGGTATGGGGTAATGTATGATTTCTTATAATGTCCTAGCTATTTTGCAGACTGAGTTGTCTTTCTTTCTATGGATATCTTACAAAAGCTTAAGCTTCTATTTTGGATTGTTGCATGGCTCAGTATATCCGTTAAGAAGTAAGGTTTTGAGACAAGGTGTAGTCTCGGGCTGTTGGACTACTCTTCTCTCTCATTTTGAGGGGTTGGGCTGGATCTACCTTGACTCTTGGCATTATCTGGTAGTGATGTGTCTAATCAGTGGATGGACTGAGATTGATTGTTGACTATGTAAGGATCCTTGCCGTTGGTAAATATATGGTAAGGTAAGCTATCCTATGCTGGTTTTGGCCGACTGGTTTGCTGGTGTTACTCACGACTGCTGACTCTTAGGATTGGATTACCTCGACTCTTGGCACTATCTGGTAGTGGTATGTTGGATAGGATGACTGGTTTTTTTCCGACTAATTGTTGGTGATTTAAACCTATGCCTAATATGATACAGCTATGATGCTTACTCTTAAATATTAAGTCTATCTTGCAGTGTTTTGACGGGTAGTTTGGACTGACCTAATGATTTGTTTTGTGAGAATCATTGCCGATGTTTGATATATGGTAGGGTAAGATATCCTCTACTGGTCTTGGGGTTATTTTTGCCAACTGGTTTGCTGGTTATATTCACTGCCGCCGATTCTTGGGATTGGTCTACCTTGACTCTAGGCACTATATGGAAGTGGTATGTTGGATAGGATGATTGGTTTTTTCGACTGGATTGCTGGTTTATTAAACTGATGCCTCGTATATACAATTATGATGCTTAAACTTAAGTATTAAGTTTGTCTTGCAATGATTGACGGATAGGATGGACTGACCTAATGAGTTGTTTAGGACTGAAGCATATTCTGGTGATTGAGTTGGTTTGGGAACGGAACGGCTTAAAGGCTCCCCACTCTATGTGGAAAATTTTTTAATGGCCTTTGTTGGTCTTAGCTGTTGCCGGAGCCATACTCTTTTTCTCTGATTTTTACTCGCTGGTAGCTATGGCAATTATTTGTTTTTCTAAAAGCCATATTTTACATACAAGTATTTGTAATAGCTAGGAGCTTTTGGTCTTTTTTTTGGCCTGAGAGATATACCAATTGAATGACTGGATTGGATGTGAATGTATGCATATGCTCATATTCTTTCTATCTGGATTTAGGAGGTTTTTCGTGCTGATGCATTTTCTCACACTAGCTTGATTGAGTGACTATATACATATGCTCTTTTTCATTTATAGGGATAGGGTTGCATGACCTTGGGACTGGCTCTTACAAATCTATACTATTTAGTCGATACAGCGTGTGTTTTGAACGGTTGGATGACATTGGTCTGGGAACGGACTGGTTTGTCCCTCGACTGACTTCTATTTTGCAGGCTATGTAAAGCAATAAAATACTAATAGTTGAGCATTCTATTGCGTAGAAATGAACCGACAGCAGGCTGTAGTCATAACATGGGTTGGTCTAATGGTTGGTTTAGGGATTTATTTTGGAAACACATGAGGGATATGGGCCCCTCGTTCGACTTGAATGAGTGGGGTTGCAAAATATATTTCTATTTATTCTCTATATGATTAAATGGTAGCATAACCGGACGATAAAAATGCTGGTGGTAAAAAATTCTTTTGTCTGCTGACTAAAATCTCAGATCATTACTGTTTGGGTTTTTGGCTTTTAAAGAAAAGCTGTGACTCAAAGATTGCTTTAATTCATTAAAATAGGCTTTTTGAAATATTTTTGATGGTGGAAATACTGGTAGAGGCAGACAGCCATGCTAATGATTGATTAATCTGGAGGGAAAACACTAAGACCTGACTTCACAATAACATAAAAAACAAATGATATAGCATGAACATTGTTTTGATCGATAAAAACTAAATTTTAAAGTACGGAAGGAAGGATTTTTACTTGAAATGAAACTGGAAAGTTGTTTCAAAATTCCATCCTAGTTTAGGGAAACAAAATATTACTAATCACTTTAAACCTTAGCAGCATGATTTTTCTTTTTTTGATACCTTGGTGACATGGATGACAACTAGGTCACCCCAGTTACCTGCAATGCTGTCGGGAAGCTAACGAATAGTTTGTTTTCTTACTGTGGATGCAGGTAAGGGTTTCCTCTCCTTGGCAATTGATTAAGAAGATGAAGTGCTGTACTTGTAACTATTGGACTATAACAGGACCATCCTACCCTTTAATGGCCTGTTACTATGATGTATTTGCTTTGGATAAATTGTCGAAAGAAATACATGAGATTGTACTTTATCTGTAGGCCAAGGTCTTTGTAGAATATCTCATGTGTTATGTATACTGTTAATAGTTAAAATTCTCTCTCTCTCCGCGCTCAGCTGAGCACTGTCCGGAGGCTCAACTGTCAACAGCCGGCCGCCTCTCTCTCTTTCCGAGCGCGCAGGTGTGCAGGCAGTGTCTCTCTCTTTCCGAGCGCGAAGGTGGTGCAGGCTACTCTCAATCTGCTCCTCTCTCTCTCTCTCTCTCTCTCTCTCTCTCTCTCTCCTCCACGCTCAGCCCGCCTCTGAGTTTGCTCTCTCTCTCTCTCTCTCTCTCTCTCTCTCTCTCTGCGCTCAGATGAGCATTGTCCGGAGGCTCAGCTGTCCAACAGTCGACCGCCTCTCTCTCTCTCTCTCTCTCTCTCTCTCTCTCTCTCTCTCTCTCTCTCTCTCTCTCTCTCTCTCTCTCTCTCTCTCTCTCTCTCTCTCTCTCTCTCTTCGAGCGCGGAGGTGCAGCCAGGCGCGAGTCCTCGCTCTCTCTCTCTCTCTCTCTCTCTCTCTCTCTCTCTCTCTCTCGCTTTCTTTCTTGCTGTGCAGAGCACATCGCCGAAATCCGACCTCTGAATCTACTCTCTCTCTCTCTCTCTCTCTCTCTCTCTCTCTCTCTCCCCCCCCCCACGCTCAGCCCGCCTCTGAGTTTTCTCTCTCTCTCTCTCTCTCTCTCTCTCTCTCTCTCCGCCCTCAGCCCGCCTCTGAGTTTGCTCTCTCTCTCTCTCTCTCTCTCTCTCTCTCTCTCTCTCTCTCTCTCTCTCTCTCTCTCTCTCTCCGCGCTCAGCTGAGCACTGTCCGGAGGCTCAGCTGAGTCTCCGGAGAGTGCTCTCTCTCTCTCTCTCTCTCTCTCTCTCTCTCTCTCTCCCCCCCACGCTCAGCCCGCCTCTGAGTTTGCTCTCTCTCTCTCTCTCTCTCTCTCTCTCTCTCAAAAAACGCAGCTGTTTTTTGACCTAGTAGACAACAGTCCACTCTTTTGATCATAACTTCTTCATCCGAACTCCGATTTGGGTGATCTATAGCCTTAATCGAAGAGCACGAAGTCCTCTACGCATTGATGTAAAGACAAAAATTTTCAGAGTTATGGAAGTCGTTTTTGTAGCAGCATTTCCGAAGTGAACAGGTTCAACAAAATTGATTCTCATCTCCTATTTTACATACAATGTCTTCCGACACTCGCAAGGGTTCTTCTTCTTCAACAAGGTCCACAACCATTGTGGAAAATGATCCAAAATCTCCTAAGTGTGGAGATAGCAACACAACCACCCAACCAACGACATCGAAAACCATGATCATGGCGTACTTGGTATCATTGCAAGAGACCGTAAACAAACAAGGCGAAGACTTACGAGCACTTGAAATGGAGAATGGCACACTAAGGGTACTTGTGGTTGAGAATGAGAATCTCAAGAGGACACTTGAGATGCAAACAACACGTTTGATGCAACTTGAAGAGGAAGTCAAGGAATGTAAACGCTCTCTTGTGGACTTGAATGCTTTGAAGGAGCGGATGAGCAAAGTAGAGCATGACCATGTATTGAAAGAGGAGAAATTTGACACTATGAGCCAGGATGTATGCGACATGAAAAATGTATGCACAAACAAGTCTTGGGATGATGTATGTGGTAGCAATGTGGTTTCTAATTCCTCACTCATGCAAGCTATGGTTCAAACAAAGAATGTTGAGAATGTGGATGTGGAGGAGTTGAAGGAACGGGAGTGACGTTCCAAGAACATTGTTATTCGTGGAATTCCCGAAGAGAAGTTAGAGACACCTCCTTCTCTTGCCATTGTTATTGAAGATTTCTTCAAAACCCACTTTGGCATGTCCGGAGTTATGGTCTATGGAGCACATAGAGTGGGGAAGCAAGGAGCTCCTCGCTCGGGAGAACGGCCAATTGTATGCACCATGCCGGATGAGACCAAGCGAAAGATTATCCTTGATAATAGTTGGATCTATTTGAGGGATACAAAATGTTTTGTATGTGAAGATCGCACTATTAAGCAACAAAATATGCGTCGCAAGGCATATGAGGAAAAGAATAATAAAAACAAGGAGATCTCTCATGAAGAAAATGTGCCCAAGGAGGAGGAAATTCTCTCAAGCAAATAGGGATGCGTGACCTATGAGACCGAGTTACAATTGAAAATATGCTTTTGGAATTGTAATGGATACCCATGGAATGCGGGGGTTGGCATTGATGAACTAACAAGCAAAGCCGATGTTGTACTTCTTGTTGAAACTTGGGAGCATGATACACAAAGGATTAACGGCTTGGAGGATTACAATGTACATTCATTGATGTGGTGAAAGAATCTCAAGCAACGAAGAGGACAAGGAGGGTTAGCATGTATGGTTAAGAAAGGATTGGAAGATTTTGTATCAATTGTGAAAGATGACAAGCACAAACGTTATGTATGGCTGAAAATTATGACACCAAAAAGAGCACCCATTTTTGTAGCCGGTTGCTACATTCCTCATCATGATTCTCCCTTTTATGCTTACATGGATAGAGATCAACCATTTTCTGATTTGGAAGAGGACATTGCTTATTTCAAAGGTGAAGGTGATGTTTTGTATTTGGGGATATGAATGCTCGCACAAAAACATTGCAACATGATACTCAACAATTTGATATGCCATACATTTCAAGGGAGTTGGAGGAAGTTCACTTGTATGATCGTACTTCAATGGATGAGAAAGAGCCGGATCACTATGGAAAGTTACTTTTACACATGTGTAATAGCATGGGTATGCTCATTGCCAATGGTGTATCTTTGTGGAGTGGAACCAATGGATTTACATGTAGGAGACATAATGGGGATAGTGTGATTGACTATATGCTACTCTCTGAAGCCATCATGTATCGCATAAAGAGTTTTATGTTTGGTCAATGGACCCCGGAATCCGACCATCGCACCTTATGTATTGACCTTTCATGCGGAGAAGCAACTAAGCATGATAATCTCAGCCAAAGGAAAGAGAAGTTATCACTATGTATGGATTTCAAACGGGCACCAATGTACATTGAAATGGTTGAGCAAAAATTATGGATGACAAAGCTTCAATGTGATGCACCATTGGAAACTAAATGGGAAGCTTTCAAGAAAGCTATTTGTTCTTGTGCGGAAGAATTCTTTGCCATAAATCATCTCCATGGTATCAACAAAGATAGATCACGTAAAAGGTGGTTTGATAAAGAATGTCAAGATGCTCGAAAGTCCTTGATAAAGCTTGATGCAAATATAGACAAAGACAACTATCAAAGTCATTTGCATACATACAAGGCATTGATTCAAAAGAAGAGAAGAAGATGGGAAGTAAAGCAACAAGAATTTCAAGTCCAAGAAAAGGCACATGCATGTGGAAGATTTTGGAGAAACTTGAGAGGCAAGCGGGTTGAGAATTTTGGTAACTTGAGTCTAGTGGATATGTACACACATTGTAGGCAATTATATGAGCAAGAAAATACTGAAAAAATGCCATTTTATGGTTCACTCCCATGTATGCCGTCTTTTTTTACTATTGAGGATGTATGCGGTGGGCTTGAAAAGTTGGCCACTCGCAAAGCGGGAGATCTTCAAGGTATCAAGCCGGAGATGATCAAATGGACGGGAGATTTTACCCATGAGTGGATGTGTGATATGTTCAACCTTGCACTTCAACATGGTATGCCTTATGATTGGAGTACTAATTGGATTAAGCCTTTGCATAAAGGAGGGGATGTAAAGAATGTAAGCAACTACCGGACTATAATGATTGGGTCTCTTATGGCAAAGTTGTTCGGGTGCATAATGGAGATGAAATTGAGTGATTGGGATGAAGAGAATGACAAGCGTGCAAAGGGACAAGCGGGTTTTCGTCGATGCCATAGCACCATTGATCATCTTGTCACTCTTCGTGTTCTCATGGAGGAAAGTCGGTTAAAAGGAAAGCGATTGTATTGTTGTTTTGTGGACTTTAAGAAAGCCTTTGATATGATTCCACGTAACAATTTGTGGAGAAGGATGGAAGAACTCCAAGTGCCAAGTGAGTTTATGCTTGCGGTTTCTCGAATCTATGAGAAGGTGATTTGTCAATTGCGCATGGGAAGAGAAATTTCAGAAATTTTTGTAAGCACTATTGGGGTTAAACAAGGATGTCCATTGTCACCAACTCTCTTTGGTCTATGCATCGATCAATTGGAACAAATGGTACTTGACTTTATGCAAGAAGAAGGCATTGAAGAGGTCACTATTTGCAATGCGGTAATCATGCTTTTCTTGTATGCGGATGATGTAGTGCTTCTAGCACACACTTTAGAAGATGCACAAAAGCTTATGGTTGTCCTTGAGAACTTTTGCTTGCATAGTGGGCTGATTGTAAATGAATCCAAAACAAAGGTTATGCTTGTGAAAACCAACCATAAGGAGAAGCCATGCATTGTGTACAACAACGAGACACTTGAAGTTTTTGAGAGCTTTAAGTACCTTGGCCTTGAGGTTCCATCCAATCACAAGTGGCATGAATGTGCTATGCGTCGTTTGGAAGCGGGAAAGAGAGCATATTATGCATTTGAGAACATGTGTAATGCGGGAAACATCAAGTGCTGGGTTCTCAAGAAGTATCTTTTTGATGCATTGGTGACACCGGTTCTTCTTTATGGAGTTGAAGTGTGGGGCGGGAGCATCTCAAAGTCTACTTGGAAAGAGTTTGAGAATGTCCAAAAGCGTTTTCTTACAAACTTTCTCCAAGATAAGACACAAACACCATATATGCTCCTACTTCTTGAGTCGGGATCTCTTCCAATTGAGGTTATGGGCATGGAAAGGGTTGTGGAGTACATGATAAAGATGCGTCAAAACCCCTCACATCGACGTCCTACAATTGCATGGGAAGCAAGCAAAAAAGTTCAAAAGACGCATAAAAGCAAGATCTTGAGCACGGGATGGATGCAAGACATAAAGAAGTGGTTTGGGAGATGGGATGCATTACACTTGCTACATGATGCTTCAATTGACTCTCAAGTGAATGAAGCTTTTCTACAACGCCAATGTATTACGGCTTGGGAGAAATCCAGTGGGTCACGCTTCATACATTACACCACCTATATTGCCCCCAGCTACAAAACCATGTTCTTCGCTGAGAGAGGAAACCGTACTCACACTTATATGCTTGAGCCTATTCCCTTGTCCGCGATACGCACTATCGCGGCAATTCGGCTTAGCTCCCATTTCCTTCGATGCGAGATAGGGCGTTAGGGCAATGGAGAAGAGTCAAATCGATTGTGCACATTATGCTCATTGCAAGTTCGAGAGTCTGAGTACCACACACTACTAGAGTGCTCAGCTTTTGATCACATTCGAACTTGCTTCTCTCACATTTTCAGCCATAACTTAGACCTACACACTTTCCTCTCCCAGCCAAAGTGTGGGCTCTCCATTGCGACTCTCATCACTACAATTTTGAAGCATCGAGAGTCACTCATCAACCATACACATACTACATCACATGTAACTTTGGTCCCATAGGTCATATTTGACCTCCGAGGACGATAATAAAATCTATCTATCTATTTATCTCTCTCTCTCTCTCTCTCTCTCTCCTCCGTGCGCTCAGCCCGCCTCTGAGTTTGCTCTCTCTCTCTTTCTCTCTCTCTCTCTCTCTCTCTCTCTCCCGCCTCTGAGTTTGCTCTCTCTCTCTCTCTCTCTCTCTCTCTCTCTCTCTCTCTCTCTCTCTCTCTCTCTCTCTCTCTCTCTCTCTCTCTCTCTCTCTCGCTCTCTCTCAGGCGCAGGCAGTGTCTCTCTCTTTCTGAGCGCGTAGGTGGTGCAAGCTACACAGAGTCTGCTCCTCTCTCTCTCTCTCTCTCTCTCTCTCTCTCTCTCTCCGCGCTCAGCTGAGAATTGTCCGGAGGCTCAGCTGAGCCTTCTCTCTCTCTCTCTCTCTCTCTCTCTCTCTCTCTCTCTCTCCTCTCTCTCTCTCTCTCTCTCTCTCTCTCTCTCTCTCTCTCTCTCTCTCTCTCTCTCTCTCTCTCTCTCTCTCCGCGCTCAGCTGAGCACTGTCCGGAAACTCAATTGTCAACAGCCGACCGCCTCTCTCTCTCTTTCTTTCTCTCTCTTTTTGAGTGCGCAGGTGCAGGCAGTGTCTCTCTCTTTCCGAGCGCACAGGTGCAGGCTACACTGAGTCTGCTCCTCTCTCTCTCTCTCTCTCTCTCTCTCTCTCTCTCTCTCTCTCTCTCTCTCTCTCTCTCTCTCTCTCTCTCTCTCTCGCCGTGCTCAGCTGAGCACTGTCCGGAGGCTCAGCTGTCAACAACCGGCCGCCTCTCTCTCTTTCTTTCTCTCCCTTTCTGAGCGCGCAGGTGCATGCAGTGTCTCTCTCTTTTCGAGCGCACAGGTGGTGCAGGCTACACTGAGTCTGCTCCTCTCTCTCTCTCTCTCTCTCTCCGCGCTCAGCCCGCCTCTGAGTTTGCTCTCTCTCTCTCTCTCTCTCTCTCTCTCTCTCTCTCTGCGCTCAGCTGAGCACTGTCCGGAGGCTCAGCTGTCAACAGCCGGCCGCCTCTCTCTCTTTCTTTGTCTCTCTTTCCGAGTGCGCAGGTGCAGCCAGTGTCTCTCTCTTTTCAAGCGTGCAGGTGCAGGCTACACTGAGTCTGCTCTCTCTCTCTCTCTCTCTCTCTCTCTCTCTCTCTCTCTCTCTATTATGGGGTGGAATTTCTCCTTTTCCCCTTGCCGTGAACCGGCATTTTGGAAATTGAAAACAACAAGATATTAAGCTCAGCTGTCAACAGCCGCCCGCCATGGTCCATCTTCTCCTTAGTCCCGACCATACAAAATTCCTTTCCTTGAATTTGCCAAGAGGAAATTTTAGAAATTATGGGGCGAAATTTTCTCTATTATGGTGCGGAATTTTTCCTTTTCACCTTGCCGTGAACCGGCATTTTGGAAATTGAAAACGGCAAGATATTAAGCTCAGTTGCCAACAACCGCCCGCCATGGTCCATCTTTTCCCAAGTCCCGACCATACAAAATTCCTTTCCTTGAATTTTCCAAGAGGAAATTTTAGAAATTATGGGGCGAAATTTTTTCTATTATGGTGCGGAATTTCTCCTTTTCGCCTTGCCGTGAACCGGCATTTTGGAAATTGAAAACGGCAAGATATTAAGCTGAGACACATCACAAAAAAGTGCAATTATGTCTAAAACTAATGAAGCAATTCGTCTCCAAACCTTACTCTTATTTAATATAACATTTTATTTCATTTCTCTCTCTCTCTCTCTCTCTCTCTCTCTCTCTCTCTCTCTCTGTGGAACAGGCGGCCAAGCATTATTTCATTTCATTTTTCCCTCTCCCTTGCTTCTCTCTCTCTCTCTCTCTCTCTCTCTCTCTCTCTCTCTCTCTCTCTCTCTCTCTCTCTCTCCGCCTGTGCGTGCCTGTGACTGCAGAGGACACTGCTAGACTATCCTACTTCTGCCACGTGTCATGGTGACTTCCTAAATTAAGAAAAGAAATAAAATCATTCGGTTGAGTTTAACTAGAATGATATAAGGTGAAGCATTGCTCGAGAATTTCTCTTTTATTAAGCGATGAGTTTCCTCGCAAAGAAACACACCGGAAATACTAGGAACTTTTTTTAAATTTGCAAGATTTTCAAACGAAGTTCTCACATATTTCACTGGTTTTTCTTCCCTCTAACATGGTTTGCGCTCACACACACATACATACATACACACACACAGACACATACATATATACATACATACATACACACACACACACACACACATATATATATATATATATATATATATATATATATATAATATATATATATATATATATAGAGAGAGAGAGAGAGAGAGAGAGAGAGAGAGAGAGAGTAAAAAAAAACTCATTAATATATGTTTGTGTGTGTATATATAAATATAAATATGTGTGTATATGCATGTATGAATGTATAGAATTTACTAGAATTATGCAAGGTGAAACTTTACTTTTGCGTTCTAAAAGAATAATTCAAAGGAGCTAGCTTGGTTGTTTGAGCATTCATCTTGGTGACGAGGATCATCAATTTGAATGCGGCCAAGTGACCTGTTGGCACTCACGGATGTTCTTTATCACCTTGCATGAGAGTTGTGCAATTTGCCAAAAAAACAAAGAAGTAAAGATTTACGGCGGCCTACAGAAGAGAGAGAGTGAGAGAGAGAGAGTGAGAGAGAGTGAGAGTTACCTCGACTCCAACAAAGTGAGAGAGTGAGGGGGCAGGGACACTCCCATATGCATACAAAAAATCCAAAAACATTCAAATGCCACACACCAACAATTCAATTCAATTGTAAAGGAATTGCACCAAAAATCTTTGCTTTTCCTTATGCCCTTATGTATGAGTGTTATAATAATTGACCTCATGAAAATATAGAGCATATAAAACATTAGTAAGAGTTTAGAAGTTGATCTAATTCTTGTATAAATATATCAATAAAAAAATTTACACAATAAAATGATGCATACTATTAAATGAAAGAAATCCATAATATCTTGAGGATAGATATGAACATTGAAAATGTTTAAACCTAATCTTTAATAATAATACATGCACTAAAGTAATAAGGTGACATTTGCATATCAGAACAAAAAGTTGAAAAAAAAATCTTAGTGGTGAAAAAATTCTTTCATTTAAAGATAATGTATAATTTTTAGTTAGAAGTTGTGTGTAAATGAAAAGAAATTTTACAAGAAAAAAAGTATGTTTAAAATCAAAAAGTTGACAAGAAATTCATTAGATCCTTAAATTAAAGGTGATGTCTCCATTGGATTTTAATAATGCATTTTGATGGGCATGCCCTCCATTTTCCATTCAATAATATCAAAATGATTAAAACATAATGTTCTAGCTGAATGATAGGTGGTCCTTTTGGCACATCTTCCTTTTGTATTTATTTAATGACAACATCTCTACCACATAGGGATTTCCAACCATAAGATATTGAGTCCCTTATTGGTCCATATGATAACATCTCCCCACTTCTCTACCACATAGGGATTTCCAACCATAACCATAAGATATTGAGTCCGTTATAGGGATTTCACCAAAATGGATTCAAAGTACCCTTTTTAGGCGTGATGTACACATGTTTCTATAACTTTTACAAAAATATGAAATCCCTTATGTTGAGTTCACGTGCTATGTTACATATACTTTAGTGAACTCTCCGAAATTAAGGACCTCCGTTTCATGTCTCTGTGCATGCACATGATCTTCATATGGTCACCAGTGTGCACAATATGTTATTGTTTTTGAGTTGATATAGAATAAGATGAATGCCACTAGGATTTGAACTTGAGACTTTAAGCACCCACGATAGTGCCTCCAACGAGGAAATTCAAAGTTCGAAGCCATAAACTATCATAAATGATGACTTTCTTGAGCATATTGACAAGCTAATGCAGAAGTAATGTCTCTCACATGTGATTCACTTATTGAAGAGCACATTTGTGTGACGAGCATAACAAGAATTTGGATTTGATTGTCTTATTGATTGGCAAAGCAATGCACACAAATTGTATTCAACTTTGTGTAGAAAAACCTAGATGTTCCTTGTACACATTCACGTAGGTTAAGTTCAAGTATCATTCGTCTTAACTTTCTTCACAAGTTGCTCCTTGTGTGTTAAACCATGCACACAAAGTGCACAAAACTTTTGTGGCTTTCAATATAGCTTACATTATAAAACAAGGATGGTGGTGTTGGTAATGCAATGGTTCCCAAGGGTTTCATTTCTTACAAGATTTCAAAACCATATACTCTGTATATGGTGGCTTTTAAGTCCTCTACTCGTTCCATAGCTTGACAACTCATTCTAATTGAAACCCGCAAACCCATAGTTCGGGCACAGCAACTGCAAAGCCAACATGCCTATCAAAACCACCTCAATTATCCTCATTTTCACTACTCTCCTCAATTTCCAATATTCCGAGCAAGTAGGGAAGATGTACGGAGGCTTCAACTTAATTGACACTATCATGCTCCCTTGGCTTGATGCTTACGATGACGGAAACAATATCACATTATATGTCTGCTATAACAAGTACTCATGTCTGGATAATGGGGATATTCTCCATTCAAAGGACACCAAGGTTACACCCTTTGTAACTATAACAGGCGGCGACTTAACAGGGAATGACAATTATACTTACATGCTTCTGGATGTTGATGAGTATACACCAGAAAAACCAATTGCCAAAACAAGTTTGCATTGGCTTGTAAGAGACATTCAAGGATCCATAAAGTCCTATGAGCGTGAGTAACTATACTTTTGGCATTTGTGATACGTAAGAAAATATAACAATTGATACATCTTTGTGAGGTTACGAAAATTTATGATACATCTAAATTTTTGATTGTCAATATTGTGTGTTTTCTATTGGGACCAGACATTGCTGATAATGGAAGAGTTGTGGTGCCTTATACTCGTGCACACAAACCTTATTACTTTGCCAATAGTGACATTGGTATACATCACTATTACAATCTTGTCTTTAGACAGGTAAGTCTAAGGATGTTCATTTTCGAAAAATTAAATGTATGATACAAATTATTTTTTTCATTTATAAAAAATAATTATCGTTATATCAATGAATATACAAGACACATAATTGTGATTTTCTTATTCTTTGGTCATTGTTCGTGCCTTTCTTTGGGGAGGGGGGAAGGGGCACTTACAAAAAATCTCCTACACCACGTGCGTTCAAAGGGCATTAAAAAATCCTTATATTTACATGCTCTAAGGTAATAAAATAACCATTTGTAAAGAAACTTACAATTTTTTTTTCAAAATATAATTAAAACCTCTTTTTAAAATTACATTTATTTTTTTTAAAATTACCCAATAAAAATCTCTCATTTTGAACTCACATGCTATGCTTGCATTTTTGCCCCCCCCCCCCCCCCCCCCGGCCGGGTTTCGGTGAGGTTTGTGCTGAGTTTGTTTATTGTCAATTTGTACAATACAACTCTTTTGTGATTTTTGGTCATTGATTGTGCTAAGTTAGATAAATTAACGTCATTTTGCCATATTATGCAAACCTCCAAACTATTATTGTCATTTTCTAAGGAAAATAAACACTATTAACTCACAGAATATACAACATTAAATTTTTTGTGACCTCTTACTCTTTGGTCATTGTTCGTGCTTATTTTTATTAACAATTTTCCATTTGCAATATTTTAATGTACCTTTTTTGAAGGTAGTTATTAGAACTCGTACTGCATATATATCTCACTTATGCAACAAGTTGGACTTTTTTTTCCCAAGTCTTGAATCTGGGTTTTGTTTGATGCAGGGTGAGGCTGAGCAAGCTGTAGATGACATAACATTGTTTGAGCGGTTTGATGTTCGAGAATTTGCTACAAAATACAAATTGGGCTATCCAGTGACTGGGCTAGTACATAAAGTCAACTATACAAAGGATAACTAGCCTTGGACAATATTGACCTATCAAAATAATTAATCTTCACATAACTAAAATAAGCTGGTCTTCCAAGGATATACTCTTGTTACCATTTCTTAAGGCATGACAGGCTTGAAAAATTGAGATTACACCAAAAACTTCAACTCTCATGTGCAAATGTACTTTTTAATATAGTTGAATTTATGGCTAACAACTTTATTAACCAGCTCAACCACGCACATTGGCATCGGGCACCACTTTGCTCTACAACACATTAGCATCAAGCAATTGAATGAAATACATCAATGGTTAAAGAAACTTGTTAAAAATGAGCAGTGTTTAAAAACCCATATCGTGTCAAACTTGGCATGACGTGTTAGTTGTAGAATCTTTTCTTTAGTACATAATGTCCAATATCTACAAATTCATTCAAGTTCTATGAATCAATTGCTTTTTTTGTCCAGCTTTCACTGAAAGTTTAGAGCTGGCATGTAGCTCTCAAAGGTTTGAGCCCAAGGCTTTGTTCTTTTAGCCACATTTTCTTTGTTTCTTTGCTTTTCGACACTTGTTCATTATAGATGCCTAAGATTTTCCATGCTAGAGCTGGCCTCCATCGACGACAGGCAAATGCATCATGACAAGAATTGTAGCAACCTAATCAACAGTAGGGGAAATTTCACCAAAAAGTCATGAAAATAGCGTTTATTCTGCCTTTTTGATGAAAAAGTATATAACTGATAGCTCATTTACCCATATCATAAAATAAAATTCATTACATATACTTCCAAAGCAAAAATACATAAATTTTGTTTGCCCAAAGGGGTGGACTTCTATGTGGAAATGAGAAGCATTCTTGTCAAATCTTGGCTAAGGAGAGGTTGGATAGACATCACCATGGCCACTCACAAATCAATGTGGCCAAGAAACCTTTTCTTGTTTAGAATCAACACATCCAAATTGATCGCCTTGTCTCGTCATCAAGGTTTTTCTATGGCAATCATAGATACCACCTCCTCTCGACCCAATGCTATATTTGACATATCCTTAAGAGAAGGTGAAAAATCCTAGACATCCACAACCCCAATGTGATCTGTATCCAACATTCAAAAATCTTTGTATTAGCCTCAAGGTTAATCCACCTAATGCTTGGTTGCTTTCCCTCACTTGGAGAGAGAGCGAGAGAGAGAGAGAGAGAGAGAGAGAGAGAGAGAGAGAGAGAGAGAGAGAGGAGGGAGTATTTTAAAGTCTTCTAAACTCCATGTGGAATATATAAGTATTATGATGAATGAAAACAATTAGGGATATGGGAATTATGTAAAAATACTTGGAAGCCATATCTCTCACTAAAACATGATGTGCCAAACATGCCATCCTTCATGCCTCTCTCTCTCTCTCTCTCTCTCTCTCTCTATATATATATATATATATATATTAGAAAATGACTTTGAATGGATTGGGCCTATGAGCACTTTAGTTTCTCTGGCTTTCTTCGCTCCAAATATTGACTTATCCGAGTAGACAAAACTCTTTGCTCTTACCATTCATCCATTTCTTTGGCTTTCCTTTTGCTTTCAACACTTCCCTTTGCTTCTCCCACTTTTGGTTTTGTTTGCTTTGTTTGGGTTGAGTGCCTAACTCCTCTAGGATTTCTTTGATGACAACACTAGAGATCCTAGTGATTGCATGCATTGGTATTGGCTCTCCCGTCTTCCCCTTGGTCACTTCAGCCTTCACATTTTTGGGACATTGCACTAAAAAGTGCTCCTACTTCTCACATGTATAAAAACTAAAATTCTAGCTGTTGGTAAAATCTCTTCTTTATCTATCTCTACTAGAGATATTATAGTATCTTCCTCTCCCAGCCATTCTACTAGTATTGGCTCCATTGCCTAGGTTCTCAACAACTTGTTCTTGCTGAATAGGTTTAGGATTGGTTAGTGCAAATAATGGAACATCTTTTGCTTCTTTAAAATGATCTATGATTTTGCAATTATTCCATAGATGACCATAAGCTTTATAGTATGTACACTAAATGCATTCATTAGTGCGATGCTAGTTTGATTTTCATCTGACACACGAGGTCTCTACCTTTCCAAGTGAAGGTCCGGACTTTGAAATTTTAGGGATCTGTCTTGAAGATTCCTCAATTTCTTTCTCTAGGAATATTTCTTTTTGATTTTGAGTGGTTCTTCATAGTGCTTATCATCATCATCAAATGGATTGGAGCTTGACATTGTATCTTCTGAAGAGGATTCACAAGAACTTGAGCTAGTTCTAGATCTTTGGCCTTTCTTCTTCTTGGCATGTTGTTCTAGTTTGAGAACTCTTTGAACCAACTCATTGAATTTCTTGGTTGGATATGGTATTTCTTTCTCCCTTAAGTTCTTGCTCTTGAACCTACTAATAATTGAGTCTCTCATTTTTTTTCTAGATAGTGGAACATGCAACTATCTAGTGAGCTCATTAATTTTCTTTATACACCTTACTGACAATTTACCCTGCTATATTTTGTCTAAATCACATAGGATGCCTTCATCCCCTTTGTCCTTGCTATACTCCAAAATATATGTTTTCTTCAACTTGCTGCAACTTCTTAGACATGTTGGATAGTGATAGTACCACTTTCTAGCTGCATCTTTCAGTGTATGAGGGAAGTGCTCTGCCCAGTCTTCTTTACCGATATGGTTGAGGTCAACATATTCTTCAAAGGCTTGGATATGGACATCAAGGTCATCCTTCTTGCTGCCTCTAAATGTTGGGAATGCAATCTTTTGGTCATTAGTCTTATCTTGATAATAACGGGGCTTGACTCCATAATCAGTCTTCATCTATGTAACTATTTTAGGCTCATTTCGTTTGTAGTGCTACTTTGTTGATTCAGAATGTATGTGTCTAAGCTTCACTAATTCACTTGCATCAATTTCTTCCTTAGCCTTTTCTTTCTTGAAAGAATGGCAAGCATTGTGTGAATGTGAGTTTCTTTCAGGCCTCTCTAAAGATGCTCTACTCAAATACTCACTATTCTGAAGTTTGGTGTGCTTTAACTTCAATGATGGTTGGGTACACTTATGTGTCCTCACTCTAAGAGCACGACCGAAGATCAACATAGTCCTATTGTAATCCTTTAGCAACAATACTATGTGATTATCATTGACACAGAGCATACCCTATGGGGGCTCTCCTTCCTCTTGCTGGATGACATACCCATTGTGACTAGTTGATTAGCTTTGATTGAAAACTAGTTTTGTCAAGAGTATAGCTCACCATTGTGATTGCAAAAATTGAATGAGCTAGAGCTTGATTGCTATTCTAGAGCTAGATTCATGTTGATTAGATACAAAATCTGAGTATCAAATGAGTTGACAAATCTAATTAGTGGTTCATAACTTCAGATATGAGATGATCAAGTGGCATAGAATTGGACAATACAAAATCAGACATGCCTAGCACCAAAGGCTTGATGCATGAATGAACAAGTTTAGAGAGCAGAACAAGATAATTCAAATGAACTAAACACATGCCATCACATTGTATCTTTCCATTGTTTAATTTACAATATTTCTCTACTTTCCTTCTACTTGCTGTAATTTTATCTTACAAGTTTAATACTCAAGCTCATCCAAAACCTCTTACTTTTGAGGAGTTGAGCTCAATGTTTCTTGAGAAAGAGCTGTGACTCGAGACTGAGCAAGGTGGGGATGATGTTGCATTCACAAAAAATGCAAAAGGAAAGTGGTCCTTAGAAGAAAATTAAAAAGTAACAAAGTCATGTAATCAAAGATTGCAAAAAGAAGAAAGTAGATGAAAACAATAGGATCTTAAAAGCTTCTTGGAAACATGACTGAGAAAGCAATATTGAAGCAGAGCTTGGAAAATGGGTTTTCCACAAAAGAGATATGCTCATTAATGTAAATTCCAATTGCCAATGGCTCTTTGATTTTAAATAGTGGAGCATCTTGATATTCGACCACTAAGAAATATTGATGTGATTCTTGGAAGCCTCTACATGAATCCCTCCGATGGAATTTTTGATTTTCAACCCAAGGTTCTTCGATTTTAAACAGTGGACTGATGTAGCTCTTAGAAGCCCCTTCATGAACCCCTCTAATGTAATTGTGGAGAATAATGCTAAGTGTTACCTCTATGTTTTGCCCCCCCCCCCCCCCCCCCCCCCCCCCCCAAAATGCTTGGTTTTGTTCCGGGACATTTCCCCCTAGGTTTGTCTTCCCTCTCGTTCTCCTTTCTAATTTCTAGTGATTGTGGTTGATTGCACTCATAGTAGGTAAGATTTTCCCACTAAGTTTGTTTAATGTTATCACATTGTGATAAGTGCTTGATGCTTTGATCGTGAGCAAAGCGCTTACCTGTCTTGCTTACCCATCATCCAACTTTCCTTGCTTCCAAACCTCCTTAGCCTTATCCTTTGAAGGTTTATATTTAAGTCCCTTTGGATGAATCATACTTCATACTTGCCCATACTTCATGAGACATCCCTTGATCAACATGGATTAGTTTCCATTGGGACCCACTTCCCTTCGTTTTTCTAGCCATCCACTTCTATTGCTCCCTCTTTCTAGTCCTATCCTAAACTCTATGTGTTTCCCCTGCTCGCAACTGCACTACAACTTTGAAACCACTATTTGTGCCTGATCATCCAATTTTCTGCATTGCGTTTGTGGAACCTAAGCATAAGCCAAACACCCAAAAACGCACATGTGATCAATAGGTGGCTTTCTATCATGCCATGCTTCATATGGAGTCATAGATTGCAAAGATTTCGTAGGACACCTATTAAGTACATAAGTGGCACATATAATAGCCTCAAGCCGAAACAAATGTGGTAAAGCTTGACTTTTGACCATACATCTTGCCATTTTTGTAAGAGACCCAATGTTCCTCTCTCAGTAACACCCTTTTGCTGAGGTGTATATGGAACCGTACATTGGTGTTTTATCCCACAACTAGCCAAAAATGCATTGAATTCATGAGACATATACTGCCCCCCTCCATCGAAACAAAGGGTGCATGTAGTACATTTCAAGACATTTTCAGCCATAGTTATAAATTGATCTACATCTTCCAATGTTGGAATTCTTTCCATTTAATTTCTCAACCTTGGAATTACCCACTTCTACCATCACTCACACTTGATTCAAGGAATAATTTTCTTTATATGTATTAGCTACTAAATAATTTTCTTTTTATGTATTAGCCACTTGATTCAAGGAATAATTTTCTTTATATGTATTAGCTACTAAATAATAAACCTTTCTTTGAGACTACTAAGAGATTAAGTGATTACTAAGTAGCAATTAGAGTGATGTACATACACGAGAGAGAGAGAGAGAGAGAGAGAGAGAGAGAGAGAGAGAGAGAGAGAGAGAGAGAGAGAGAGAGAGAGAGCATACATGAGATGTACATGGTTCAAGGGTATTCACTAGTGCCACCTAGGCACTAGCAAAGTTCAACCAAATGTCTCATGACGGTTGGCAACGGCTGATTATAGGAAAACCATGCATGAAAGTAGCACCATAAGAAGCACGAAAACACTTTGGACTTTTCCTTAAGTGGATACACACATGCATGCTTGGAGTAATCATCAATGAAGTCACAAAGCAAAGGTAATTGCCCAAGGATGGAGTTTGCATGGGCCTACAAACATGACTATGCACAAGCTGCAACTTGCATGTGGCCCTATCTGAACCATCCTTTGGAAACTTTGAACACTACATCTTCCCAAGATATAGCCTTTACAAACATGTTTGACAGGTGCTTCAAGAGGCAACAAAGAAGCAACCATATCAAATTTTTGCAAACGTAGCAAACTCGCAAAATTCAGATGCCCAAAACGTTTATGCCAAAGTTTTTCATATCTGAAATAGCCTTAGAATCCACAATTACATTTGCAAAATTCTACCCACACTTTTCAAACAAAGTGAGCTTATACCGTCCACGACATAAAATTCCAGATGCAACAATTTCATCACCAAAATTGGGATCATGTACTGTACATCTATCATCCACAAATTTGACTACAAGACCAAGTCTAGCAAGTGCATATACAAACAAAAGATTCTTCTTGATCCCAGGTACATACAATGCATCAACAAGTGTGAAAGAACTTCCATTTGCAATAGTAAGCACAATGTTTCCAACTCCATGGACTGGATAAGACGCATTGTTGGCACAAGTGACTGAATTCCCATGAAAGACTCAACAGAGATAAACAAATCACGATGTGAGGTAATGTGTGTTGTAGCACAACTATCAAATTACCACACATGTGAATCTGCAACAACTGACATGCATGCATCATGGAGAGAAGGATCATAAGTGCACTCTGCAATAAAATCCTATTCTGCATCAACATCAACATCACGATCTCCTTTCACAGAAGACTCAACAATAACTACATTTGTAGTGGAACGGTATCTGTAGTGGAACCAACCTCTTTCGTTTTAGCTTCTTTGGCCTTCAGCTTAGGACACTGCTTGATCAAGTGATCATTACCTTTACAATAATGGCAAGACATTATCTTTTTGACCTTTTCACAAAAATTCCCACATGAATTGCTGCCAGTAGAAGCATTAGGTATAGGTAATTTACCACTCATAAAAGAACCATGAGAAGTAGCTACATTGCTGTTACTACCTTTTCTTTGAGTAGCAATAAGGGCCTGTTCAACTGCACGCTCTCTAGTACTGTTTTTTTTTCTAGAAAGTGACTCTTGCAACAGCATGTGCATAATGCATCAAACTTGACAACTTTTGGATTTCCTTGAGTCATAAGTGGCAAACATAATAGCCTCAAGCCAAAAACAAATGTGGTAAAGCTTGAATTTCGACCATACATCTTGCCATTTTTGAGAGAGACCCGAATTTCCTCTTAGCAACACCCTTTTGCTGAGGTGTATATGAAGCTGTACATTGGTGTTTTATCCCATGACTAGCCAAAAATGCATTAAATTCACGAGACATATACTGCCCCCCTCGATCAAAACAAAGGGTGCCCATAGTACATTTCAAGACATTTTCAGCCATAGCTAGAAATTGATCTACATCTTCCAATGTTGGAATTCTTTCCATTTAATTTCTCAACCTTGGAATTACCCACTTCTGCCATCATTCCCACTTGATTCAAGGAATAATTTTCTTTATATGTATTATCTACAAAATAATAAACCTTCCTTTGAGACTACTAAGAGATTAAGTGATTACTAAGTAGAGATTAGACTGATGTACATACGAGAGAGAGAGAGAGAGAGAGAGAGAGAGAGAGAGAGAGAGAGAGAGAGAGAGAGAGAGAGAGAGAGAGAGAGAGAGAGAGAGAGAGAGAGAGAGAGAGAGAGAGAGAGAGAGAGAGAGAGAGAGAGAGAGAGAGAGTGAGTATACATGAGATGTACATGGTTCAAGGGTATTCATTAGTGCCACATAGGCACTAGCAAAGTTCAACCAAATGTCTCATGAAGGTTGGCAACGACTGATTATAGGAAAACCATGCATGCAAGTAGCAGCATAAGAAGCACAAAAACACTTTGGACTTCTCCTTAAGTGAATACACAAATGAATGCTTGGAGTAATCATCAATGAAAGTCACAAAGTAAAGGTATTGCCCAAGGATGGAGTTTGCATGGGCCTACAAACATCACTATGCACAAGCTGCAACTTGCATGTGGCCCTATCTGAACCATCCTTTGGAAAATTTGAACACTGCATCTTCCCAAGATACTGCCTTCACAAACATGCTTAATAGGTGCTTCAAGAGGCAACAAAGAAGCAACCATATCAAATTTTTGCAAACACAGCAAACTGGCAAAATTCAGATGCCCAAAACGTGTATGCCAAAGTTTTTCATATCTGAAATTGCCTTAGAATCCACAATTGCATTTGCAAAATTCTACCCACAGTTGTCAAACCAAGTAAGCTTATACCATGCACGTCATAAAATTCCATATGCAACAATTTTGTCACCAAAATTGGGATCATGTACTGTACATTTATCATCCACAAATTTGACTACAAGACCAAGTCTAGCGAGTGCATATACAAACAAAAGATTCTTTTTGATCCCAGGTACATACAATGCATCAACAAGTGTGAAAGAACTTCCATCTATAGTAGTAAGCACAATGTTTCGAACTCCATGAACTGGATAAGAGGCATTATTGGCACAAGTGATTGAATTCCCATGAGGGACAGACTCAAGAGGGATAAACAAATCACGATGTGACGTAATGTGCTTTGTAGCACCACTATCAAAATACCACACATGTGAATCTGCAACAACTGACATGCATGCATCATGGAGAGAAGGATCATAAGTGCACTATGCACTAAAAGCCCATTCTGCATCAACATCAACATCACTATCTCCTTCACAGAAGACTCAACAATAATTACATTTGTAGTGGAACCGGCATTTGTAGTGGAACCAACCTCTATCTTCTTAGCCTCTTTGGCCTTCAACTTAGGACACTGCTTGATCAAGTGATCATTACCTTTACAATAATGGAAACGCATCGTTTTTTTACCTTTTCACCAAAATTTTAGATGAATTGCTGCCAGTAGAAGCATTAGGTATAGGTGATTTGCCACTCATAAAAGAACCATGAGAAGTGGCTACATTGCTCTTACTACCTTTTCTTTGAGTAGCAATAAGGGATCGTTCAACTGCACGCTGTCTAGTCCTATTTTTTTCTTCTAGAAAGTGACTCTTGCAACAGCATGTGCATAATGCATCAAACTTGACAACTTCTGGATTTCCTTGGGTCATAAGTCTCCCAAGTACTAGCAAAAGTCTGGTAAGAATCAGGCAAAGCATTAAGAACAATCTGCACAAGTGAACTGTTAGAAACGACTTCGCTTGCAAAAATAAGTTGCTCATTGATATCCTTAACATCAGCAAGGAAAGTATCCATATCATCATCCTCATGCATAATGTTTGACTCCAGCTCTTTACGCAGCAATGCAATTTTTGCCTTATAGCGACTTGCATAAAGAACAACCAGAATATCAGAAGCCTGTTTTGCATATTTTGTTGAATGAATGTGAGGAGTAATAGTGCACTTCACAATATAATGCACGAGCTTGTACATCCCAACGAGCTTGCTCATCCATAGGCAACAGCCGTAGGCAAACCAAAATGTGCAACATCCTCAACATATCGCTACATCCTGAGAACTAGGACGTACATCAATGCCCTGCACAATATTTTAGACACCTTTTAACACAAGGACATCTTGTATTATATAATCCCACATAGGGTAATTGTCCCCATCCAATCTATCCTCAAAAGCAAACATCTTGAACCCATTTGTGTTGTTGTCAGCCATGGCAAATGTTGCACCTGATGTGAAAACTACCCAAAAAGAGGAGAAATGAAGCCGGAACAACACATGCTATATAGCACAAACCATAGAAGACTATAAGGGACCTATTATGCAGAAAACAAAAGTGACACAAATTTTGCAAAAAATGACAAAATAGCCTACGTAGTATTACCTGTAGTGGAAATGGAGGCCGAAATGAGCTCGAATCAAAAAACTGAGTAGACTAAGCTTTACGAGCACTCCCAAAGAATTTTTCATCCTACTGCCACTCTCCAAAGCTCACAAAAATAAGAGAAGGCAAGCAAGCATATGCTGGAGCTACTGGTGACTAAGCTAAAGATGACGCTGATGGAGCAAAAGATGTCGTGCGCACACTCACACACCTAGACAACTCAACACAACACAAGGAATTTACTTGAATTCCTCACCTCACTCACTACCACTCAAAAGCTCCCTAAAAACTCTACCCACAAGCTCAATTCAAACTCCAAACGCCTCGACCTACAAGCCCTTGCCTGCCCACAGACACTACAAGGTGAGTCGAGGTGATCAACACTTGAAATCACACTTGATGGTGACCAAAAAATATAAGAAAAACCATCAAAAACCCAAAAACTCCAGCCACAAAAGGCCACTCTCAAACCATTGCAAAAACTTCACCAAACTCCACTCTGTTGGACTCTTTGGAGTAGCGCCAACCCTAATGGCACCGATACAGGGTCACATATTCTTGCAGAAAGCTGCACCTTCTTCCCTCAATTCCTTGCATACACACATCCATGGAAACATCAGAACTCCCATAGACTCTCCCAAGTGCAAAATTGAAGAGAGAAAGCTCTCATTCACTCCTCCACACACTCGAAAACAGGACGCGAACGCAACGGGACTGCACTAGACCACCTGTAGGAACCCTACTTCCTCCCACACACAGAGGGGTGAAAGTGTTGATATATCTCTTCCAAAGTCCTCCCTCGGCTTGGACCATCATGGCACCATGAGTGACGTGGAAATTTGAAGCCATTTCACACCTTTTTGGACCATTTTTTGACCTTTTTTGGCCCAGTTTTGGCTAGTTTTGACCCCTGGCGAGCATTTTTCGCAGGAAAAACCCCAGGCGGACTCCAAAATTCACCAAATTTTGCACACTTGATCCTCGATACCCAAAGCACATTTCCACATCCCCACATTCCATTTTTGACCACTTCTAGGGCGATGCATGTATCATCGCAGATCAGGCACCGCAAATAGACAGTTACCGCATGTGTCAAACTTCTCGAGCGGGATGAGAGTACCCACACTTGTCACTTGCATTATTTACATTATGGAAAGCTCAAACACATTATATAGAGCCAAAATAAGCCACCTAGAACCATATCGAAGGCCCCGATACCCTATCCAGGCATGTACATGTGTTCGATTGCTAGCTCACGAACCTGACTATTCACAATGTGTACACGTTGCATCTTTTTTTGAACTTGAAACCACTTTGCAAAGATCCCGAATGCATGTATTTACATCTTTTTGTACATATGACCATGCATATAAACGCTACTTTGTACACGCCAAAAGCGGTCTATCATCATTGCGCACCTTCTAGGTAGAGCATTTATGCTCAACCAAGAGACTATTTGCATATGGAACCACATCCCTTGCAAAATATTTATTCAGTCTATAACCATTTATTCTGTAGCGCAAACGTTCACCAGAGAATTTTTCCAACTCATAGGTGCCATTAGAAAATACATGCTTCACTCTGTATGGACCCAACCATTTGTCCCTCAATTTCTTCTGAAAAGTAAAATCCAAGCGAGAATCATTGTTCATCACCAAATCTCCTTCTTTGATCTCTTTCTCTCAAAGCCTCTTATTCATTTTCTACATCCTTGTCTCTGCTTGTTGAAGATAATAATCACTGGCTTTCTCTCTATTCATTCGCAGCAACTCTAGAGAAAGAATTCTTTCTTGTAGCTTGTCATTATGCCCATACAAGTGCAGTTGGATTCCTTCAGGTTGTTGCGCAGAATGCAAGGTGAGAATTTTCTTTGGCAGCCTCTTATTCATTTTCTACATCCTTGTCTCTGCTTGTTGAAGATAATAATCACTGGCTTTCTCTCTATTCATTCGCAGCAACTCTAGAGAAAGAATTCTTTCTTGCAGCTTGTCATTATGCTCACCTTGCATTCTACGCAACAACCTCAAGGAATCCAACTGTACTTGTATGGTCATAAGAGCTTCCTTTCCATAAGCAAGCTCATATGGTGTAAACTGTGTTGACACTCTATACGCAGTTCTATAAGCCCACAAACACTTTTCCAAGTCCAAGTCCCACTCTTTAGGATGCTCTCTAGCATACTTTGATAGCATCTTCACAATTTGACCATTGCAGTTCTCAACCAACCCATTGCATTGTGGGTAGTAAGGGGAAGAATGCCTATGCTGAATTTTCAATTTCTCCATGAGAGCAGCAACAAGTTTTCCCCTAAACCCTGGTCCACGATAAAAAATGATAACCATAGGAGCTCCAAACCTGTAACACACTTGTTCATATAAAAAAGAGGCCACTCTTCCTGCTGTTACATCTTTTACTGCTTTTGCCTCCACCCATTTTGTCAAATAGTCCACAGCCACAAGGATATACCTTTTACCATTGTTGGTCCTTGGCATTGGACCTACAGCATCTACTCCCCATTTTGCAAATGCATCAAAAGACATTATAGCTTTCTGAGGCTCAGCCAAAAGCTTCCGATTTGCAAACACTTGGCATTTATGGCATGACTTGCACAAAAAATAAGCATCTCTCATCATAGAGGGCCAATAGTAACCTGCTCTCAAAACACGAAAGACAACCTGATCCTTGCCTTGATGGCCTGTTTCTTCATGGCAGTGCACCAAAATCAAGCCTATCTCTTCTTTGTACGACACTTTTCTCAAAATGCTATCCTTGCCATAAAGCATGAGATCCTCACCTACCAATGTGTAGTTTTTTGCTTTTGCAACTATTCTCTTACGCTGAACCTTTGACACGCCCTCTGGACATTGCCCTTTACCAAGAAATACTTCTACATCTTGCAATTATTCCCTTCCTGCATACAAGGCTTCCTTGACCTTTAAAGGAGCTACCAAGGCATCCAACTTGTCCCTAGCCAACTCATCAGCTTCTTTATTCTGCTCACGAGGAACATGCTTAAACTGTATCTTCTCAAACTCATGCAAAAGCTTCTTGATGCCATAGAACCACTTCTTCAAATTGTCTTTCTTAACATTCCACAAACCAAGCAACTGATTCATGACTACCAATGCATACCCTTTTGCAATGATCCTCTTCAGTCCAAAATCAACACACTGCTTCAACCCAAGGAAAAGCGTGAGATACTCGGCCTCATTGCTACTTTCAGCTTCATCAAGATTGTAAGCTCTAGAAAAGATTACATCGCTTTTTGGGTTCTTAATGACTACCCCACCACTTGCATTTTGAAGAACTTTCCTGTATGCACCATCAAACATCATTGTATACGCATCTGTAATATCTACTTCCTCTTCATTATCATCCTTGTCAACCCTTGGGTAAGATGGAAGCTCGCCCCCCTTATGTACGACTATGTCTACCAAGTGAGCTTTAACAGAATGATCCACTTTAAACTCAAACTCATACTCTTGAAGCTCCAAAGTCCGCTTTAAGATGCGCTTGCTAGGCTTTAAATGTTGTACTACATCCGGAAAAAGATTCGATGTGGTGAGCACATAGAACTTTTGGGGCAACAAATAGGTTTTAAACCTACGACAAGCAAGAACCAAGGTGAATACCCACTGTTCCATTTCCGTGTAGGAGAACTAGCTTACATTCTTCATCTTGCTGTCAAAATAAACTCGCTTGAAGTTCCTTCCTTGCTTTTTTAAGAGAACCGACCCAAAAGCTACTGACCCCACACTAATAGATACATAGAAAATCGACTGCAAGTCGGGAGGACTCACTGTTGGTAAAGCACACAATACCTCCTTGATGCCATCAAAAGCCTGTTGCATGTCTTCATTCCATTCAAACCCTTGAACTCTTTGACTCAATTTCTGGAGAGGATACACATACTGACATAGCATCCAGAAAAAACGTGACAAGTACTTGAGCTTATGCACAAATGATGCCAAATCCTTTGTGTTTCTGGGCGGATCCATAAGCAATAAAGCCTTAACTTTCTCTGGGTCAGCTTCTATTCCATTTTGGGAAACCACACGTCCTAGCAAATGGACTCTAGCATGAGCAAACTTACACTTCTTTGGGTTGAGTTGCCCACCCTCTTGTTGAAGCCTTTCAAAACTCAACCTCAACTTCTCCAAATGTGTGACCCTTGAGCTATAACACCCAATGTCATCCATGAAAACACGAATGAACTTACCCAAGTAGGGACCAAACACTCTAATTCATCCATCCTTGGAAGGTAGCATATGCATTAACCAGCCCAAAAGGCATTCTTTTGTAGGCGAAACAACCCCAAGGAGTAATGAAGGTCGTCTTCAATCGATCTTCAATCGCTATCAAGATCTGAAAGTAGCCAGAAAATCCATCCATGATTGAGTAACGTTCATGACTTGCAACCTGATTGAGGATTTCATCTAGAAAAGGTAGTGGATAATGATTTCTTTTTGTGGCAGCATTCAAAGGTTTGAAATCGACACATATCCTAAATCTTCCGTTCTTCTTGGGCACAATAACAACAGGAGAGACCCATTCAGACTCCTCCACTCGAAAGATGAAATCTGCTTCCAGAAGCTTCATCACCTCTTCATGAAGTGCCTTCTCATGAATGACCCCCAATCTCTCAAGCTTTTGAACCTTTGGCTTGGCACCTTCTTTTAGATTGATTCTATGCTCGACTCCTTTAGCTCCTTGCAACTCTGTATATTCAGTGGCGAATAGCTTTGAAAATTCCTTGAACATGTCTTCATACTCCTTTTTTTCTTTTTCTGTCAAGTCCTCTCCTAGCATGCTCCTTACATTCACTTTGGCAGGCTCTACAATTGCTTTTGGACTATCCTTCTCCTCCTTGACCTTCACATCATGCATCGATGCTTCCTTTTCAACACTTATCCCAAAAAGATCAGGACATAATTGCATCAAGCCTTCCTCTACACTTTCTTCTGATGATGTAGACGAAGCATCACTATCGTATGATGTGGTTTCCGTTGAATCCGTATCTTGCATCTCCACTGAGGGCTGTGTACGGCTCTCGTGTGTCTTAATGTTGTAGACAATGGTCCTTCCATTCTCTTTGTCGGGGATGGTGATCAAGCCTGTGCCCCAATCCTGCTTAGCACCAAGGGTTATAAGCCATGGCCTCCCTAAAATGATTGGATACGCATTCTCACCCGCTTGCATCACATAGCAATCAACCAAGCACTCAATCCCCAAGACTTTTATATTCACATCTTCAGCTATTACAAGACACCTTGCCTTTTTGTGGTTGGCCATCCTCATACGGATCAAAGCATTCACTGACATCTTAACACCTGCTTCTTTCATGATAGCCTCGGTCATGACACACACCTGGGCACCACCATCCACATATGCTTGCACTTCCATCTTCTTTCCCAGCATAGCTTCAACTATTGGCACCATATCCACTGGGTGACCAACCCTTAAAGATGACACCATGCTTTGATGCTTTTCCTTCTTAGAAGGAAGCCGCGTACTCACACACTTGGTCCACTGCCTCCTCAATCTAGCATTGAAAGCCACCAACTGACCAAAATATATATTTGCCTTTTGATTTCATATGTCGTCGACAATATCATAGTCTTCAACACCTTGGCCAAGGAGGTAGTCCTTTGGACCAATTTTCCTTCTTCGCCGCCTCTTAATACTTTCTTGTTTGTCTTCTACCTTAGCCTTTCCTTTGCTTGCTCTTGTTTCCCTCTCTTCTTGTGTCTCTTTCTCCCTATCATGCCTAGCTCGCTTATTGGCCAAAACTGTTAGAAAATAAGACGTAGCTAAATAGATTTTTGAGTAGATTATTTAATGGAGAGAGATAGATTTCACATACAAGAGATTATGGAGTAGAGAGAGAGAGAGAGAGTACACACAATATACGTGGTTCACCCAATGTGGGCTACGTCCACGGGAAAGCAGCCACTCAATGGCTTTAGCACTTCAAAAGAAGAAGTAGTTTACAAAGGGATTAAACCCTTGATAGAGCTTCCGCCTTGCTTCACTCTCACCACCTCACACTCACCTTGTTGTATCAACTTCACACTATGAAATGTGTGTAGAAATGGCCTCCTTTTATAGGCCAAAAGGGCTGCCCTCTCTTATGAGAGACAGCCATGTATAGCCTCCCTTGTGCGAATAAGTCCAAATCGGACCCTCCAATCCACCCATGTGTGGCCGTCCTTGAGAAGACAAGTCCGCTTTTGAATTCGGCCACCGGCCATTGACTTCCGACCACCGGCCACCAGCCATTGACTTTCGACCACCGGCCATCGGCCATTAACTTCCGACCACCGGCCACCAGCCATTGACTTCCGACCACCGGCCATCGGCCATTGACTACCGGCCACCGGCCAACCGACCGGTAGTTTTCCGACCACTTTCCGGTCGCCGTCCGGCCATAATATTCCAGCGAAAAAAAAACTCCCACTTGGAGACTGATCTCCAAACCAAACCTGTGACTGCTTTCCATTTTGGCTTCTTATCCTTGAATGCCGATTGAAGATGAGCAAAAGCTCAACTTCTCCTTGTTGACCACCTTTGTAAACATGTCTGCAGGATTTTTCACTTGTATGCACCTTTCCTAGCTTTAGCTGTCCCTCTTCCAAAAGAGTGCGTATGAAGTGATATCTCACCTCAATGTGCTTTGTCCTTGAATGAAAGGTTGAGTTCTTCGCAAGATGGATAGCGCTTTGGCTATCACTGTACAAGACACAATTGTCTTGTTTGAATCCAAGCTCTTCTAAGAATCTGTGAAGCCACATAATTTCTTTGCTTGCCTCCGTCATTGCTACATACTCTGCTTCTGTGGTAGAAAGTGAAACCACTTTCTGCAGCTTTGAAGCCCAGCTTACTGTTGTGCCTCCAACCGTGAACGCATAGCCAGTAGTGCTCCTTCGAGTATCTTTGTCACCTGCCATATCTGCATCAGCATACCCTTCTAGAAAAATATTAGTTCCTCCAAAATACAAAGCATTTGTTGTTGTCCCTTTTAGATACCTAAGTATCCACTTCACAGCTTGCCAATGCTCTTTACCTGGGTTGTCCATGAACCTACTCACAACTCCCACTGCATGTGCAATGTCTGGCCTTGTCCAGACCATAGCATACATTAGAGAACCTACCGCTGTAGCATATGGAACTTTAGACATATAGGCTATCTCCTCTTGTGTCTTTGGACACATATCCTTCGTTAGATTAAAATGACCAGCCAAAGGTGTAGAAACTGGTTTTGCATTTTGCATTGCAAACCTTTCTAGTACCTTATTGATGTAATCTTCTTGAGATAGCTTTATTGTCTTCTTCGTCCTGTCCCTAGATATTTTCATACCAAGTATCCTCTTTGCAGCACCTAAATCTTTCATTGAAAAAGATTTAGACAACTCCTCTTTTAGGTCTTTGATGTCCTGCATGTTAGCACTTGCAATCAGCATGTCATCAACATACAACATTAGGATGATGAACTTCCCATCTCCCAATTTCTTCGTGTAGACGCAGTGATCCGAGTTGCATCTTGTGAATCCATGATCCAACATCCATCGATCAAACTTCAAGTACCATTGTCTTGATACTTGATTTAAACCATACAAGCTCTTCTTGAATATGCAAACCATTTTCTCCTTACCTTTTACTTCATACCCCTTTGGTTGAAGCATGTAGATTTCCTCCTCTAAATCACCGTGAGGGAATGCCGTATTTACATCCATTTGCTCGAGATTTAAATCATGAGCAGCCACAAGGCTTAAGACAAGCCTAATTGAGTTCATTTTTACAACAGGAGAAAATATTTCATTGAAGTCAATACCTTTCTTTTGAGAAAACCCTTTTACCACAAGCCTAGACTTGTACCTTTTCTTCCCACCTTCTTCTTCCTTCAGCTTGTACACCCATTTGTTTTGAAGTGCCCGCTTACCTTTAGGCAACTCAACCAACTCCCATGTTTGGTTGCGATGTAGTGAGTCCATCTCCACTTGCATGCTCTTCGTCCATTCTTCTTTGGATTCATGTTGCATAGCTTCTTCGTATGATTCTGGCTCTCTAGAATCTGAGATCAAGAGATGGTTGAAGGAAGGAACAAACCTTTCTGTAGGTCTACTTGATCTTGTAGATCTTCGAAGAATAGGTTGAGGCTCCTCACTTGGTTGACGTTGTTGCACATTGTCACCGTTTGCAGTCCTTGAGTCTTCACCGTCCTCAAGCTCCATGTACTCATCACCTGTTTCTTTTGTTTGTTTTCTTTCCAAGTAATCTTTGTACATATTTTGTTCGTTAAAAATTACATCCCTACTCCTTAAGATTTTACCATCTTCAGGATTCCATAGGCGATACCCAAAGTCACCTTCTCCATAGCCAATGAAGAAACACTTTTTGGACTTTGCATCTAGCTTTGATCTTAGGCTTCTATCTATGTGCATGAAAGCCTCACACCCAAACACTTTGAGAAATGCATAATTCACCGGTTTACCTGTCCATGCCTCTTCTGGAACTTCCCCATCCAATGCCGTTGAGGGTGACCGATTGATTAAGTACTCAGACGTACTTACAGCTTCCGCCCAAAGCTCAAGCGGTAGGCCTGCATGTAGCCACATGCTTTGTGCTCGTTCATCCTTTCCGAAATCCCATTTTTTTGAGGTGTCCTTGGGGTTGTCCTTTGCCTCCGAATGCCATTGCTAGCACAAAAGCTTTCAAAAGCTTGGCTGCAATATTTGCCTCCATTGTCGAATCTGAGGCATTTAACCTTGGTACCTGTTTCATTCTCCACAAAGGCTTTCCACCTTTGAAATATGGAAAATACATCGGATTTATTCTTCATGACATAAACCCATGTTTTTCTAGTCGCATCGTCTATGAATGTTACATAGTACAATGAGCCACCAAGTGATGGTGTACTTGCAGGACCCCAAACATCAGAATGAACCAACTCAAGTTTTTTATTTTTTCTTTCATTTCCTGATTTTTGAAATTTTACCCTCTTTTGTTTACCATAAACACAATCTTCACAGAACTCTAAGTCCACTTCTTTCAAACCTAGTAGAAGCTTCTTTGTTTGAAGGATTTGCATTCCTTTGGCACTCATATGCCCAAGTCGGTAGTGCCACACCGCTCTGTCAACTTTTGTAGTTGCTGCACAAGCTGAAGGTTGCGTGCTAATAGTACACAAGTAAAGTGTACCGACTTTTTCTCCCTTGGCAACCACCAAAGATCCCTTTGAGATCTTCCACCGTTTGTTTCCGAATGCAATGTTGTGACCTTCATCGTGTAGAGATCAAATTTTTGCGAAGAGAAGGAACATGCCTAACATCTTTAAGCTTCCATTCATTTCCGTTAGCAGTTTTGACAGAAATTGTACCTTTGCCGACAATCTCACAAGCTTCATCATCTCCCAAGTATACATACCCAAAATTACCTTTTGGTGTAGTCTTGGAAATGTTGCTTGTGTGGTGTCGCATGGAATGAAGCCCCGGAATCTACTATCCAGGAATTAGACACATTGTCTAATGAGAGAATTAGAGCATCTTGCTCTACTTTACCTGCCACATTGGCCTTCGATGTTGGCTTGTTGTCTTGAGAGTCTGCTCCCTTCTTCTTCTTGGACCAGCAATCCTTCTTGACGTGGCCCTTCTTGCCGCAGTTCCAACATTCAACAACTGACTTTGTGCGTGACTTGCTCCGCCTTGAGCGATCACGACCCTTTTGGTTTTTGAACCTCTCCTTAGGCCTTCCTCTTGTTTCCACTGATAGTGCAGCACTTGATGATTCTCCTGTGCTTCTCCTTCGCATTTCCTCGCTTAGGAGAACACCCACAATATCATCAAACTTAAGAGTATTTGTGCCAAGATAGAATTACTTACAGCCATCACAAGGCTGTCCCAACTATCCGATAGAGATGATAGTATAAGGAGAGCTCGCACTTCGTCATCGAAATTGATTTTCACTGATCGAAGTTGACTTATGTTTGTGTTAAAGTCATTTAGGTGTTCTGCAACTGAACCATTCTCTGCCATCTTTAGATTGAACAAGCGCTTCATAAGAAATACCTTATTGGATGCCGATGGTTTCTCGTAGAAGTCGTCAAGTGACTTCATCAAGTCCTTCGTGGTCTTCATCTCCAAAACATTGAAGGCCACCATTGACGCCAAGCTTAACCGGATTGTTCCCAGTGCCTTTCGATCAAGGACAATCCATGCTTCATCTGCCATTGTTGCGGGCTTCTTTGCAAGACCGCCTAGTGGCAAATAGAGGTCCTTCTGGTAGAGATAGTCTTCAATTTGCATCTTCCAATGTTGGTAGTTTTTCCCGTTGAACTTCTCAATCTTGACCTTCCCTTCCTCCGCCATAACTCCCACTCAATTCAAGGAATCCTTTCCTTGAGATAATTAACTACGAGCAAACCTTGCTCTGATACCAGTTGTTAGAAAATAAGACGTAGCTAAATAGATTTTTGAGTAGATTACTTAATGGAGAGAGATAGATTTCACATACAAGAGATTATAGAGTAGAGAGAGAGAGAGAGTACACACGGTATACGTGGTTCACCCAATGTGGGCTACGTCCACGGGAAAGCAGCCACTCAATGGCTTTAGCAATTCAAAAGAAGAAGTAGTTTACAAAGGGATTAAACCCTTGATAGAGCTCCCGCCTTGCTTCACTCTCACCACCTTACACTCACCTTGTTGCATCACCTTCACTCTCACCACCTTACACTCACCTTGTTGCATCAACTTCACACTATGAAATGTGTGTAGAAATGGCCTCCTTTTATAGGCCAAAAGGGCTTCCCTCTCTTATGATAGACAGCCATGTGTAGCCGCCCTTGTGCGAATAAGTCCAAATCGGACCCTCCAATCCACCCATGTGTGGCCGTCCTTGAGAAGACAAGTCCGCTTTTGAATTCGGCCACCGGCCATTGAATTCGGCCACCGGCCACCGACCATTGACTTCCGACCACCGGCCACCGACCATTGACTTCCGACCACCGGGCATCGGCCATTGACTACCGGCCACCGGCCAACCGACCGGTTGTTTTCCGACCACTTTCCGGACGCCGTCCGGCCATAATATTCCGGCGAAAAAAAAACTCCCACTTGGAGACTGATCTCCAAACCAAACCTGTGACTGCTTTCCATTTTGGCTTCTTATCCTTGAATGCCGATTGAAGATGAGCAAAAGCTCAACTTCTCCTTGTTGACCACCTTTGTAAACATGTCTGTAGGATTTTTCACTTGTATGCACCTTTCCTAGCTTTAGCTGTCCCTCTTCCAAAAGAGTGCGTATGAAGTGATATCTCACCTCAATGTGCTTTGTCCTTGAATGAAAGGTTGAGTTCTTCGCAAGATGGATAGCGCTTTGGCTATCACTATACAAGACACAATTGTCTTGTTTGAATCCACCGGCCATTGACTTCCGACCACCGGCCATCGGCCATTGACTACCGGCCACCGGCCAACCGACCGGTTGTTTTCCGACCACTTTCCGGCCGCCGTCGTGCCATAATATTCTGGCGAAAAGGAATATTCCGGCTAAAATTGCCCCTGATTCTTGTCCGTGAAAATTTTGGTTTCCGGTGAGTGATTTTCCTTCACGCACGATGGCTTCTCCTCATAATGGGGGCCTTACAAATGTGCGCTTTTACCACAGAAAATTACAAAGGGTAAATCAGGCTCCATACTTAACAAAAACATCCACATCTTGATGCTCAAGCGTAATGATGTTGATAGCCCTACCTTCTCCATTTCCAGGCAACAGTTGTGGTGGTTGTTGTGGCGGCGGTGCTTCTAGTGCCCGCTCTTGATGATTTTCTTCTATTCTTCCTCGACCACATCCATATAAGGGGTATATCCCTCCCCTCTCTCTTGGTGGTTCAGGACAATCAGGGGCGTAGTGACCCTCTTCATCACAATTGTAGCATCTACCTTGTAGCCTTCGTCCCCTGCCTCTCCCAGCTGGCCGCTCCTCTCTTTGGTTCCTATTCATTATGTTAATTCTTAATTCTTGCAACTGACCAGCAAGATCATGTAAAACCCGGGCCGTAACAAGATCTGGACCTTGAACCACTCGCTCCACTCTATCATCCGTTGTCACAGGGACCATTGGTTGCACCACAACTGGTTCAGTATGTGTCAGGCCTTTCTCCCACCTTCTCTTGATCTTCTTGCTCTTGGCCTCGACAATTTCCACAGCTCTTTCAAATGTAGCAGGCTCATCTTGATCGACCTTCTCCCTTACACTTGGATGGAGACAATCCATAAACCGACGCACTTTAAAGAAATCCCCTGGAGGTACTTGGGATGCCGCCTCTAATTGAACCCAAAGCCCTTTGAAGTGTTGCAAAAACTCTTTAAAGTTAGCATGAACATCTTGCTGCAACCCTCTCAATTTTGTTGTCGCTTCTGTTGCGGTTAGTTTCTTTCCAAACCTATCAAAAATTGCCAGCTTCACCTGCTCCCATGTTTGCTTTTTTTCTTCCTCTAAACCTTCAAACCACTCCCGAGCTTCTCATTTGAGTGCAAGAGGAAATACATGAAGCTTTGCTTCGTCATTCACAATGTGCATACCAAGCGTATGCCACTCGAAGTCCGCAATCCAGTCCTTCACATCCTCCTTCCCTGTGAACACTGGCCGACTATAAGCCATCTCTTTGGAGTCGCTTCTCCTTTGCGTGAGTAATCCACAAAAGTTGAAGTCTTGCACCTCAACCAAACCACCAATTTTCTTCAATGAAGCTCAAACTTCATAGCAAAATCGCTTCACCTGGGTGCACAACCGGCAAATTTCTGCTCCCCAGCGGGATCGCCAAAGGATGATGGAGCAAAAGATGTCGTGCGCACACTCACACACCTAGACAACTCAACACAACACAAGGGATTTACTTGAATTCCTCACCTCACTCACTACCACTCAAAAGCTCCCTAAAAACTCTACCCACAAGCTCAATTCAAACTCCAAACGCCTCGACCTACAAGCCCTTGCCTGCCCACAGACACTACAAGGTGAGTCGAGGTGATCAACACTTGAAATCACACTTGATGGTGACCAAAATATACAAGAAAAACCATCAAAAACCCAAAAACTCCAGCCACAAAAGGCCACTCTCAAACCATTGCAAAAACTTCACCAAACTCCACTTTGTTGGACTCTTTGGAGTAGCGCCAACCCTAATGGCACCGATACAGGGTCACATAGTCTTGCAGAAAGCCGCACCTTCTTCCCTCAATTCCTTGCATACACACATCCATGGAAACCTCAGAACTCCCATAGACTCTCCCAAGTGCAAAATTGAAGAGAGAAATCTCTCATTCACTCCTCCACACACTCGAAAACAGGACGCCAGCGCAACGGGACTGCACTAGACCACCTGTAGGAACCTTGCTTCCTCCCACACACAGAGGGGTGAAAGTGTTGATATATCTCTTCCAAAGGCCTCCCTCAGCCTGGAACATCATGGCACCGTGAGTGATGTGGCAATTTGAAGCCATTTCACACCTTTTTTTAAAATCTTTTTTGGCCTAGTTTTGACCCCTGGCGGACATTTTTTGTAGGAAAAACCCCAAACGGACTCCAAAATTCACCAAATTTTGCACGCTTGATCCTCGATACCAAAAGAAAATTTCCACATCCCCACATTCCATTTTTGACCACTTCTAGGGCGATGCACGTCTCACCGCAGATCAGGCGCCGCAAATAGACAGTTACCGCATGTGTCAAACTTCTCGAGCGGGATGAGAGTACCCACACTTGTCACTTGCATTATTTACATTCTAGAAAGCTCAAACACATTATCTAGAGCCTAAATAAGCCACTTAGAACCATATCGAAGGCCCCGATACCCTATCCAGGCATGTACATGTGTTCGAGTGCTAGCGCACGAACCTGACTATTCACAATGTGTACACGTTGAATCTTTTTTTGAACTTGAAACCACTTTGCAAAGCTCCCGAATGCATGTATTTACATCTTTTTGTACATATGACCATGCATATAAACACTACTTTGTACACGCCAAAAGCGGTCTATCAATGCAACCTGCTTTGATAGCAATTGTTGGAGTTCTAGGGTTGCAGGAAAACACACACAGCTTGGAGAAGAGGAAGGAAGATCAAGGCATATAACCGGGAGTGTATTACTTACACTTTTGCTACCTAAATCGATGGATCTTTACTTTTGTTGCTTAAATCGACGGATCTGTACATAATATTGGTTAAAATAGTGAATCTGTAGCTTTTTGTTGTGCTGTCTAAATCGGTGAGTTTGCACTCATGCTACCTAGTCCGATGGATCTGCATGGATAGCTAGTGTTGCCTAAATTGACAAATCTACACCAGGATGAGTATTTATAGGCTGCTTACATTGGTGAATCTGTGTATACATGACCAATGGATTGGACAATGCATAAAAAATGAAACATTTATTACCTATTTAGTATCAAACTGGAGTAGGTTAAAATGTTGAAATATGTACCAAATGTTGACGATCATTCCAAAACAATTGATCTCATGTGAGTAGTTGTATAGTTTCATGACAAATCGTATCATTAGAAGCTCCAATCAATGTAAGTACAAGCCGTGATGTTAGCGATAATTGATTTTACCTATATATGACCTACAACTACATGACCTTATGGTTGGCAACAAGTTGTAATATTGATAATCACGAGCTAATTTACAAAGGCTAACCAATCTTAGGAAGTACACAAACATATGACTAATGTCCACCTATTGGAGTATGCTAAAGTAGAGCAAAGGGTTTTGGTATCGGTTTCTAGTATACAAGAAGTACTCTTCACTAAAACATTTCTATCTACAATGGAGTAATAAAATTGGTGAAAGACATGTCATACAAAACCAAGAAAATGAAGCAATATGAAACAACACCGCTATGGGTAAAACTATACATTATTGTGCCAATGGCTCATGCAAATAGTGAGGGAAGAGCAATTTTATCCTTTTAAGTAGATAACCACTTACATAGTTGTATCTACATTCTAATGATTGAGATGGAAATCAATTTGGGTGTAGGTAGTTACAAGTGTATTTGGTCAAAACCCTCATGTCGTCCTCATGTTGTCATGATTATTTTGAGAATATCAGACCCTGATGCATTTTGAGGGAAACAATTTTGCCCCAACATATATTGACGGTGTTTAGGATCCTTTTATGCCCTACCAATGTGCAAGTATGGTGGAGCTCTTTAGACTAATAATCTTCTTTGACAAAGCGATGATAGTAATTAAGAAAATCCCATTGTCTTATTAACTTTGAGGTTGGTTGGCTAGGTATTTAGGGAGCATGATCTATGTACATTAGGTTTATCCTATGTACAATGAAATGCTCCAAGGAACGCATTAATGAGTGCCATTTATTCATTGCTTGTAGGCGGCTCAAAAAATTTAAAAATTGTGATGCTTGAACCCAGCCCGAATGTAGCTGTTGGAATTGCAATTTTGTTTTCTTTCAATGTGATTTATAAAGTAGTGTAGATATATTATTGATAGATACACTCATGATTACACAATTTGACTAGATATATATATTTATACGGGTTTAAGGCTATATAATTAGGATTATTAGACTATATGCAAGGTGAGTTTAAGCAACAATATTACCTAGGAGCCCCTATGTATAGAAGGATTACCATGTGAGCACATATTTTACCCAAGGAATAGATTGGGTGGAAACGAGCCCTTGGACACTCGACCACAACACAAGCTTCCGGTGCTCTCCGATGTAGATATACGAGGGGCCAATATGATCAACATGCAAGGGTGATGACGGAGCCAAGCGCATACTACTTGTCAAACCATCCCCACATAAATGTCAAGGTGGAAATGAAGAGAGTGCATATGTGAGATTGAATTCTTCCTTTTGTTATAACATTGTTAGTAGTTATTGAAAATTGTATCCAACTTCGTGTAGAAAAACCTCGATGTTTCTTGTACACATTCACGTTTGGAGGTAGGTTAAGTTCAACTTCCTTTAAGGTATATGCATCTTAGACAAAAATTAACTCTTAGTATCATTCATCTTAACTTTCTTCACAAGTTGCTCCTTGTGTGTTAAACCATGCACACAAGTGCACAAAACTTTTGTGACTTTCAATATAGCTTACATTATAAAACAAGGATGGTGGTGTTGGTAATGCAATGGTCCCCAAGGGTTTCATTTCTTACAAGATTTCAAAACCATATACTCTCTATAGGTGGCTTTTAAGTCCTCTGCTCATCCCATAGCTTCACAACTCATTCTAATCAAAGTCGAAGTAGTTGGGGAGGCAGGGCCACTGCAAAGCCAACATGCCTATCAAAACCACCTCACTTATCCTCATTTTCATTACTCTCCTCAATTTCCAATATTCCGAGCAAGTAGGGAAGATGTATGGAGGCTTAAACTTAATTGACACTATCATGCTCCCTTGGCTTGATGCTTACGGTGATGAAAACAATATCACATTATATGTTTGCTATAGCAAGTACTCATGTCTGCATAATGGGGATATTCTCCATTCAAAGGACACCGAGGTTACACCCTTTGTAACTATAACAGGCGGTGACTTAACAGGGAAAGACAATTATACTTACATGCTTCTGGATGTTGATGAGTATACACCAAAACAACCAATTGCCAAAACGAGTTTGCATTGGCTTGTAAGAGACATTCGAGGATCCATAAAGTCCTATGAGCGTGAGTAACTATACTTTTGGCATTTGTGATACGTAAGAAAATATAACAATTGATACATCTTTGTGAGGTTACGAAAATTTATGATACATCTAAATTTTTGATTGTCAATATTGTGTGTTTTCTATTGGGACCAGACATTGCTGATAATGGAAGAGTTGTGGTGCCTTATACTCGTGCACACAAACCTTATTACTTTGGCAATAGTGACATTGGTATACATCTCTATTACAATCTTGTCTTTAGACAGGTAAGTCTAAGGATGTCCATTTTTGGAAAATTAAATGTTACCATACAAATTATTTTTTTCATTTATAAAAATAAATACCATTATATAAAAGAATATACAAGACAAATGATTGTGGTTTTTTAATTTTTTGGTCATTGTTTGTGGCTTTTTTTTTTTTTTTGGGGGGGGGGGGGTGGGGGGGCACTTACAAGAAATCACCTATACCACATTCGTTCAAAGGGTATTAAAAAATCTTTATATTTACATGCTCTAAGGTAATAAAATAACCTTTTCTAAAGAAACTTACAATTCTTTTTTTTTCAAAATATAGTTAAAACCTCTTTTTGAAATTACATTTATTTTTTTAAAAATTACCCAATAAAAATCTCTCATTTTGAACTCACATGCTATACTTGCATTTTTAGCGAACCCCCCCCCCCCCCCCCCCCCCCCCCCCCCCCTCCTCTTTCCCCCTTTCATGAGATTTGTGCTGAGTTTGTTTATTATCAATTTGCCTTATTCAATATATCGATGCTTACTCTTTTTGTACAATACAACTCTTTTGTGATCTTTGGTCATTGATAAATTAACGTCATTTTGCCATATTATGCAAACCTCCAAACTATTATTGTCATTTTCTAAGAAAATAAACACTATTAACTCACAGAATATACAACATAAATTTTTGTGACCTTGATACTCTTTGGTCATTGTTTGTGATTAGTTTTATTAACATTTTTCCATTTGCAATATTTCAATGTACATTTTTTCAAGCTAGTTATTAGTATGTATGTATGTATATATATATATATATATATATATAATATATATATATATATATATATATATAATATATATAATATATCACTTATGCAACAAGTTGGACTTTTTTTCCCAAGTCTTGAATCTAGTTTTGTTTGATATATGCAGGGTGAGGCTGAGCAAGCTGTAGATGACATAACATTGTTTGAGCGGTTTGATGTTCGAGAATTTGCTACAAAATACAAACTGGGCTATCCAGTGATTGGGCTAGTACATAAAGTCAACTATACAAAGAATAACTAGCCTGTGACAATATTGAACTATCAAAATAATTAATCTGCACATAAAAAAAAAAAGCTGGTCTTCCAAGGATATACTCTTGTTACCAGTTCTTAAGGCATGACAGGCTTGAAAAATTGAGATTACACCAAAAACTTCAACTCTCATGTGCAAATGTACTTTTTAATATAGTTGAATTTATGGCCAACAACTTTATTAACCAGCTCAACCACGCACACTAGCATCGGGCACCACTTTGCTCCAGAACACACTAGCATCAAGCAATTGAATGAAGTATATCAATGGTTAAAGAAACTTGTTAAAAATGAGCAGTGTTTAAAAATGTTAAGAATGAGCAGTGTTTAAAAACCCATATTGTGTTAAACTTGGCATGACGTGTTAGTTGTAGAATCATTATCTTTAGTACATAATGTCCAATTCTATAAATTCATTCAAGTTCTATGAATCAATTGCTTATACTATTATAGTCAAAAAGAGTTTTTTCGTCCAACTTTCTCTGAAAGTTTAGAGCTGGCATCTAGCTCTCAAAGGTTTGAGCCCAAGGCTTTGTTCTTTTAGCCACATTTTCTTTGTTTCTTTGATTTTCGACACTTTTTCATCGTAGATGCCTAAGATTTTCCATGCTAGAGCTGGCCTCCATTGGCAGGCAAATGTATCATGACAAGAATTGTAGCAACCTAATCAACAATAAGGGAAATTTCACCCAAAAAGTAATGAAAATAGCATTTATTCTGGCTTTTTGATGAAAAAGTATCATAACTGATAGCTCATTTACCCATATCATAAAATAAAATTCATTACATGTACTTCCAAAGAAAAAATACATGATGTTTGTTTGCCCAAAGGGGTGGAATTCTAGGTGGAAATGAGAAGCATTCTTGTCAAATCTTGGCTAAGGAGAGGTTGGATAGACATCGCCATGGCCACTCACAAATCAATGTGGCCAAGAAAACTTTTCTTGTTTAGAATCAGCACATCCAAATCCATTGCCTTGTCTCGTCATCAAGGTTTTGCTATGGCAATCATATATACCACCTCCTCTCGACCCAAGGCTATATTTGACATATCCTTAAGAGAAGGTGAAAAATCCTAGACATCCACAACCCCGATGTGATCTCTATCCAGCATTCAAAAATTTTGAATTAGCCTCAAGGGTAATCCACCTAGTGCTTGGTTGCTTGCCCTCACTTGGAGAGAGAGAGAGAGAGAGAGAGAGAGAGAGAGAGAGAGAGAGAGAGAGAGAGAGGAGGGAGGGAGTATTTTAAAGTCTTCTAAACTCCATCTGGAATAAATAAGTATTATAATGAATGAAAACAATTAGGGATATGGGAATTATGTGAAAATACTTGGAAGCCATATCTCTCCATAAATCATGATGTGCCAAACATGCCATCCTTCGTGCCTCTCTCTTCCTCTCTCTCTCTCTCTCTCTCTCTCTCTCTCTCTCTCCATACACACACACACACACACATATATAGATTAAAAAATGATTTTGAATGGATTGGGCCTCTAAGAACTCTAGTTTCTCTACCTTTCTTCGCTCCAAATCTTGACTGATCCGAGTAGCCAAAAATCTTGCTCTTACCATTCATCCATTTCCTTTTGCTTTCAACACTTCCCTTTGCTTCTCCCACTTTTGGTTCTGTTTGCTTTGTTTGGGTTGAGTGCCTAACTCCTCTAGGATTTCTTTGATGACAACACTAGAGATCCTAGTGATTGCATGCATTGGTATTGGCTCTCCCGTCTTCCCCTTGGTCACTTCAGCCTTCACATTTTTGGGACATTGCACTAAAAAGTGCTCCTACTTCTCACATGTATAAAAACTAAAATTCTAGCTGTTGGTAAAATCTCTTCTTTATCTATCTCTACTAGAGATATTATAGTATCTTCCTCTCCCAGCCATTCTACTAGTATTGGCTCCATTACCTAGGTTCTCAACAACTTGTTCTTGCTGAATAGGTTTAGGATTGGTTAGTGCAAATAATGGAACATCTTTTGCTTCTTTAAAATGGTCTATGATTTTGCAATTATTCCATAGATGACCATAAGCTTTATAGTATGTACACTAAATGCATTCATTAGTGCGATGCTAGTTTGATTTGCATCTGACACACGAGGTCTCTACCTTTCCAAGTGAAGGTTTGGACTTTGAAATTTTAGGGATCTGTCTTGACGATTCCTCAATTTCTTTCTCTAGGAATATTTCTTCCTGATTTTGAGTGGTTCTTCATAGTGCTTATCATCAAATGAATTGGAGCTTGATGTTGTATCTTCTGAAGAGGATTCACAAGAACTTGAGCTAGTTCTAGATCTTTGGCCTTTCTCCTTCTTGGTATGTTGTTCTAGTTTGAGGACTCTTTGAACCAACTCATTGAATTTCTTGGTTGGATATGGTACTTCTTTCTCCCTTAACTTATTTCTCTTGAACCCGCTAATAATTGAGTCTGTCATTCTTTTTTTCAGATAGTGGCACATGCAACTATCTAGTGAGCTCCTTAATTTTATCTATATAGCTCCTTATTGACAATCTACCATGCTATATTTTGTCTAAATCACATAGGTTGTCTTCATCCCCTTTGTCCTTGCTATACTCCAAAATATGTGTTTTCTTCAACTTGTTGCAACTTCTTAGCCGACATGTTGGATAGTGTACCACTTTCTAGATGCATCTTTCAGTGTATGAGAGAAGTGCTTTGCCGAGTCTTCTTTGTCGATATGCTTGAGGTCAACATATTGTTTAAGGCTTGGATATGGACATCAAGGTCATCCTTCTTGCTTCCTCTAAATGTTGGAAATGCAATCTTTTGGTCATTAGTCTTCTCTTGATAACTGGGTTTGACTCCATAATCAGTCTCCATCTATGTAACTGTTTTAGGTTCATTTCGTTTGTAGTGCTACTTTCTTGATTCAGAATGTATGTGTCTATGCTTCACTAATTCGCTTGCATCAATTTATTCCTTAGCCTTTTTTTTCTTGAAAGAATGCCAAGCATTGTGTGAATGAGAGTTTCTTTCATGCCTCTCTAAAGATGCTCTTCTCAAATACTCACTATTCTGAAGTTTGGTGTGCTTTAGCTTCATTGATGGTTGGGTACACTTATGTGTCCTCACTCTAAGAGCATGACCGAAGATCAACATAGTCCTATTGTAATCCTTTAGCAACAATACTATGTGATTCTCCTTCTCACAGAGCATACCCTATGGGGGTTGTCCTTCCTCTTGCTGGATGACATACCCATTGTGACTAGTTGATGAGCTTTGAGTCAATACTAGTATTGTCAAGAGTTTAGCTCACCATTGTGAGTGCCAAAATTGAATGAGCTAGAGCTTGATTGCTATTCTAGAGCTAGATTCATGTTGATTAAATACAAAATTTGAGTATCAAATGAGTTGACCAATCTAATTAGTGGTTCATAACTTCAGATATGAGATGATCAAGTGGCATAGAATCGGACAATACAAAATCTACCATGCCTAGCACCAAAGTTTTGATGCTCGAATGAACAAGTTCAGAGACCAGAACACGATAATTCGAATGAACTAAACACATGCCATCACATTGTATCTCTCCATTGTTTAATTCACAATATTTCTTTACTTTCCTTTACTACTAAATCCTTCTTGCTGTAATTTTATCTAACACGTTTAATACTCAGGCTCATCAAAACCTCTTACTTTTGAGGAGTTGAGCCCAATGTTTCTTGAGAAAGAGTTGTGACTCGAGACTGAGCAAGGTGTGGATGATGTTGCATTCACAAAAAATGCAAAAGGAAAGTGGTCCTGACAAGAAAATTAAAAAGTAACAAAGTCATGTAATCAAAGATTGCAAAAAGAAGAAAGTAGATGAAAACAATAGGATCTTGAAAGCTTCTTGGAAACATGAATGAGCAATATTGAAGCAGAGCTTGGACAATGGGTTTTCCACAAAAGAGGTATGCTCATTAATGTAAATTCCAATTGCCAATGGCTCTTTGATTTTAAATAGTGGATCATCTTAATATACGACCACTAAGAAATATTGATGTGATTCTTGGAAGCCTCTACATGAATCCCTCCAATGGATTTTTTGACAATAACACTAAGTGTTCAACCCAAGGTTATTCGATTTTAAACAATGGAGTATCTTTATATAGAACGACTAAAAAGATCGATGTAGCTCTTTGAAGCCCCTACATGAACCCTCTAATGGAATTGTTGAAAATAATGCTAAGTGTCCGGCGCAAGGTTGTGGAACCATCCGGTTTAGTGTTACCTCTATGTTTTGCCCCCCCCCCCCCCCCCCCCCACCCCCCCAAACCAAATGCTTGGTTTTTTTTTGGGCATTTCCCCCTAGGTTTGTCTCCCCTCTCGTTCTTCTTTCTAATTTCTAGTGATTATGGTTGATCGCACTCACTAGGTAAGATTTTCCCACTAAGTTTGTTTCATGTTATCACATTGTGATAAGTGCTTGATGCCTTTGATCATGAGCATATCGCTTACTTGTCTTGCTAACCCATCATCCAACTTTCCTTGCTTCCAAACTTACCTCCTTAGCCTTATCCTTTGAAGGTTTACATTTAAGTCCCTTTGGATGAATCATACTTCATACTTGACCATACTTCATGAGCCATCCCTTCAGTAACATGGATTAGTTTCCATTGGGACCCACTTCCCTTCCTTTTTTTAGCCATCCACTTCTATCACTCCCTCTTTCTAGTCCTATCCTGAACTCTATGTGTTCCCCTGATCGCAAATGCACTACAACTTTGAAACCAAACGCTCTATTTGTGGATGGTACAACTTATAGCCTTTGCTTTCATCACCATAACCAACAAAAATGCACTTGACAGTCTAATCATCCAAATTTTTGCATTGCATTTGTGGCACCAAAGCATAATCCAAACACCCAAAAATGTGCATGTGATCAATAGATGGCTTTCTATCATGCCATGCTTCATATGGAGTCAAAGATTGCAAAGCTTTTGTAGGACACCTATTAAGAACATAAGTGGCACACATAATAGCCTCAAGCCAAAAAAAATGTTGTAAAGCTTGACTTCTGACCATACATCTTGCCATTTTTGTAAGAGACCCGATTTTCCTCTTAATAACACCCTTCTGCTGAGGTGTATATGAAATTGTACATTGGTGTTTTATCCCACGACTAGCCAAAAATGCATTAAATTCATGAGACATATACTGCCCCCCTTGATCAAAACAAAGGGTGTCCATAGTACATTTCAAGACATTTTCAGCCATAGCTAGAAATTAATCTACATCTTCCAATGTTGGAATTCTTTCCATTTAATTTCTCAACCTTGGAATTACCCACTTCTGCATCACTCCCACTTGATTTGAGGAATAACTTTCTTTATATGTATTAGCTACTAAATAATAAACCTTTCTTTGAGACTACTAAGAGATTAAGTGATTACTAAGTAGTGATTAGAGTGATGTACATGGCACGAGAGAGAGAGAGAGAGAGAGAGAGAGAGAGAGAGAGAGAGAGAGAGAGAGAGAGAGAGAGAGAGAGAGAGAGAGAGAGAATACATGAGATGTACATGGTTCAAGGGTATTCATTAGTGCCACATAGGCACTAACAAAGTTCAACCAAATGTCTCATGACAGTTGGCAACGATTGATTATAGGAAAACCATGCATGCAAGTAGCAGTGTAAGAAGCACAAAAACACTTTGGACTTTTCATTAAGTGGATACACACATGCATGCTTGGAGTAATCATCAATGAAAGTCACAAATTAAAGGTAATTGCCCAAGGATGGAGTTTGCATGGGCCCACAAACATCACTATGCACAAGCTGCAACTTGCATGTGGCCCTATTTGAACCATCCTTTGGAAACTTTGAACACTGCATCTTCACAAGATATAGCCGTCACAAACATGTTTGACAGGTGCTTCAAGAGGTAGCAAAGAAGCAACCATATCAAATTTTTGCAAACGCAGCAAACTGGAGATGCCCAAAACGTGTACGCCAAAGTTTTTCATATCTGAAATAGCTTTAGAATCCACAACTGCATTTGCAAAATTCTACCCACACTTGTCAAACAAAGTGAGTTTATACCATCCATGACATGAAATTCCAAATGCAACAATTTCGTCACCAAAATTGGGATCATGTACTCTACATCTATCATTCACAAATTTGACTACAAGACCAAGTCTAGCAAGTGCATATACAAACAAAACATTCTTCTTGATCCAAGGTACATACAATGCATCAAGAAGTGTGAAATAACTTCTATCTATAGTAGTAAGCACAATGTTTCTAACTACTGAACTGGATAAGAGGCATTGTTGGCACAAGTGACTGAATTCCCACGAGGGACAAACTCAAGAGAGATAAAAAAATCAAGATGTGAGGTAATGTGCTTTGTAGCACCACTATCAAAATACCACACATGTGAATCTGCAACAACTGACATGCATGCATCATGGAGAGAAGGATCATAAGTGCACTCTGCACTAAAAGCCCATTCTACATCAACATCAACATCATGATCTCCTTTCACAGAAGACTCAACAATAACTACATTTGTAGTGGAACGGCATCTGTAGTGGAACCAACCTCTTTTGTTTTAGCTTCATTGGCCTTCAACTTAGGACACTGCTTGATCAAGTGATCATTACCTTTACAATAATGGCAAGACATTATCTTTTTGACCTTTTCACAAAAATTCCCACATGAATTGCTGCCAGTAGAAGCATTAGGTATAGGTAATTTACCACTCAAATAGAACCATGAGAAGTAGCTAAATTGCTGTTACTACCTTTTCTTTGAGTAGCAATAAGGGCCTGTTCAACTGGACGCTCTCTAGTACTGTTTTTTTTTCTAGAAAGTGACTCTTGCAACAGCATGTGCATAATGCATCAAACTTGACAACTTCTGGATTTCCTTGGGACATAAGTCTCCCAAGTACTAGCAAAAGTCTAGTAAGAATCAGGCAAAGCATTAAGAAAAATTTGCACAAGCAAACTGTTAGAAATGACTTTGCTTGCAAAAATAAGTTGCTCATCGATATCCTTAACATCATCAAGGAAAGTATCCATATCATCTTCCTGATGCATGATCTTCAACTCCAGCTCTTTACGTAGCAATGCAATTTTTGCCTTATAGGGACTTGCATACAGACCAACCAGAATATCCAAAGCCTGTTTTTGCAGATTTTGTTGGATGAATGTGAGGAGTAATGGTGCACTTCCAAGTCAATGCATGAGCTTGTGCATCTTTTACATCCCAACGAGCTTGCTCAGCCGTAGGCAAAACAGCTCTGGTATTAGCAATCTTGCCACCAAAACGTGCAACATCCTCAACATCGTCTACATCCTCAAAACTAGCACGTACATCAATGCCCTGCACAATATTCCAGACACCCTTTAACACAAGGACATGTTGCATAATATAATCCCAAAAAGGGTAATTGTCCCCATCCAATCTATCCTCAATAGCAAACATCTTTAACCCATTTGTGTTGTTGTCAGCCATGGCAAATGTTGCACTTGATGTGAAAACTGCCCGAAAAGAGGAGAAATGAAGCAAGAACAACACATGCTATATTGCACAAACCATAGAAGACTATAAGGGACCTACTATGTAGAAAACAAAAGAGACAACAGTTTTTCAAAAAATGACAAAATAGCCTACGTAGTACTACGCCTGTAGTGGAAACGGAGGCCAAAATGAGCCCGAATAAAAGATCTGAGTAGACTAAGATCTACGAGCACTCCCAAAGTATTTGTTGACATATTGACACTCTCCAAAGCTCAGAAAAATAAGAGAAAGCAAGCAAGCATATGCTGGAGCTACTGGAGACTAAGCTAGGGAGGACGCAACGTGCTTTGATAGCAATTGTTGGAACTAGGGTTGCAAGAAAACATATACAGCTTGGAGAAGATGAAGGAAGCTCAAGGCATACAAGAGGGAGTGTATTACTTACACTTTTGCTACCTAAATTGATGGATCTATACATTTGCTCCCTAAATGGACGGATCTATACATAATATTGTTTAAAATAGTGAATCTGTAGCTTTTTGGTGTGCTGTCTAAATTGGTGAATTTGCACTCATGCTACCTAGACTGATGGATCTGCATGGGATAGCTAGTGTTTCCTAAATTGATAAATCTACACCAGGATGAGTATTTATATGCTGCTTAAATCAGTGAATCTGTGTATACATGACCAATGGACTGGACAATGCATAAAAAATGAAACATCTATTACCTGTTTGGTACCAAATTGGAGTAGGTTAGAATGTTGAAATACGTACCAAATGTTGACGATCATTCCAAATCAATTGATCTCATGTGAGTAGTTGAATAGTTTCATGAAAAATTGTTTTATTAGAAGCTCCAATCAATGTAAGTATAAGCCATGATGTTAGAGATAATTGATTTTACCTAAATATGACCTACAACTACATGACCTTATGGTTGGAAACTAATCACAAGCTAATCTACAAAGGTTAACCAATCTTAGGAAATATACAAGCATATGACTAATATCCACCTACTGGAATATGATAAAGTAGAGAAAAGGGTTTTGATATCAATTTCTAGCATACAAGAAGTATTCTTCACTACAAAATTTCTATCTACAATGGAGTAATAAAATTGATGAAAGACATGTCATACAAAACCAAGAAAATGAAGCAATATGAAACAACACCGCTAATGGGTAAAACTATACATTATTGTGCCAATGGCTCATGCAAATAGTGAGGGAAGAGCAATTTTATCCTTTTAAGTAGATAACCACTTACATAGTTGTATCTACTTTCTAATGATTGAGATGGAAATCAATTTGGATGTAGGTAGTTACAAGTGTATTTGGTCAAAACCCTCATGTCGTCCTCATGTTCTCATGATTGTTTTGAGAATATCACACCCTGATGCATTTTGAGGCAAACAATTTTTCCCCAACATATATTTACGGTGTTTAGGATCCTTTTATGCCCTACCAATGTGCAAGTATGGTGGACCTCCTTAGACGGATAATTTTCTTTGACAAAGCGATGATAGTAATTAAGAAAATCCCATTGTCTTATTAACTTTGAGGTTGGTTGGCTAGGTATTTAGGGAGCATGATCTATATACAATAGGCTTATCCTATGTACAATGAAATGCTCCAAGGAATGCATTAATGAGTGGCATTGATTCATTGCTTGTAGGTGGCTCAAAAATAAAATAAAATGTGATGCTCGAACCCAGCCAGAATGTAGCTGTTGGGATTGCAATATTGTTTTCTTTCAATGTCATTTAGAAACTAGTGTAGATATATTACTGATAGATACACTCATGACTACACAATTTGACTAGATATATATATTTATACGGGTTTAAGGTTATATAATTAGGATGATCAGACTATATGCAAGGTGAGTTTAAGCAACAATATTACCTAGGAGCCCCAATGTATAAAAGAATTACCATTGGAGCACATATTTTACCTAAGGAATAGATTGGGTGGAAACGGACCCCTGGACACTCGACCACAACACAAGCTTCTGGTGCTCTCCGATGTAGATATACGAGGGGCCACATGATCAACTTGCAAGGGTGATGATGGAGCCAAGCGCATCATAAAGGTCTGCTAGTACTTGTCAAACCATCCCCACATAAATGTCAAGGTGGAAATGAAGAGAGTGCATATGAGATTAAATTCTTCCTTTTGTAAAATGGGTAGGATGCTTGAGGTGATGAGGAGGGAGGAGCCAAGGAACATGACCCACAATTTCCAGCCTTTGCAATGCCATTTTCAAACACACCAACTGCTAGAATTTCATATTGATTGTAACTTGTGTCAAATAGAGTAAGTGTAAAGAGTGTGATCCAATGAAGAGAAACTACACAACACATTATATAACATAACTCTCTAAAAGCTATGTGAAAATACCCACAATCTGCAATTCTCTATCACTATCCATGTCAAGATGCATCTCCTTCGTTGCCTTATCCATTAAATTTTTAGAATTAGAATGTACAAGACCATCATATCCTAGTGCTTCCTTGTATAATACAGGCTTGATGGGTCTTTTGGCTATGGTCATGATTTGTAAGCAAGACTGACCAGTTCTACAAATAACCCACAATCTGCAATTCTCTGTCACCATCCACTTCAAGATGCATCTCCTTCGTTGCATTATCCATTAAATTTGTAGAACTAGAATGTACAAGACCATCATATCCTTTCGCTTCCTTGTATAATACAGGCTTGATGGGTCTTTGGCTATGGTCATGCGAGGCTTAGTTTTTCATAAGCAAGGCCGACCATTTTTGACAGCATGCATCCTTTGACCAGCTTAGTATTGCTACTATGCATAAAAAGGAATAGTACCCAAACTATGCCCATTTCTTACTGATAAGCACTCTTTTTCTCTCTTCTACTTCATCTTACGCTCTCTCTCTCTCTCTCTCTCTCTCTCTCTCTCTCTCTCTCTCTCTCTCTCTCTCTCTCTCTCTCTCTCTCTCTCTCTCTCTCTCTCTCTCTCTCTCTCTCTCTCTCTCTCTCTCTCTCTCACTACTTGTTGCTCCTCGTGATCTGTTGCTCCTATCGTACCTGCCTTAGTCAGAGTTGTTGAGGCTTACAGATAACTTAGCCTCGCATGACCATGCCCTTTTCAATGCTTGGAATTGTCTATAAAGTTGGAATTCCATGAGATTGACAACATCACAGTCCCAGAACAAAAACATTGATAAATGGCCCCAGTTTGTGAGACTGTGTATGAGCACATGGTAGGATGTATCTTCTGAGCATAGAAGGCGACCACTTAGATACTTCCCCATGTCCAAATACTCCTATCTGAAGAAAAAGTGCAAGAGCACGTGTGTTTAGATATTTTTATAAATGGACTAATCAGAGAGAGAGAGAGAGAGAGAGAGAGAGAGAGAGAGAGAGAGAGAGAGAGAGAGAGAGAGAGAGAGAGAGAGAGAGAGAGAGAGAGAGAGAGAGAGAGAGAGAGAGAGAGAGAGAGAGAGAGAGAGTCCACAATTGCAAATTTGATGAGCACTGCATGGAGGTTGGTGAATTACAAAGTGAGAGTGAAAGAAAATGGTACAGATTGAGTTTTTCTTGGTGCCTATGTAGCTAACTAGCGTTGTGCATGGAGATGCCAGCTATCACAAGGTCTAGAAGGATTTGAAATGCAGGTGGCCACAGGTTGGGAAGTGTGATTGGTAGCATACATGGTTGGCTGATGGTTTTTGGACGCCTGTTGCATGCCTTGAATGGCAGGATGCGTATGGTTTCCTTTAGTTAGGAGTATTTCTAGAGGATTCATTCTAAGAAAAGAATAAGGTACTGATAATTAAAAGTATGAAGTTTACCATCATTGGAGGTGTTCTGTACATGTTAGGTATTGATGTGTACTTCAAAGATGTGTGCCTATGCAAGGGAGGATGCAAATAATTATAAAGGCTCATAGTGGAGATGCACGTGGACATTCTTTTACTGACATTATCTATAAGAAAATCCTGCAAGTAGGCCTCTAGTGGAAAACAATGATGGCAAATGTCAGATCATTTTGTAAAAACTGTGAAATTTGTCCTCTGACTCCAGTTCAGCCACTAGGAGTATTTATAAAATGGGGATTGGACTTCATGGATCCATTCAAGAAGATTACTCCTAAAAAGAATAGGCATATCACAATGGCTACATGCTATGCCAACAAATGGGTGGAAGCTAAGGCCTTACCAGATAGCACTGCTAGATCAATAACAGTATTCTTGTATGAAAATAGTATTTGTAGATATGGTTGTCCTATTGAGATTGTCTCAGATCAGGCTACACACTTTATGATTGAAATAATTCAGATTCTGACTGAGATATTCTCGATCAAGCACCAAAAATCTACACCGTATTATCGGAGGTGCAATGGTTAGGTACAAACTAGCATCAAGACAATCAAGACCATCTTGACTAAAATAATTCAAAAAAAGCTACATCAGTGGGATGTAAAACTCCAGACAACATTATGGGCTTATAGGATTGCCTACAAGGTCACTATTGGAATGACACCGTTCAGAATGGTATATGGAACAAAGGCAGTAGTTCTAATGGAGTTTGCAGTTCCAAGCCTCAGATTGGCAGTAGAACATGGAATGGATTTCAATAAGAATCTGAAACAAATTTTGGACGAGTTACTAGAATTGGATGAAATCAGACAACGGGCTATGCTAGAACATGCTGTTGTCCAACAAAAAAGAAAACATTGGCATGATAGTAAAATCAAGGTTAGGGAGTCTAAGAAAGGTGATTTGGTACTCTTACTCCAGTCCAAGCTGGGACCAAAGAAACCTAATTTGAGGATAGCATGGTTTGAACCCTATGAGGTTGACTGGGTATTCTGTAATGGCATAGCGAGATTAAGAGACTTGTTTCTAGGGGTCTACAATGGGGCCAAGATCAAATTGTACTATGCCAAATAAGATGAGATCCAACCAGCACTAGTACCAAAAATACATTAAGAGTCAGAAGAGGAACCACTTGACTTGTTTCACATTAGACCAGTAGGGGAAGGAGGGCATGAGCTGCCAGAACTAGTAGATTTTGGAGGATGAATTCCAGTTCAAAATCCCTTCAGATTAAGATAAATCCATTAATGGTCACGGGAAATCAACAATCAAGGATAGGGTAATGAGTAGGGGGCTAGACCAACGCATGTCTAGCACGTGGTAGGTGGTGACCCTAAAACCAAGAGAGTAGGAGAGTGGAGCATTCATGGCGCATATAAGAATAACTATGCGAAGGGTGCTGGATCTTGCACTTCTTTTTCAAGCAATTGTGCAAATTTCTTCTTCCCCTACAGAACTCTCTATGCCTACATCATCTACATAGCCTACAAAAAGCGACATGCCTTCTCCCTCACCCTTTGTTTCTATAGCTTTCACTTCAAAACCTGACACACCAGATTTTTGTGCTTTTCTTTCTCCACAACCACATGCGGGTCATCCTCCTCACAGCCATGGCAAAGACCAAGAAGCTTTTTAAATTGATACATGAGACCATTGATGAGATCACATAATGCATAGAGCATAACATATGGGACTTGGAATTGGTGCTAGAGGCAACCAAGATGACATTCGATGCAAGAATTGTCCAGCACTTTGTTGATATGTTTGATTTTGAGAGTGGTTTAATAGAGATCAATGGCAAAGAAGTCCAAGCCATAGCAGAAGCTTTGGGCCATGTGCCGAGGATGCCATACAATGTTAAGCCTAAACCTTGTTGAGCTGACAAGGTTAGTAGATATTTGAAAGAAGATGCTAAGGCGACCAGGAAAAGGAAGAGGGGAGCTCAGTGAGTCCCAATGGACGCTTTACAGTATGGGCCAGTTTACAAATTCATTGTAGAGGCCATCAACTTAAAGAACAACCCTACATATGTTGCTAAAAATCTATTTGGAATGTTACTATTGAGATGTACAATTCAAAGGAAAAAATTAATATGGATAGGTTTTTGCATAATTGCTACAAATGGAGGCGCAGTGTCCCTGCAAAATAGCAAGAAGAATCTACTGCAAGCCATAAAACCGATAAATATGCATACCTCTCTAATTCCGTAGCACATAATCAACGATGTACACGAACAGATAGATAGATAGATAGAGAGAGAGAGAGAGAGAGAGAGAGAGAGAGAGAGAGAGAGAGAGAGAGAGAGAGAGAGAGAGAGAGAGAGAGAGAGAGAGAGAGAGAGAGAGAGAGAGAAGGAACATCCACGTGCACCTCCTAGAGTGGAGTGCTAAAGAGAGAAGAGTGGAGACGAGAGAAGAATAACCGAGACACTAGGCGCAATCTCCCCCCTGTGCAAGAGTGAGCATATCCCTCTTGCACCTATTCACTTATAGAGTTTCTTGAATGCTAAAAGTGAGTACAAACTGGCCGGCCGGTCATAAATGGCCAAAGCTCATAAAGAGCACTTGAATAATAAAATGTACATAAAATGCCATATCCTTTCACATAGTCCATTAGCTGCTAATCCTTTCTCCACCTGTCAGTTGCAATAAATAGTAAAATATCATTTCTATTACATACCTCTCCATTGGAAAGCAGTTGTCCTCAATTGTAAAGATAATAAATCTGCAACTATACTGGTCAAAAACAGGGATTAGTATTCTATGTTAGGAACATCTCATAATAAAAGGAAAAGTTTATTAAACTAAACAACGTTGTTTATGACTGTCATCATATACTACCTATTCTAGTATCCGATACCACTAGAATAAGCAGTATATGTCACACCTGATGTATCAGGATATCATTGGTCACAGTCATCAGTCTATATATCAATTCCCATCAATCTCAAGTTCAATTCCATAAATATTGTCATGATAGAAAATCAGCATATACCAAGTTCAAATCCAATCTCAAATATAACTGCGAATTCAAAATCACTTTTATTTTGACCTGGTAAGAAAATCATACCAGTTACAGTGGTGGCTAGCCATTGCAGCATGATTTTGCGATCGGTGTTGCCTAAATCGACGGCTACCTAAATTGGAGAATCTGAACTAATGCTACCTAAATCGGTGGATCTGAATTTAATTTTGTTTAAAATAAAGAATCTATCATTTGTCGGTGTGCTGCCTAAATCTACAGATCTTCATGGACAACTGGTGTTGCCTAAATCGATGAATCTACACTAGGATGAGCATCTGCACGCTGCCTAAATTGGCGAATCTATGTACATGTGACCAATGGACTAGAAAAGGCATTAAAATTACATAATATTTACCTGGTACCAAAATAGAATAGGTTGGAATATTGAAGTATATATCAAATTTTGATGATTGTCCCAAATCAAATGAGCTCATGCTATAGCTCAATATCAATGATGTCAATAGAAATTCCATTTAGTACAAGTGTAAGACACAATGCAAGAGATGATTGAAGGATATAGTGCATCTAAAAAGCATGTACCATATCAAACTTGTAGTAAAATATAGGTAACATTTTCAAAAACTATTAATTTTGTATCAACAATTGACCATGAAATAAAACAATGTGCCATCCTGTTTAAGGTAAAACAATACGTGACAATTAAACCATGTTAAAAAGAAAAGAATAGCAATGTGACTTAATGTCTAGAATGGTATAATTGTACATAGAAAAATTCAGTTAAAGATTGATTGGAGGTAATGAAGGTAAGATGCTTGCTTGAAGGTCCTTCTAAGTTATACAAGATAGCTACTGTAAATTATGATGATGAATGTCAGATAGTACCTCCTGAGTCCATGAGTCTTTGTTCTTTCTATATAGATACAAACTTGATCTAGTTTATGCTCCTCAGACAAGAAGCAGTTAAGTTTTCCATGAGTATGAAAAATAGTTCTATCTTGGCATGCTATTCATGTAGCATGCCTTAATTCTTTGAGTGAAAATCTACTAGTGGTAGATGCAAGTTTGGTAGAGATAGTAGTAGATCATCATTCTTTGGTGAGTTTAGTGTTTAATGAAATTGCATTAAAAGATTGACTTGTGAATGATATAATAAAACAAAAGAACCCATTCAAAGGGTGTAGTATTGTGAGCTACAACACTCTAATGTCACCAACATCCCTAATTGCAAGGATGCTAAGAAAACCTCCCATTCTCTAAATGGAGGGTATTTGGAGCTTGGGTCTTTTGGATCACAAGGGATAGGAGGGAGACTCGACTATGCCTTGAGTTTATGCTAAAGTTTCCACCAGATTTAGTTTGTACTATGTCGTTTATAAGTGATCTGATGTGGATTGTGACTACCTAGATCTTTGTTATCATCTCTTGTGCAATTTAGGGCATCATGATGATTGTCGCACACACTTTCTCTATCGTGTCTACCATCACTAGTGTGTATGTGGTATTATTTCTTTGCTTTCAATGTAGCCTCAAGCACACACACCTTTTTGCTGATGTTTTGGTTAAGCTCAATGATAAACTATGCAAGTCACCATGATCACTCTAGCACGTTTGGATAGACGCGGACACCCCTTAACAATCGAAAGAGGCCTCAATGATTGAATAGACGAACCTTGAACTCTAAAATGTGATGTTCATTGGGTTATAAACCTACAAGAGTGGCACTTAGTAGGGACCCTAAAACAAATAATTAAAAAATCACGAAGGGATTATCGATCGATAATATCAATTGTCATTCAAAAGTTGTAAGCCACAAATCACAAACTAGTGCTAGTATGTAGCCACTACGCTAAAAAAAAAACATAAAACAAGATAGGAAGCGAAGGAATTTTGCTCTCTATCTGTCCCTTATAGTATGTTTTGGACAGTGCCACTATCAGTATGCATGTGACGCATGACACACAAGTTTTGTGTCCTTACAATGTCTAGCAACATGCTTGGCGATGCTATGGTCGATATGTATATTGTAGAGCTATTGAAGGCTCCTAGCTAAGGAGACACATGAAGGACTCTGGAAAATTGGGCTACAAGGAAGCAATATGATATGACTGTAATGCTCATTGGGTGTCCCTTGGCTGCAATTATTCATGCATGTAGGGTGAGAGAGGGGAGGGAGGAGATTTTCACACCAATTCACAGTAGTCGTAGTGGTTCTAGGTCTAGAACAAATACATTAGTGGAATCTCTATCTCCTTCGATCTTTGCCCGATTGAGTGATTTGTGGTATTTCAAGAACAAAAGGACCATCCCATTCATGATGTAATCTCATTTTCCTACTCGCGTACATACCTGCACCTAATTCAGCTTGGGTAGCAAAGATCCCTGCTAATGAAGATAAACCAAGAATCGGTATTCCAGGAAAGGAAAGTCCCTGGAAAGGAAAGGAAAGTCCTTGGATATCTTGAATGCAATGCATAATGGCTCAAAGGAGAAGCTAAAAATTTAGAGAGCTGAAGCTTGCACATGGCAAAAAAGGAGCATCACAGGCAACAAAATGTTCCATGGTCTTAGCCGAAAACAAGACCCAACCCATGATCAGTATAGTGATGCATGCCTGTGTGTGTAAGAGGGGGGGTCTAGCAGTTCCTTAGTGGCATTCCAGAAGAAGGAGACGCAAAAATAATAAGAGAAGAAAAGCAAATTTGAGTGGTATGCAACCGAGAGTAGGTGGAGAATGAGGCGACAAGAGAGATAGCGAAGGCATCGCTAAAGATTTTAGTCATGTCCCACTTTGCATGGAGGCTTCAAAGCGTTGCAACCTACAATGAGAGTCTAAATGACATGATTGCTAAAGATTTTATTTATTTATATACCACGAGTAGTATTCCTATGCTCACACGCCATGCCATGCATATTGTGCTCCATTAAAAAAAGTAGCGTAAGGTGGGTGCCACTTTTTGTACAGCCGTGAAGTTTCTCACCCTTACATGCAGTTGATATTCTCTAGACACACGACTATCACATGCTTTTCTTGTGAACTAAACATCCTTTGAATGGTAGCCACAGACAGTCATTGTTGTTGATGCACGGATTAGGTCGTCATTTACTGCCACATGCAGGATGAGGTGGGCCACTAGTTTAATGACAACTTGATGACGTCAGTTCTTCTCTGTGCTACGGCTTCCTGTTGTGCTCTCCATGCTTCTCTTTGCTTCTATCTCCATCAGCTTTGCTAATGTTTCCTTTAGTGCACCACTGCTAAAGAAGTATTCTTGCTTTGCTAGCATCCTGAGGTGGTTGCAGATGTTGAGGGGTAGGAGTAGTTATTTGTTGGTCTTGCTATTTTTACTCATGAGATGACTTGCCATTGCATGTGTTGCACATGCATGGAATTGCGCGTCTGACATCAAATTTGAGGTTGCTAGTTCGTATGAATTACCAATCTCTAAGGTCTTATAAGTCACTCCCGCATGCTATCAAAAATAATAATAACCTTTCTAATTTTGAATTTCCTCCTAAGTCCTCCTTCTCTTCATCTCCTGGTCTCTGGGGATTCCTTCCAAGACAAGAGTTTCTATGAGGTTTGTTTGGGATTTGGATAGATTTTGATGGAACTCCCCTTTCATTTAGGAAAACAATAGTCCTCCTCTTTGGTTTGTCTTCTTCTCCTTTTTATTCCCCTCTGCCAAATCTTTGGTGGACTTCTTATCGGTGAAAACTCACTCTTGCTTAAACTAACAAATAATCAAAATCTAACAATATTATCTTAACTCACTTTTCATCACCTGATTTCTTTCACTACAAATATCTATCAAGCACAAAAGGAAGAGGAAAACAAACAAACAAAAATGAATGATCGAGAAAAGAAAGACTCGGTTGTATCTTTGTTGCACATAGTGATTGAGGAACAAAGAGCGTCAATCTAGGCTCTGATACCACTACTACAAACGAAGGCATGATGTGCCTGCAAAATATCGAGAAGAATCTACTACAAACCATAAAACCAATAAATATGCATACCTCGCTAATCTCGTAGCACATAATCAACGATCTACACGAACACACACACACACACACACACACACACACACACACACACACACAACACACACAACACACACACACATAGAGAGAGAGAGAGAGAGAGAGAGAGAGAGAAGGCACGTACAGGGACACCTCCTAGAGCGGAGTCCTACGTCGGCACGACGAGAGAGAAGAGTGGAGAGGAGAGAAGAATAACGCAGGCACTGGGTGCAATCTCCCCCCGTGCAAGAGTGAGCATTTTTTTCTTGCACGTATTTACTTATAGATTTCTTGAATGCTCAAAGTGAGTACAAACTGGCCGGCGGGTCATAAATGGCCAAAGCTCAAAAGAGCACTTGAATAATAAAATGTACACAAAATGCCATATCCTTTCACATAGTCCATTAACTGCTAATTCTTTTTCCACCTGTCAGATATAATAAATAGTAAAATATCAATTCCATTACAATAATAGTCTGATCCAATAGATGGCAAGAGTAAAGACCTAGCACTGGCATGTCTACAAAGCTTGGTATGCATGGCAGTGACATTACTAGGTCACCAGAAAAGAAATAGAAAACACTTGCTCTACTGAAGCAGTTTAAATTGAAACATACACCTCCGACTAGGATTGCTAAAGGACATGGCAAGGGTGCATTAGCAGACAAGCCCATTGAATTGGCACAGACCTCGCCAACATCATTTGAGAAGAAGAAGACCAATTGGGATGGGTAGGCTCCACCAGCTATACTGGGAGCAAAGATACCTCACAGTCCCACTTAGCTTTGATCACCCCTCCTCTAGTACAACCAACTTTCCTAGACAAATTACAAAGGCTCCATAAGAAACCCCTCCACGGGAGGATGGTTGTCCAATAGGAAGATAAGGCATTGATGTTTTATCCCACCCCTCTAATTGCATATAAAACCTCTTAGACTGAGGTCAATGCCATTATAGATGGATGTGTAGACACCATGATGTCTGAGTGGAACACCATTGTGAATGCCATGGGGCATTTGGTAGTTGGTAGAGGCCCAACAAATGGCCTCCATCTTGCAAGTAACTACCCTACAAACTAAACTTCAAGAAACCAAAACCAAGCTAGAGAAGGCAAAGAGAGAAATGGATCAACTCTGGACTAAGATGTTGGAACTATCCATTGTGCATAACAATGATGCAAGTATAATGGCTTCTCAGGAAAAAAAAATCATGCACTTCAAAAAAATAACCAACAACTAGCTTAGGAGAAGTGGTTTGTAGAAGAGGCAAAAGCAGAGATTCAAGGGAGGCTAGACAAAGAAAACTACTCTAAAATTATTTCTAGCCAACCATCATAACCTGAAGCAAGCTGTCTCACTGAGAAATACATCTATCAGTCTCTGGTAGATATTGCTCATGTGGACAACCACCTGACTTTAAATATGGAGGATCTACAAAATTTGGCGGAAACAATGAAGTTTGACCTTGAAGAAAAATCTGAACAGTACACAGAAGCCCTGGTAAACCAAGTGCTAGTAGAGAATATAAAGAACCAACATGTTGATGATGATGATGATGATGAGGAAGCAAATGAGGATGACTAGGAGCAAGGGGATGGCACTAAAGGAGATCAAGATAGTGATTATGATCATGATGATGATCAAACTCCTCTGGGATCAGCCACTAGCGGCAATCAGATAGACACTGGCACTAGGAAAGATAGTCAGGATACTTCACCTGGTGACCATACTCAACAAAAAAATGAAAGTCAGTCTGCTCAAGAATAGCAACACGACCAGCAAAACAGACTCAACCTACCACACAAAGACAGTCTGGTTTTGTAGAGTTGGCTACACGACAAGCCCTTGTTGTATACAAGCCAATAGCTTAGACTCAAGATAAGGGTAAAGCTATTTAGGTTGATTCTAGTTCAGACTCAGAACCAAATTGCTCTACTGCCCTGTTAGCATTAAACAAGAAGCTGAGGAGGAAAAAGGCTATTCAAATTCAAGAATTCCTCCATCTTGAGACAACATATACTAATTTGGAGCACTTTTAGGTGTTTTTTGTGGGAGATTGGAGAATGATCAATTGACAGGAAGTCACTCAATTACCACAATCAGCAGATCTATTAGCTACCACCTCACTCTGGTTGTGTACAAGTTTTGGACAAGGTACCTGAATGGATGCTTACAGTTAAGGATGTCAGGGTAAATCCCCACATTAAGGACCCATCCACAATAAATTTGTAGAGCCTTGGACTACAATTAGAAATGCTATTAGGGGCTAAGCCAACCTACAAATGTATGAAGGGTATTTGGATTCAAATTAAAAATATGTTGGTTTAGCTACAAATTGCAAGGAAGGTTCTAGATCATAAAATCAATCTAGTTTAAAATGCAATGACACTAGTAGTAGAGGACCACAAACTAGGATGACCCTTGATGAGCAAGAGAGGAATCTCAAGGGTCTCTATCACCTAGTCCGCATTTCTAGAAAGATGATGCAGCCAAAGGATCAAGTGGTGATGTAATTTATTGAATTTTTTCTTGATTCTCCAATTTTGATGTATGCCTTACCTACTAGGAGGCTAAGATCCCTAGATTATTTCCACCTCTATACCCAACATATCTAGAACCAACTCATCAATAGACATATATATCAAGATTGTGGATGAGCTAAGGGAATGGTATGAGGAGCTACAACTAAGTGGATAGTAGTCTGGAATTAGACCTTGGAGGAAGCTTTGAAGAAAGAACAACTAGATGATCTGGTAGGAGCTTTACAAAACTTCAAGCTGAAGTTGGGGCAATGGCATATTCAAATTCATCGGCTCATCAAGATTACCAATCAACTGCTCCAACTCATAGTAGAGGCATCCAAGATCCTTGAAAAAGGAATTAGCAAATAAAGAATCTTCTAAACCACAGTTCAGGGAAATGGCTGAAATCCTTTTTGAAGTCAGAGTCAAATGTAATCAGCCACTTACTGAAGGTTAGATACATACAGTCTCATATCGTCATAAGCTGGCCAAGGCTAGAATCACTAGAGGGAAGAAAACCTTGTATGACCCATATACAAAAACATGGAACACCCTCACACCTTATGAGTTCAAAATGAAAAAAACATGCAAAGACCAACTGGAATAGGAAGCCCTATATCGTTTTATCGAGAAAGAAGAACAAGCAGTTTCCAGTGCACAACCAAGAGTACTCTACAGACCCCCAAAGAAGAAGGCCCCAGATAAAATGAAGAAAATCAGGTGGAGTGATAACCCTTAACTAATCAGACTCTATTGAAATTTTGGAAATACTCCAAAATTAAAAGAAAGGAGGGAAGGAAACGTGAATGGTGGGAACAACCTCTATACGGAGATTTTGAGCCAACTGAATTGGTGACTAACAGGACCGACTTCTTTAGTAACTAGTACAATGTATAATCAGTCAAAGATCCAGTCCAAGGGCTATAAATAGGGCCCATTACTCAATTTTCAAAGATTCTACACACTTAATTAGATACACTTCACTATCACTACTTTGTATCTTGGAGCCCTTTACACTCTTGTAACTCTAATCAAGCCCATAGTAGATTGGCTCATATTGTTGTACTTGTCTACATAGTAATATGAATACATGCTAGTTTTGGTCTCTAGTTTCAGTGTTCAATACCATTTACTAGTTCAGTCCATATTTTAGTTCCAGTATTGCATTTCATTTGAGTCTTATCTGCCATGAAGTTGTGATATGATCTGAACTAACTCTAACTACCAACCTATAATAGTTGTCATAAGTGTTCAATTCATTCCAAAGACATGTTAAATGGTCTTTGTAGCGTAGAATAGAGCATAAATAGATCACTCTCAATCAAAGATCTCCTTCTTCTCAAGAGGAGTCAAGCGACCATAATTGGAAAGACTCCATTTGAGATTATTGAAGGAAGATTTAAGGTTTCTCCTATCTTGAGAACACATAACAAGATCTTCACTACTACTGATAAGTATGTGCATGATTTATAGAGTACGTTTCAAAAGGTTAAAGATGTCATAAGTTAATCTCAACATAAACAAAAGCTACCTACAGATAAGCAGCACCATGCTGTCATATTCAATGATGATGATTGGGTTTTGCTCAAGTTTCCAAAAGCTTGATTGCAACATAGAATAGGTAAGAATTGGCAAGGTGAAAAATTTGAACATTAAAAGTTCTATACAAAGCTAGCTTATCATTGCTATGGACCATTGAAAAGATGAATGATATGGCATATAAGCTCAAGCTTCCATTTCACTAGAAGATACATAATGTTTTTCATGTTAACTTATTAAAGCCATATCAAGGGTCTCTGTTAACAACATGCAATGGACAATCTTCAGTGATGCTATTTTTAGCATACAACGCTTCATTTTTTGACAGATCACATATCATTTGTATATGCACTTTGAATGTATTTACAGGATCTACAAGTTCTAGATTGTATATTTGATGCTACCATGATGCCTAGGAGCTGTAGAGATGCACATAGTTTATGCATTTCATGGGCGGCCGGACATAATTTTAATGCCCTAGGTATAAAAGTAAAAATTAGGTCATTTTTCACTTATCCTTTTGAGAGTAGAGCTTTCATAAAAGGCTTGCAAGGAAGGTGAAGATGGTGATATGTGTAGTGGAGCTTCCTTTTGTGTTTCTACTCCTTTGATGGCATGCAATTGAAAGTTGTGTACTCTTGTTCTTTAATTTCCGTGCCATTTGAGTTAATGGTGTGTGGTTAAGTGTTAATTAGTCTCTAATTATTGCTTCCCGCTCTCATTTCTCTTCTCTTTCGCTTGATTGGTGAGCTCTTTGAGCTTTTGATCTATGTGTGTGAGTGCTTAATGAGTGTGTGCACTATTGTCCTTTTGATTTGTGGGATTAGAGTAGATTAGAGAGTAGGCATTGAGTAGCACACTATTGGCATTGCATTCCCTTCTTCTTCCCTCTTTTTCACTAATTTTGACACTAATTTGTGACTAATTCACTAACAATTTTTGTGCTAAACATGTGTGTATGTCTAATTAGAGGCTTGGCAATCACTCTTTTGGAGGAAAATTTCATGTGGATTTAAGTGATTTTTAGTGTGTAATTAAGAGTTTTTTCACTAATTATCCTCTCTAATTACTCATAATGCATAGACAAATGAAGCATTGGATGTGTTCTCATCGCTAAAATGTGTATAATTTCCATAAATTTGATGCTACACATAAGTTTTTGTGATTGATTGTGTGTAGAAGCATTGTGGTTAACCGGTTGCTGAGTACACACATATGTGTGTGTAGGCGTCATTGGAGTTGGAATTTGACACAATTCTTGACGTGAATGTGAGTGCATTAACTCACTCAATTACTGATTTGTGTGTAGGTTTTAATTGAAAATTAAGCACATCAAAATTGTTGCAATTTTGTGTGTATTTGTGTATGCCTATGTGTAGGCAAAGTAAACAAAATTGAGTGCAATTGTATGGCAATTTTGATGCCAATTGGTTGATTTGGAGCAATCCAATGTTTATAATTATCATGGTGAATAGTTTTCAGTATGAAAATTGCACTGTTATATTGTTGAAATTTTTGCAAAATTATGTATGTGTATGTTTGTTAGTGTGTTAATTGTGCATAATTACACACTTTTGAAATCAATCTAAATGAACGAATTAATGTGAAAATGAGATGTTGCAAATGTTAATTGGATTGCAATTTTTTTTATTATACCACTAATTAGATGAATTTTTGGGTCAATTTAAGTCAAAAAGGATACAAAATGGCTCAAAATTGAGTGGCATATTGATAATTGATTGATTGGGTGATGTAATTACATTTCCAAGTGTTGCAAATTGAGTTGAATTGGATGCATAACTTTTTGGCTATTTTTTGTAAATTTTTGCTAATTTATTGCCTAGAATTTCTACTTTTTATCCAAAAAATGATGAAAATGAAAAAACCTAATGTGAAATGTCAATCCACAGCGTGCTTTGCAACTCCATTAATTTCTTCAAGTTTTTTTTGTCTATTTTTGGTATTTTAAGGGCATTTTTGAGTCTCGAGCAAATTTGGTTTGCTTTTTGTTTCTTATTTAAAAATAAAATAAAAAATACACACACTCCCCCCCGGCTAGCATTCCAGCACTTCCCCTTTCTTTTCTTTTTGTTTCATGTAATTTTGGCTTATTTCTTCTATTTTTGCGTTTTTTCTCACTTTTATATTATTTTTTGGCTTCTATTTATTTTTACCTATTTTCTTTTGACCTTTTTATTTTAATTTTTTTTAAAATCACCCAAAAACAAGGTCATGTGTTATAATGGCATGAGGTCGTGTGGCAACAGTGGGTAACTTGGAAGGAGTTCCCAAATAGGAAAGAGTGTTTTCCACAAAGGCGGAATGAGAATTTTAGTGTGTGGTGTGTGACCTAGGATGGAAAATTGGTATTGAAATAGGGTTTTGCATATTGTACTAGGGTATTTTGATTGTCATATTTTTCACTAGATTCTTCAAGATTGCCAACCTTGAACTCAAAGAAACATTTCAAAGTAATCCAATGCTATGTATGTCGTCATTTTGATGTGTACATTTTTTCACATTTTTCGCAGTTGATCACATGTTACAAGCTTTAGAGACTTGATGGTGCATTCAAGCATTGATTGCAAGCAATAAAACTACCTTCCAATTGAAGGGTTGCATTTTGAGATAAGCTTAAGTCTCGCTTGTTTTGTGACCACTACCTTCAAAACAAGCTTTTGGCTATGTATTGAAATGATGACACCACCTTCTAGACAGTTGTTTGGGAAAACAATTTGAATCTACAATCTACCGACATGTGAGTCCTTTATAGACAATGGAATACACCAACAATCTTACATGGTCACAAAATTGTCACGAGCATGTAATTCCTGCCCTTTCCTTAGGCCATCAAGAGGTAGCTAAACCGCTTCTTATCGATCAGTAGCTATTTCTGCCCATAGAAGAACGTGTAACTCCTGCCCTTTCCTTAGGCCATCATGAGGTAGCTAAACCCTTTCTTACTGATTAGTAGCTATTTTTGCCCATAAAAGATTTTGTACACATGTGAAAACTTTCAAGTAGCGATTTTTGTGCCGGTTTCACCAAATCCCTGCAAAATGTAAAACCAACAAAACAGGGTGATGTATATGCTCAGCTATCATATAGGCAAAATTTTCTCATTTTGCATCATTCAAACATATACAAAGTAAGAATGTTGTTGACTTGAGAGAAATCAGATTTACTACAACCAGCCACTATTGAAGAATTGCATGGGCATCCCATTGCACTTTATCATAATTTGCAACTCTCACCATGAGCATGGGATCTGTGAGGCCAAGCATCTCCAACACACTACTTGATACCTTATGAATTCTTTCTTTGGTCTACTCCAGGCCTGCTCTACAATCCATAGCCAGGTCTCGCTTTTGGTCTATCTGGTTTTTAATGTCTAGAAGAGCATTGCTATCTATCTCACTGGACCGAGGGGTGAAATGATAGCTCTTCTCCGCAATCATGACCTTGAAAAAGAAACTAATTCTCAGAAATCAAAAGCATGGGCTTTGCAAAAGAAGCTAAATGATGCAATACTCTGCATACTTTGCAGAGAACTTCAACTCACTTGATTATTGGCAACAACCCCTCTATGACTATCTCAGCGTGCTTCAAGATGCCTGTCACAAAACATGCCCACATGTTCAATTGAGCAAGCCAACTTGCTTCATGCATGTGTTCTGAATGGACATGAAAGAGCATGCGTTCTGACTGGACATGAAAGAGATATAGAAAATCTCAAATAATCCACTACATGGACTATACATGCTGAGGCGGTCCGGGGCGGGCAACAAGAGAGGCGACCTCTAAACACCCCTCAAGGCTCCCGTGCTGCTCAATTGGGGCTGGGGCAACCACAAGCACAACAAAACAACAAACCCACAGCCAAACCCAAACAAGATAGGGGCACCACCTAGTTATGGTATGCGAACTAGGACGCAAGAGAGATTTTGGCACAACCAAGAAGATGCACCATACCACACACACAAGCAACCTCACACCAAGACACACACAAAATGGACCAGAGAGAGCTAGAGCAAAGGGAAGAGAGAGAGAAAAGGATCTTGCGTAATACCTTATTTGTGACTTGCAAATGGAGATGGTTCGTTATGATGCTATCGTAGAACTTGTACAAAACTCACTCAATGCTTAGTGATTGCTAAACATTGTCAAAACACACACACACTGTCTTAGGGTGTGGGAGACCTCTCACCACAATACCCTCTTACAATGGACAAAAAACTGGCAATGAAAAACACACTAAAACACTTTCTAAAATCAAGATCAACCGATAAAAACTCAAAATACACAAGTCACCTTGAATTCACCAAACCGTATTGCACAAATGGAAGGACGAAGATTTGAACGTCGAATCACGCCTTTGATGCACCAAACCTCAATTTATTGATGATGAAGGAGCATATACAATAGTGGTTTTGAGATTTGTGGAACTCACGCTCTCTCACTTGCAATGTGTAGCTTGAAGGCTTCTCTCACACCAAGAGTGAAGCTTACAAGTGGTTGCTACACCTAAGACTCGCCTCACGCATAGAGTGTTGGGGTGCTATGTGAGATGTTGGAGATTGTTTTACAAGAAGGAGAGGGGTCTATTTATAGGTTGGAGACCCCTCATAAAGATTATTGGAAATCCTAATTTACAAGCTAACAAATCAGGATTATGATTTTTTTGAATATCAAAACATTGCGGGCCTTCTTTGTCTGCTTGAGTCATGGGTGTAGGCTCAAAAGAGAGCATTATTGATGGTAGATAAGGTGAAAGTAAGTAAGGAGAGAGAAAGAGAGAGAGAGAGAGAAAGTGTTACTATACACATGTCTTGAGGTGAGGTGTCTTTTATGGTTAGGTCAATGCTATTTTGTGTTAGTATGTTAGTCGATAGTAATCACTAGAAAGTTAATGTTACATTTACAATGGGTAGAGTGAGTTGATTTGATGAAGGAAGCGGGGTGAATTAAAAGAGAATCATTGAGATGGTGAAGCTTTGAAGAGGCTTGAACTCACCCTTGTGTAGATTGTGGAAAAAATGACCGCTGGTCTTCTTCTTCTTCTTCGCTTCTTTACGCCGTCGTCACGGTTGACCACCACGATGAAAAGAGGATTTGTTGATGAAAAATCCTCAATTTGTAGAAGTTATCATGGTTAAGATGCTGAATTTTAGATATATTTAGGAGAGGTAAATGAAATTGTAACATAGAAGCAATAGAGAGAGACATGGAGAGGGTGTATGTATGTAGAGGTTCATAAAAGAACTATAGGGATGAGAGAGAAGGGTAATGGTGAAGAGGGTGGGAGAAGCCATGGAAATTGCAGGTTTGAGTGAGGGAAGGAGAGGGAGGGATGTTTAAGAGTGAGTAGGTGTGTGGAAGGGTGAGAGAAGACTAAGGGCTACTTGTGAGAAAAGTGGGCAGACTGGGGTCCACTCAAAAAATCATAGCTCACCGCTGGTAGCTCCAAAAATCATGAAAACATTTGAGGTGATTATTCAGAGCGTGGGCTACATTTTCTCTTTTGACCACCGCTCCAAATTCGGAGTGGAGATAGGTGCCAAAATTCTCACCAAAAAGCCTGTTTTTTATGCCTGCAAAAGTCTTTTAGTGGCCCCCTCCTTTGTTGAATTTGTACAATGCATCCAAGAGTGAGCCCCTCCTTTGTCATATTATAATACAAAGCATCCAAGTTGCCCTTGACCCATGCATGGAAGAGGATTATTGGTGAATAAAGAAATATATACATGGTGGGACTAGTGTATGGACTATTCATGGACTTTAGCTCAATGAGCACATGGTGTTAGAATAATGAGTAAAAATAATAATAAAAATATGGAGGAGTTATGGATATGGAAAGACATTGGAATCATATGATATGGTCCCTCCTTGAATTATTTTGGGTGAAAGAGGAAAAGGTATGCAAGTAAATAATATAATAAACGTAACCAATGAGTAGAAATCAAATTTTTTGTTTTCACGAGGGTGAGGGTGAAAATGTGGGAGTGATTTGTATAAAGGAAAAATATGAGGTTAGAGTATGTACATATTGGCAAAAAATATAATTATGGTGTAGGAGGATGAAAGAAGGTGTACATAGGTTTAATAAAACACACACCTAAGTAGAAATATTTAAATAAAATACCAAAATAATTATAAAAAATCCCTATATTTAAGCCATATATACAATGAAATATTTACATACAAAGAGACCATAATATACTTTTATTTTTTTATTTTTTTTATTTTTTTGGCTCAACTAGCCCAGTGACTAGCTAGCTGAGGGTTTTTTAAGAAGATATGGGAAAAGCCCCCTAACTCACACACGCCTATGTACAGTTAAATGGTAGGGATAGCCATAGCATTTGGGTGAATTCGGTAGGGTGGAGCAACTTAGTATGGAAATTATGGAGAGCCGAAAAACGGCTATCATTAGCCCTCCCCCCAGGATGATGGTATATTCATGTACCATCATAGAGCATCTTTTCCAAAGAGAGTTCTTCAGAGTCCTTGACGAGATCTTCATTGTTTGGCCCCTCGGAATTTTGGCTGGAGTTACACTCATGCTTCATGTAACAATACTTACATGAGACCGCGGCCTTTGGACGGATCTTTGGTAGATCCTTTGGTAGAAGGCGACTCAAATAGGGCTTCAAGCGATACTCGTTTACCTTCCTGGAGTGCTCTTTACCATTCAAGTCCATAAGCTAATAGTAACTAGAATTGAAAGCCTTCTTGACTATGTATAGCCCTTGCCATCTAGTTTCAAACTTGGCATCAAAACGATTGTCAAGTCGATTGTCATACCTTAGCACAAGCTCTCCTTCCTTGATGCCTTTGTCCTTCAGTTTCTTGTCGTGCGTTTCTTTCGCTTGTGTGGCTTTCCTCTTGTAGCACTCGCATGCTGCTTCTCTTTTCCACTCAAGCTCCACTAACGTAAGAAGTCGATCCATCCATACCTCTTGATCATCTTGTGCTCCTTTACCATGAAGTCACATTGTTGGAATGTTGAGCTCGATAGGCTGCAAAGCCTCTTGACCATAGACCAAGTGAAATGGTGTGAACTCCGTGGCTTCCCTATATGTGGTTCGATATGCCCACAAGGCACCATCCAAGAAGTCATCCCATAATTTTGTCTTGTTTTGCACCATCTTTCTAATGATTCCTGCAATGACACCATTAGCCCTCTCTACCAAACCATTTGATTGAGGATAGTAGGGTGTGCTATGCCGATGTAGAATGTGAAGCTCATTACAAACTTCTGTGAGCAAGCCCTTCCGAAATCCTGGACCATTATCAGAAACGATCTCCAAAGGTGTGCCAAATCTGCAATAAATGTGAGTGTACACAAACTTGTTAACTGTCCTCTCATTAACTCTTGCCACACTTTGAGCTTCCACCCACCTAGTCATATAGTCTACAGCCACTAGAATGTAGAGTTTACCATTTTTTGTCCTAGGCAGAGGACCCATAGCATCAATGCCCCACTTTTCAAAGGGTCCATTTGCAAGCACTATTTGCCTCGGGCCATGCACCAACCTTCTATTTCCATTTATCTGACAATTGTGACAGCTTTTACACCAATGTTGAACATCCACATGCAAGCTTGGCCAAACATACCCTGCAAGCAAAATCTTCTTCACAGTTGATTCTTGGGCAAAATGACCACCACATGCCTCTTCATGCAAACCTTTTAGAATGGCTGGAATTTCCTCGATAGTTGGTACTCTTCTGCACACTTGATCTTTCCCTCTTTGATAGAGGGAGCCTTCTAGGAAGAGATAGAAACTTGCCTTCTTCATGAGTCTCTTCTTCTGAGCCTTCGTGAAGTCTTGTGGAAACTCACCCTCCAAAATGTAGCCAATAATGGGAGCCAATGACTCCAATCCCTGGTATCTCGGTTGCTTGACAGCTGCTGCCACCATGATGACCTACACTTCTCTCTCAACACATGTAACTGCTTGTTGTGCAAGTAAATCGGCATCTTCATTTTGTTTCCTCGGAATATGATATAGTTGCACTTCTTCAAACTGATTAAACATCTTACGAATGGCATGAACTTTTGTCCTTAAGCTTTCATTCTTGCATGCCCAAATGCCTAAAATCTGTTTAACAATGAGAAGTGCATCTCCTTTTACCATGAGATGTTTTATCCCTTGGCCAATGCACATCTTCAAACCATGAAGTAGTGTGTCGTATTCTGCTTCATTGTTGCTAGTTGAACCTAGTAGATTGACCTTCTCTTTCATGACCACCTCTCCACTTGGGTTGAGCAACGCTAGCCCTCCCCCTGCTTTCCCTGTGGCTCGTCGAAAAGCTCCATCAAAGAACAAGGTAAAAGCATTGGGAATACTTTTTGGTGGTGGCAATGGTAGGGTCTTTACTTGAGGCACCTTAATTTCCTTCTCATGTACCCTATAAGTGAGAATCCCTGCCAATTGTGCACGCACACTATCTTCTACCTTGAAAGAGTATTGGAACTCTTGCAACTCCATAATCCACTTTGAGATCCTAGTACTAAGATTCATTTGAGATGACACCCAAGGGAACAAATTTTCTGCAGTGAGAATTACAAAAGGTTTTGGTAGTAGGTAGGATCTAAACTTTCTCACCGCAAACATGAGAGAAAGCATCATGAGTTCTGCTTCTGTGTAGTCTCTCTCCAAAGCATTCATGACCCTACTAGCAAAGTAGATGGGTCGCATCCTTGTACTGTGGGGATCTTGTTGTAGCAACACAGCACCAATTGTTTCCCTTCCAACACTAGAGCTAACAAAGAATGTGTACTCCCAACAAGGAGGCATGAGTATTGGTAGCTCTGACAAAATGACTTTAATGTTACAAAAATACTCTTCAAGCTCATCAGACCATGCAAATTCTACTTTTTGTGTCAACTTTTGCAAAGGATGAAGCAACTCCGAGGCTAAGTGAATGAAGCGTGACATATACTTCACCTTCTGAATGAAAGATATGACCTCCTTAAGACTCTTCGGTGATGGGAGCTCAATAAGAGCCTTTGCCTTTGAAGGATCCACCTCAATGCCTTTATAAGAAACCTTGTGACCGAGCAAGATCACTTCATCCTCACCTATGTGGCACTTGTCGGGGTTGAGTTGACCTCCCATGTCGTAGAGCTTCTTTAAACCTTCTTCTACCCTTTGTAGATGCAATGATTTTGAGCTATAAATGCAGAAATCATCAATGAACACCCTAATTGACTTTCCAAAGAATGCTTGAAACACCATATTCATGAAACGTTGGAATGTTGCAGGAGCATTTGTCAGACCAAATGGCATGACTCTAAAAGCATAACAACCCCAAGGAGTGATAAAGGTTGTTTTCAATTGATCTTCCAATGCGATACCTATTTGAAAGTAGCCTGAGTAGCCATCACACACAGTGTACTTCTCATGACCAGCTACCTCATTTAGTATCTCATCTTAAAATGGGAGGGGAAAGTGATCTCTTTTTGTTGCCTCATTGAGTGGAGGGTAATCCACACACACCCTCCACTTTCCGTTTTTCTTAGGAGTGACAACAACGGGAGAGACCCACTCTGAATTCTCCACTGGATAAATGAAACCTGCTGCTAGAAGCTTTCTTACCTCCTTGAGTAAAGCCTGCTCCTTGACGACTCCTAGCCTTCGTAGCTTCTGAGCCTTAGGTGTGGCCTCTGGCTTCAACTCAATTTTGTGTTGAACAGCAACTACTCCACGCACATCGGTGTAGTCTTTAGCAAAAAGCCTAGGAAATTTCCTTAGCACACATTTGAACTCCTCTCTTTCATCCTTTGTAAGTGTTGTGGATAGCATACCTTCTAGCATTCTTTCATCTTCCACTTTTTGGTTCTCTTGGGAACCTACCTCCTCCAAACCTTGACAAGAGGTCTCTTGGTTGGTTGGCTTAAACCTTACCCCCATGACTTCGATGGAAGACTCCTCTTCAGTAATGCTGCCGCTACTTTCTTCTTCTGAAGTGTTATCGGTCCAACCTTCTTCCGTCTCACTTTGAGATGATTCTTCATGGAGCTCCTCTTGGCGTTCCTCCTTCATGTCAAAGACAACCTTCTTATGATTGTCGTTCTTGCAAATTAGCTTTCCACTCTCCCAATCCTGCAAATCTCGCATTTTCATTAGCCATGGTCTCCCTAGGATAAATGGGTAACCATTTCCTTTGGTAGACATGACATAGAAATCCACTGCCTTCTTAATGCCAAAGGCCTCCACAAAAACATTTTTACAAATGCCTACGCACCTAGCCTTGCTATTGTTTGCCATCTTGACCTTAATTTCAGGTGTCTCATGGATGTGCATGCCTAGTTTTTGCATGAGTCCCTCTGTCATGATGCAAATTTGTGCACCCCCATCCACTAGACCTTTCCTAACCAATCTCCCTTTTATGTAACAATCTAGCACAGGTGTAATGTCCTCATTCATTTCAGCTTGTGCAATTTTTACAACAGGCACACTCTCTTTTGCCTTTCTCTTAGTGCTAACTGCCCTTGTTAAATCCCTCCTAACTTGTGGACATAATGCAAGAAATTGAGGCCATGAGATATCAAGACCCTTACCTCTCATGTCTTCCAACAGGTTGTATGGAGCCATTCCATGTCCAAGAGGAAAGTCTTGGAGGTTGATATGACGTCGAGTCCTCTTAGCTTCCTTGGTCTCCTTTGCCTTCTTTTCTCGTCCATGGTCACTTTGTGATGTAACTCCTTCTTTCTCCTTACCTTTCCCTCGGCCACGCTTAATGCCATTTGCTTCCATGTCAACCTCTCTTGAATTTTTCACCTCTACCACATGCACGTTTGGGTCTGGCAAAGGTGGAACTCCTTCCACTCCTTGTGGAGGTGGTCTTGCTCCATTTGGCCTTTGTATAAGCTGTGGTTGCTGACTACTTCCTTCACCTGCATTCATCACTGGGTAATTCAAGTTAGGTCTCCCTAGCTCCCCACGGGGCCAAGGACAATTATACATCCCATGTCCAGACTCACCGCAATTCCAACATTGCAAGACTCTCCTAGGTCGTGGGTCTCGCTCTTCAGACTTCTTTGCTTGTCCCTTTGGGCCTACAGCTTGTGCAAGGTGAATTGACAAGCTGCTTAAAGATTCATTTAACTTCTCAATCACTTCCGCCGTTACCTCAGGAAGCTCCTTACATGTTGATGCTTGTGACTTACCTTTGGGTCTAGGACCTTCTATTGGAACCTCCCCCCTTAAGCACTTGAGTTTCCTATATTTCTCAGCAGCCCTAGTTTCAGCTGCATCAAAGGTAGCAGGTGCACCCGCCTCAACTTTTACCTTAAGGTCAGGAAAGAGTCCGGCTATGAACCTCTCCTTCTTTAGGAACTCTGCACCATCACCAGGGTTAGCAACATTTCTCACCCATACAGCCCAAAGACGTAGAAACTCTTGCTTGTACAAGTAGTAGTCATCTAAGTCTTTTTGCTTATGAGAAACAATGTCTTGCCATAGCTTTTGAGTGTTTTGGGGATCAAAGAAGTATCTCTTGAAATTGACAACTTCCATGTAATTTTCTTTAACTTCCTCAGGCAAAGAGTCAAACCAAGTGCTAGCATCTTTCCTAAGGACTACCTCAAACATTTCTACACGTTCTTGATCAGTTACTATCCTCTTGATACGACAAGACATCTTGAAATTTGCCAAAAATAATTCTGCATCCTCTCCAGGCTCTCCAAAGAAAAGAGGATATCCAGACATTTGGCGTTGTTTCTCCATTGAATTGATTTCAAAGTGACGCGTTTTTGTTTTTTCTTTCTTTAAAAGATCTACACAATAATATTCTCTAAATTGCAATCTATTCTACAAAAAAATAAAAATATTCACATCAAATGACCTATGATAATCAATGAGAGGTAGGATGACAGGGTTTGGTGACGCGAGAATTTCTCCTACTCTTTGGGCACCAAACATGAACACCATACGTTGTTGAAAATGGATTTTTCTACTAATTGCAATGTTTATTCTAATGTGTGGAGTGAAATGAAAGGGGAAAACCTCTATTCTTGGGCCATTATCCATTGTCTATGCATGACCTTATGCTTAAAACAAAACAAAAATATAGACGTCCAAACTAAGGTCGTACCTAATGAGAGGCAAAATAAAAGGATTTACTGATGCGTTTATCTCTGCCAACCTAAGAGGACCTAAAATTCTACGAATTACACGTTGAAATTACAACTTAGTACTAACAATTATGTGTACCTTTTGCCTTGCAATGGGAATGAAGGGATCATACAAATTCTCGTGATTCATGCAAGCTACTTGATTATGCTAAAGGTTGAGCCTACACAAAACATACACAAGCCTGTCCTCCATGGGGGGACCAAAATAGAGGCGGTCCGGGGCGGGCAACAAGAGAGGCGACCTCTAAACACCCCTCAAGGCTCCCGTGCTGCTCAATTGGGGCTGGGGCAACCACAAGCACAACAAAACAACAAACCCACAGCCAAACCCAAACAAGATAGGGGCACCACCTAGTTATGGTATGCGAACTAGGACGCAAGAGAGATTTTGGCACAACCAAGAAGATGCACCATACCACACACACAAGCAACCTCACACCAAGACACACACAAAATGGACCAGAGAGAGCTAGAGCAAAGGGAAGAGAGAGAGAAAAGGATCTTGCGTAATACCTTATTTGTGACTTGCAAATGGAGATGGTTCGTTATGATGCTATCGTAGAACTTGTACAAAAATCACTCAATGCTTAGTGATTGCTAAACATTGCCAAAACACACACACACACTGTCTTAGGGTATGGGAGACCTTTCACCACAATACCCTCTTACAATGGACAAAAACGTGGCAATGAAAAACACACTAAAACACTTTCTAAAATCAAGATCAACCGATAAAAACTCAAAATACACAAGTCACCTTGAATTCACCAAACCGTATTGCACAAATGGAAGGACGAAGATTTGAACGTCGAATCACGCCTTTGATGCACCAAACCTCAATTTATTGATGATGAAGGAGCATATACAATAGTGGTTTTGAGATTTGTGGAACTCACGCTCTCTCACTTGCAATGTGTAGCTTGAAGGCTTCTCTCACACCAAGAGTGAAGCTTACAAGTGGTTGCTACACCTAAGACTCGCCTCACGCATAGAGTGTTGGGGTGCTATGTGAGATGTTGGAGATTGTTTTACAAGAAGGAGAGGGGTCTATTTATAGGTTGGAGACCCCTCATAAAGATTATTGGAAATCCTAATTTACAAGCTAACAAATCAGGATTATGATTTTTTTGAATATCAAAACATTGCGGGCCTTCTTTGTCTGCTTGAGTCATGGGTGTAGGCTCAAAAGAGAGCATTATTGATGGTAGATAAGGTGAAAGTAAGTAAGGAGAGAGAAAGAGAGAGAGAGAGAGAGAAAGTGTTACTATACACATGTCTTGAGGTGAGGTGTCTTTTATGGTTAGGTCAATGCTATTTTGTGTTAGTATGTTAGTCGATAGTAATCACTAGAAAGTTAATGTTACATTTACAATGGGTAGAGTGAGTTGATTTGATGAAGGAAGAGGGGTGAATTAAAAGAGAATCATTGAGATGGTGAAGCTTTGAAGAAGCTTGAACTCACCCTTGTGTAGATTGTGGAAAAAATGACCGCTGGTCTTCTTCTTCTTCTTCGCTTCTTTACGCCGTCGTCACGGTTGACCACCACGATGAAAAGAGGATTTGTTGATGAAAAATCCTCAATTTGCAGAAGTTATCATGGTTAAGATGCTGAATTTTAGATATTTTTAGGAGAGGTAAATGAAATTGTAACATAGAAGCAATAGAGAGAGACATGGAGAGGGTGTATGTATGTAGAGGTTCATAAAAGAACTATAGGGATGAGAGAGAAAGTTAATGGTGAAGAGGGTGGGAGAAGCCATGGAAATTGCAGGTTTGAGTGAGGGAAGGAGAGGGAGGGATGTGTAAGAGTGAGTAGGTGTGTGGAAGGGTGAGAGAAGACTAAGGGCTACTTGTGAGAAAAGTGGGCAGACTGGGGTCCACTCAAAAAATCATAGCTCACCGCTGGTAGCTCCAAAAATCATGAAAACATTTGAGGTGATTATTCAGAGCGTGGGCTACATTTTCTCTTTTGACCACCGCTCCAAATTCGGAGTGGAGATAGGTGCCAAAATTCTCACCAAAAAGCCTGTTTTTTATGCCTGCAAAAGTCTTTTAGTGGCCCCCTCCTTTGTTGAATTTGTACAATGCATCCAAGAGTGAGCTCCTCCTTTGTCATATTATAATACAAAGCATCCAATTTGCTCTTGACCCATGCATGGAGGAGGATTATTGGTGAATAAAGAAATATATACATGGTGGGACTAGTGTATGGACTATTCATGGACTTTAGCTCAATGAGCACATGGTGTTAGAATAATGAGTAAAAATAATAATAAAAATATGGAGGAGTTATGGATATGGAAAGACATTGGAATCATATGATATGGTCCCTCCTTGAATTATTTTGGGTGAAAGAGGAAAAGGTATGCAAGTAAATAATATAATAAACGTAACCAATGAGTAGAAATCAATTTTTTGTTTTCACGAGGGTGAGGGTGAAAATGTGGGAGTGATTTGTATAAAGGAAAAATATGAGGTTAGAGTATGTACATATTGGCAAAAAATATAATTATGGTGTAAGAGGATGAAAGAAGGTGTACATAGGTTTAATAAAATACACACCTAAGTAGAAATATTTAAATAAAATACCAAAATAATTATAAAAAATCCCTATATTTAGGCCATATATACAATGAAATATTTACACACAAAGAGGCCATAATATACTTTTATTTTTTTATTTTTTTTATTTTTTTTATTTTTTTGGCTCAACTAGCCCAGTGACTAGCTAGCTGAGGGTTTTTAAGAAGATATGGGAAAAGCCCCCTAACTCACACACGCCTATGTACAGTGAAATGGTAGGGATAGCCATAGCGTTTGGGTGAATTTGATAGGGTGGAGTAACTTAGTATGGAAATTATGGAGAGCCGAAAAACGGCTATCAATGCATAGTTTAAGTTACTGAAACACATTAATCAAACCAAGTACTTGTTGGATTCAACACGACTAACCTTGGCCAAGGTGCAGCTCTAGAAATCTAGCTTTCAACCATCACAAAGGTTGAAACTAGATGAGCACGTGTAGTTAGAAATAAGCCAATGCCCCTACAACGAGATAAATAAGTTGCCCACAAGCTACATACTTGTGCTTTGGGGGACATCACACAACAAGTTTTGTCTCGTGTCACTTAACAACAAGAGCGAGGAGATAACCTTAAAAGTTTACTTTTCTTCCTCATTGAAGACCCTCTCTCACTCTGTCGTCGCGACTCGCCGCTGGCCCAGTCTGCCTCCCTTCAAGACTAAGTGACACGGGCATGGGGGAGTGGGATCTGCCGTGAGACCATCAAGCACCGTAGATCTTGTCGGCTTCGCCAAAAGCAATCTTGGGTACAAAAAGTAATCTTGAGTACCCGAGATTACTTTTTGTACTCGAGATTACTTTCAGCCACATTTGGTATAAGAGTAATCTTGGTCACATACCATCACAAAAAACGCGCGGGTGCTCATGGATAGGACATGGGAGTCGCGAAGGTGAGGTGAAGGGTTCAAGGCTTGGGTGCAAAGTAATCTGGGGTACAAAGTAATCTCGGATACCCGAGCTTACTTTTTGTAATCTCGGGTATCGAGATTACTTTTCCATGCCCAGGATTACGTTGCCACGCTGTCTACGTCTCTCCTTCATCCCACCGTAGATCCCACCCCCTCAATGCCCGTGTCACTTAGTCCCTAGGCCCCCGTCCCTCATTGCGCACGTCAGTCGGACCCAGGGCCCCATTTTGTCTTGTTAGGAATGGGATCGTGCTAGCTATGGTGGATGAGAGAGAAACATAGTTAATGTGTGATGTGTGTGTAAGCAAGATTATCACTCAGGTGAATTAGGTTCCAAGATAGAATTATCTTGGACTCATAAACACAATCTTGAGTATTGACTTAGCTTAGCACAAGCTCACCATAGACAAGCATGTAGTGCAAAATAGAGTTGTGTTTATTCATTCATGAAATGAGCTTTAAGCAGATCTACAGTCTTGCTCCTGACATACCTACATTGACATCAAGCATTTATGAGAAAAGAAGTGTGTATCTGTTTGATATATAGATATGATGATCGAGATTGAGCATGTACTAATGAGGAAAAGATGTAGCTAAAATATGTTAAGTATGGAGCCTGATTTACCTTGTAATCTTCTGTGGTAAAAGCGCACATTTGTAAGGCCCCCATTATGAGGAGAAGCCATCGTGCGTGAAGGAAAATCACTCACTGGAAACCAAAATTTTCATGGACAAGAATCAGGGACAACTTTAGGGGCCTTGGTGGCGGAGGCCCCCGAGACATTTTTTTCCCCCTCGTCGGAATATTCCTTTTCACCGAAATATTATGGCCGGACGGCGGCCGAAAAGTGGTCGGAAAACAACCGGTCTGTTGGCCGGTGGCCGGTAGTCAATGGCCGGTGGCCAGTGGTCGGAAGTCAATGGCCGTTGGCCGAATTCAATGGCCGGTGACCGAATTCAAAAGCGGACTTGTCTTCTCAAGGGCGGCCACACATGGGCGGATTGGAGGGTCCGATTTGGACTTATTCGCACAAGGGCGGCTACACATGGCTGCCTCTCATAAGAGAAGGCAGCCCTTTTGGCCTATAAAAGGAGGCCATTTTTACACACATTTCATAGTGTGAAGTTGATGCAACAAGGTGAGTGTGAGGTGGTGAGAGTGAAGCAAGGCGGGAGGTCTATTAAGGGTTTAATCCCTTTGTAAACTACTTCTTCTTTTGAAGTGCTAAAGCCATTGAGTGGCTGCTTTCCCGTGGACGTAGCCCACATTGGGTGAACCACGTATATCGTGTGTACTCTCTCTCTCTCTCTCTCTACTCTATTAGCTCTTGTGTGTGAAATCTATCTCTCTCCATTAAGTAATCTACTCAAAAATCTATTTAGCTACGTCTTATTTCCTAACAACTAGTATCAGAGCAAGGTTTGCTCGTAGCTAAATTATCTCAAGGAAAGGATTCCTTGAATTGAGTGGGAGTTATGGCGGAGGAAGGGAAGCTCAAGATTGAGAAGTTCAACGGCAAAAACTACCAACATTGGAAGATGCAGATTGAAGACTATCTCTACCAGAAGGACCTCTATTTGCCACTAGGCGGTCTTGCGAAGAAGCCCGCAACAATGGCAGATGAAGCATGGATTGTCCTTGATCGAAAGGCACTGGGAACAATCCGGTTAAGCTTGGCGTCAACAGTGGCCTTCAATGTTTCGGAGATGAAGACCACGGAGGACTTAATGAAGTCACTTGACGACTTCTACGAGAAACCATCAGCATCCAATAAGGTATTTCTTATGAAGCGCTTGTTCAATCTAAAGATGACAGAGAATGGTTCAGTTGCAGAAATGACTTTAACACAAACATAAGTCAACTTCGATCGGTGAAAATCAATTTCGATGACGAAGTGCGAGCTCTCCTTATACTATCATCTCTACCGGATAGTTGGGACAGCCTTGTGATGGCTGTAAGTAATTCTATCTCTGGTACAAATACTCTTAAGTTTGATGATGTTGTGGGTGTTCTCCTAAGCGAGGAAATACGAAGGAGAAGCACAGGAGAATCATCAAGTGCTGCATTGTCAGTGGAAACAAGAGGAAGGCCTAAGGAGAGGTTCAAAAGCCAAAAGGGTCGTGATCACTCAAGATGGAGCAAGTCACGCACAAAGTCAGTTCTTGAATGTTGGAACTGCGACAAGAAGGGCCACGTCAAGAAGGATTACTGGTCCAAGAAGAAGAAGGAAACTGAGTCTCAAGACAACAAGCCAACACGGAGGCCAATGTGGCAGGTAAAGTAGAGCAAGATGCTCTAATTCTCTCATTAGACAATGTGTCTAATTCCTGGATAGTAGATTCCGGGGCTTCATTCCATGCGACACCACACAAGCAACATTTCCAAGATTACACCAAAGGTAATTTTGGGTATGTATACTTGGGAGATGATGAAGCTTGTGAGATTGTCGGCAAAGGTACAGTTTCTGTCAGAACTGCTAACGAAAATGAATGGAAGCTTAAAGATGTTAGGCATGTTCCTTCTCTTCGCAAAAATTTGATCTCTACAGGACAATTGGACGATGAAGGTCACAACATTGCATTCGGAAACAAACGGTGGAAGATCTCAAAGGGATCTTTGGTGGTTGCCAAGGGAGAAAAGGTCGGTACACTTTACTTGTGTACTGTTAGCACGCAACCTTCAGCTTGTGCATCAACTACAGAAGTTGATAGTGCGGTGTGGCACTATCGACTTGGGCATATGAGTGCCAAAGGAATGCAAATCCTTCAAACAAAGAAGCTTCTACCAGGTTTGAAAGAAGTGGACTTAGAGTTCTGTGAAGATTGTGTTTATGGTAAACAAAAGAGGGTAAAATTTCAAAAATCAGGAAATGAAAGAAAAAATTAAAAACTTGAGTTGGTTCATTCTGATGTTTGGGGTCCTGCAAGTACACCATCACTTGGTGGCTCATTGTACTATGTAATATTCATAGACGATGCGACTAGAAAAACATGGGTTTATGTCATGAAGAATAAATCCGATGTATTTTCCATATTTCAAAGGTGGAAAGCCTTTGTGGAGAATGAAACAGGTACCAAGGTTAAATGCCTCAGATCCGACAATGGAGGTGAATATTGCAGCCAAGCTTTTGAAAGCTTTTGTGCTAGCAATGGCATTCGGAGGCAAAGGACAACCCCAAGGACACCTCAACAAAATGGGATTTCGGAAAGGATGAACAGCACAATCATGGAGCGAGCACGAAGCATGCGGTGTCAGGAGTTTTTTGGAGCAAGGAATTGCGCATATGTACATACACATGCATGGTGCATCAAATAAGGAATTGCCCATTTTCCAGAGCCAGGTGGTTACGTGGGGCCCATATGTGTACAGGTAGGACAGGGTGTACATAGTGCAGAGATTTTCACTATTATCAGTACTAGTGTGTTTTTTCTACAATAAGGAGGAGTTGGTAGCGCGTAAAACTTCTCGAGGAAGCTATCCGCGGGCCGACGACATGAGGTCAGCAGGTGCGTCAGATGGCATCTAGTGGCGTCAGGAGAGCGAACGAGGTCAATATTTGCACGCAGATGAGGACAGACACGACGTGGGTGTTTTCTTGTGAGAGTTATGCAGAAAGGTCATCATTAGGACCACTTTTTGGGGCCACTTTACGTGGTGGCGAGATGCATTATTGGAAAAAAGCTGAGTGCCAGGTGTGCGAATGATGCAAGGAGGTGACAAATATGCACTGCGAGGTCAGTTTTTGGCCTGTCCGGGGTCCGTTTGAGGTCATCTAAAAGGCCAAGGGTGCCCAACTAACAAAGCTAAGTGTGGGAACTGAAAAAAGAGAGAGAAGACCAGAAAAAATGTGGAGAAGAGAGGAGGAACAGCCGCAGGTGTGTTTTTGCTCATTTTGGAGCCTGTTTTGGCCGTAAACTGCTCATCCGAGGTCGGATTTGAGCACTTTGACATTGTAGACTGGGGTTTTGGGCCGTTCCAAACGCGATGGCGCTGTCCATTTTGCCAAATTCCTCACTCTTTTCCTGCTGTTTTTCTGTGTAAGTTTCTCCTATGAGAGAAGTTTCTGCTCTAGTTTGTGATTGTATCTGGCTTATTTTACCCATATTGTGTGAGCTATTTGCCCCATTGGTGTTGGCCCAAGCTCAATTGTATCTAAACATCAGAAATTCTCCTCTTTTGAGCTGAGTTTTTTGGGTGTGTGTGTGTGTGTGTGTGTGTGTGTCTGTGTGGAGTGGGCAAGTGGATAGTCTCTCTCCTCTCACTCCAGAGGTGTGTTCCCTGTCTCGGCCAGGTGTGTTGTCTAAGCCGAGTGGTGCCCCATAGTGTGTGTGCGTATCTTCCCAAGAGTGTGTATCAGGTCGTTATAGAGGCGCTGTGTGTGTTTTCATCCCGCTCACATTCTTTTGGCGCCCCCACGGAGGATCTTCTTTGAGTACCTTCTGCTTCGAGCTTCGAGCTTCGGGGTTGCAGGTTGCAGATTACAGGTTACAGGTTACAGGGATAGGTACAGGTACAGGTGATTCACACAGGTACAGGTAGCTGGAGTACAGTGATATACTAGCAGTGATGTCACTTGCAGTTGTTGTGGGAATGCATCACTTGGCGCCTATTTGAGCGCATTGTCTGCTGGATTGTACATTACTTGTGGAAACTACCACTGTACGCATTTGTGGAGCCATACTTGGTTGTATTTGGCAATCCCAGCCATTTCTTAGACTTGGTCTGGAAGATAGTCATTTCTGATACTTGACTATATGCGATTTGCATTAGCCTTCGTGTGAGGGTCGATAGCGTGAGGTTTTTATTGAGCTGGGGGATTTTCAAATGTGGAGATCCTTTCGGTGATACAGGTAGCTGGAGCACCCTTTTTGTGACCTCGCCATAGGCTATGTACTAGTGAGTCCTACTTGATGCTCGGGTTCTATTGTTGACAGTTTATGCATACATAGACAGTCTATATTTTGGGTTCCTACTGCTCTACTTCTGGGGAAACTCTGTCAAAATTTTCCCAAGTTATGATGGCTGGTTTTTTGGTATTTTGAGCCATTTATGCTGTTATGCTGCTGAAATTTTGGCAAAATCAGAGGTTGAGTCAGGTGTGCCTTCTTGGGAGCTTCATGGTTGGCTTTAATGGATGATCAAAATGGCCCTCATTTCACTCCTTTTCATTTAACTCAAAGAATTCAGATTAATGTTCATGTGTCCAGGAAGATCTTTTTCCAGCAGCGCATAGTCTTTATGTTTGGGCCAAGCAGATTGAGAGAGATCCTGGAATGTCCTTTGCCTGTTGTAATTCCAATGATCAACTATGAAAACTCATTTGATGTGCATGTGTTTGTCCTTATCTAAAGCTGAGCTCCATTGAAGTTTCTAGGGATTGGGTAGTGAAAAGTTTTGGGTTCTTGCACGTGTGTTTGAAGGGGTTCTCAAAGCATCATAATTTGGGTAGCCATGGCTTTCTCTTATCCGGAGTTTCATGGAAGAAGTGATGAAGATGTGGAAGAATTTTTGGAAAAGATGGAGGTTGCCTGCATTAGCAACCAGATTCATGACCCTACGCAAATGTTACGCCTTCTCCAAATTTGTTTGAAGAGTGATGCACGGGTTTGGTCTAAAGCATTTGAAGAGGAGTTGCGTGTGGCTGATCCACATGTAAGGTTGAGTTGGGACAATCTACGACATGGGTTGGAAGTGGAGTTTGTGAAGATAGAAGATCCTGACAAGGTGTGGCAAGAAGTACAGGCTTTGGTGCAAAAGGAAGGTGAGCCAGTAGATGCGTACATACGTAAGTTTTCATTGGCATGGGAGCGAATGTGCAAGGCTTTAGCACCACAGGTACCCCCGCCTGACATGATGAAGAAGGACAGGTTCTTGGCTGGTCTTTGGGAGAATATACGTTGGAGAGTGGAGCTAAAGAAGCCTAGGACATATGAGGATGCACTAGAGGTAGCAAGGAACAAAGAGTGGAAGCTGAGGAAAATGAGCCAGTTAGGGGTGGAGTCTTTGCCAATGAGGTCTGAATTTCATCCTATAGAGTCTTTACAAGGGCGCATGTCAGGGGTTCATCATGAACCAGTAGTTCCTGTTACTACTCAGGTTATGCCAGCAGTGGTCACTACAGCAGTGCAAGATGATGGGCTAAGGCAAGATATGAGGCAAATTTTAGATTTGATGAAGAATCTCAGCCTAAACATGCTAGGTCAAGTGGGAAATAATCGAGATCGAGGGAGGTTTGCAAATCAGCAAGGAGGTGAAGAAAGGCCTAGGAATGGTGTTGGACAAAGCAATGGTAGGTTTTGGAGGCAGACGCCCACATGTTATAATTGTGGAGAATTGGGTCACATCAGCCCGCAATGTGATAAGCCACCAAGGATGGGGGGAGACATGTATCCATTGCCAAGACAGGTACTAACTAGGTCAAATGATTATGGCATCGAAATTAAGGGAGACGAAGGAACCAGTGGACTGACCCAGGAGGAAAAGGGAAAGACAAAAGTGCTAAGTGTAGTCACCTTGGAGAAGGCATCAAAGCTAGAGGATACATTAGTGATGCCTATTGGGAAGAGGACCACAGAGGATAAGGAAGGAAGAAGTGCCCCAGGTCCTAGTAAGAAGAAAGGAAAGAGCCATGAAGGCGAGGATGTCAAGGCCAAGAGGAAAAGGAGAGCTCGTCGAAAGTTTCATGTTTCAGATTTTCCACTAGGGGATGGGCAATTAATCTATGACTTGAAGGAGGATCTGACGAGCAGGAAGGTAGATGTTACTTTTGGGCAGCTTATAGAGATGGTGCCTAAGCTAAAGCGACAGTGGAAGAGGATGGTTAACCCAATGGAGAAAGAGCCAGAGAGAGGTTCAGTGAAGGTGTTGGCAATGGACGAGCTACCAGACATTTGTCCAATAGTAGATGTGTGGCATAAAAGGAAAAATTTGGGACAAGGTTATGTGGATGGCGGAGCCCAAATATGCGTCATAACACACTCATGCGTTGAGAAGATGGGTCTCACAGTGGCTGGGGTGTCAGGTTTTCGGATCAGATTGGCAGACCATCAAAAAGTAAAATGCTTGGGTGTTGTAAAGAGCTTAGAAGTGGAGGCATATGATGCAAAGGCAGTGGTTGATTTTCATGTGATGCCAGCAGGGTTGGGAGCATATCCTATTATACTGGGCAGACCATTGTTACGTGCAGTGGGAGCTGTTCAAGATTGGCGACATGGTACGATTAGCCTCTATGGAAAGACAGGTACCAAGAAGCTTTATAATATGGACACAAGGAAACGATTAGAGGAGCTTTATGAAGATGAGGATGAGTCTAGTGATGAAGACTCTTCCACGGTGACAGATGAGGACAGTGATAGCACTACCAGCAGTGATGAGGATGCTGATGTTGCATTTCTTTTGATGGACAAAGAAATCCAGGAGATTGGGTTAGTTGCATTTGCGAATGAGGTTGAAGATGAAAGTGAAGGGCCTTATGAAGTGATTGAAGGGCTGATGCAAACCAAGGTTGAGTTGTCAAAGAAGCAGGAATTAATGACGCAAATGATTAGTGGAGACCTCTCAGCTATGGAGAAGGACATATTTTTGCATATGCTGGCTAGTTTTCCTTATTTGTTCATTACTTCATATGAAGAGATCAGAGGGTTCAAGGGTGGAGAGATGCATATAGAGCTGAAAGAAGGTGCTAAGCCAGTGCGGCAAAGGCTAAGAAGGATGGGTCAAGAGAAAATGGAAGCCTTGTGGGTAGAGGTGGACAAGTTATTGAAGGCAGGGTTCATAGTTCCAGTGGAGACCACAGAATGGGTGAGTCCAGTTGTAGTCAGTCCAAAGAAGGATGGGAAGTGGATAATTTGTGTGGATTTTAAACCCTTAAACGCAGCCACTAAGAAGAACCCATATCCTCTTCCATTCATCGATCAGATCTTGGATTCAGTGGCAGGTTATGAGAGGTACAGTGTGTGTGATGGTTTTTCAGGCTATTTTCAATTGAAGATTGCTCTTAAAGACCGCACAAAGACAACTTTTATTACGCCATGGGGCTGCTATTGCTACACAGTATTGCCATTTGGGTTGTCAAATGGACCTTCCTTCTATCAAGAGAGAGCAAATTGGGTGTTGGAACCATTCATTGGTAGTTGTGTTAAAGCTTTTATGGATGACTTCTGTGTCTATAGCAGTAGGGCTGATCACCATGAGAAGCTGCAGATGGTATTGGCTCGATATGATGAATGTGGAGGACAACTAAATCCAAAGAAATGTCATCTAGCACAGCCAAGGGTGAAGTTATTGGGCCATATGGTGTCAGAAAATGGCATTGAGGCTGATCCAGACAAGGTTAAGTCTATTATTCTTCTTCCATCACCTATGAGTATGAAGCAATTGGCAACCTTTATACACAAAGTGAAGTACATGGCACGGTTTATTCCATTGTCTTCGCAGCTTCTTTATCCATTACAGCAAGTGGCAAAGCATGATCAATTGCAATGGGATGACAAGTGTGAAGAAGTATTTCAAGAGGTGAAAGAGGTGTTAGGGGGGTTGTCAGCCATGCAGGCTCCTGATTGGGAGAAAGTTTTTTATGTAAATCCATCAGTAGGGGATGATGCCATTGGAGCCATGCTATTGCAAAAGGGGAAGGGCAGCCATTATATGAGGCCAGTGTATTGTGCAAGCCGAGTGAAGTTGGTAGCAGAGAGAAAGTTATCGGAAGTAGAGCTAGTGATGGCCAGTGTAATATTTGCTTGCCGACGATTTCGTCATTACTTGCTACCACGGCCTTTTGTTTTCTTGACGAGTTATGCCTTTTTTCCACAGTTAATTAATGGTACTAACATGTCAAATGTGGTGAAGAAATGGGTAATTGAGCTGCAAGAGTTTGAGTTCTCTTTTCTAGTGGAAGATAGTACAAGGGCTACCCTAGCTGATTTGTTGACCTACAAGGAGAATCCCCTTATTGTTAAGGAAGAGGTGGTGAGAAAGGTAGTTGAAGAAGTGCCACAGATCAGCCATGCACATGTGTTGTTCTTTGATGGTTCATACAGAAAGAGCCACGATGCAGCTTCAGGGGGTATAGCACTTTATGATCCAGAGGGGAAGCTAGTATGCAAGAGAGGGTTCAAATTGGATGCGCATAGTAACAATGAGGCTGAATATGCGACATTGGAAGCCGGATTACACATTTGTTTGAAGCATGGGGTTCGAAGGTTGAGCATAAAAGGTGATGCCTTGTTAGTGGTGAAGCAAGTGCTGGGTGTGTGGAAGAGCAAGAACACCTCATTGAAGGAAATGTGCTTTAGAATTAAAGGCCTGTTAAAAACGTTTGAAGCATGGAGCATCAAACACATTGAACGTGCTCTAAATGGAGAGGCACATGAAGCATCTCAAGGCATGATTGGGGAGCTATTCGTGTTGAGGACCAATTTACCTCTTTATCATGGCCGGGAAAGTTTGGCTCAAGAAGAGGAGTTTTTGCTAACATGAATCATTCCAAAGGAGATTCAGAAGTCTAAGAAGTATGGCTTTGTGCGTAGAGCATACAGGTACAAATTGATTGGCGATGTCTTATACATGAAAGGGGCTGATCTCGTGTTGAGACGTGTACCTTGGCGGGAGGAGCTTTACAGAGTGTTGGAAGAGAATCATGAAGGCGCATGTGGTGGCCATTTTGCTCTAAAGATCACCTTGCATAAGATTTTGCAAGAGGGGTATGTATGGCCTAGTTTGCACAAGGATATTCACCATTGGTGTAGGTCTTGCAATAGGTGTCAAGCATTTGGGAAGAGAGTGTTGAAGCCAGAGCTACGAAAAACCATTATGGCGTTTGATGTGTTTGAAAAGTGGGGGATTGATGCAATAGGCCCGTTACCTATCACAAGCAGGGGCAAAAGCTATATTTTGACGGCAGTGGACTATCTTTCTAGATGGGCAGAGGCTATAGCAGTAAAACAGATCACTGCAAAGGATGTGGCAAAATTTGTGTATGATGAAATATGTTGCAAGTTTGGGGTGCCATTAGAGCTACTTTCAGATAAGGGGCCAGGATTTAGAGCTAAACTGCTAGACTTCTTATGCACAAAGATGAAGATTAGGCACCAGCATACCACTCCTTATTACCCGTAGTGTAATGGCTTAAATGAAAGATTCAATGGTGAGTTGGTACAAATTCTTTCTAAAGTGACAGAGCACCAAGAAAAGAATTGGGATTTGGAATTGCCTAGTGCATTATGGGCTTACCGTACTTCGGTGAAGACAGGTACAGGGTTTACTCCATTTCATTTGGTGTATGGAAAGGAAGCACTATTGCCTGTGGAGGTAGAGTTGCCTGCGGTCAAGATGTTAGAGAAGTTGCTTGGGTCGCCTAGTGATGCATTCAAAGAGAGGCTCTTGCAGTTACAAGAGGTCCAGTTGGATAGGATGAGCGCACTGGAGCATTATGGGCAGATGCAGGATAAGGTTTTGGCAAAGATAAATGAAAAGATTAAAAGTAAGGGTATCAAGAAACATGACTTGGTTTTGCGCTACAATAGTAAGCTGGACAACACCTTCCAAAAGAAGTTTCAAATTAAGTGGGAAGGCCCTTTCAAGGTAGTGGAGTGTTTTCCAAATGGCACATATCAGCTGGCTAACCTGGATGGTGTTCTACATAAGTCAAGGGTAAATGGGTTGCGTCTTAAATTGTATCATGCTAGATTGATGATCGTGGAGCAAGATGAGCTGTCTGTGGATCAAGCAGTGTTGGTGAGGGATGAGGAGCCCTGTGATGCGGCAAGTCTCATATCTCTCTTTGCTGCTGCTGATCATGAATGATCTAGCAGGCTAGGGGATGGGCAAATTATGTCAGGAGTTTTTTGGAGCAAGGAATTGCGCATATGTACATACACATGCATGGTGCATCAAATAAGGAATTGCCCATTTTCCAGAGCCAGGTGGTTACGTGGGGCCCACATGTGTACAAGTAGGACAGGGTGTACATAGTGCAGAGATTTTCACTATTATCAGTACTAGTGTGTTTTTTCTACAATAAGGAGGAGTTGGTAGCGCGTAAAACTTCTCGAGGAAGCTATCCACGGGCCGACGACATGAGGTCAGCAGGTGCGTCAGATGGCATCTAGTGGCGTCAGGAGAGCGAACGAGGTCAATATTTGCACGCAGATGAGGACGGACACAACGTGGGTGTTTTCTTGTGAGAGTTATGCAGAAAGGTCATCATTAGGACCACTTTTTGGGGCCACTTCACGTGGTGGCAAGATGCATTATTGAAAAAAAGCTAAGTGCTAGGTGTGCGAATGATGCAAAAAGGTGACAACTATGCACTGCGAGGTCAGTTTTTGGCATGTCCGGGGTCCGTTTGAGGTCATCTAAAAGGCCAAGGGTGCCCAACTAACAAAGCTAAGTGTGGGAACTGAAAAAAGAGAGAGAAGACCAGAAAAAACGTGGAGAAGAGAGGAGGAACAGCTGCAGGTGTGTTTTTGCTCATTTTGGAGCCTGTTTTGGCCGTAAACTGCTCATCCGAGGTCGGATTTGAGCACTTTGACATTGTAGACTGGGGTTTTGGGCCGTTCCAAACGCAATGGCGCTGTCCATTTTGCCAAATTCCTCACTCTTTTCCTGCTGTTTTTCTGTGTAAGTTTCTCCTATGAGCGAAGTTTCTGCTCTAGTTTGTGATTGTATCTGGCTTATTTTACCCATATTGTGTGAGCTATTTGCCCCATTGGTGTTGGCCCAAGCTCAATTGTATCTAAACATCAGAAATTCTCCTCTTTTGAGCTGAGTTTTTTGGGTGTGTGTGTGTGTGTGTGTGTGTGTGTGTGTGTCTGTGTGGAGTGGGCAAGTGGATAGTCTCTCTCCTCTCACTCCAGAGGTGTGTTCCCTGTCTCGGCCAGGTGTGTTGTCTAAGCCGAGTGGTGCCCCATAGTGTGTGTGTGTATCTTCCCAAGAGTGTGTGTCGGGTCGTTATAGAGGCGCTGTGTGTGTTTTCATCCCGCTCACAGCGTTTTGACACATGAGCACAAGATGTGGAGACCTATGCACAAATACAGGTGGTTGTGCTTTACACAAAGGTTGTAAGAGATTATTCACATGGTTTGACACATGAGGTGGAAGGGGTTGTTCACACAAGAGATGCAAAAAAACCTTGCATCCCAACAATCCTCCCCTATGTGGGATTTGGTTGCATATCACTCACACAATCCTCCCCTCAAAACACACTAGGGTGAGGCACACAATTCACAAGCCTCCCCTTGAACACAAAGTTGCCTCCCCTAAACACAAAGGGTGTATACATACAAAACATCAGGGTGTAGGCACACACAAGCCTCTCCTAGCACAAATAGAGGGTAAGGTACATTTTGAGAGAATGCTCAGCCCATGTTGTTTGTTGTTTGTTGGAGGATTTTCTCCCCCACATACTGCAAAACTTGTTGTAATTTCGTCGTTGTTCTACCACATTGTGATGCTGTTTCTATCCATATTATGATCCAATGCAGAATGCAAAGGAATATAGAATGCACATATATGTACAATAGAGGGAAAAACTACATTGGGAAAAAGGCCTCAAACTATTTTATGCTATGCAGAAGGATTTTTAAATTATTTGGAATATGATGGAGAATGTCCCCCAATATATGTCCCTTCATCTTGATGTCCTGACTTTGTTTGCATCGTTCTTTCTTCATTATCTTCATGTTGATGCTTTTTTTCTTTATTCTCGTTGTTGGTCAGTTTTGACAAAGATGCAATCTCCATGGCAAATGGATTAAAATACACAAACATTGCAATAGTGGTGCTCGTTTGCAAAATTTCTAGAGTTAATTGCAAGAGAGAGAGGGAGAATCTTATTGTGAAGCTCCTCTTCACCAGAGTGAAGCCACTCTTTACACTAGAGAAGGAAGAGAGATGTATCCTTGCCTCCATTTTAATTTTTTGGCATTGTTGAGGGATTGAACTTTTGTTGTTGCAGGAAATACCCTTATTAATGAGCTTCTGATGAAAAACTCAAATTTTCTATGTTGTGGGAAAGTGTGCTTTAAGGGTATGGATAGACTTGGGTGGTAATTGAAGTCGTCCACGGGAATCAGCCTTTGGAAAAGGCTTTGGACCTTGATGGCAATGTGGGCCGTGGACTTTGACTATGGGAATGAGCTCTAAGAAGATAATTCTTAATGTCAAAAAAAATTCAAATAAGCTCTACTTGGCGATGAGGATGATGATTGGGTGAGACAGTATATTGGAGAAGTGAGGGTTGCAAGAGATGATGGTGGGGCAAGCGATTGTTGAGGGCAATGCAGACTTAGGGGCTCAATGGCAAGAGTGACAAGAGATCTTGATGTGTGAGTTGGGTAGCGCGGGACGGGTCTGACTTGGCAGCAAGCTTCTCAAGTATCTCCAACGACAATGGCTCTAGTGCTCATAGCCCTCTAATTTCGAGTATCGTGAGGCACGCAGTAGCAAGGCTTAACAGGGTTGATTGGGTAGTGGCAGGTTGAGGCTCATATGGCAAGGCTCAGAGTGGCTGCACCATTCAAAATGCAACTAGAAAGAGTCGTCAGCTCACGAACAAGTAAATGGGTGTTGCACCGTGAGATTCAGATGTGAGGTTGCAAGCTATAAAATTGCAGACACTGGGCGATGCCAAGAATTAAATTTACAAGGCTGGTGATGACTTGATGAATGGAGAGGATGTAGCAATGATGGCAGGCATAGGATGAGGGCGAGGACTTGATAGTGCTACACGAAGGTAGTGACGAGGAGTACTGTCGGGGAAAGTTATGGGGGGGCGATCTTTGAGCAGATAGCGTAAAAGAAAAATAGCATAAGTGATAATTGTGATGCCAAGCAGTCCTTGTGTATGAGAGTGCCCAAATTGGGTGATGACCTTTTGCCTCCTAGATTCTGGTGGTTCCCACCACCAAAAGACAAAAAATTGCCTATGTGACTTAAAACAAAAGGGCAACAAACTTTTAGTGCTCTGCCAAAGCCATACACACACACACACGTCCAAATTGATGCAGGGATTCCATAACCTTTCAAGGCAAAAAAGCATACACTTCTAGTTATTTAGAGTGAGAGTTAATTGCATTGGATTTTGGAGTATAGGGATTCAAAATAGAGCTTGTGCATAGGGTTATTACATGCTCAGATCATGAAAGAAAATAAAAAACTAAGAAATAATAAGGTGCTTATCCGAAGATGTTAAAAAAAAGAGTGAAAATGTCGCACAAATTGACCTAATTAATGATGCAAAGGAGCCTAATCACTTCCATTCTTTCTAATTCTATTGACGTGGGTAGTGACACTTCAATATTACCGATCCCATCATCAATAGAATTCAAAAGAAAAACGATTAGTGTATGCAATGTGTAATGTAAAGAAGCTTTGATTAACAATTACGATGGCGAAGAGGGAGAGGACGTCAATGCAATCTAGCATAGTGAGGATACTTAGGATCTAAAATAGATTAGGAAATGTTAATCTAAGCCATGTTCTGATACCAATTGAAGAGTTTGGATGGATGTGTTAGTGCCTCATTCATGCGTAAATGGCATGCTTTGGAGAGGTTAGTGTAGATCTTGAGAGAGAGACTATTGCACAATACAATAGGGTATATTGCAAATGATGAAAGGTTACATTTATTTAGCAGAATGTGCCTCTATATAGGCTTATACAAATAGACAGCCTTTTGACACATGAGCACACGATGTGGCTATCTATGGACAAATACAAGTGGTTGTTCTTTACACAAAGGTTGTACGAGGTTCTTACCATGGCTTGACACATGAGGTGGAAGGGGTTTTTCACACAAGAGATGCAACAAAACCTCGCATCCCAACAGTTGACATGGACCACATCACAGGGTCCAGAGCTTGTTTTTTTGAGGAGGCCATTCAAATTCAGCATGGCCTTAGGGTTCTCAATTGCATGTGGAAAGACGAGCAAGGAAAGAGATGGAAGGCACCACAAACGCCCCTGGACTTCAATACCATTGCATACACACACCAAAATGCTGACAAAGCTATATCAAGGCTAGGAATTGAGTATTTTCTCTCTGAACCAAATGTACAAGCTGATTATAGGAGGGCTCACAAATTGATCAACACTCTACAGAAGGTGAATGAAGAAAAGATGACTGCAACTCTTACAAAGGCCAATGGGGAAAAGGTCACAGTAGAGATACCCCTGATTCTACAGCGGAAATCACAAAATTGTCAAAGGGGATAACTAATTAAGCCTCAAGGCTATGCCGAAGAGGATTTTGGTACCATGAAGTTGCCAACATTTAGCAGTAGAGCAAAGAAAGAAGGACATATATTTCATGAGGGTCCTGCACCAGCACCTCCACTTTGACAGGCGAAACAAATATATGAGGCGTGATAGAAACTTAGCCTCGACATTCCACAAATTAGTACCACAACACAGGTATGCACTTGTAGATTTAGCCAAATGGGGCTTTGACTAGATCGTAGTAACGGGCTGAGAAAAATTAGTGGGCTAAACCAGCCGGCATCCCACACCTTGGGGGAGCCGAATTCTTAACCAAAATTGTAGCTTGCTTCATCGAAGAGCGGGACTCACTAGAAGATGCCCCAATCTCAATGGAACGGTTAGAAAGAGTATGGCAACCAAAAACAAAGAAGGAAACAACACATCCACATCTGCATGAGCCATCAGAGCTAAAAGGACAACTCAGCCAAAATATGTGAGAGACGAAGGGGCCAACATCTCTAAGTCAGTTGGATCAGAGACCAACAAAGAGAAGATTGAGTGGGTTTAAGGTGGGTGGAGCCATAGTTCTTGGTCCATATAGTCGTTGTTGGAGTACAGCAACACGTGCTTTCATATGTAGCTAGAAGAAATCTACAAGATCAGTGTGGATGACTTTCTTGGGCTGTTTTGGCCGCCATACTTGTTGTTTCTGCAGTTGCTTTGGTTGTCAAATGATTTGATGTTTGCTTTGTGTTTTTTCCACTGCATTCAGATCCAAAGCTGATGTTTTTGTGCTTGATATATTTCTTTGGCTATCCAGACTTACTATGTTGACTTGGTTGGTCTTTGATTGTCTAAGTGGTGCTTTGTTGGTTTGTTTGGCTGTATATTGAGATTCAACTGGCTGTGCTTCAAAATCCAAATAAAATCATGTGGTTTTTGAGCTTGAACCAACTTCTTTGGTACCCATTATTTTGTGGTTTTATCAGGGGTTTTTCGTATGGGTATCTTAGATGTTACTAAAGTATTTTTTGGATTATGGATAGTGGGTGATATTTTATCATGTATGTCATCTTTCCTGACCCAAACCTACTTTGTTTTGAGTTGTGGCTCTGGTAGCCATCTCGGTGTTTTCTTTGGCATTTTTTTTGCTAGATTCTTGGTTGATGATGGTGTGGATTGAGCTAATGCCATCTTGTCTTGGTTTATTGGTGTTTGTGTGGATTATTTGGGAACCCATTGCATGGTTCCTGTAGGCAAAGGTTCTTTGCCCTCGTAAGTAGTGATTTCCATTGCTTGCCCTAGGTCTATGACTTTGTTCAATGGATCTATTTTCTTCTCTCATTCATCGTGAATTTGTACCAAATTAGATTGGCAATCTATCTAAACATTGTACATCCTTTTCCATGTTGTCCTCACAGTAGTTTGTGTTGGTTTTGATTGTCTTCTACCACATAGTATTTGTGTGGATAGACATAGTTTTGATCATACAAGGTTACCAACCCTAATGCTTTGATCTGATGGTCAATGTAGCTCTATATCTCTTGTGAGATCCTATGAATCTCTATGTCTTGGCCAATTTGCTTATACAAGTTGGAGGGAAATGATATTTCCTTGGGCTCTTGTGTCGTGTAGAGTGGTAGCGTCGACTTGGTTGTGACCAATCTTGACCTTAATCACTGGGTCCACTATATCCTCTTCAAATTTTATTATGGAAATGGCGTTGATTAGCAATGGTCTCCCATGTTGTTGTTGTTGGCATAGAAGCCTTCGCTTAGCCATGTGTTCCTTAGCTTTTTTTTGTACTTCTTCCACAACCCGTTGCTTTTCTTATGTTCGTTGTTCCTCGTCATGGATTTGCTATAGCATTTCTTGGGTTAGTGGTAGATGATACTTCTTTCACTTGCATCCACTAATCCAGTTAGGCATTTTCTCTCCATCTAATATCGCAAGTTGGACGGTGCCACTTGGTGACAATTTTTTTATCACAAGGGGTCCCATCCCTCACTTTTTGAGTTTCTTAGCATGTTGTTTTAGGGTATACACCAAAATGTAATCTCCAATGTTAAATTCTTTTGACCACGCATGCTTGTCAAAGAACCCCTTTTGGCACCTTTTTTGAGCACTTGAAAGCGTAGCTCATCTAGCTTTTCCAATTCATCTATCCTTGATGACAATTCTTGACCAATCCACTCTAGTTGCTTAGTACTTGCAGAGTTGGGATTAAGAATTCATTGGGGAGAATGGCATTAAGATCAAACACCATATTGTAGGGTGTTGTTCCAATGGATGTCTTATAGGCCACTCTATATGCCCATATGGCCAAGCGTACCTGTTGGTCCCAATTGGCTCGTGATTCCGTCATAATTTTTGTCAATACTATGCAAAGTGTTTTATTAGTAGCTTCTACCTGACCATTGGCTTGTGGATGATATGTGGAAGACTTCTTATGAATGATCATAAATTTGTCAAAAAGATTTTCAATGATCTCATTTAGGAGGTGTGACACTCTATAACTGACAATTTCTATGGGTAATCCATATCTTACAAAGACATTTTCATATAGAAACAATGCAGTGTTTCTGGCATCCGCCTTTTGTGTGGCTTTTGCTTCAACCCATTTTGTGAGATAGTCCGTGGTGACAATGATATATTGGGCATGAGATTTGTAAGTGGGTGGTGATATGGGTCCCACAAATTCTAAGCCCCACTTAGCAAATGCACTTTCTCCCATCATTGGTCATAATGGCATCTCATCTCTTTTTTAAGGGTACTTTGGTATGTTGGCAATCATTGCATTCATATTCATCCACATCCATGTGTAATGTAGGCCACCATATTCTAGTAATTAAGACGATTTTACCGGTCTTATCTCCTGAGAAATGGCATCCGCTAATTCCTCCATGTGCTTTCTCTAAGATAGGAAAATATTCATTTTTGGTAGCACATATCCTAAGTCGGTTATCCTTTCCTCTCTTGTAGAGTTAATTCTCAATTAGTGTGAAGTCTCATGCTTCCAACTCAATGGCTCTTTGTCTGGCTCTTGTAATATTTTCAGGGAATGTTCTTCTTGTCAGATAATCAGCCATATTGTGACTCCATTGTGATTCCAATGCAATATGAAATAGGGTGGCATGTTCCATCAATGGGTTGCTCATGCATGTAGCACAACTTAAAACATAACTATGTACATCTGCATGCATATCAAGCAAATACACTCCCAATTTCTTCAAAAGTTGGTGTGTCTTCTTTTGAAAGCAATGTAAATCATGTCTTGTACATGGGCTTCCATGAGATAGCACTCATATTCTTTCGGACGGATGTATAGCCATAGGATTCCTTTGGAGCATAGATGATACAATCATCTACCTATTAGCTGAAAGTTTTTTGCTTACTTGATTGTTTGTCTCTTTTGTGTTTGTTCTATCTTATCAAACTCACCATTGTAGATCAAAATATTGACTACCTCTTGAGACCATTTTGGAACCATCTCAATGTTGAACAGGTAAGCGTTGGGTATATCATCATCCACTCCTTTGGGTTGTTTGCCATTGGGCAGCTTAGAGAGATAATCTGCTCTAAGGTGCATCTTACCTTTTTCTACCATGATTTGAAATCAAACTCAAGAAATATGATGAACCAGCAAACGATTCTTCTTGTACTGCAAGGTTTATTTACTAGATACAAGAGGGCTTGGTGATCTGTGAAGAAGACAAATTTTTTGTCCAAAAGATCATGCCTAAATTTCTTTACAGCATATATCATCCCTAGCCCTTCTTGTTCCGTGGTTGTGTAGTTTTTTCCACACTATTTAGCTGTCGACTAGCATAGTAGCTTGGGAAGTCCATTGTTCCTTCTCCTAGTTGAGCTACGATATGTCCTATAGCAAATGTCAAGGTGTCAATATGGACATGGAATATTTTATCCCAATCAGGTGCCTTGAGTACAGGGGCTGATATAAGCGCTTCCTTAAGTTTAGCAAATGACTCCTCGCACTCCTTTGTCCAATCAAAGAAAACTATCAACCTACATGCGGGTTGTGCAATGACTACATACGTATGTATGAAACATTGGTAGTATTCATAGTGTCCCATGAAAGATTACCTGTTTTGCATTGGTTGGTCTTGGCAATTCCACAATCACCTTGATCTTCTCAAGATCCATAGAGATACCATTCTCTGAGATAATGTGTCCCAAGATTCTACCTTGTCTTACCATGAAGACACCTTTCTTTGGATTTAGGAAGATTTTATAAGTTTTGCATTTCTCAAATACTTTTCTAAGATGCACAATGTTCATCCCTAAGGAGAGAGTGAACACAAAGTCCGTCCATATATATTTCCAAGAACATTCACAAGTATTCTTTGAAAGCGTGCGTCATTAATGTTTGGAATGTAGCCATTGCATTGGTCAAGCCAAAAGGCATTACCTTATAAGCATAGATTTCCCATTCCCTAGAGAATACCATTTTGTATTGGTCTTCTACCGCGATAGCCAATTGGTTGTATCTTGAGAATCCATCCAAGAAATAGTAGACTTGTTTCCTTGCCACTTGTTCCAGCCCATGTTCTATGATTGGTAAGGGGTAGTTAATATCCCTTATGGTTGCAGCATTCACTTTTTTGAGATTCACATATAGACATAATTTTCTATTTTTCTTGGGAACAACCACAATAGGTGACACCCAATCGTTGTGTTCAATCGCATAGATGAATTCCACCTCTTTAAGCTTACCAATCTCCTCTTTAATTCGTTTGGCAAATGTGTCATTATAGGTATAGGTGCATTGTCTATAGGGTTTAGCATCAGGCTTCAAGGGAATTGTGTATTGACATATCGATGGATCCACCCCCTTGAGGTCCTTGTATGACCATGCAAAAACATCTCTATACTCTTTGAGAAGTTGTATGAACAGCTCCTCTTCTTCTATGCTCAAAATTGTTGCTATGTAGATTGGTCTTGTAGCCTCTCCAGGTTCTGCTAGGTTTATTTGTTTTGCATTTTATGGACCATCATAAGATTCATTTCATGTTTTCTCTTGATTGACTGATTCATCACTATTTTTATGTTTTGGATGGTGAATCTTTTATAGTGGGAAGGGGCATTCATATTTTCCATCTCTGTGCTCCCTCCTTCCCCACTTTCTATTTTTGTTATCCACACTTCTTTCAAGGTACTCTTGAGTTCGTTTTATTTCTTTCTACGCTTGAACTTGGTCCATTTGGGCTCTCCAAACTCATCCAACCCTGGTTCTTTTGGTTTGTTTTGTTTTGTTTCTCTTTTAGTCTGATTTCTCAAGCTCTTAGTACTCTCTTTTGTTCTTGTGTCGTGTTTTTGTGAAGTGACCCAAGAGTTTGTCTTTCATGAAATCTTTTGCCTTTACAAGCATCAAAAATTGTGTTTTCCTCTTATTCTTGGCATTGGATTTTCTCTAGTCATGTTTAAGGTTCTCTTCTTTGTATAGCAATGTTGTCGTCTAGGTTTTTTATTTGGAAAATTGTAAAACATGACATCCGTTATGGTTTCTTCTTGGTCGCTCATGTTGGGTATTCTCTATATGCATGTTAGCATAGTTTGTATGCTAGTTAGCATAGTGTGTATGTGGGCTAGCATACTCTCTGTGTATGCTAAATAGCATACATAGCAGTCAGTATACATGCTTATTATGCTATGTATGCTAGTCAGGATAGTTTGTATGCTAGCATACCCAGTTATGCTAGTTAGCATACATGCTAGTTATTCTATGTATGCATGTTAGCATAATTTGTATGCTAGTTAGTATAGTGTGTACGTTGGCTAGCATATTGTGTATGGTAATTAGCATACCCAATTATGCTAGTTAGTAGATGTGTTAACTACCACACATCCATGCTTACCAGCATTTTCAGTATGCTAATTATTGTGTTTTACAATTCAACTTTGCATTTTTAGTAGCAATTTGGATATGATAATTAATGTTTGAAATGAATACATAGGAATCAATGATGCAGAAAGCACGCATTGTGAATCACACCCCCACAAATGTAGGAGCAAGCTCTTCCAATGATGGGAGGATGAAGGCACCACCTCAGGTGAATGCAATACTTTTGGAAGAAATGCCTTATTTAGTTGACCAGCAGGACAATCAAGAAAGAGGTAGAAATTGTTACCAGTATACTAAGCAACCACATGAAAAATTGACAAAAATAGAAGGTGATACTTTGCATTATTTTCAGTTTTGTGATTGCCCTCCATATATTAAAATTGAAAAGGTGTTGGAGAAACCTCAAGAAGTGGAAAGCCTAGTCATCACTAGGTCAAAAGGAAAGCTAAAATAAAATCAAGAAGACCAAGGGAATGAAGCTAAAGGACCTATTGATTGGAAGGCCAAGGACAAGATCAGGTTAGGGGTGTTGAATTAAATTCAGTTAAATCAAAAAATTGATGAAGTTCAAAATTCATGTCTAGTAGGGAAGATGCAGGTATTGTGGTAAACCTAGGCATGATACCTTCATAACTTGAAAGTTCAGATTTTCAAGCAAGGGTAGTCAGGTCCAAGGATGTACCTGATAAAGGGCTATCACATGGTCTTTTTGATGCCTTGTTGGAAGCATCCATTTCATTGAAGGTGGGGTAGTTAATGAAGTTAGTCCTTGATTTTAGTCAAACTTTTTTCAAAAAAATGTCAAATCAAATCAATGACAAGGAGGAGAAGAAGAAGGGGAAAAACATTATAATTCACTTAGCCCATATTGATGGTGGAGATGTAGCTCCAGTAGATGTGGATTACAAAGTGCCTGTGATAAATATTAGCATTGGAAAATTGTACCTTTCTGATGTGTTGGTGGATGGAGGTTCATGAGTAAATATTCTCCTTGAATCGTTTTACAAGAAGTTGAATCTCCTAAAGTGGAAACAGCACCTTTTCAAGTAAAATCAGCTGACCAAAGGAGATTCAACCTTTGGAGATTCTCAAAAATTAAACAATAATTGTAACAAGACTACCTTTCATGGTCAATTTTGTTGTCCTGAAGTTGGAAGAATGAACATGCTCTCACCCAATGAATAAGAATAAAAAGCTAAGGATGCAAATGGTGCCAAAGAAGACTATTCCACCTGGGTTCACACCTTTGTATGCAAAAGAGGTATCAATATGGATCAAGCTATTGAGGAAGATGAAAAGAAGATTTTCTTTTTTTTAAAATACACCAATAGTTTCAATTTTTTAGGTTGATGCGCAGAAGATTGCAGATACAATTAAAAAACGGAAACAATTACCTGAATTGGAACTTAAAGAAATTGGAAAGAAAACTGGTAAAACAGCCAAAGAGCAGAGATTGGAGGAGAAAAAGGAAGCAACTAAGGCAATCAAATATGCAGAGAAGATGTTTGAAGAACAGATGTTAGCAATTCAAGAGTCACACAAGATGAATTCGAAGATATGAATTTGGGAACTGAAAATGACCCAAAGATGGTGAAGGTATCCACTGAACTAGATAGTGAGTTCAAGAGGCATTGAAGGCTTTGCTATTGGAATTTTGGCCAGAATTTAGGGATGTATTTGGTTGGTCCTATATTGATATGAAGGGAGCACATCTAAATGTATGTCAACACACTATAAAGTTGAAAACAGGTGCAGTGCCAATGAAGCAACAAAGATACATGATGAATCAAAATTATGCAAAACAAGTGAAGGAAGAGATTAACAAACTACTGGAAGTTGGTTTTATCCACCCAGTAGATAACGTTACCTAGTTGTCACCAATTGTGGTTGTCCCAAAGAAGAATGGGAAAATCAAGGTTTGTGTAGATTACAAGAAACTGAATGCTACCATAATTACTGATCCATTTTCTCTACCATATTGTGATACAATGCTGGATGTAGTAGAAGAGGAGATGTACAGATTTTTTGATGGCTTCAGTGGATCTATTCAATACAATGGTATTGGCAGTCAAACTAGACGGGCACCCTCCTAGTTGGCCTCTTCTTCATGAGCCCTAAAATTTTGAATGTCCATCATTATTTTTCCAAAAAGCTTTGTAATTATGAGAGAGCCTCTAGTTTTAATCAAATGTTTTTGGGCCTGTCCATGCCAAATCTAAGTTGTAAAGTCTATAATTGCATCTGGGCCTTGTAAAGCCCGCCATTGGCCAAAAAGCCCTAGGTCTAAATTTCATCTTTGTAAGTGAAAAAAGGGCTTATCATGACTACAAGGTTTTGAGTTTTGGAGCATACAACTGAGAGTCGTTACTCTCATGTGCTTTGTAATTATCATATCTCATTTTGATTTAAAACTTGCATTGTGTTCCTTGTCTACTGCTCTTTTGTTTATGTGTAATCATTATCAATTTTGTTGTGGTTTGCGCCTACACGTTTGTGAGCTAAATTGGGTGTCTTCAATGTGTTAATGGTTGTTTTTTGATGTTTTGACCATAGGAGAGTGTTCCTAGACCATAGGGCAACCTTTTTGGTATGTTCTCTTGTAGTTTTCAGGACCTTGATTATGATGGATTGTGATTTTGGTACCTCATCAAATTGCGACCAAACTTGGTATGATTGTGCCTTAGATGTCTTAGACCCCCTCCTAAAGTTTTGTAGCGTTTGGACTTCGTTTGAGTTCCAATGGTGTAGCTACCTAGTGTAATGACATAGGACATAGGCAATTTGATAGGTTTAAGAGTGATAGATTTTCTAGTCCATTAGATAGCTTTGTTTTGTAGGTTCACTTCTTGAGGCTGGCACCCTCAAAGAGTCTCCGTGCCCCATGTAGCGCGGATAATGTGTCATGCTCTCTACAGTGGGTGCTCCTCAGTGCAATGTGCATGACAATCTCACTCAAAACATACTGAAAACAACGAAAACAATAGATAACAACTAATCACACAGAGACACAACAATAGACCAGAACATATGACTCGACTATCTCACAGAACCGATACAAACTCTGGCATGGCAGCACTCTCAGCTCCAGCCCAGAACTCCCTCACGAGTACAATGGGGTAACGAGGATCAGATGTGCAGGGATGTGTAGACGTGATGTGTGTCTAGACTCGCTACTCTAGACGATGATGCACAACCATATATGAAGAAGATGATCTCTATGACCCAACAGCTACTACTCATGTCCCACCATAAAGAGCCACCAATGGCTCATAAATGTCAGCCATCTAAGGCTATCTCCAGACTGAGCGGTGGTGGTGACCTGGCCACAATGTCCACCACTAGAACCATCGTCGTATCCCTGCCACATGTCGCTGCCCAATCTAGAGAGTCCGTCCAGTGTGAACCAGATTAGACCAACTGTACTAATTGTGTGTCATGTGAAAGTGACATTGTAGCCTACTAGAGGTTGCCCGCCACAAGACCACTCACTATCTCGGTGAGACAAAATATTGAAAAAACTTGAAAGAAAACCGCTAGGTACCACATTTGTACGTCTTTCTTGAAGCAGGTGCTAGGCCCAACCATGACCTTACATGCCTCAAAAGTGGAGTTAAAACATTGCACTGCTTGCAAACTCCTTAAGCCTTTGAATAGACAGGAACCCAGTATGATTGCATAGTCCAAGAATCCCAATTCAAAAAACAGACTGAGGCTCCACAGCAAAGAGATATGCTCGGTTTGGATCCAATGCATCTTTATCCTCCATAACCATAGTGAGAGGAAAATGACCTGGTTCACGCTTGCAGATGAAGTTGATCGAAAAGAGGGATGACTAGAAGCTCGAGTAATACCACAATTAAGGTTAAGCTCCATCGTGATGGCAGAACAAAAAGCATTTACTGCAATAGGATGGCAACCAGGTCCCATGGCTGGGAGGGATGGGGAGGGCTAGATAGGAGCGAGGGCAGGGAGGGGGTGGGTAGGGGCTAGGGCAAGACAGGGGGTGGGTAGGGGTGAGTACGGGGAGGGCAGGGGTGAGGGCAAGAGAGGGGGTGGGTAGGGGCGAGGGCAAAGGGAGGGGGTGGGTAGGGGGGGGCGAGGGCAGGGAGGGGGTGGGTAGGGACGAGTAGGGGGAGTGCATGGGCGAGGGCAAGAGAGGAGTGGGTAGGGGCGAGTAGGGGGAGGTCAGAGGTAAGGGCAAGAGAGGGGGTGGGTAGGGGGCGAGGGCAGGGAGGGAGTGGGGAGGGGCGAGTAGGGGGAGAGTAGGGGCGAGGGGAAGAGAGGGGTTGGGTAGGGGCGAGTAGGGGGGTGGGTAGGGGCAAGGGCAAAGGGAGGGGGCAGGTAGGGTTAGTGAATGGTGAGGCTGGAATGACATGGAGCAGAGAGATATCATGAGCATGAACAGGGAATTTATCAGGCTTGAAATCAACATCTTTTTGGTTGTATCCCTTCTTGAGGAAGCTTTGCGAAGGGATTTTGCTAGACACAGAAGAGAGCTTTGTTCTGGTTGGAGAAGCAGACACTTGGGATGATGGTGAAGGGGGGTGAACTCCTGTAGAGCGGATTTCTTTCCGCTTCTATGATTCTTCATAGACTCACCAAATTCAAAGCTTCCACCAAGGGCCCATCAGGAGTATTCTCTGTGACCTTCAACCTTTGAGCTGGCTCAGATAGCTCAATAGGTTTAGTTACTGTGGAAACATTGGAAGAGGGTGTAACTTCAAGCAAAGAGTGAATAGAGACTCTGGAAACAAGGCATATGTTTGGTAGCATCCAACCACTCCAACAGATCCTCATCGAACCCATCAAGTGGAGTAGGCTATTCCAATTCGAGGCTGGTTGCTAGGGACAAAGAACTATGTTGCACAATGGGATCCATGCCTCCTTCTAGGCGAATTGGTTGCATCGAGGAGCCAGGAGTATGTATCCACATGGCATTGTTTCCCCAATCATGAAGTGCTTAGTGTGTCGCAGCCATGGTCTATCGATGAGCAAGGGAAATCCACCCTCCACCTGTGGAAGACAAACCACAACAAAATCCAAACTAAAAGTGAAATCTTGTACCTACAGAGGCACCTTTTCCGCTATGCCCACAGGGTATATTGTCCTCTAGTCGGCCAATGTTACTGTGAAAGGGGCAGGTTGAGTAGGCTACATGCCTAAAGCCATCATAGTGAACTCAGGCATCATATTGATGCCATATCCACCATCCACAATTACTCCTAAAAATTGCCGACCCAAGACACACTATCATGTGAGGGCTTCTAAAATCACTGAGGGGAGAAGTAGGATTGGATATCATATAAGACTCTGATGGTTGCAGTGGGAGGTGCCCGCCACTAGGACCTACTTCGGCGTAAAGGGATTGAATAACTACAAGGATGTCAATTCTAAAACTCGCATCTAGCTGTAACATGTCATAGAGGGACACTTGTTGGAAAGTGTTCTTCAAGACTGTCTCTGCTGTGAGATTTTCTTGTTCTACTAGTTGTTTCTCTTCTACCTTGATCTTTTGTAGATCTAAAACTACTTCCAAGAAAGCTTCATCAAGATCAGAGAGCAAAGATTTAGATTCTTGCTTGTCACTGACTGAGGGCTTGGTGCCACTTGAAGGCAGAGTATCCACTGTTGTGAGAATGTGTGGGGGAGTTGAACTTGCTGGAATGCTAAGATCGAGAGCGGCTCTCTGGGCACAAGTGAGGACAACCGATGGCTCCTCTACCAACTGTAGCTTATTTTGTGGGGTAACTATGTGGGTAGAAGGAGATGGCTGAGGAGAGGTGCTAACTACTATCAGATTGAGCTTGGGAAAGGTAAACTCATTCTAGCTTTGACTTGGGTTCGAAGCCGTGGATGCACAAAGTTTAGGGCAATCCTTACTGTAGGGATCCTTCATTTCAGGGCAATGACGACAAGAAGGGGACCCTTTGGGCAGAGGGCATTTGCTTTGGTAATGACCATATTCCCCACATCTCTAGCACAAAATGGGCCGATTCAATGGGTGAGACGAAGGACGAGGTGGTCCTTGCTCTTGGTGCATGGAGTTGGAGGTGGAGGCATAGAAGCTATGAGGTGGGGAGGGAGCATGGGTGTGATAAAAGCTCTGAGAGGGAAAAGTGCTCTACATACCTTGCATACGAGGCGCTGACAATAAAGGTGGCATGTGGTGTGGATGGCCACAGGGAGAAATCATATTGGATGCAGGTGCTGGCCCTTGTTGAAGAGTAGGACCAAGACTTTGTTGTATTTGTCGCAATCCCTTGAAGTAGTAGTAGTCCTTGTCCTCATGCCCTGACTTTTTGCAAAAGTGGTAATAAGCCCAAAGGGGACAGTCCTGTGGAGGGTGTCCTAGAGAGCGACACGAGCTGCACCATACCATAGCTTTAGTCTCCTGCTGAGACCGAAGCTCTTCTATCTCTCTCTTGATTTGATCCAAATCCTCGTGATGTGGGGGCTTCTCCTATTTAAGAGAGATTTATTTCTCCTCTTGAAGAGCGCGTTGTAGTTTTAGGCTTCAAGTTCCCTCCGAAAAGAAGTCAAAGGGTCAGTTGGACTCTCCAAGAGTACAGAGGCAGTTTCTACCTGAGAAGAGTTTGTAAACAACTTCCTTGCCCCCTCTATCCTAGTAGCAGCCGCAACAAACTCCTCCAAGGTGGCATCAGGTCGGAGATTCTCTCTCAGTTTTTGCTGAGAAGTCTTTGGAAGAGCCGTCTCTGCCCATTTCTTAACCATGAACTCACCTGGTGACTGAGGAAGCTTGGCAACCAGAGACTTGGTTTTAGTCATGAGTTCTACAAAATGCTCCTCTGGCTTGAGCACCATGTTGGCCAAATCATCCAAAGCCTTTTCTTGGTAGTCACCTGGCCTGAATGTTGCACAGAACTATTGTCTTAAAGCTTCCCAAGTTGCAAATGGTTCTTCGCAAAATTGACTATACCATTTATCTGCTAAGCCATCCAAGGTAGAGGGAAAGAGTACCAAATAATCATCTTCTCTATTAAGACCACGACCTCTACAGAGAGATACAAACCTCCTTGCATGGTCATCTACATCTTCTGAGGAGAGTCCCTTGAAGGTAGGAAACTTGATGTTTACCTTGGCCAAAACATTGGTCAACGCCTCCATAGCCTCTTGGTCAGGAGCCAGTTGCTCAATAGCTTGTTGTAACAAAATAAGAGAGAGATTTATTGGGGAAGGTGATCTGGAAGATGTGGAACCGGATGGAGGAATGGGTGATGCCGTATGTGGAGGTATGGGTGATGAGGTTGGTGGACTATGAATACATACCAAGGGTCGTCTTCTATTGTAGTACTTCAGAGGACTCGGTAGTGCGCTTTGACGCTCTAATGAACGCCTTGTATGTTTCATGCAGGGACCACAAACCCAACCAAGCTTTGGGCAAGAAAACCTTTGACCGACTGAACACAGGTCTAGACTCTACTAGACTAGGGAAAGTGACTAGACCACCAGGCTGGACCAGGGACAAGGAAGGCCTAAACTAGGACGAGAGCTGGTTGGGACCAAGGCGAGAGAGAACAAGACCAGGAGGCTGCACAGTGCAAGGCAAAGTAGGTGAAGCTAGGTAAAAACCAGCTAGCTCCTTGATTTATACCTCAATAGAGAGTGAGACTTCAGTTGAGGTCCCATCATGATCGCCTAAAATGAGAGCACCTATAGCGCAGACAATGTGTCGTGCTCTCTATAGTGGGTGCTCCTCAATGCAATGTGCGTGACAATCTCAATCAAAATAGACTGAAAACAAAGGAAATAATAGATAACAATTGATCACACAGAGCACAACAATAGACCAGAACATATGACTCGACTATCTCACACAATTGATACAGACTCTAGCATAGCAACACTCTCATCTCCAGCCCAAAACTCCCTCACGGGTACAATGGGGTGTCGAGGCTCAGATGTGCAGGGATGTGCAGACGTGCTGTGTGTCTAGACTCGCTACTCTAGACGACGATGCACAACCATATATGAGGAAGATGATCTCTATGACCCAACAGCTACTACTCATGTCCCACCATAAAGAGCCACCAACGGCTCATAAATGTCAGCCGTCTAAGCCTATCTCCAGACTAAGTGGTGGTGATGACCTGGCCACAATGTCCACTAGAACCACAATCATATCCCTACCACCTGTAACTGCCCAGCCCAGAGAGCCCGTCCAGTGTGAACCAGACCAGACCAACTGTACTAATTGTGTGTCTTGTGAAAGTGACATTGTAGCTTGCTACACCCCATCCAAGTCACTTCCCTGAGTAATGACATTATGTAAGTACCAGATAGCTATGATATAGACGTCCGTCATGGTGACCCGTTAACATTTGTGCCATTGTCAAGACAGTGATCCTCAGTTGGTGAGTGACCTCGTCATACCCTTTTACTTAGAGACCTTTGATTTTTATTTCCATTTCATTTATACTTTAATAGTCAGGCAGCTAGATACGGGGTTTAGTGCTTGGTAGAGTCTAGAAGTCTGGGACTTGCTAGGTCTATTCTTGAAGGTATTAGGAATTGTGAGTGAGATATGAGAGCATTTCATTCTGCATATTTTATGCTTTGAAAGTATTGTTCCATATTCCATTTTTCTTCCAATTTTGTACCATTTGTTGGTTTTTTGTCATAGGATTCATTTTAGTACTTAGGAGTAGGTTAGGTAACTTCTACAACCACCAAATTGAGTAAAAAGGATTAAGGAAAAATTTGTTAAAACCTTTTTTTGATATATGAGACCATAAACTCTAAAATTTGGGAATTTGATGGTCATAGCTCAAAAACTGATACAAACAAAAAAAAAGTGCAAAAAGGGGTAAACCAAACCAAAAACAGTTGGTCTAGAAAGTTTCATACCAAAAGGTTCAAGAACATGGATCGCGATCCATGATCCCTTGAGGCATTTTGAATAGAAACTGATACCAAAGGGAAAATGTTTGGTGGAAAAGTGACACATAAAAATCCTCCAAATCAAGAAATTGGCCAAGAAGCACAAAAACCTTGAAAATAGATCAAAAATTGGGGTTTTTTACCTTTTGGAACCCAAATTCAAAAATAAGTGAAAATCTAACATCTACGAGGTGGTGCAGCATACAACTGACCAAATTTTCACGCTTAGATGTGATGGAACATGGATCATGATCCATGACCCCTCAAGACATCTGAAGCTAACATTGGGGTAGTGAGTAGCTAATAACTTTTGGGGCAATTTTTGTAAAGGGGACCATAGAAAAAAACAACCAAAAATTGACCAAATCACCAAAATACCATTTGCAAGTCAAAACACCACAAGGTAGACATAAAATTTGACTAACCAAGCGGCTATAAAGTTATAGCCACCAAATGATTATTGTACAAGTTGTGAAAACAAGAGTTTGCAGGTCAGTTTTTTGTTGATTGGAAGGTTGAATGCACCATAAAAGATAGCAGGTTAGGGTTTTGCAAGCGTATTTTCTTGAGGTATTTGCAATCAGGCAAGTTCAATCAAGATAGCAACCCTACTACTAGAGGCCAATCAAGCCATATTTCTACAATGGGAAGTGTGAACCAAGGGACTTACCGACCTTAGAGCCGATTTTGCAGGAAAGTCTTTCTGATACTTCTTTGGAGAGATCTTATACCTATATGGCCAAGGGATCTAAAAGTGTGAGTTTTAAGGAGGAAACCAAAATGGAAGTGGGACCATCACATTTAGAACCAACCATGAAACTCTTGCATCTACAATACGAGTTTGAATATGAACAGGGTGCCAAAATCTACAGAGATGGTATGCATCGTTATTGCGTTAAAATAGAAGAGATACCTCGTGAGCTTAAGCTCATAGTGTCGATAGATTACAATGGCGATCAGTACCTTGATGAGGAAGAAAACATGTATTTAGTTGTGCATAATCCCTTTATTGTGTACAAGTGGGGATTAACAAGCACAAAGGAGAAGGTTGATGTCGAGCCTGAGGAGAAGCTGCCAAAGGTAGACATTCCTAATGCCAAACTAAGGTGAGTAAAAATATGGCTACTTGCATCAACACAGACAATATGCATGTGGGTGTATATAAGTATGATAACAGAGAGCAAATTCTCTACTGCAGGTGTGATGAACCCAATGTGAGGGAGTTAATGGAGCAAAAATGCTTATATGGGTTCACATATGAAGTGGGAAGAGATACGCAGATAATCCTGCTAGACAAGTATATGTTGGAGATATTCGGTGGTGAGTTGCAACAAGATTGAGGGATATACATACCCCTCCATCAGTACTATGTCACCCCTAGCATGCACATACCTACTAACTTAGAAACCACAAGGCCATAAACTATGAGAGTGAGTCCTCTAAGAACACAAGTGGAAGATTCTTTCAATCGACCACACCTTTCCGAGTCATGACTGATGGGATCCTTAAGCTCCAAAGTTCCTATGTCCACACATTGAGATAGTGATATTTCACCCATGATTTTTAGCACAAGGGTGCCTAATATTAGAATCGAGGGTAGAGACACACGACTGGAGGAGAGGATAACTGACCAAATTCTCTCAAGAGCATCTATCAGTGGGTATGAGATGAGATATGTAATGGTAGGAGAGAGTAGAATGATGAAAATGTTAGCGGAAACTCAAAGAATGCAACCTTCTCAAGTGGCTAAATGTGTGCCAAAGAAGTACAGTGGATCGGGGGATCCATACACACATGTTTTCATATTTAAGCAAGTTTTGAGAGCAAAACAAGTCACGGATTTCCATACGTAGTATGAAGTCTTTAGGATGACATTGGAAGGGATGATGTTGACTTGGTTCTAGCCACTAAACATCAGATATTTCCTAAACATTTATCAACTCTTACAAGAGTTTGCCAAGGATTTCTCTAAGAGGGCAATGAATCGCAACACAGTTTCTCAAATTTAAACTTTTAAGCAAAAGGAGAATGAAAGGGTGAATGAATCTTTGCTTCACTCAAGCAATACATTGAAATATGTCTAGTACGAGAGTTACCGCAAGACAATTGTTTATCGATTCTCTTTATAAAGGGCTTGAGAAACAAAACTCTCAAAAAGGACGTACACCTAAAAGCATGCACAACACTTGAACAAGGCACTAAGGAAGCATTGTATCTAGTTGATAATTGTAAGACATATGAGGAGGTAACGAAGGACGTAGAAACAAACACAAATAGTTCCTCGCCTACAACCAGCAAATCAACTACAAAACATAGTGCTCCTACTTCAATCACACAAAATATGGATCAAGTCATCAAAGAAGTGATCCGCAAAGTGAATCAAATGTACTGACAAAATCCCAATTTGAAACATAGCAGTCACAAGCAGTCAATGCTCAAAGAGTGTTGAAGAGGTGTCCTATACTTTTTTTGTATGATTCTACAAGTGGAACCCATATCATTTTTGTCAATAAATACGGACGAGAATACAAGCCAATTCACCCAAAAGATGTAGGGAGAGTGATAATGCCAAAAATATTGGCACAAGCTTTTGAAGTGAAGAAAATCCCATAAAAACCCCCAACAAATCTACAAATCCCTTGTCTGATGATTACGACACCACATCACAATCAAATAAACAACCATCACCAAACCCTCAGAACTTACAAGTCTCACCACTATCATTTCAAGCGTGGCTCAAGCAGTTTGGAGCACTAGACCTGCACACAAAAGTGGGTTGATATCAGGCCATGCCATAGATGACATGGCACATTAAGTGGCAAAAGGAGACACCAAGTATCATAACCCGTTAAGTGGCAAAAAGAGCCGCCAAATCATGACTTGACCTTGTCCCTATTATGTGACACCATGTAAATATGCATCTGCTTCAAAGAGAAAACTCTTGAAATGATGCACAAAAGGGTTGTTATCAAGGTTTTTTTTTGCTATGCATTTGATCGTTTTTGGGTATTTGGCCCATTCTTATGAATAAATTTCAAGCTATCCAAAAAAGAACGCTAGATTACCATAAAACACAAAACCTATAAAATTTGATGGGCAAGGGTGCCCATAAAAAATCAATAGTACTACCACAAACTTGGAAGTGGTCAAGGGGTCATCTAAATCCACAATGCACTCACCAATAGGATAAATAAAGGATAAACTTCCAACCAAGTACTAAAAATTTTATGATGGTGATAACAAAAAAGCTTCAATTTTGATAATCTAAATTAGAAGGCACTAGTTTGATCTTTCAACTTGTAAGCCTCTCAAAAAATGTGGCCATCGATCTTTGAGTTCTTCTTTCTATCTTTCACCTTTTTCCCATCTAATCTCGCCTTAACTCCAAAGACAAAGACTCCCCCCACCCCCACCAGTAGTACCACCTATTAGAAATTGAGAATCTCTTCACGCTATACCCTATAAAATAATTGCATTCCAAGAGACATAATTCCAAACTGCAAGAAAGGCAACCATGCAAGTCACCGCATTTTTAGTGCTCTTTTTTTGGTGCAAAGGTATTTTTCAATAGTTGGCCCTCATCTAGTAACCTAAGTGACTCTATGCATTGAGCACATTTTAAAAAGTGATTGCATCTCCGATGATGCCCTAGTGACACCCTGCTATCGCATCCATTGAAAACGGCCCAAAGCTCCCTTGAAGGGATCTTCTTGGACATATCCATTAAGATCTTCTGAATATATTCACCTATCAATGAACTTTAGTAGAGTCCATTGGAAGAGCCCTCACTTCACACTCTAAGAATAGCCGAGTATTGCTCAGCCCTTCGCCTACCGAGTATATCCTACAAGCAAACCAATTCAATAGATGACATTTTCGATAGGGAGCTCCTTGACAACTTCTTGTTCTTTTGAAAGTGCCCACAGCCAAGAACATGTTGCCAACTTCTTGCATAATGCTACATGCCTTCCACAGGTAAAATATGTGGTTGCATCTAAAGAGAAACCCTTGCTCTACCTCCTTTGGAAAGATCCCTCACTTCACTCTCTAAAAATAGCCAAGTGCTTCTTGGCCTCGCACTATGGAGCTTGTGCTACGAACTTAGATCGTCATATAGATGTCATTTTGAATAGAGAGCTCCTCAACTTATTTTTTTGAAAGTGCACCATACTTATCACACAAAGCACTGCCAAATGCAATGTTTTCTTCTAAGAGCTGTTGATCAGCCTCTGTTGTTATCTTTAAAAACATTTTTTTTTTAATGCGAAGTAATCAATGAACATGTACACCAATAAAAAAGAATACTCTAAAAATCCCCCCTCATCCCTTCCCGTCACAAGCACAGGCATATATTGAAGGATTCCTCAGAACAATATCGCTATGGTGGGCACAACAAGACGAGTCTCATGGTTCTAGAATGCCTGTCATGGGAAAAACAGACTTAACTTGTGAAACTATGAACTGACACAATTGATTTACAAGGGAAATTTTACAAAATACTTGAGCATTCTGTGAAAAATTCCGACATGCCTAGATACCCGAGTATCAAAATTTGATGGATTGCCGTACATATCACATAGTTGACTCTGTTGCAGCCAACAACAAAAGAAACACTCTTCTCAAGAAGCTCCACTCTGTTGATTAAAGTTAAAAATGGATTGAGAAGGAAGAGGTGAGAACATTGGCATGGATGGCATTGCAAAAATCAAATCTTCCTGACAGCAAAAAGCAGACTCTGAAGAAGAGGAATCACTGGAGTACCCAATTCACGAGCGATAACAATTCAACAGAGGATACAACGAAGCACTAACCTCATAGGTATCATGATCTCTTGAAACTAGTTATGAGGTACAGCTCGGTTACTAATATCACTTGCCAGCAGATATAAAGGAACAATGCAGATGTCAAGAAAAATACAAAATTGATGCCTTACAGAATGCACTGCTAAAATGAGACCATAGAGAAAGACAAGGTGGCCTATCTGCATCCTTTAAAATAAACCAGCTATAGGTCTCCCCTCAAATTTCACGTGAGACAGAGAAAGTGGTTTCAATGCTGCAGGTAGGCCCTTCCAACACCAAGCATAAATAGGCATCCAATCTTTGAATCTTATTAATCCTTGGATGTCCCTTTCTAAAATTTTGAGGTACATCAAGCAGAGAATATGCGACGAATAACAAAATCTGATAGTATGTTATTACTGAAAAGGCGGCAAAAAACCAAACATACTACAAGCATAACACATTCAAGGGATTCCATTCATAGTTCAAGCTCTGAAGCCCTTGCCCCACCAACTCACCAAAAAAGCACAGTTGCAGTCTGCATAGTTGATAGTCTGAAACGATCGATTTGACATGACCTCACGCAACTCATCTGCAAGTAACCGACAATGACACGACCCAAAAATACACACATCCACTAAGCTGAGACCATATACCAATAGACACTACAAGACAGCCTCATTAAGTTCTCACCTGCTCACACTTGCTTACGTGCATTCTTGCAGTAGAGTGCAGAGGATATGAAACCTAATCTGAAAATCCTTTTTCTTCTTCCCCATGATAAACCTCATGCCCCCAACAACGAACATCAAATCTTTATGACATGCTCTGTTATGAATTCCATAGATACAAATTTATTCCAACAGCCTGCACATGGCAGTCGGGTTACGCAGCTAAGACCATGGAAGCCCCTTCGAGGCAAATGGAAGCTAGTAAAATTAGGTACTGAGTAAATACCAACTTCTCCCATTTCTGCGAGAAGCTGTTTAGACTCTGTTGCAGCCAACAACAAAAGAAACACTCTTCTCAAGAAGCTCCACTCTGTTGATTAAAGTTCAAAATGGATTGAGAAGGAAGAGGTGAGAACATTGGCATGGATGGCATTGCAAAAATCAAATCTTCCTGACAGCAAAAAGCAGACTCTGAAGAAGAGGAATCACTGGAGTACCCAATTCACGAGCGATAACAATTCAACAGAGGATACAACGAAGCACTAACCTCATAGGTATCATGATCTCTTGAAACTAGTTATGAGGTACAGCTCGGTTACTAATATCACTTGCCAGCAGATATAAAGGAACAATGCAGATGTCAAGAAAAATACAAAATTGATGCCTTACAGAATGCACTGCTAAAATGAGACCATAGAGAAAGACAAGGTGGCCTATCTGCATCCTTTAAAATAAACCAGCTATAGGTCTCCCCTCAAATTTCACGTGAGACAGAGAAAGTGGTTTCAATGCTGCAGGTAGGCCCTTCCAACACCAAGCATAAATAGGCATCCAATCTTTGAATCTTATTAATCCTTGGATGTCCCTTTCTAAAATTTTGAGGTACATCAAGCAGAGAATATGCGACGAATAACAAAATCTGATAGTATGTTATTACTGAAAAGGCGGCAAAAAACCAAACATACTACAAGCATAACACATTCAAGGGATTCCATTCATAGTTCAAGCTCTGAAGCCCTTGCCCCACCAACTCACCAACAAAGCACAGTTGCAGTCTGCATAGTTGATAGTCTGGAACGATCGATTTGACATGACCTCACGCAACTCATCTGCAAGTAACCGACAATGACACGACCCAAAAATACACACATCCACTAAGCTGAGACCATATACCAATAGACACTACAAGACAGCCTCATTAAGTTCTCACCTGCTCACACTTGCTTACGTGCATTCTTGCAGTAGAGTGCAGAGGATATGAAACCTAATCTGAAAATCCTTTTTCTTCTTCCCCATGATAAACCTCATGCCCCCAACAACGAACATCAAATCTTTATGACGTGCTCTGTTATGAATTCCATAGATACAAATTTATTCCAACAGCCTGCACATGGCAGTCGGGTTACGCAGCTAAGACCATGGAAGCCCCTTCGAGGCAAATGGAAGCTAGTAAAATTAGGTACTGAGTAAATACCAACTTCTCCCATTTCTGCGAGAAGCTGTTTAGACTAAATGCTTAGAACTGTTCCATGTATCCAAAAAAATCGATATTCAAACAAGGACTACGAATGCACCAAACGTGTGGCACTGACCACTCATATTTGAGCCAAACACTAGTAGCCACAATCCAAAAACCTGTCGCATATTATTAAAAACCCTCATCAGCCAAAGAGACGCATCCACCAAGGCTTGTGATTTTGCACCTTTCTAAGCTTTTCAACATTGCTATCCAGCCTTACCCTGGCCTGCATCTGAAAATTGCCACCTATGAAGAGGTTTCCTAAGCATGATACTACCACCAAGCCCACAATACTGAACAAAGACCCTGCAATTGTCTCGACTAAAGAGTTTTTCAAAATGCTCCCATCACGGCTGTCATGGCCCTGCTGATAAGAAAAAACTTCTTCTTTAATCCCTCCCTTTTCTTGATCTGACAAAAGCTCTGCTGAGTCCGTTTGTGTTGCTTCGCCACTTCCATTACCCTCAGCTCCTGTTTCCCCTCCAGGCTCATCAGATGTCGAGGAATTGTTAGATAAACTATTAGTATCACCCACAAACTGAGATGCACTCTGACCTTTCCTCTGTTCTTCATAATCAGGATCATCTGTTGGAAGCTCATATCTACAAACAGGACACGAATTCCGCGCACTGAGCCAAGGAAGGATGCAAGCACTATGATAAAGATGCAGGCAAGGAAGCTGCTTAGCTGGCTCATTAAGCGCAACCACATCCTTACAGATAGCACAGAGAGCGGAACCATTCTCCATATTCTCTTGTTGAATTTTCACAGAGGATAAGCCCTCAATAGCTGACTTGGCAGCAGGAGGTGCACCCCTACGAGTGTTATCTGTGTCAATAAGCTGCTGAAGAAGCTCCTCAAAGCCCCGTGCATCCACATAATCACCCGGGTTACCAATGTACGTGTCAAAATCTGGAGTGTCAAGCTCAACCTCAGTGTTGTAATTCTCCAAGCTCCTACGAATCGCTTGAAGTCGCCGACGTAAACTTCGTGGCAGAACATTTCGTGGTTGTACAAGATTGTTTTCACTATTAGCATTGCCTTCTGAGCCCAGCCCTTGAGCCGCATGATCCTCTGAATCATCTTGATCCCTGCCCTCCTCCCCAGCAGCATTACCATCACCATCAACACCATCTTCCACAGCTTCAAGAAAGCGCATCACAAAATCAGTTTCATTGAACTCCACTTCTTCCCATTCATCCTCATCCTCTTCTTCAAAAGATTCCCAGTCGCTAAGCTCCAGAAGCCCTTCCTCCACCTCTGAATCACTTTCTTCCTCATCTTCCGCATCCTCTTCATCTCCATTCCCATTTTCCAGTACAGAGCCATCAATGTTTTCAACAAGTTCTTCACCAACAGTGTTATCCTCCAATTGACCAGAAGGCTCAACTTCACCTGCACCACCCTGTACCTGAGTAGCATCAACTTCTTCTCTCCTTGCGTTTTCAGAAGAAGGATCCAAAATTCCAACTTCACGTTGATCATGGGCTAAATCACGCCCTTCAGAGTCATAAGATTCCTGAGTCCTATCACTAGCAAGAGCATCCGATGACCTAGATGACAGGGGAGGAGGCGAATTTCTAAAAGTCCGAGATAGAAATCTTAAAAATCTGAGCACCTGCTGAGGGGAGGCATCCTCCAATTCTTCCTCTGCTGCACTGTCTTCAACAGACCTTTCAAGGACCCTCGAGCTGCGTGGGGGCCGCTGGCGGCGCCTCTGCCTTCGTGCAGCTCGACGCACAGTAACAAGTGTGCTTGCAGTATCCATAGCCTCGACAAAGCCCCCACCACAATCTGGGCAGATCGGGTCCGTGTCGCCCTCTGCAGGTTGTACCACAAAGGCAGCATTACATTGATGGCACCAATAACCAGGCTCACCTGTTGAAGACTCTTCTGCCTGGTTGGATGATGCAGAAGCCTGAGCGTGCTCCATAGCCAAAACAAAGAAACCTTGGCGTTTATGCTCCAGAGAACGCCCAAAAGCCTATCTTTTTCTGCAGGAAATGCGAAAGATCCAACGGATGCCCTAATCTGTCATGGGCGGTGCCTGAAATCGGCGAAGAACCCTGAACAGACAGAATTTGTCAGCAGAAACAGGAAAATAAAAACGCAGACGGGGACGGCGAACGGGCAAGAGAAGCGCTAATCCTAAAACGCAGACGAGGACGTTACAGAGGGCTCACAAGCGAGCTAAGCCTCTCTGAGGATGGGGTTGGTACAGAGGCAGAACGGGAAAACGGAGGAGGTCATCAACGGAGATGAGGGGTACGAGAGCAAGTTCTAGCGTTAGTGCGTGGGCGAGACTCCGCGAGTCTAGCGTAGAGAGAGTTACAAATGTGACGGGAGCAAGTGAATCTCTAAAGAAAGTGCGAGTTCGAGAACTATGGTTATAACTTATGAGAGAGAGAGAGAGAGAGAGAGAGAGAGAAACATGAAGTGCACACGTGCACCACTTCTGTCAACTCTAATGTGCCCTGTTGATTGCTGGATCGTGGATCCATACGCACACGTGTGCTGATCGACATCTGGTAGAGGCCATGTTGACTATGATGAAGTGCTCTCTGTAGCAAGGGGATCACCTTGTGAAGGACATGTAGCACCTTGCAGCTCTAGGTCCTCAACAGCTGCAACTCAGCCTTAGCACACACATAGGAGTGGGGAGAGAAGCTTGAGCACATGGAGTAGGTGGTCGGGGCACAAATGAAAGAGATCGTGCTAGATGAAAGAAGCTATGGTGGGAGCATGAGAGAGTGAAGACCGCACACAACCACGGACTGGTCAACTAGGGTGTGCAGTGAATTCTAGCGACGATCCACCAGTCGAGGCATGACGCTTAAGGGTGTAACATGGTGAGATCGGGCCATGTGCTCATTAGAAGAAAGAGATATAGGCATGGCACAATGAGTCGGGCAGTGGAATGGCCACCCAAAGATTCTTGGGGTATTCTTCGAGCAGTCAGCATATTTCATCACAAACTAACTAGCCATCAAAAAGTGGTTGGAGTAATGAGCACCGTGCGCTTGGTGCATCGTTATTTGTACACAAGAAACGTGGAGAAAACCTAGAAATTTATTAATCATGTAGTTACGTGCTACAAGATGCACTTCGTCAAAGTCAACTAGGGTTCAATCCCAACCCCTCCACAAGCCATGCGCACATTCTCCATAGAAGTTGCCCAACCCTGCCACAAATAGAATGTTATTTTATTATTTGTCATCCACGAAAAGTCATTATAAAGGTTGCAGCTTGAAAGCAAAACACGCACACACAAAAGCGGTAGCAGAGTGTTCTTTTGTCCGATCAAAGGTAGTACCAATTGTTCAAAGTGCAGAGTCTATGGAGGTAAGGCCTATGGTTGGTTATGCTCCTTGGGGGTTTCCAATTTATGATGTGCCTATCCCGATAGTGGATGAGCTTGTCAACAAGGATAAGCCCCATGTCGAAGTGAACCCGGGTGCAAAAGTGGTAGCAAATGTTGAGGTTCGAGAGTGGATTGAAGGGGTTAAGCCTGTTCTTGTGGAAAGCTTGTATGAAAAGGTAGCAGAGTGCAATCAGGTTGCAAAGGGTTCAAAAATGGATGAAGAAAGTGAGCAAAGCCTAGATGAAGGTCAAGCTTTTCTGCAGCAGCAAGCGGATTAAGATGCAGATACAGAGTCGGTATATGATGCCAATGAGGGTGAAGATACAAGCTCGAGTTGTTGGGAGATACGCAAGGAGGATAGAGCAGATGAGTCCACATCCTATGGTGAGGAAATGGAGTCTGATGAACCTATGATGGTAAAGGTAAAGTTGTCTTATTATGTGTTTGATGATATGGTGATAGCCAATGTTCAAAAAGAGCAAGGAGCAGAGCAAGCCATTGTGCTTGATGGAAACCAAGTGGAGGAGTCCATGCCCACCAATGGAGGTATGCGGATAAAGACGGTGCAGATTCTTGCCAGAAGGGATGAAGTGGCCTTACCTATGGTTTTGACCAGGAGGATGCAGTGTGGGGAGAATTTCTCCCTACCTTGGCAGAGCATGATGCCGCGGTAGAAGAGGTGATTGAAGTACAAGCAGCTGAAGTTGACAAGCAAGTGGAGTTGATTGACCTTGAAGAGCAGTTGGTTGTAGCAGAAGGGCTTGATGATGCTATAATTGAGTGTGGTGCCAAGGAGGAGGACATCGGGTTGCCAAAGATGGTGGAGATTCCATTGCAGCAGGCATGTCCAATGGTGGATAAATCAGAATCACAGGTGGTTGCTTTACTTCCATTGAAGGTATGTGAGTTATGGTTGATGAATATGGTGGTAGATACAGCTATGTGGTGGATGGTTCAACAAGTGCAGGGGTCTATGGATGAGGCCTCCACCTTACATGGATAGGAGGGAGCGTCAGACATGTGTTCTTTCAGGTACATTTTTCTTGGATGATGGTATGCTTGGTGTTGCTTGGTATGTAGTGGGCAATCTGCCGGTGGATGCTTGTTTGTCAAGGGATACATGGAGTGCTGAAGGCAGGCCATGGACGGTCTACACAGATGATGGGATATGTTGTTGGGGTATGGCACTATGGTAAGCAATTTACAAATGGGTGGAAGGAACTAATGGCAGGTTTTTGATCCAGGCAAAAGCTATGTGATGCAGGGGGTGGGGAAACCCACTTGAGGTTTGATGGCAGTAGACATAATAAAACGGTGTATATAAGATTTTGGTTTTCTAATAGTGTTTTGTGCAATTGGAAGTGGAATAAAGCTCTTTTTTTGTTGAACATAAATGTTCAACTAGGGGGTGGGCAACGATGGTGAACCCAAAGTTGGTCAACCATAGAAGATGGCATGGGCAGGTATGTACATGCTTGCAGAAGCATGGCAAAGGGCTGGAGCAGCTACAAAGATCCTGGGCAGACATGTAGCAGTGGATGTGTATGGCTGATGCGGTTTATAGACCAAGAAGGGCTTCAGAGTGGTCCAATTTGTATGGTAGGCAAAGATGACTTGAAGTGCGGTCTTTTTGCCTAGCAATGTAGAGCTTGAGTTGATGAAGGAGCAGGTCCAGACCGAGGTCCAGAAGGCCCATCAAACATAGCTACAAAGCCCAATATATTTGAGTTTGAAGGTGCAATGCATTGCAGATCTGAGACGGATAGGGCAAGTGGTGCTAGGTAGTCCAAGCCGGTCTCAATAGATGGATGTGTAGAGCTTGATTTATGGAGCCTGCTAGTCTTTTCAGATCAACAATCGGAGTCACGGATATCAAGATACAAGGCTTGGAAGTTTTGTTGGGGGCTAGTTGTGGGCCAAGTTAGTCACATCAAAGGGCATGCCATTCAGTGTTTTCCTAGCCTCGCAAGAGTTCTAGTGGATAGTGTTCATTGTGTGACGTTGACAGGAATCAACGGCCCGACAATCAGAGATGTGGTTGCCGAGTTGCGGCCTAGCAAAGTGGAGGGCTAATGCGGAGCAAGTGAATGCATATGTTTTTCCCAGTTTTTAGGCTCTTGTTTTGAGGCCATGAAGAAGTCTAAAGATGATGGGATCTGCATGGCTCAAAGCCAAGGTCGGGCTCTGCTTCTTGGAGGCAGGATACAGAGTAGAAAATGGTGGCTCTCAAAGTGGGGGGGGGGGGGGGGGGAATGGTCTTTTGATGGGTGTTTAAGGAGCTTTTGAAGCATGGGAAGGCCATTGAGCCTGGCGGTGCCACATGGCGCTAAAAGCCCCATAGACAAACTCAATAGACACTATGGGAAGCTATATGGCCTAGAGGGGTGCCCCTTAGTGGCGTATCAAGCGAGAGGGAGAGCTCTCTCTGAACGTAGCTATGGCGTGGCCATTCTGGCGTTGCGCGAGCTCTGCTCGGGCGGATCCAGGCAGCGTTGTGTGATGCAAGCGGTGGGTGGCAGTAGCGGCCGACGTTGCTGGGTGGTCGAGTGGCGGACTTGGTGGTGGGCAATACAAATGATGTGGCAGGCCTGCCCAAGGGCGAGGTCCCGCGGCCTCATAAGGCCCCATCTATTGAAGCTAAGAGCAAGGGAGTTCTTCCCCACTAGTGACATTGGTAGAGGGAGGGCATGTGAGAGAGAGTTCATACGGGGTCATGAGGGAGGTGGAAAGTAGTTCCAAGACCAAGCTGGGTGGACAAAACGAGGGCGGACAGAGCCGGCCAAAGAGTAAGGGGGGGTTCATGAGCTAAGTGAGAGAGAGAAAATGGAATCTTGCCGATGTGGCGGGCCCATGCAAATATGCTTAAAATGAGCATGCCATGTGTAAGCAATGCAAAAAAAGTCTATAGTGAGCTCAAGTTGAATGCACGAGCAGGGGAAGGCATTTTTCCTTTTTTGGATGCTCACCTCCTATAAGAGGGAGTTCTCATGCATGCTTTTTTTTTGCCAATTGAAGGGCTTTTTGCCGAGGCGGCTGGTGGAGTCAGGATGTGTTGCTGAGGATTGTGTGCATGCTTGGGATACGTTGTAAGTGATTGTGTTGAAATGAAGGGAGTCCATCATTGCTGTCTTCTAGCATCAATTCCCCCTTCTCTTCTCTGCTTGTGTGCGTGTGTGCCCCCCCCCCCTCCCCTCCCCCCCCCCCCCCCCCCCCCCCCCCCCCCCGCGAGGTTTTGTTGTGCAAAGAGAGATAGAGAGAGGTTGTGTGTGTGTGGAGGGCTATGAATTGAGCAGAGCAGGATAATTGAGCTTGTTCGATGTGTTGCAATGCGTGTGCGTATGGTCGTGTGCAAGGGGAGGTTTGCTTGCGAGAAGTGTCAAGTTTTGAAGGTGAACTCTAGAGAATTGGGGCGCTGTGTATACCCTGGGATATAGTGAGGCATTGTGTTGTGTTCTGGGTGTGTTCCCCTTCCCCCCTCTCCATCTTTCGGTGCCCCCAATGAGGAGTTGTCTGATGCTTCTATTTGAAGTCTTTTGTAGCCGACAAAGTGGTTGGGGAATGGTCGAAGTGTTCGGTGGTCAAGTTTGAAGCTAGCAAAATGGTGGAGCCAAGTTTTGGCCCCATATTTATGGGTGTTGAAGATCCTGAGGATTGGTTAGCATATTTTGAGCTATGGATGATGTCGATGCATATATTGACGGATGCAAAAAAGTTACAGATAGTGTCGCTGCTGATGCGCGGACGGAGATTCGGTTTGATGGTTTAAAGAGCAGTGATTGAGGATCATGGCAGGAGTTGCAGAATCAATTTTTGGAGTGGTTCCAAGCAGTGATTACTCCAGAGGAAGCTGGTGCAAAGGCGGTACGCCATGACGTAAGTAAGGATTTTTCCATTTTTCTTGAGCAGTTTGAAGCTTGTTGGAGGCAGTTAGAGATTGCTACTCGGGTAAAAGGCAACCAGTATCTGAAGCTGTCGAAGTTGTTAGAGTTCTTGCATCTAAAGATCAGAGAAAAGGTCGAGTATGGTGCGGATACATATGAAGACATGGTCTATCTGGCCAAGATGAAGAGCCGAAAGGTAAAGCAAAATCTAGAGTTGGGCGTGTTGAAGCCTATAGATTATATGCATGTTGCAGCGGTAGCAAAGTTTTCTTTGGCCCGATCAAATGTAGTACCGATTGTTCGAAGTGCAGAGCCTATGGAGGTAAGACCTATGGTTGGTTATGCTCCTTGGAGGTTTCCAGTTTATGATGTGCCTATGCCGATGGTGGACGAGCTTGTCAACAAGGATAAGCCCCATGTCGAAGTGAACCCGAGTGCAAAAGTGGTAGCAAATGTTGAGGTTCCAGAGTGGATTGAAGAGGTAAAGCCTGTTCTTGTGGAAATCTTGTATGAAAAGGTAGCAGAGTGCAATCAGGTTGCAGATGTCGACGGTTCAAAAGTGGATGAAGAAAGTGAGCAAAGCCTAGATGAAAGTCAAGCTTTTGTGGAGCAGCAAGCGGATTAAGATGCAGATACAGAGTCGGTATATGATGCCACTGAGGGTGAAGATACAAGCTCGAGTTTTTGGGAGATAAGCGAGGAGGATATGAGCACATGAGTCCACTTCCTATGGGGAGGAAACGGAGTCTGATGAACCTATGCTGGTAAAGGTAAAGCTGCCTTATTATGTGTTTGATGATATGATGATAGCCAATGTTCAAAAAGAGCAGGGAAACCAAGTGGAGGATTCCATGCCCATCAATGGAGGTATACGAATAGAGACGGTGCAGATTCTTTCCACAAGGGATGAAGTGGCCTTACATATGGATGTTGACTAGGAGGATGCAATGCGGGGAGAATTTCTCTCTACCTTAGCAGAGCATGATGCAGCGATAGAAGAACTGATTGAAGTACAAGCAGCTGAAGTTGACAGGCAAGTGGAGCTAATTGACCTTGAAGAGCACTTGGTTGTTGCAGTAGAAGGGCTTGATGATGCTATAATTGAGTGAGCTGTCAAGGAGGAGGAGGTGGGGTTGCCAAAGATGGTGGAGATTCGAGTGCAGCAGGCATGTCCAATGGTGGATAAAGAAGAATCACAGGCGGTAGCTTTGCTTCCATTGAAGGTATGTGAGTTATGGTTGATGAATACGGTGGTAGATACAGCTATGCGGTGGATGGTTCAACAGGTGCACGGGTCTATGGACGAGGCCTCCACCTTACATGGATGGGAGGGAGGGTCGGACATGTGTTCATATATGTTGTCAGGTACATTTGTCTTGGATGATGGTATGCTTGGTGTTTCTTGGTATGTAGTGGGAAAGCTGTCAGTGGATTCTTGTTCGTCAAGGGATACATGGATTGTTGAAGGCGAGCCATGGATGGTCTACACAGATGATGGGATATGTTGCTGGGGTATGGCACTATGGTAAGCAATTACAAATGGGTGGAAGGAACCAATGGCAGGTTTTTGATACATGCAAAATCTATGTGATGCAGAGGGTGGGGCAACCCACTTGAGGTTTGATGGCAGTAGGCAGAATAAAACGTTGTATATAAGGTTTTGGTTTTATGATAGTGTTTGCCAAATTTATGCAATTGGAAGTGCAATAAAGCTCTTTTTTTGTTGAGAAAAAATGTTTGACTAGGGGGTGGGCAATGATGGTGCACCCAAAGTTGGTCGACCATAGAAGATGGCATGGGCAGGTATGTACAGGCTTGCAGAAGCATGGCAAACTGGAGCAGCTCTACAAAGATCCTGGGCAGACAGATAGCAGCAGATGTGTATGTCTAATGCGGTTTATAGACCAAGAAGGGCTTCAGAGTGGTCCAATATGTATGGCAGGCAAAGATAATTTGAATTGTAGTCTTTTTGCCTAGCAATGTAGAGCTTGAGTTGATGAAGGAGCAGGTCCAGACGACCCATCAAACATAGCTACAAAGCCCAATATATTTGAGTTTGAAGGTGCAGGGCATTGCAGATCTGAGACGGATAGGGTAGGTGGTGCTAGGTAGTCCGAGCCGATTTCAATAGATGTAGAGCTTGATTTATGGAGCCTGCTGGTCTTTTCAGATCAACGATCGGAGTCACGGATATCAATATACAAGGCTTGGAAGTCACACCATGGCACTTCTACATGACATACACTATATACTTAGCATTTTCAATCTGTGGCGCTTCATTGCAAGACAAAATGTTTAACTATTCACATTGGTTTATGTAGCTTGGCACAAACATTGTCCTCCGGCTTGTCCCGTACACGATTATCGGGTCGATAGTGCAATTTAATTTTTATAGTATGCTAATTCTTTTTGTATTTTTTGAGTTTGTCAATGTTTCCTTAAGTTTAGTTTGTTAGGAAATAAGACGTAGCTAAATAGATTTTTGAGTAGATTACTTAATGGAGAGAGATAGATTTCACACACAAGAGATTATAGAGTAGAGAGAGAGAGAGAGTACACACGATATACGTGGTTCACCCAATGTGGGCTACGTCCACGGGAAAGCAGCCACACAATGGCTTTAGCACTTCAAAAGAAGAAGTAGTTTACAAAGGGATTAAACCCTTAATAGACCTCCCGCCTTGCTTCACTCTCACCACCTCACACTTACCTTGTTGCATCAACTTCACACTATGAAATGTGTGTAGAAATGGCCTCCTTTTATAGGCCAAAAGGGCTGCCCTCTCTTATGAGAGGCAGCCATGTGTAGCCGCCCTTGTGAGAATAAGTCCAAATCGGACCCTCCAATCCGCCCATGTGTGGCCGCCCTTGAGAAGACAAGTCCGCTTTTGAATTCGGTCACCGGCCATTGAATTCGTCCACCGGCCACCGGCCATTGACTTCCGACCACCGGCCACCGACCATTGACTACCGGCCACCGGCCAACCGACCGGTTGTTTTCCGACCACTTTCCGGCCGCCGGCCGGCCATAATATTCCGGCGAAAAGGAATATTCCGGTGAGGGGGGGGGAAAAAGTCTCGGGGGCGGAGGCCCCCGAGGCCCCTAAAGTTGCCCCTGATTCTTGACCGTGAAAATTTTGGTTTCCGGTGAGTGATTTTCGTTCACGCACGATGGCTTCTCCTCATAATGGGGGCCTTACAAATGTGCACTTTTACCACAGAAGATTACAAGGTAAATCAGGCTCCATACTTAACAATCTCCCACTTGGAGACTGATCTCAAAACCAAACCTGTGAACTGCTTTCCATCCTGGCTTCTTATCTTTGAATGCCGATTGAAGATGAGCAAAAGCTCAACTTCTCCTTGTTGACCACCTTTGTAAACATGTCTGCAGGATTTTCACTTGTATGCACCTTTCCTAGCTTTAGCTGTCCCTCTTCCAAAAGAGTGCGTATGAAGTGATATCTCACCTCAATGTGCTTTGTCCTTGAATGAAAGGCTGAGTTCTTCGCAAGATGGATAGCGCTTTGGCTATCACTGTACAAGACACAATTGTCTTGTTTGAATCCAAGCTCTTCTAAGAATCTGTGAAGCCACAGAATTTCTTTGCTTGCCTCCGTCATTGCTACATACTCTGCTTCCGTGGTAGAGAGTGAAACCACTTTCTGCAGCTTTGAAGCCCAACTTACTATTGTGCCTCCAACCGTGAACACATAGCCAGTAGTGCTCCTTCGAGTATCTTTATCACCTACCATATCTGCATCAGCATACCCTTCTAGAAAAATATCACTTCCTCCAAAATACAAAGCATTTTTTGTTGTCCCTTTTAGATACCTAAGTATCCACTTCACAGCTTGCCAATTCTCTTTACCTGGGTTGTCCATGAACCTACTCACAACTCCCACTGCATGTGCAATGTCTGGCCTTGTCCACACCATAGCATACATTAGAGAACCTACCGCTGCAGCATATGGAACTTTAGACATATAGGCTATCTCCTCTTGTGTCTTTGGACACATATCCTTCGTTAGTTTAAAATGACCACCCAAAGGTGTAGAAACTGGTTTTGCATTTTGCATTGCAAACCTTTCTAGTACCTTATTGATGTAATCTTCTTGAGATAGCTTTATTGTCTTCTTCGTCCTGTCCCTTGATATTTTCATACCAAGTATCCTCTTTGCAGCACCTAAATCTTTCATTGAAAAAGATTAAGACAGCTCCTCTTTTAGGTCTTTGATGTCCTGCATGTTAGCACTTGCAATCAGCATGTCATCAACATACAACATTAGGATGATGAACTTCCCATCTCCCAAATTCTTCGTGTAGATGCAGTGATCCGAGTTGCATCTTGTGAATCCATGATCCAACATCCATCGATCAAACTTCAAGTACCATTGTCTTGATACTTGCTTTAAACCATACAAGCTCTTCTTCAATATGCAAACCATTTTCTCCTTACCTTTTACTTCATACCCCTTTGGTTGAAGCATGTAGATTTCCTCCTATAAGTCACCGTGAGGGAATGCCGTATTTACATCCATTTGCTCGAGATTTAAATCATGAGCAGCCACAAGGCTTAAGACAAGCCTAATTGAGTTCATTTTTACAACAGGAGAAAATATTTCATTGAAGTCAATACCTTTCTTTTGAGAAAACCCTTTTACCACAAGCCTAGACTTGTACCTTTTCTTCCCACCTTCTTCTTCCTTAAGCTTGTACACCCATTTGTTTTGAAGTGCCCGCTTACCTTTAGGCAACTCAACCAACTCCCATGTTTGGTTGCGATGTAGTGAGTCCATCTCCACTTGAATGCTCTTCGTCCATTCTTCTTTGGATTCATGTTGCATAGCTTCTTCGTATGATTCCGGCTATCTAGAATCTGAGATCAAGAGATGGTTGAATGAAGGAACAAACCTTTCTGTAGGTCTACTTGCTCTTGTAGATCTTCAGGAAATAGGTTGAGGCTCCTCACTTGGTTGACGTTGTTGCACATTGTCACCGTTTGCAGTCCTTGAATCTTCACCGTCCTCAAGCTCCATGTACTCATCACCTGTTTCTTTTGTTTGTTTTCTTTCCAAGTAATCTTTGTACATATTTTGTTCGTTAAAAATTACATCCCTACTCCTTAAGATTTTACCATCTTTAGGATTCCATAGGCGATACCCAAAGTCAGCTTCTCCATAGCCAATGAAGAAACACTTTTTGGACTTTGCATCTAGCTTTGATCTTAGGCTTCTATCTATGTGCATGAAAGCCTCACACCCAAACACTTTGAGAAATGCATAATTCACCGGTTTACCTGTCCATGCCTCTTCTAGAACTCCCCCAGCCAATGCCATTGAGGGTGAACGGTTGATTAAGTACACAGACGTACTTAGAGCTTCCGCCCAAAGCTCAAGCGGTAGGCCTGCATGTAGCCGCTGTGAGCGGGATGAAAACACACACATCGCCTCTATAACGACCCGATACACACTCTTGGGAAGATACACACACACACTATGGGGCACCACTCGGCTTAGACAACACACCTGGCCGAGACAGGGAACACACCTCTGGAGTGAGAGGAGAGAGACTATCCACTTGCCCACTCCACACAGACACACACACACACACACACACACACACACCCAAAAAACTCAGCTCAAAAGAGGAGAATTTCTGATGTTTAGATACAATTGAGCTTGGGCCAACACCAATGGGGCAAATAGCTCACACAATATGGGTAAAATAAGCCAGATACAATCACAAACTAGAGCAGAAACTTCGCTCATAGGAGAAACTTACACAGAAAAACAGCAGGAAAAGAGTGAGGAATTTGGCAAAATGGACAGCGCCATCGCGTCTAGAACGGCCCAAAACCCCAGTCTACAATGTCAAAGTGCTCAAATCCGACCTCAGATGAGCAGTTTACGGCCAAAACAGGCTCCAAAATGAGCAAAAACACACCTGCGGCTGTTCCTCCTCTCTTCTCCACGTTTTTTCTGGTCTTCTCTCTCTTTTTTCAGTTCCCACACTTAGCTTTGTTAGTTGGGCACCCTTGGCCTTTTAGATGACCTCAAACGGACCCCGGACAGGCCAAAAACTGACCTCGCAGTGCATAGTTGTCACCTTTTTGCATCATTCGCACACCTGGCACTCAGCTTTTTTTCAATAATGCATCTCGCCACCACGTAAAGTGGCCCCAAAAAGTGGTCCTAATGATGACCTTTCTGCATAACTCTCACAAGAAAACACCCACGTTGTGTCCGTCCTCATCTGCGTGCAAATATTGACCTCGTTCGCTCTCCTGACGCCACTAGATGCCATCTGACGCACCTGCTGACCTCATGTCGTCGGCCCGCGGATAGCTTCCTCGAGAAGTTTTATGCGCTACCAACTCCTCCTTATTGTAGAAAAAACACACTAGTACTGATAATAGTGAAAATCTCTGCACTATGTACACCCTGTCCTACCTGTACACATGTGGGCCCCACGTAACCACCTGGCTCTGAAAAATGGGCAATTCCTTATTTGATGCACCATGCATGTGTATGTACATATGCGCAATTCCTTGCTCCAAAAAACTCCTGACATAATTTGCCCATCCCCTAGCCTGCTAGATCATTCATGATCAGCAGCAGCAAAGAGAGATATGAGACTCGCTGCATCACAGGGCTCCTCATCCCTCACCAACACTGCTTGATCCACAGACAGCTCATCTTGCTCCACCATCATCAATCTAGCATGATACAATTTAAGACGCAACCCATTTACCCTTGACTTATGTAGAACACCATCCAGGTTAGCCAGCTGATATGTGCCATTTGGAAAACACTCCACTACCTTGAAAGGGCCTTCCCACTTAATTTGAAACTTCTTTTGGAAGGTGTTGTCCAGCTTACTATTGTAGCGCAAAACCAAGTCATGTTTCTTGATACCCTTACTTTTAACCTTTTCATTTATCTTTGCCTAAGCCTTATCCTGCATCTGCCCATAATGCTCCAATGCGCTCATCCTATCCAACTGGACCTCTTGTAACTGCAAGAGCCTCTCTTTGAATGCATCACTAGGCGACCCAAGCAACTTCTCTAACATCTTGACCGCAGGCAACTCTACCTCCACAGGCAATAGTGCTTCCTTTCCATACACCAAATGAAATGGAGTAAACCCTGTACCTGTCTTCACCGAAGTACGGTAAGCCCATAATGCACTAGGCAATTCCAAATCCCAATTCTTTTCTTGGTGCTCTGTCACTTTAGAAAGAATTTGTACCAACTCACCATTGAATCTTTCATTTAAGCCATTACACTACGGGTAATAAGGAGTGGTATGCTGGTGCCTAATCTTCATCTTTGTGCATAAGAAGTCTAGCAGTTTAGCTCTAAATCCTGGCCCCTTATCTGAAAGTAGCTCTAATGGCACCCCAAACTTGCAACATATTTCATCATACACAAATTTTGCCACATCCTTTGCAGTGATCTGTTTTACTGCTATAGCCTCTGCCCATCTAGAAAGATAGTCCACTGCCGTCAAAATATAGCTTTTGCCCCTGCTTGTGATAGGTAACGGGCCTATTGCATCAATCCCCCACTTTTCAAACACATCAAACGCCATAATGGTTTTTCGTAGCTCTGGCTTCAACACTCTCTTCCCAAATGCTTGACACCTATTGCAAGACCTACACCAATGGTGAATATCCTTGTGCAAACTAGGCCATACATACCCCTCTTGCAAAATCTTATGCAAGGTGATCTTTAGAGCAAAATGGCCACCACATGCGCCTTCATGATTCTCTTCCAACACTCTGTAAAGCTCCTCCCGCCAAGGTACACGTCTCAACACGAGATCAGCCCCTTTCATGTATAAGACATCGCCAATCAATTTGTACCTGTATGCTCTACGCACAAAGCCATACTTCTTAGACTTCTGAATCTCCTTTGGAATGATTCCTGTTAGCAAAAACTCCTCTTCTTGAGCCAAACTTTCCCGGCCATGATAAAGAGGTAAATTGGTCCTCAACATGAATAGCTCCCCAATCATGCCTTGAGCTGCTTCATGTGCCTCTCCATTTAGAGCACGTTCAATGTGTTTGATGCTCCATGCTTCAAACTTTTTTAACAGGCCTTTAATTTTAAAGCACATTTCCTTCAATGAGGTGTTCTTGCTCTTCCACACACCCAGCACTTGCTTCACCACTAACAAGGCATCACCTTTTATGCTCAACCTTCGAACCCCATGCTTCAAACAAATGTGTAATCCGGCTTCCAATGTAGCATATTCAGCCTCATTGTTACTATGCGCATCCAATTTGAACCCTCTCTTGCATACTAGCTTCCCCTCTGGATCAGAAAGTGCTATTCCCCCTGAAGCTGCATCGTGGCTCTTTCTGTATGAACCATCAAAGAACAACACATGTGCATGGCTGATCTGTGGCACTTCTTCAACTACCTTTCTCACCACCTCTTCCTTAACAATAAGGGGATTCTCCTTGTAGGTCAACAAATCAGCTAGGGTAGCCCTTGTACTATCTTCCACTAGAAAAGAGAACTCAAACTCTTGCAGCTCAATTACCCATTTCTTCACCACATTTGACATGTTAGTACCATTAATTAACTGTGGCAAAAAGGCATAACTCGTCAAGAAAACAAAAGTCCGTGGTAGCAAGTAATGACGAAATCGTCGACAGCCAAATATTACACTGGCCATCACTAGCTCTACTTCCGATAACTTTCTCTCCGCTACCAACTTCACTCGGCTTGCACAATACACTGGCCTCATATAATGGCTGCCCTTCCCCTTTTGCAATAGCATGGCTCCAATGGCATCATCCCCTACTGATGGATTTACATAAAAAACTTTCTCCCAATCAGGAGCCTGCATGGCTAACAACCCCCCTAACACCTCTTTCACCTCTTGAAACACTTCTTCACACTTGTCATCCCATTGCAATGGATCATGCTTTGCCACTTGCTGTAATGGATAAAGAAGCTGCGAAGACAATGGAATAAACCGTGCCATGTACTTCACTTTGTGTATAAAGGTTGCCAATTGCTTCGTACTCATAGGTGATGGAAGAAGAATAATAGACTTAACCTTGTCTGGATCAGCCTCAATGCCATTTTCTGACACCATATGGCCCAATAACTTCACCCTTGGCTGTGCTAGATGACATTTCTTTGGATTTAGTTGTCCTCCACATTCATCATATCGAGCCAATACCATCTGCAGCTTCTCATGGTGATCAGCCCTACTGCTATAGACACAGAAGTCATCCATAAAAGCTTTAACACAACTACCAATGAATGGTTCCAACACCCAATTTGCTCTCTCTTGATAGAAGGAAGGTCCATTTGACAACCCAAATGGAAATACTGTGTAGCAATAGCAGCCCCATGGCGTAATAAAAGTTGTCTTTGTGCGGTCTTTAAGAGCAATCTTCAATTGAAAATAGCCTGAAAAACCATCACACACACTGTACCTCTCATAACCTGCCACTAAATCCAAGATCTGATCGATGAATGGAAGAGGATATGGGTTCTTCTTAGTGGCTGCGTTTAAGGGTTTAAAATCCACACAAATTCTCCACTTCCCATCCTTCTTTGGACTGACTACAACTGGACTCACCCATTCTGTGGTCTCCACTGGAACTATGAACCCTGCCTTCAATAACTTGTCCACCTCTACCCGCAAGGCTTCCATTTGCTCTTGACCCATCCTTCTTAGCCTTTGCCGCACTGGCTTAGCACCTTCTTTCAGCTCTATATGCATCTCTCACCCTTGAACCCTCTGATCTCTTCATATGAAGTAATGAACAAATCAGGAAAACTAGCCAGCATATGCAAAAATATCCTTCTCCATAGCTGAGAGGTCTCCACTAATCATTTGCGTCATTAATTCCTGCTTCTTTGACAACTCAACCTTGGTTTGCATCAGCCCTTCAATCACTTCATAAGGCCCTTCACTTTCATCTTCAACCTCATTCGCAAATGCAACTAACCCAATCTCCTGGATTTCTTTGTCCATCAAAAGAAATGCAACATTAGCATCCTCATCACTGCTGGTAGTGCTATCACTGTCCTCATCTGTCACCGTGGAAGAGTCTTCATCACTAGACTCATCCTCATCTTCATAAAGCTCCTCTAATCGTTTCCTTGTGTCCATATTATAAAGCTTCTTGGTACCTGTCTTTCCATAGAGGCTAATCGTACCATGTCGCCAATCTTGAACAGCTCCCACTGCACGTAACCATGGTCTGCCCAGTATAATAGGATATGCTCCCAACCCTGCTGGCATCACATGAAAATCAACCACTGCCTTTGCATCATATGCCTCCACTTCTAAGCTCTTTACAACACCCAAGCATTTTACTTTTTGATGGTTTGCCAATCTGATCCGAAAACTTGACACCCCAGCCACTGTGAGACCCATCTTCTCAACGCATGAGTGTGTTATGACGCATATTTGGGCTCCGCCATCCACATAACCTTGTCCCAAATTTTTCCTTTTATGCCACACATCTACTTTTGGACAAATGTCTGGTAGCTCGTCCATTGCCAACACCTTCACTGAACCTCTCTCTGGCTCTTTCTCCATTGGGTTAACCATCCTCTTCCACTGTCGCTTTAGCTTAGGCACCATCTCTATAAGCTGCCCAAAAGTAACATCTGCCTTCCTGCTCGTCAGATCCTCCTTCAAGTCATAGCTTAATTGCCCATCCCCTGGTGGAAAATCTGAAACATGAAACTTTCGACGAGCTCTCCTTTTCCTCTTGGCCTTGACATCCTCGCCTTCATGGCTCTTTCCTTTCTTCTTACTAGGACCTGGGGCACTTCTTCCTTCCTTATCCTCTGTGGTCCTCTTCCCAATAGGCATCACTAATGTATCCTCTAGCTTTGATGCCTTCTCCAAGGTGACTACACTTAGCACTTTTGTCTTTCCCTTTTCCTCCTGGGTCAGTCCACTGGTTCCTTCGTCTCCCTTAATTTCGATGCCATAATCATTTGACCTAGTTAGCACCTGTCTTGGCAATGGATACATGTCTCCCCCCATCCTTGGTGGCTTATCACATTGCGGGCTGATGTGACCCAACTCTCCACAATTATAACATGTGGGCGTCTTCCTCCAAAACCTACCATTGCTTTGTCCAACACCATTCCTAGGCCTTTCTTCACCTCCTTGCTGATTTGCAAACCTCCCTCGACCTCGATTATTTCCCACTTGACCTAGCATGTTTAGGCTGAGATTCTTCATCAAATCTACCATTTGCCTCATATCTTGCCTTAGCCCATCATCTTGCACTGCTGTAGTGACCACTGCTGGCATAACCTGAGTAGTAACAGGAACTACTGGTTCATGATGAACCCCTGACATGCGTCCTTGTAAAGACTCTATAGGCTGAAATTCAGACCTCATTGGCAAAGACTCCACCCCTAACTGGCTCATTTTCCTCAGCTTCCACTCTTTGTTCCTTGCTACCTCTAGTGCATCCTCATATGTCCTAGGCTTCTTTAGCTCCACTCTCCAACATATATTCTCCCAAAGACCAGCCAAGAACCTGTCCTTCTTCATCATGTCAGGCGGGGGTACCTGTGGTGCTAAAGCCTTGCACATTCGCTCCCATGCCAATGAAAACTTACGTATGTACGCATCTACTGGCTCACCTTCCTTTTGCACCAAAGCCTGTACTTCTTGCCACACCTTGTCAGGATCTTCTATCTTCACAAACTCCACTTCCAACCCATGTCGTAGATTGTCCCAACTCAACCTTACATGTGGATCAGCCACACGCAACTCCTCTTCAAATGCTTTAGACCAAACTCGTGCATCACTCTTCAAACAAATTTGGAGAAGGCGTAACATTTGCGTAGGGTCATGAATCTGGTTGCTAATGCAGGCAACCTCCATCTTTTCCAAAAATTCTTCCACATCTTCATCACTTCTTCCATGAAACTCCGGATAAGAGAAAGCCATGGCTACCCAAATTATGATGCTTTGAGAACCCCTTCGAACACACGTGCAAGAACCCAAAACTTTTCACTACCCAATCCCTAGAAACTTCAATGGAGCTCAGCTTTAGATAAGGACAAACACATGCACATCAAATGAGTTTTCATAGTTGATCATTGGAATTACAACAGGCAAAGGACATTCCAGGATCTCTCTCAATCTCCTTGGCCCAAACATAAAGACTATGCGCTGCTGGAAAAAGATCTTCCTGGACACATGAACATTAATCTGAATTCTTTGAGTTAAATGAAAAGGAGTGAACTGAGGGCCATTTTGATCATCCATTAAAGCCAACCATGAAGCTCCCAAGAAGGCACACCTGACTCAACCTCTGATATTGCCAAAATTTCAGCAGCATAACAGCATAAATGGCTCAAAATACCAAAAAACCAGCCATCATAACTTGGGAAAATTTCGACAGAGTTTCCCCAGAAGTAGAGCAGTAGGAACCCAAAATATAGACTGTCTATGTATGCATAAACTGTCAACAATAGAACCCGAGCATCAAGTAGGACTCACTAGTACATAGCCTATGGCGAGGTCACAAAAAGGGTGCTCCAGCTACCTGTATCACCGAAAGGATCTCCACATTTGAGAATCCCCCAGCTCAATAAAAACCTCACGCTATCGACCCTCACACGAAGGCTAATGCAAATCGCATATAGTCAAGTCTCAGAAATGACTATCTTCCAGACCAAGTCTCAGAAATGGCTGGGACTGCCAAATACAACAAAGTATGGATCCACAAATGCGTACAATGGCAGTTTCCACAAGTAACGTACAATCCAGCAGACAATGCGCTCAAATAGGCGCCAAGTGATGCATTCCCACAACAACTACAAGTGACATCACTGCTAGTATATCACTGTACTCCAGCTACCTGTACCTGTGTGAATCACCTGTACCTGTACCTGTCCCTGTAACCTGTAACTTGTAACCTGTAACCTGTAACCTGTAACCTGTAATCTGCAACCTGCAACCCCGAAGCTCGAAGCTCGAAGCTCGAAGCAGAAGGTACTCGAAGAAGATCCTCCGTGGGGGCGCCAAAAGAATGTGAGAGGGATAAAAACACACACAGCGCCTCTATAACGACCCGACACACACTCTTGGGAAGATACACACACACACTATGGGGCACCACTCGGCTTAAACAACACACCTGGCCGAGACAGGGAACACACCTCTGGAGTGAGAGGATAGAGACTATCCACTTGCCCACTCCACACAGACACACACACACACACACACCCAAAAAAACTTAGCTCAAAAGAGGAGAATTTCTGATGTTTAGATACAATTGAGCTTGGGCCAACACCAATGGGGCAAATAGCTCACACAATATGGGTAAAATAAGCCAGATACAATCACAAACTAGAGCAGAAACTTCGCTCATAGAAGAAACTTACACAGAAAAACAGCAGGAAAAGAGTGAGGAATTTGGCAAAATGGACAGCGCCATCGCGTCCGGATCGGCCCAAAACCCCAATCTACAATGTCAAAGTGCTCAAATCCGACCTCGGATGAGCAGTTTACAGCCAAAACAGGCTCCAAAATGAGCAAAAACACACCTAAGGCTGTTCCTCCTCTCTTCTCCACATTTTTTCTGGTCTTCTCTCTCTTTTTTCAGTTCCCACACTTAGCTTTGTTAGTTGGGCACCCTTGGCCTTTTAGATGACCTCAAACGGACCCCGGACAGGCCAAAAACTGACCTCGCAGTGCATAGTTGTCACCTTTTTGCATCATTCGCACACCTGGCACTCAGCTTTTTTCCAATAATGCATCTCGCCACCACGTAAAGTGGCCCCAAAAAGTGGTCCTAATGATGACCTTTCTGCATAACTCTCACAAGAAAACACCCACGTTGTGTCCGTCCTCATCTGCGTGCAAATATTGACCTCGTTCGCTCTCCTGACGCCACTAGATACCATCTGACGCACCTGCTGACCTCATGTCGTCGGCCCGCGGATAGCTTCCTCGAGAATTTTTACGCGCTACCAAATCCTCCTTATTGTAGAAAAAACACACTAGTACTGATAATAGTGAAAATCTCTGCACTATGTACACCCTGTCCTAGATGTACACATGTGGGCCCCACGTAACCACCTGGCTCTGGAAAATGGGCAATTCCTTATTTGATGCACCATGCATGTGTATGTACATATGCGCAATTCCTTGCTCCAAAAAACTCCTGACAACGCTGTCTATTTGTGTAAGACTATATAGAGGCACATTTTGATGAATAAATGTAACCTTTTATCATTTGCAATATACCCTATTGTATTGTGCAATAGTCTCTCTCTCAAGCTCTACACTAACCTCTCCAAAGCATGCCATTAGCATGAATGGCACACTAACACATCCACCATAACCCATTATCGACTTGGTGGCTTTCCTTGTCCTCAAGCTTGTAAATACTTTGGTTTCACATTTTCTTAGGAGTATCTAAACTTGTGCTAAACAAATGACAAAAATCCAATTTTTAGCTGGATAATCATCAAATATCAGTCATTTATGCAATTAGTGCTCTGCAAGTTAGTTTTGTCAATATCTTGAGCTAAGAGTGTACAATTTTGACACGTGAGGTGTCATTGGAATCCCCTTGAAATGTACTTCATCCTTGTCAATCCCAATCTCCAAAATCTAACAATTGGCAAATATCGTGATAGGTGTCATCTATGCCAAATCCAACATTTTTCCTCATAGTTTGTATGTTCACCTTTCGCTGATCCCATCCATGCTATGCATGATCAATTTGGACACCTAAAACTTCAAGTCAGGCCCAAAAAGTTTTTGGACTACTACTTGGTCCTTTAGGAGTTAAGTTGGAGTTTTTGATTTTTGACCTGCTTTATGAATTTATTTTTGCATTCTACTCTTCAAATGGGTTCTCTGGACTGGCAACATGCTATAGTTTGTCAACTTGCCTAGCTCAAGTGTGATCACTTAGTCATGTGGGAGCAACCATGGTACCTATCATCTGTAACCAATTTCAGCAATTATGGTACCATTTGGTTCCCCTTGATGTGTGGAGTCTACTGCCACCCTGCATGGTCAATTTGGATCATCGGTTTGATCACCACTTTGTTTTTTCTCTTGTTGAGAGTCTGGTTTGTTAAGCAAGGCCTAGTTATGGTTTGCCAGTTGGGTTCAATCCTTCCTTGTAGCTTCTTATGGTCATTTATGTGCTTCTTGAGGACTATGTTGTAAACTCTATCCAATGTTGTAGCTACTTTTCTTGTTTTTCTAATAAAAAAAGCACTGAAATTGCACTTTCTTGTCATAACTTGAACTTTGGCCAATTTTTTGCTCCATTCCCTATGAAAATTTGTTCTTTATGGGTATGTTGAGCTTATGGTTCAAAAATTCGGGGCTTTTGCACAAGTTTGGCCCGGTTTTGCAATTTTTCCGCTTGTCAGACTCTAAAACCTGTAAATTTCTTTGAGTGGGAATTCCCTGTCGGTCCAAATTGAGCAAATGAGGCGTCATTTGGAACCTCTTGAACTGTGGAAATTGTTGATGCAAAATTTTGCATGTACAGAGCCCTGTTGCAATAATCGTGGTTACTGTCAGTTGTGGCCAATTTTCTCAATTTTGATATGGTTGGGTTTCCTATGCCAAGAAGGTCTTGTTTGGGGCATGCATCTATAATTTGGTCACCTATTCTCTTTGTGGGTACAATTTCTGAGTTCTTGGGTAATTTTTCTATTTTTGTTGGGTTTTGGGTATCCAATTGAGGTGGTCATGGTCTCATTGGGATTCTTTGATGATGCACAACCTATGGATATACTTTGTTCTAGTTTTGATGCCAAGTGACAGCTACCGCGGTAGCTATCACCAAGACCTGTAGCTGACTTGGGTCATGTCATTGCCTTTCCCATGTTGTGGGGGTTCTTTTGATGCCATGTACCTGACATTTGGCCTTATATTACGGTTTGTGTCTTACACCCAACATGAATGCGAAAACCCCTTAACCAAAATCTCCAAGCCACAAGAAGAGACCAAGTGCAACAAATGATGCTCGCATTCCAACAGTATGTCGATGAGCAAAAGCAAAGAAAACCCCTGCTAAAAGATTGAAGTCTTGTCAAGGATGACAAGAATCCGGGAGGGGGGAGTGTTGAAGCGAAGGAGCCCAATCACGCCTATTTGGATGGGCCAACAAAACCACTTTTTCCTCATTCATTTATTTTTTGCCTAAGCCGACATTGTAAATCCTAGACTCAAAAGAGTTTGATTGTTTTTGAACCTTTTTTGTACTTAATAGAGAGGCTACATGCCAGAGCCCATCACATTTTGGAAATACTTATATCTTTCTTGCCAAACACACCCAATTTTTCCACCTTAGGTATATAAGCCAAATTTTGTAATCATTAAAGAGTTGTTTTTATTTTGGAGCTTACGTTGTGAAGAGTAAGCCTATGCTTGCACAGTCACTACTTTTTGTATGGGTAAGAAGTGCTAATGAAACTTCATGTGTCACTTCCTCATGACCTTGGCATCATGTACATGTTCAATGTGCTATGTTTGTGTGTGTCCGACACAATGAGCGATTTTAGCTCTAAGTCACCTAGTGTGTTTAAGTGCTCATTTTGTGTTGTTAATGGTTTCTTAAGTGAAACTAATCATGGAAAGAGGTAAATAGACCTTAGGAGGAGCCAAAAAACCCCTCATTCATCATTTTTTGTGAAGTTGAGAGGTGGCAACCATGACGGTTTCTCATCTATCTGTTTGTGATTTTTGCAATTTTTGGGGTTGGGAATGATTACCTATAGCCTAGAGACCCCCAATTTCAAGTTTCATGTCATTTGGAGTTCATTTGACTCTTATACGACCATTTGAGTGTTAGTTAGACCGCATGGGAGACTTAGGCATTTTCCACTAGTTTCTTCCTTGCTTGAGGGTGACACCTCTCTCCTCAATGCTTTGCTGTTTGGGCATTGATTCAACATTTCCATGCATTAGTTCGGCCAGCTATGTCCTCGGATTGACATATTTATGTTGATTCAAGTTCCCTAGGCTGCATCGTCCGATCATAGCGCTCCGCCAAAAATGCCCTAGTCTATAGCAAAGGATATTTTATGTTAATCCTTTGGCTTTATAGCAAGTTGATTATAGCCTAAAAATCCATCAAGAAAGTTGTAAGCTTCCTTGCCTACAACTCTCTCAATCGCATGATCTATAATTGGGAAGAGATAGTTATCTCTGATGTTGACAATGTTTACCTACTCACAAGTTTTAGCTCTTCTTGGACACTTCCACAATTGGTGACACCCAATCTATATATTCAATCTCATAGATAAAATTTGATTTGTTAAGCTTGTTTATCTAGTCTTTGATCTTTTTGGTAAATGTTTCATTGTACTTATAGGGACGTTGTTTGTGTAGTTCGACATCACTCTTAAGGGGTATAGTGTGTTGGCAAATACTTGGATCCAATCCCTTAAGGTTCTTGTATGACCATGCAAATGCATCTCTATACTGTTTGAGAGTAGCTATTAATAGCTACATTTTCTCCTCAGTGTAATTTGTTGCATGGCAATATATGCCCGCTTTGGTTCTTCTCCTAGTTTAGCTAGATCAATGCACTTAGCATTTTCAAGTCCATCATAGGTTGTTCCTAGTTTCTTAAGCTCCCTCATTGGCTAATGGACTATGATCTTTTTGTCTTGTATAGTATACTTTTTATAGTGAGAGGGTCCGTCAATTTTGTTAGTGTTTTGAGAGCTGAACGCATAACCGATTTCCATACACAGTTTGAGGGATTTGGGATGACCTTGGAGGGAAAATCCTTGACTTGGTTCTAGACCATATCTCCTGGATCAATAATCAACTTTCCAACTTTGGCCATGAGATTTGTTGCTACTTGTTCTAAAATGGGCATAAAGCATAGTACTGCGGCACAAATCTATAATTTCAGACAGAAACAAGGAGAAACTGTCAGAGATAACATGAGTCAAATGAGGAAGTACATCGACAGATGCTCAGAGTTGGAGATTCCAATCGAGGAATGACTAGTCTCACTATTTCTAGAAGGGCTATTAAACAAAAAACACATGACTTGGGAAGCGTGCAGTCTAGATGCAATTGACTTGAGTGATGATTGTGAGATCTTCAATGAGGAAATGTAAGGTTTCCAGTTTCTGAAACCTTAAAGATTGTATAAAACTTAATCAAATTGATATGATTATTGAAAAAGTAATGTAGAATTGTTCGACCATGGCAAATAATGGTATTTTTGGAATCTTAAGCATAGCAAACCCTGGGCTAGAATTTTTTAGAACAGAATTCCGATAAAATCTGAAAAAGTTACGGGCTCTAAAAGGTTACACTATGAATTTAATTAGTTAAGTAAAATTGGTTGGTTTCAGAAATTATTATTAATAAAGACTTTCTTATCCTAAGGTTCTAGAAATTAATGATATTTCCAATTTTCATCATTAAAAATTAGTGAAATTAATAAAAATCGATTCTGGAAGCTAGGGGGGTTGTGTGGAGCTGTGGGGAACCTGCCCGGGACTAGATTTAGTAGTAGGGGAAATTTTTGACCTGTAGGGCTGCTTGGGATGTAAGTTATTGCCATTTTCCAGCCTGTGAGTGCCCAGAAACCTATAAATATGACCCTTGCTTCACAATTTCAGACGGACTCGGAGCCTTGGCACATTCTCTCTCATCTAGAGAGACCGCTACATAGAAATCACTAGAGATCAAGTTCTAGTTGGTTAATTAAACGATAATTAGCCTAATCTTTCTTAATTAGCAAAGCTAGGTTAACCTATTTTCTTAATAAATTGAAGATTAATCCTATGTATACTAAAAAATCCTCTCTTAATTAAATATTCTATGTTGATTATTGTGATTAAACTTAGGGATATTAAGAAAATTAATTATTTTATCATATTAGGACTGAAATTATCAATTTTAACCATAAATTAATGAGAATTATACTAATTAAGTGTAGACTAAGTTGAGATAATTATCAAAGCTGTGTTAGACTGTCTTTATGCTAGAAAAATTATCTTATAATTTCTTGAGTAATTTTCATGATTAATTAAGTAAAATTACACTATTTTTTTGAGAAACATAAAGGGGAAAATAATCAAACTGATTCAAAATACTTTGAGTTATTTATCAAAGGTTAATTACATGTTAGGGAACCCGTGAGAATTATTTTAATCTCAGATAATTAGTTTACTTAATTATCTTAGCAAAATTACACTCTTTTTAGGACAAATTAAAAGGGGGAAAATAACAAATTGATTCAAAATTGTTTAAGATAAATATCAGAGATTAATTACATCTTAGGAAACTTGTGATGATTATGTTAACCTCAGATAATTAGTTTACCTAATTATCTTAGTAGAATTACACTATTTTTAGGACAAATCAAAAGGGGGAAAATAGAAAATTGATTCAAAATGCTTTAAGATATTTATTAGAAGTTAATTACATTTTAGAAAACCTATGATAATTATGTTAATCTCAGATAATTAGTTTACATAATTATCTTAGCAGAATTACATTGTTTTTGGGACAAATTAAAAGGGGGAAAATAGCAAATTGATTCAAAATTCTTTAAGATAATTATCAAAGGTTAATTACATCTTAGGTAACCCGTGATAATTATTTTAATTTCAGATAATTAGTTTATCTAATTATCTTAGTAGAATTACACTATTTTTAGGAGAAATTAAAAAGGAGAAAATAGCAAATTGATTCAAAATGCTTTAAGATAATTATCAAAAGTTAATTACATCTTAATATTTTCATGATAATTATCTTAGCCACAGATAATTATTTAGATAATTATCCTAGTAGAAAACCACTATTATTAAGGGTAAATTAAAGAGAGAAATTAGTAAATCATGTGCTATGATTACCATGCTATTTATTAGAGTTAGATTATAGGATAAAGAGGCTGTGATAATTATGTCAAGGTTAGAAAAGTAGTATAGATATTTATATAAGTCAAATTATACTAATTCTAGCTAAAAGCTAAAGAGGGAAATTAGTAACTCATGATATATGATTACATGCTATTTATCGGAGCTAGATTACATGATGAAAAGGCCGTAATAATTATTTCAAGGTTAGAAACTTAGTATAGATATTTATCTAAGTAGAAATATACTAATTCTGGTTGAAATTTCAAAGGGGAAATTAGTAAATGATGTTATATGATTACATTCTATTTATCACAGTTATCTTACATAATAAAGAGGCCGTGATAATTATGTCAAGGTTATAAAAGTAGTATAATATTTAGTTAAGTCAAATTATCTAAGTTTTAGCTGAAAATTGAAGATGGAAATTACATAATTATGTTGGAAAATAATAAGATAATTATCAGAGGTCAAAAATATTCTTATCTACTTGTGATAATTATGCCATAAGTTATTAGTAAGTTTAAAAAATTATAATTGACTAAAAGTCCTATTTTTGGACAAAGATTAATTAAAATAAATAGACTTTGCGATCAAAAGTTTTTAAAAAAATTATAGTAAGTGTAAACTTGTGATATAAAGTTGAGGAAATAAAATCTTTGAGAGAAAATAAATAAAATAAATATTAAGCTCAAAATAAGTAGATTCCAAGCTTAAGATTCGATGGGAAAATTAGGAAGAAAGATATACAAAATTATAAGAAAATTAGGATATCTTAGTAAACCCTTAGAGAAGCTGTGGAAAAGTTATCATGCCTATATAGGAAAATAAGAAATCACTAGGTCCATAATTTACCAATTAAGACTATAAATTTAACTTAGATCTGGGTAAAATTGGATACAAAGGTTAAGTCTAGATAATTTACCTAATGATTAGACGTCCTTTTATAAGGATAAGAAGTTATGACACCTAAAAGGACCCGGGGCATATAGTAGGCCTACGAAGGAGAGTCTTCAGGCGCCAGCGCAGCAGCAGATGGCCAATCAATCCCAGGTGGGTTTCCCATTATTCAATTAAGTTTTTAAATAGTTTAACTAGTTCTTTTATAAGTTAGCATTGCATACGTAAGGAGTGATTAAGAATCAGAAAAGGAATAATTGACCAATAACGGAAGGTAACTTCCAACGTGCATCTGTTTATAATGTAGGAAAGAATTGTTAGGGGTAAACTGGTTGAATTAGGAAAGATATGATTGATCATCCTTCGACTCCTTGGTATATTTTGATGATAATGATGGCTTTCCAGCCATGGATAAGTCGGTTATCCCCATGAACGTTGAGTTTCTACTCCGTGTCATGTCTTGATGTTTCTTCATAAGTTAGGATACCGTTTTTTATCCTAGTGGAGCCGCCCAGTTGTATGGGAAACTTTGGTGTATGGGCACCCGGAACCTTGGGTGGGGGTTTATCCACTCCGGATCATGAATAAGGAATGGGTGTCGTTTTTTCACCCTTAGGTGATCTTGAGATAAGAAGAGTACTGGTCATGGTTATTCTGAGCAATGTTTTGATTGACAGTACCCTATCTTAAGTTTAAAGATGTCTGTTTGCTAAAAGAATGTTTTCAATACTGTTTCAAGGGCTGTTTTAATAAAATCCTATTATGAAGGATAAAAGGAATCATTATTTTAATTGTGATAAGTACGTGGTAGTAATTAAACAACAAAAGAATCATGTGTGAGTGCGGGGTGGTAAGTGGGGATTGACTAAGGTTGTCAATCAAGGATGGGTGGACCTGATTAGTCAAGTAACTATCCATCCCCGCACACTAAAAATGTTTGGAGAACATCTTCAATTGGAAGAGGAGTCCACCAGCGGCTGTGCCCTCATATGTGTTAGGAGGAAAAAAGCGTTGGTTGAGGATATCTTACCCCAATTGTGGCAGTTATAGGGCCGAAATAGTTTTTTTTGGACTTTTAATACGTTGTCCCGTTTCCGCTGTGAGACAGGTTAAGTCTTCTTCTAAGGCTATAGACCCAAGCCATTGTCAATGGTAAAGGTCTATTCCTTGGATTTTTCTTGTTTAGAGACTCCGATTTTTATCAGACCTAGAGACCTGTCAAGGATCCCATCCCGATGTTGGTATTGGCGGGCTGGGGATCTCACAGGAAATCAAATCCAAAGATACACTAAGCGAGCAAAACACATCAATTGTGCCAGCACAAGTAGGATCAGCAGATGCAGCTCCTGCTAATACGATAGAGGACATGCTTGTACACATGAACAATATGATGATCAACATGTAAAGAATGCCGATGCAAGGCCTAGTGCAGGGACCAAATCAGGGACAACCTATGGGACAACAAAGGCAGTTAAAATGGTGTGCCATTGAAGGAAAATGGACAATTCATGAGAAAAATGAGTGCTACTACAAGCCTAAATATGATGGAAATGTCCAGTATGTGCCAATGAGGCCACAAGGCAACCCATGTATAGATACCCTCCCAATATGGCACCCATGCAAAGATCATCCATGAATGTGGAGCCACCACAAAAAAATTCGGGTCAGCAACCTCCACTTCTAGGGAACAGATCTATACAGATCAAGTACATGGTGTTTGACGAACAAGCGTTAGTTCCCGTTACTCCATAATCTGAGAGTAGTACATTAATAATGGAGATAGAAGAAGAGTGGTATAACCAACCTACTCCAATCCCTATTGAGCCAATGTGTCAAGCACTCACTCATACAACACCTCTTTGTTTTATTGCAAACCAGGGTGCGAGACCACTTATTGTCAAGCCAATGCCCAAACCAAAAAGTGAAAATTGTCACAATTGTGGAGTGGAAAAAATGATTGTCTTGAACAGGTTAAGAATGTGAGACTTATAGAGGCATATTGTGGAGCATGCGGACGCAAGGGTGGACACTTTCCTGAGGATTGACCTAGGAATCCGCCAAACAAAAATTCTTGTTCAAGTGATGACTAGAGCACAAACCAAGCAAACAAAACAAAAAACGCAAATGAATAGGATAAATCCAACAATTCCTCCAAAAACTCAAGGAAAGAAAGATGTCAAAGATACGAACTCAAGAGACAAAAACAAAGAAAGGAGATCAAAGGGAAGATACAAAAGGAGACAAAAGAGAAAATGCAGACTCCTTCAACATATTATAAAGAACCTGAACCAAAATTGGATGGATCCATTCTGGTTGATAAAATTTAAGAACCGATCAATGAAACTTTGTAAGTTTTCTAAGCTGGGCTAAAAGCAGGAAAGTTTTAAAAAACCAATGGAAAAACTATCCACCCCTGAAATGGAAGCAACTAAATTAGAAGCTTACAGAAACCTGATGCGAATCACACAAACCTAGATGGAAAAATAGAATCCTCAGGAGGAAGTTAAAAGAGAACAAACGAAAGTTGAGACCAAAACCCTAAGAGAAAAAGCTCAAGAAAAGGAAGTGTCAAAAAACTGGGAAAATGATGAAATACAACCACCTAAATCGGAAGCTTCTGATAGTGAAGAAGGATGGGACGGGGTGCCAATAGTTGAGGATGATTGGCCAAACTATCTATGGAAACAATTTAGGCAAGTGAAAGATGGGAGCTTGAATCTGAAATCAGCACCAATCAAAGAAGTTGGGTTTGACAGACCATCTATAAAACTAGATAAATAGTTGTTGTATGGAGATTGGGGACTGGAACAATTAGACTCTACAAAAGCTGAAACCTTGCGAACACTACCGTCTTACTTAAGCGAGAATGAAGAGAAATCAATGGTCTTCAAAACAACAAAACTAGAAAGGTCAAGAGAGACTTTAGATGTGGCTAATCTATAATCCATTATGTCAACACCAATTCAATGCATAATCACTTTAGCTGAGCTGCTGAAATTGAGGCCACACCTATCTGGAGATATACAAACTACCATGGGAGGAATGGGATTAAAATGAGCATCTCAAACGAACCTAAAAAAATTGCAAAGAGACACAGAGTAGACTTGTCAAAGTCGATACCTATGAATAAGGTTAGGGACTATTGTGAAGGGAATGAGGGAAACACAACCCTTCCAGTACAATACAATGATGTAACAACTATGGCTATTTTAGACAGTGGAGCACGCATAGCCATAGCCATAGCAACTAAAGCTATAGAAGCTTGGGGAAAGCCAACAATTAGGCAAACAAGAACAAAATTGCAATTGGCAGACAGATGGACACATAGAGAAACCAATGGGTCTACTAGAGATTCTGATAGTCAAATTCTGAGGATTGACTACCAGCACACCTTTGCCATTGTAGACTTTGGAAAGAATATAGATTATGAAATCATCTTGGGAAGACCGTTCATAAGACAGATACAATTAATCCAAGGTTGAGGCAATGATTATATCTACCTAAAACAAGTAGGGGCAGTAACTCAAATGAACCTGAAAGACCATTCTTACAAGGATGTCCTAAAGAGACTAAGAGACGGAAGTGCAAAACAGACAGGGTGGCCTCTACACCAAGACTATGCAGCACACTGGTCTCATCATGGAAGGTACACAATAGGGGCACCACCTAGCAAGATATACGGCTAGGATGCATACATATACACAATCAAACATGCCATGGAAAACAATTTCAAGATCCACCCCTAAGTGTGGGATTGGGTTGTCGGAAAACAAGATGAGAGGAATGTGAGTGAGTGAGAATGGGCTTGCTACTCATGCATGTAGTAAGGAAGATAATGAGGTAGGGAAACATGCAAGTATGCTCACTTCTCATACCAGAGGTAGCAAATCCGCACACCTTAAGTTGCAAGTAGCAAGATGATAGGATTATGAGAGGGAGAGAGAGAGTGTGTATGGTGGAAAATCTGCACACCTCAACATAAGTAGAATGGAAAGAAACAAGCATAAAACATACTCACCATGAAATATATCCCAAACGACACAAGTATGGCACCAAGATGGAGTGTGTTGATTTCTTGCAAAAGATGAATACAATAGGTAGCATAGGGCAAGAAGATGAGAAGGGGCCAAGATCGTAGGATGCATAATGGAGGGATGGGAGTTGATGGCAAGGAATATCATGAGTGTAGCCATCATTCTTCTTCTTGACCTTCAATCTTTCACAAGTGCGTGGAGATATGGTGCTCATTTTGTGCAGAGGGTGATGGCGTTGTGATTATGTGATTAGGGTTCATGCTACTAGCATGTAGCACAAGGGTGTGTCTGTGGGTATGGGATAGTGTGCATATGGGCTAGTGTGTGTGTGTGTGTGTGTTTACAAAAGAGAAGGCATGATTTTATAGGCCAAGAGAGTGATTAGGGAAGAGGTTATGAGCAGAAGGAGTTATTACAAAGTAACCTCAGTTAGAGGTATTCCCCCAATGAGAGAGCTCCGTGTGTCCTGCTTATTGACCAATTTCCTCCTAATCGCCTTCATCACAACAAGCTTTGTCTCCATGCCACCTTCCATAGCTTGAGTCCAAGAGCTTCAGTTTAATATTTGAGAGAATCTTGATAAAATAAGAGAAAATCAAGCAATAATAGAGAGAAACCTATAAGAAATTGTATGTGTGGAGTTGGATAACCATGACTTCTTCCCATGTGAATAGATAGGCTCAACCATTTGGGCCATATCTCCCAAAGAGTAGCTCCAAAAATTATTAAAAAAATAGGGGTAGAAAGATCAGCTCAACGCCTACAACTTTTCTGTTAAAAACTTTTTAAATTTTTGGAATGATAAAATAGAGAAAAATCTTGCAAAACTATATGTCCATCTTTTCCCTTCCAAAAGTCTTCCAGGTGGTCCCCTCTTGACTCCATGTGAAAGCCTTGTGTCCACAAGTGAATTATGCTTGAATTTGATAGTATTTTGTTGCATCCAACTTCATAATGCATAAGATTCTTCTCCCTTTGACTATTGACTCTTATTCTTCACCTGTACGTCCAGTAGTTATCGTCAGGTAGAATCAGCATCCAATGAATTTTTTGTTTTCATAGGGTTTCCTACCTCTCCTTATTTCCGAGATCCAAATGTGTCAAAACCATAGCTATGTAAAAAATAAATACATATGTGTTTTTGTTTGTGATTTTCATGCATTATGTCCTTCCTCCTCTTAGGGTCCTTGAAGCCTTGCCACCAAGTGCATACCAAGAGAGAGGTGGAGAAAAAATTGAAAAGCGGCCCTCATTGTCCCTCCCCCTAAAGCTATGGGCATTTATGTCTCTAGCTCTATACTTGATTTTATTCAGTTGAGATGGAGGAGTCTCCCTCCTCAGGGATTTTCATCATAGGTGCTTGATCAAACCTCAAAAAGTACGGCTTCAATCTCCATCCATTGACACGTGTTTTGTGGAGCCTACCATCTGGGTGGTAGCAATAGTACTTCAGCCCACCTAGTCATGTAGTCCACACCCATGATGATATATAATTTACCTTATGGCTCCTTGGCAAAGGCCCAATGGCATCAATTCCCCATTTTCAAATGGTCCATAAAAGATAAAAGGATTTTGTGGCTCGTATGCGAGTTTCCTATCACCAGCTTTCTGACACTCTTTGCATGTTTCGCACCAGTGATGCATATCTCTCTGTAAACTAGGCCGCACAAACTCGACTTGTAGAACCTTCCTACTACTGATGTCAAGTGCAAAGTGCCCTCCACAACTACCATCATAACGACTTGAAATTATTTCTATGATCTCTCTAGAGAGAGGTACACGCCTAAGAATTTGATCCTTACCCTTATAGTAGAGGTCATCATTCATAAGGCGGTATTTTGTTGCCTTGCGCACAAACCACTGATTTTTGCCCTTAGTAAGATCTTTAGTACACTCTCATGTGTCCAAGAAACTCATGATTGTTAGGCATGGAATTGCTACCTTGGAAGAGACGCATATTCAACACTATAGCACCCACCACTCAAACATCTTGTAGCTTCTCTCTAGCTAGAGCATCTATTTCTTGATTTTTTGCTCGAGGGACATGATGTAATTGTACAACTTGAAACTTCCCTAAAATTTTCCTAACTTGGTGCAAATGGCCCAGCAAGCTATGGTTTTTACAAGCCCAAGTTCCTTGTGTTTGTTTTATTAAAAGCATGGCACCACCAAATACATTTAACCATTGAATACCTTGTGTCACACACCACTCTAACCCAAGAGTTAAGGCTGCATATTCTGCCTCATGTTGGAGTGGGAATCCAAGAGATGTCCAATGGAGAATACATTTTCCCCTTGCTTGTTGAAGACAAAAATGCCTGTTGTAGCTTTGTCCACTGTCCTCTTATAGGCTCCATCAAAGAGAAGAGAGTGAGCCCTCTCTATCTTAGGGACTTCAAGCACATGTGTTACTTCTTTGTCACTTGTCTTGATTTTCAGCTTCTTTTCATAGTGGTGATGAGTGAGAATGCCTCCTAGACTGGCTCTTGTGGAGCTCTCCACTTGCATTGTGTAATCAAACTCTTGCAGCCTTGTGAGCCATTTGGAAATCCTAGAAGAAACATCCATGTGCTGCATTACATAAGGTAATACTTCTTCCATTGTTAAGATTATGAATGGTTTAGACAATAAATAAGAGAAAATTTGTGGTAGCAAACATTAATGCAAGCACCATGTGCTCCACTGCCATGTATCCCTTTTCTGATGGAGTCATCGTGCGACTAGAGAAGTAGATAGGATGCATGAAAGAAGTTTGAGGATCCTTTTGCATCAATACCATCCCAAGTGTGTCATTGCCCACACTAGGGCTTACATAAAATGGCTCTTCCCACTTTGGAGGTGCAATGGTGGGAAGTGAGGCTAGAATTTGTTTTACCTCATTGAACTATTGTTCAATTTATTCACTTCAAATGAAGATCTCTTGATGGGTAACTTGTTATAAAGGGAGAACACTTGAGAGAGTAGGTGAATGAACCTACTCAAATACCTCACCTTTTGAAGAAAATAGACCAACTGATTTGTTGTGGTGGGAGAGGTAAAAGCCACCAAGGCTTGAACCTTGCTTGGGCCAGCTTCATTGCGCTTGACCTTGCTTTCTCCAATGTGGCATTTCTCCATGTTGATTTGGCCACCCAAAGCCTACAGCCTAGCTAGACCTTCATAATCTTTCTCCAAATGAAGAGAGATGGAGCTATAGATACAAAAGTCATCAATAAAAACACGAATTGATTTTCCAAAAGATTGGCTGAAAAACAAATGTCACATAAGCTGAAAAGTGGCTGGAGCATTGGTGAGACCAAAAGGCATAACTCTGTAAGAAAAACATCCCCGTGGTGTGATGAAGGTTTTCTTCTTTTGAACTTCTTCAGTGATGCTAATTTGGAAGTAGCGTGAGTAGCCATCACATACCATGTAGCACTCATGTTTGCTACCTATTGAGAATTTCATCTTGAAAAGGAAGAGGAAAATGGACCCTCTTTGTGGCTGCATTAAGGGGCTTGTAATCAACACAAACCCTCCACTTACCATTCTTCTTTGGTGTGACTACCACTGGAGAAACCCACTCTGTGTTTTCAAGAGGATAGATGAAACCTGCTTCTAGTAGTTTATTTACCTCTTTGAGCAAGGCCTCTTGTTGAATTACTCTTAGCCGCTTGAGCTTCGACACTACAGGTTTACTTCCCTCCTTGAGCTTAATGTGATGTTGAACTCCCGTGATGCCAGTAATTTTATCATATTCATCAATGAACACTGTGGTAAAATTACTTAGCATCAAAATATAATCTTCACGCTCCTTCCCACCTAACTCACTAGAGAGCATTCAATGTAGCTTACTTGATTCTACCAGAGGTTGTGTACCTGTTTTCTCCCCTTGGTTTGATGATGATGCATCAGGTTTCTCCATCTTCTTAGGGTCCTTGAGAATGACCCCCATCACCTCAATGCTACTATTGCTTTCTTCAGTCACTATTGACTCCTCCTCTGTTGAAGAGTCACTACTACTAGAAAACTCATCCATAGAGGTTTCTAGATCCATGTCGTGTTGCCGACCTGTCTTCATGTCATAAAGTATTGGCTTCCTTTTGGGATCCTTCATCTAGATTATGCCAGTGTCCAGTCCTGCTTAGCTCTCATAGCCATAAGCCAAGGCCTCCCTAGAATGATAGGATAGCCCTCCCCTTTGTGTGGCATGACAAAATGTCCACTTCTACCTCGGTGTTGAACGCCTTTATCCTATCTGCATTTATAACACCAACACATTGAACTTTTACATATTTGCCATTTTGGCTTGGCATGGTGCCGGCCTACTCACCTCTAAACCCAAATGATGCATCATTTTTTCACTCATGATGGATATTTGTGCACCACCATCGATGTAGATATTGGAGATGTGTTGCCCTTTGATGTGAGCATCCATCACTGGTAGTATGTCATCTAGATTCCTCCCAGTGATAGCCCAAGCTATCTTTGGCCTTGGTTTTCTTGTGCTAACCATCTTTGTCCATTGTCTCCTCACCTTAGGTGCTAGGTGGAGTAATTAGGGCCAGGTGATTTTTGGGCCCTGCACAGAAACATCCTAAACCAAATTACATGGTTTAGAACATTCACCCAAAGAGAAATCTACAATGTCAATTTTACATTGTGATTTGGACGGCTTTGCTAGATTTCCCTCTAGTTTTCATCTTTTCTTCCTTTTGGGAAGATTCACCAAGCCTAGCATGCTTTACCCCCATTTCATCTACTCCTTTAACCTTGGTATTACCTTTTGCCACTCCCTTGATATCCTCCTCCACTTTCTCCTTCCCTTACTTTCAAGACTAATGACACTTATTACTGCTAGGTTGCCGACTGGTGGTGGGGTTAAGGGTGGAATAAGAGGTTGTGGTGGTAGTGGTGGATGTGGTTGAAGGGGTGGTTGTAGGATTTTCATGGGTGGTTGAAGGATGTGGTTGAATGGGTGGTTGTAGTATTTTCATGGGCGGTGCTTGTAATGGTGCCCTCAGTGGTGGTGGTCTTACTCTCGGTGGGTGAAATCTGGTTTTGTCTGGTTCCTCTGTTGAAATTCTACCTCCTTGGGTGTGGGCAGTAATACGTGCCATGGCCATCTTCCCCATAATTATAGTAGTGGTATTCTTGGTTTTGCCTTTATTGTCCTCTCCCTTGCTCTTGATTGCGGATGTGTGTATGCCCTTGTTGCACCAAATGCACATATAGATTTTCAAGATGAGTAGTGATGCAACTCAACATGTCTTGCTGCTCTTCTGATGCCTCTTATGGTTGGGTTCTCTGAGTGAATATTGCAGTTACTAGGGCTAGTCGGACTGAGCTTGATTCCTCTGACTCATTGACTCTCTCTTGCATGCACAACTTCTTGTCTTTAAGGTGGGCTACTTTCACTGTCAACTCATATGTTGCAGGGAATCTCCCCTTCACCTTCTCTTTAAGCGGCAACCACATGCCAACAATGAAATGGTCCTTCTTCAGGATATTAGGTGCTCCTTCACCTTCCTCCAGTGACGCAACCACATCGCTCCCACAAATCCACAAACTTGGATTTGTAAGTGGCATACTCTAGCAGACCTCTCTGCTTTAACCTTGCAGCATTTTCCATAACTTTTCTGAGGTTGTGCTGCCTCCACCAAAATTCTTCACAAAGGCAGCATGTAGTAAGCCGTTTCAAATTTGGGTGCCCAAAACATCATCTACAATACCACAGAAGGTTTCAAAGTTACAAACACAAAGAAGAGCATCTTCGAGTAGGGAACCTAACACAAGATGGATTTGGAGGAAAAAGGAGCACTTATATTCTCCGCAAACTGTAAAACCGATGAAGCAGTGGAGAGTTAAGTCTGAAAACACTCAACCACAAAAACTCACCAAAGAAAAACCAAAATACCAATGGAGAGTTAAACCTCAACAACCGTCATCATAGATACTGATAGCTCAAGAAATCGGTGTGCCAAAGAAACCTGACGGTACAATAAAGCAAAGAGCACACAAGCTACAAGATTTGCTCTTTGGGAAACAGCAACAGGAAACCTCGACCACATAAACCCTTGAGTTAATTACTCAAGACCCAACTATTGCACAGCATAATGGTTTGAATTGCATTGATCTTCAAAGCATGGTAGAGCCAACCAAGGCTATGCATAGACACGATTGTTCAACCCATGCACACAGTCGTCGTGGAGTACGCCATCTAGGAGGGGTAGAAGGGAACTAAGTATAAGGGCATTGTTTGAAGGGAGAGGAAATTTTTTGATGTGAACGTGTGATTTTTTGCAAAATTACTTAATAATGCCCTTACAAAATCATCAATAGGGGAAATTTAAGTGATAACATCTCCCCGATGAGTGTAAATATTATATATACTATCAAAGAATCATTTAAAAATAGTCTTTTTGCCTTATTTTCATCATTTTTCTTAATATTGGGACTTAAAAATAGAGAAATCCACCAAAAGCAAGAAATGAGTGTTTCTCAATGGATTTTCTTCATTATTGATTTTTCACTTTTCTTTTTTAGCGTATTTTATAATTTTCTTTGATTTTTCAATAAACATGTCAAAAATTAATAATAAATAGCAAATGAGCTCAGATGGAGAAACTGAAAATACGTTGATTATTAGAAGGACAAGGCAAACATGCACAAAAAAATTCAATTGAATCGACAGATGGAAGCGGGAAGCCTAAATTAGGCTGCCAATGCCTACTTTTGCAAATTCTTGCAGTATGAGCTCACGAAATTCGATTGAATTTTTTTTTTGTGTCTAACATAGATTTCACGGATTAGTAGGACTAACAGGGTAATTTGGGAAAAAATAGTTTGGGAAGTCCGAGTATGGATATCCAAGGTACCCCAAAATCACATCATTTCCACGAGTCACTCTTGGAGGAGAGCTCTCTGCCTTCTTCGTGCGCGATTTTCAGAGTCCACAATCGTCCATTTACAGCGCTATCTCACACAAGACATGAGGGGTAAGTTCTAAGCTTATCAATGAACAATTCTACATGGCCGGGTAGCAAGTCAAGGCTCAGAAAAAAACCCTAGAAACCCAACAGTGCACGAAGTCCTACGACACAAAATTGACCATAGCGGCCTGTCAGCTCAACTAAATTGGACAAGACTTGAACTGTAGCATGCCTATATATAATAAAATACTTCTATATCACCAGATGACTAGTTGGCAAGGGTCGACGGGTCCCAAGTAGATGATCTAGGTTTTTGTCATATGCTAGAATTGGATTTTGACTCCACAGGCAGCTTATAGACTGGGTCTATACACAATGTACCTGGATGATTTCATAAAAGCAATCAAGGCAAGCTCTCAAATAGCAAAAAATAGCTCGAAGGCTACAAAGGATCAAATTTGACATATGAAATCAAACTGACTCCAAATGGGCCAAACCTGGATGGGTAGCATCAGGACTATGTAGCGGACAAGTCCATAGCTTCAAAAGTGACTAACCAACTCTACAGGCCATCTAGTTACAAAAATTGGTGATTTCGGAGTCGACAAGAGTACGAAGTGATGCCAACACGACCGAACTTTACCAAATTCATTCTAGGACTTGTTTTAGATGTATTGAATATGTCTAGATCATCAAATTGTCAAGTCTTGCAAAAAAAAGACTGTTGTAAATAATCACGATTGTTTACTTTTGTGCTTGTTTGGCTTGAAAATGATCTCTTCAGTTCACCTATCATTTATACACATCTAATACATGTCACATGTCAAGCATGAGCCAAAATGATCAAGAAAAACTTTGAATTTGTCAAAAAATGCACCAAAGTCTCTTCAATCCAATTTTTGAGTTAACTGTCATATTTTTTGAGTTAACTGTCACATTTTTTGATCCAAATCACACCCCCATATCTCATACACAGAGTCTACATCATGCCTAGAACCAAGTTACAACAAGAAATGTACATTTTGATGAAAAAATTAATAAATGCGGTTATCTACTTTCTTGCCAAAATGGGTGAAATCTGCAACTTTGACCTACTGGGAGCAAAGAACATAATGTTCCAAGTCCACTGATCAAGTTTGAGCAAGTTTGGATCTCTAAAACTCAAAATCTCTTCATATCTACTGTTTTAGAGTCTAAAAGCCTAAATCTGGCACCATTACCACCCAGTGCACTCAAATGAGCTCACACTTCACTCAAAGTACCTAAATGCCATATGTTTCAAGCCTATGATGTCAAAAATGCAAAAAGTTGGGAAAAATTTCCAGTTTTGTAAATAATTGCGATTATTCACTTTTGTTGCAATTTTTACCTGAACTGCATGATTTTGGTCTCTACATGTTTTTATGCATCTATGCATGCTCCAAGATTGATTTGAAGCAAAATGGACGTCTTTTGTCAGCAATTCAGACTCAGGGCATTTCAAAGCGGAATTTGCAGAATTTTCTAACTTTGACACTGTATTCACTTAACATGAGCAGTGCAAGCTGCTGAGAAGGCAAAGAAAAGGGTGGCAAGGTGGCAATCATGGTGATAGATAGATAGATAGAGGGAGAGATAGTAAGCCTAATAGTGCGTTCTCTAGAGGTGACTCATAGACACAGAGACTTTGCTAACGTGTGTGTGTGTGGCGATCAGTGGATTCAAGGTGTAGACATAGCTTCTTCACATAGTGCAAATTCCCAAAATGCTACACTAAATCCCCTCTCTCATGATGCAAGTGTTGCCAATCCCTCCCATCAAAATGCTACCAAGTGCTGACCCCCCCGGATAGTGACCTCTCAATGCCTTTTTATAGGTGTTGGCTGCGTTAGGTTAGGGTAATCTGATTAGGTTTAGGATCCTAACCAGGGGAGACAAAGCAAGGTGGTGGGTCCTAGATGGTTGACCCTTGCTTTGTCTTGGGAATTTTAAAAATGAAAACTCTTAGGTGGGCCTTTGTGGCCATCACCTAGAGAGAGGTGATAATTTACAAATTGGGATTTTTACAAGATTTGGTGCAAAACTGGGAAAATGATTACAACCTACGGATTTTACTGAAGAGGGCATCATGGATGAGATGTTGGTGAACGGCGGGCTTAGCTGGTGCATCGATAGCGCCTTCGTCAATTTCGGGGCCGCCGGCCGGGGCATGCCTTTGGCGTCTTTTCTTGTTTCGGTGTTGGTAACGCGCAACTTGGCCTCTTCTTCTTTTTGTTGATGACATCGATTATTCGGTTTTCTTTTTTTTCTTTGATGTGTGCGTATGGCGTACGGGTGTTTTTTTGAATATGTGTGTGCATGTGTGAGGTTGTGTGCTATATATGTGAGTGCGTGTGTTCGGCGGCAAGAGTGTGTGTGTGTGTGAACAATAGCATAATAAGATTTATATTTACATATATATATTTTTTTAATGGTGCTCTACGCATGGAAACAAAGAGAGAGAAAACGAGAATGAGAGAGAGGGAGGGAGCGGGTGCTGGGCGAGGGGAGGGAAGAGTGTGTGTGTGTATGTGTGTGTGTAAGGGGGGTGTGTGTGCGTATTTAGAGAGAGAGAGAGAGAGAGAAAGAGAGAGAGAGAGAGAGAGAGAGAGAGAGAGAGAGGGCGAGATGGTGAGCGAGCTAGGGGAGGGGAGTGTGTGTGTATGTGGTGTGAATAAGAGGGAGAGAGAGAGAGAGAGAATGACTCTGAGATGTTGCACCCGCATGGGCCGAGAGCGCGAGAGAGAGAGAGGCGAGATGGTGGGCTCGCGGGCTTGCATGGCCAATCCGTCAGAGGGCGAGAGGGGGGGGGGGGCAAGGTCAACGGGTGGGGTTAGGGTGGCGGCCCGCCAGAGGAGGGGATGAGGGTGGTGTGTTGGTGTGTGTGCATATAGAGAGTGAGAGAGAGAGGCTTCGAGCATGGTGGGTTCCTACACCGAGGGGAAGAGAGAGAGAGAGAGAGAGAGAGAGGGGGGGGGGGGGGGGGAGAAGAGAGAGAGGGTATGTGTGAGTGAATTAAGAGAGAGAGAGAGAGAGAGAGAGAGAGAGAGAGAGAGAGAGAGAGAGAGAGAGAGAGAGATTCTACTCCATACACCCACGGGGCTGCTTACACACACGCACACACACAGCAAATCAAGGGAGGGAGAGGTAGTGAGAGAGAGATAGTGAGGAAAAGAGAGAGAGAAAGAGAGAGTGCGTGGTGGCCCGCCGGTGGGAGGAAAACAAAAGGGGAGAGTGAGGTCGAGTGAGTGTGGACGAGAGGGAAGAGGGAGGTGTGAGGTATGGCGGCCCGCCGGTGGAGTATGGACGAGCAAGAGGTAAGAGAAGGAGGAAATAAAAAAATGTGAAAGTGTGTGTGTGTATAAATAATGCAAGAGAGAGATTGACTCCGGTTCATGCATGGCAGCCCGCCACTGGAAGAAAGACAACCACAACTTGGTTTATGCACCCGCGGAGCTAGGTGACACAGGAGCAAGGGTAATAGAGATGGTGGTGGATTGGCGGAGCCAAGCAGGAGAGAGAGAGGCCTCTGTCTTCTGGTGATAATGGAGAGAGGTGTGGACAAGTTGGTGGCAACCCGCCGGTGGTTAAGCATAGAGGGGGTGGTGAATGTCTAAAAGAAACAACTTTTTATCGTTTTTTTTCCGGTAATGTGCTCTCCCCTACTTGGGGTTGGTTCTTGCGGCCGCGGTTTTGAAAACCAACCGCCGTCATTAGCCCTCCTGTCTAGCTAGAGGCATTCATGCTTCTAGCCCTACCTCTGATTCTTTAGTAGTGGAGTTGGAGGGTTCCCCTTCTTATGGAATATCTAGCATGAAGTCTGGGTCAAACCTTAGAAAATACCTCTTTAGCCTCCATCCATTGACTCTAGTCATGTGAATTCTCCCATATGCTTCCATCAACTTATAACTTTCGTTGTCGTAGCTCCTTTTGACAATCCTTAAGCCCTTGATTGAAGGTGAGCCGGCGTCGCTCTACGTGCGCTGCATAGTGATTGATTGCATCCTCCCTATCTAATTGGAGCCTTTCCAGATATAGGATGTGGTGGTGGAGAATGACAATTGGGAACTGTAATTGGCTAGCCATGACTCACAAGCTGGCTATCTGTACCTCAATGGGTAGAATGGCCTCCTTTCCATAGACTAGATGAAAAGGGGTGAAACCTAATGATGTTCGGAATGTTTTTTGGTAGGCCCATAGAGTGGCCATGAGATGTTTACTCCAATCACCTGTGTGGTTATTCACCTACTTTGTGATGATTTTACAGATCATGCCGTTTACCTTTTCCACTAGGCCATTGCACTGTGGATAGTATGGTGTGAATGTCGACGTGTAATGCCTAACTTTTTCATCATTTCTCCCACCAGGTCGTCTCTGAAACCTGGTCCCCTATCAAAAATTTACTCAAGAGGAGTGCCAAAACGGCAACAGATGTGCTCAAATATGAACCTTGCTACCTCTTGGGCTGTAATGCATGTGGTGGCTATTGCTTCTGCCCCTCGGGTCATGTAGTCTACACCAACTAGAATGTATAGTTTACCTGATTGGGCCCTTGGTAGAGGACCAATTGCATCTATTCCCCATTTTTCAAACGGACCATAAGAGATGATAGGAGTCTGTGGCTCATAGGTTAGTGTATGTGTTAGGAAATATGACGTAGCTAAATAGATATTTGAGTAGATTACTTAATGGAGAGAGATAGATTTCACACACAAGAGATTATAGAGTAGAGAGAGAGAGAGAGAGAGAGAGAGAGAGAGAACACATGATATACGTGGTTCACCCAATGTGGGCTACGTCCACGGGAAAGCATCCACTCAATGGCTATAGTACTTCAAAACAAGAAGTAGTTTACAAAGGGATTATACCCTTAATAGAGCTCCCGCATTGCTTCACTCTCACCACCTCACACCCACCTTGTTGCATCAACTTCACACTATGAAATGTGTGTAGAAATGGCCTCCTTTTATAGCCCAAAAAGGCCGCCCTCTCTCATAAGAGGCAGCCATGTGTAGCCGCCCTTGTGTAGATAAGTCCAAATCGAACCCTCCAATCCGCCCAGGTGTGGCCGCCCTTGAGAAGACAAGTCCACTTTTGAATTCGACCACCAACCATTAACTTCCGACTACCGGCCTCCGGCCATTGACTACCGGCCACACTGGCCAACCGGCCAACTGATCGGTCGTTTTCTGACCACTTTCCGGCTACCGCCCGGCCATAATATTCTGACGAAAATAAATATTCCGGCGTAAAAATTTTGGTTTTCGACGAGTGATTTTTATTTCCGACGAGTGATTTTCCTTCACGCACGATGGCTTCTCTTCATAATGGACGCCTTACAAATGTGTGTTTTTACCACAAAAAATTACAAGGGGTAAATCAAGCTCCATACTTAACAATCTCCCACTTGGAGACTGATCTCCAAACCAAATCTGTGATTGCTTTCCATCTTGGCTTCTTATCCTTGAATGTCGATTGAAGATAAGCAAAAGCTCAACTTCTCCTTGTTGACCACCTTTGTAAACATGTCTGCAGGATTTTCACTTGTATGCACCTTTCCTAGCTTTAGCTGTCCCTCTTCCAAAAGAGTGCATATCAAGTGATATCTCACCTCAATGTGCTTTGTCCTTGAATAAAAGTCTGAGTTCTTTGCAATATGGATAACGCTTTGGCTATCACTGTACAAGACACAATTGTCTTGTTTGAATCCAAGCTCTTCTAAGAATCTGTGAAGCCACACAATTTATTTGCTTGCCTCCGTGATTGCTACATACTCTGCTTCCGTGGTAGAAAGTGAGATCAATTTCTACAGCTTTGAAGCCCAGCAAGCTGCTGTGCCTCTAAGTGTGAAGACATAGCCAGTATTGCTCCTTTGAGTATCTTTGTCACCTACCATATCTGCATCAACATACCCTTCTAGAAAAATATCAGTTCCTCCAAAATACAGAGCATTTGTTGTTGTCCCTTTTAGATACCTAAGTATCCACTTCACAGCTTGCCAACCAGTGTTCTTTACCTGGGTTGTCCATGAACCTACTCACAACTCCCACTGCATGTGCAATATCTGGCCTTGTCCAAACCATAGCACACATTAGATAACCTACCGCTGCAGCATATGGAACTTTAGACATATAGGCTATCTCCTCTTGTGTCTTTGGACACATATCCTTCGTTAGTTTAAAGTGATGAGCCAAAGGTGTAGAAACTGGTTTTGCATTTTGCATTGTAAACCTTTCTAGTACCTTCTTGATATAGTCCCCTTGAGATAGCTTTATTGTCTTCTTCGTCATGTCCCTTGATATTTTCATACCAAGTATCCTCTTTGCAGCACCTAAATCTTTCATTGAAAAAGATTTAGACAGCTTCTCTTTTAGGTCTTTGATGTCCTGCATGTTAGCGCTTGCAATCAGCATGTCATCAACATACAACATTAGGATGATGAACTTCCCATCTCCCAAATTCTTCATGTAGACACAATGATCTGAGTTGCATCTTCTGAATCCATGATCTAACATCCATCGATCGAACTTCAAGTACCATTGTCTTGATCTTGCTTTAATCCATACAAGCTTTTCTTTAATCTGCAAATCATTTTCTCCTTACCTTTTACTTCATACCCCTTTGGTTGAAGCATGTAAATTTCCTCCTCTAGTCACCGCGAGGGAATGCCGTATTTACATCCATTTGCTCAAGATTTAGATCATGAGTAGCCACAAGGCTTAAGCCAATCCTAATTGAGTTCTTTGTTTTTCTTTCATTTCTTGAATTTTGAAATTTTACCTTCTTTTGTTTACCATAAACACAATCTTCACAGAACTCTAAGTCCATTCTTTCAAACATGGTAGAAGCTTCTTCGTTTGAAGGATTTGCATTCCTTTGGCACTCATATGCCCAAGCCGGTAGTGCCACACCGCATTGTCAACTGCTCTAGTTGCTGCAAAAGCTGAAGGTTGCATGCTGCTAGTACACAAGTAAAGTGTACCGACCTTTTCTCCCTTGGCAACCACCAAAGATCCCTTTGAGATCTTCCATCATTTGTTTCCGAATGCAATGTTGTGACCTTCATCGTCCAATTGTCCTGTAGAAATCGATTTTTTTCGAAGAGAAGGAACATGCCTAACATCTTTAAGCTTCCATTCATTTTCGTTAGCAGTTTTGACAGAAACTGTACCTTTGCTGACAATCTCACAAGCTTCATCATCTCCCAAGTATACATACCCAAAATTACCTTTGGTGTAATCTTGGAAATGTTGCTTGTGTGGTGTCGCATGGAATGAAGCCCCGGAATCTACTATCCAGGAATTAGACACATTCTCTAATGAAAGAATTAGAGCATCTTGCTCTACTTTACCTGCCACATTGACCTCCGATGTTGGCTTGTTGTCTTGAGACTCAGTCTCCTTCTTCTTCTTTGACCAGCAATCCTTCTTGACGTGGCCCTTCTTGCCGCAGTTCCAACATTCAAGAACTGACTTTGTGCGTGACTTGCTCGGTCTTGAGAGATCACGACCCTTTTGGTTTTTGAACCTCTCCTTAGGCCTTCCTCTTGTTTCCACTGACAGTGCAAGACTTGATGATTCTCCTGTGCTTCTCCTTCATATTTCCTCGCTTAGGATAACACCCACAACATCATCAAACTTAAGAGTATTTGTGCTAGAAATAGAATTACTTACAGCCATCACAAGGCTGTCCCAACTATCCGGCAGAGATGATAGTATAAGAAGAGCTCGCACTTCGTCATCAAAATTGATTTTCACCGATCGAAGTTGACTTATGTTAAAGTCATTCAGGTGTTCTGCAACTCAACCATTCTCTGCCATCTTTAGATTGAACAAGTGCTTCATAAGAAATACCTTATTGAATGCTGATGGTTTCTCATAGAAGTCGTTAAGTGACTTCATCAAGTACTCCGTGGTCTTCATCTCTAAAACATTGAAGGCCACCATTCATGCCAAGCTTAACCGGATTGTTCCCAGTGCCTTTTGATCAAGGACAATCCATGCTTCATCTGCCATTGTTGCGGGCTTCTTGGCAAGACCGCCTAGTGGCAAATAGAGGTCCTTCTGGTAGAGATAGTCTTCAATCTGTATCTTCCAATGTTGGTAGTTTTTTCCGTTGAACTTCTCAATCTTGAGCTTCCCTTCCTCCGCCATAACTCCCACTCAATTCAAGGAATCCTTTTCTTGAGATAATTTAGCTACGAGCAAACCTTGCTCTGATACCAATTGTTAGGAAATATGACGTAGCTAAATAGATATTTGAGTAGAATACTTAATGGAGAGAGATAGATTTCACACACAAGAGATTATAGAGTAGAGAGAGAGAGAGAGAGAGAGAGTACACATGATATACGTGGTTCACCCAATGTGGGCCACGTCCATGGGAAAGCAACCACTCAATGGCTTTAGTACTTCAAAACAAGAAGTAGTTTACAAAGGGATTATACCCTTAATAGAGCTCTCGCCTTGCTTCACTCTCACCACCTCACACCCACATTGTTGCATCAACTTCACACTATGAAATGTGTGTAGAAATGGCCTCCTTTTATAGGCCAAAAGGGCTATCCTCTCCCATGAGAGGCAGCCATGTGTAGCCGCCCTTGTGTAGATAAGTCCAAATCGGACCCTCCAATCTGCCCATGTGTGGCTGCCCTTGAGAAGACAAGTCCACTTTTGAACTCGGCCACCAGCCACCGGCCATTGACTACCAGCCACCGGCCAGCCGGTCAACCGATCGGTCGTTTTTCGACCACTTTCCAGCTATCGTCCGGCCATAATATTGCGGCAAAAAGGAATATTCAAGCGATTGATTTTTATTTTCGGCGAGTGATTTTGTTCACGTACAATGGATTCTCCTCATAGTGGGTGCCTTACAAATGTGCATGTTTACCACAAAAAATTACAAGGCGTAAATTAGGCTCCATACTTAATAGTACGAATCACTGGACACTTGACATGCCTTGCATGTTTTACACCAATGATGCACATCCTTGTTCAGACTAGGCCAAGAGAATCCTACCTGTAGAATCTTCCTACTAGTGATATCTAAAGCAAAATGACCACCACGGACACCATCATGGAAACTTGAGATTACCTGCGTGATCTCACTGGAGGTTGGTACTCGCCTGAGAATTTGATCCTTGCCTTTACAATACAAGTGGTTGTTTACAAGGCATTATCTTGTAGCCACCACTATTTCTAGCCCTTAGTGTACCCTTCAGGACATTCTCCTATATCTAAGAAGCTGATGATGTCCGGCATAGCATCGCTACCTTGAAAGAGGGGTAGTTTAAGTTTAATTGCTCCTATGGGAACGTCTTGTATTTTTTCCTTGGCTAGAGTATCTGCCTATTGATTTTCTGTCCTAGGGACATGAAATAGTTGCATTGCTTCAAAATTTCTTAAAAGATCCTTAACTTGGCATAGTTGACCAAGTAAAACCTAATTTTTACAAACCCAAGTGCCGTTTATTTGCTTTATCAAAAGTAGAGCACTGCCAAACACATTTAGGCGCTGAATCCGTGGCAAAAATACGCTGTTCTAATCCAAGAATTAAAGCCACGTACTATGCTTCATCGTTGGAGTGGGAGTGTAACAGCTGCCTAATGGAGAATACCCTCTCCTGATGCTCGTTGAAAATGACAATGCCAGCTGTAGACTGGTCCATTGTTCTCTTGTATGCTCCATCAAAGAAAAGAGAGTGAGCTCTTTCTAGCTTAGGACTTTCTACCATTGGTGTCTCTTCTTTTCCTTCCGTGTTGACCTTGAGCTTCTTCTCATAGTGAAGATGAGTAAGAATACCTCCTATACTGGCCCTGGTGGAGTTTTCTACCTGCATGGTGTACTCAAACTCTTGTAATCTAACCAGCCATTTAGAGATCGTAGATGAGACATCCATGTGTCGCATTACATACGGAAAAACCTCCTCCATTGTCAGAACTACAAAGGGCCTAGGTAAAAGATAAGAGCGGAACTTTGTAGTAGCAAACATTAATGTGAGCACCATGTGCTCTACTGCGGTGAATCCCTTTTCTAATGGGGTCATGACACGACTAGAGAAGTAGATAGGATGCATGGAAGAAGTTTGGGGGTCCTTTTGCATTAGTACGGCTCCAAGTGTATCACTTACTACACTGGGGTTCACATAAAATGGCTCGTCCCATCTGGGGGGTGAAATGGTGGGAAGCGTGGCTAGGATTTTCTTCACCTTGGTAAACTCCTACTCATTTTCTTCACTCCATGAGAAGACATCTTTATGGGTGATTTGTTGTAGAGGAAGAACCACCGAGATAGCAAGTGAATGAACCTGCTTAAATATCTTACCTTCTGAAGGAAAGAGACCAACTTCTTAGCTGTGGTGCGTGATGACAAAGATACCAAAGCCTGAATCTTGCTAGGGTTAGCTTCAATGCCTTCTGCTGAAATTACATGGCCAAGGAGAGTGACCTTGCTTTCACCAATGTGACACTTATCCACGTTGAGCTGGCCACCCAAGGTTTGCAGCTTGGTCAAGCTATCATAGACTTTGCTCAAATGGAGGGAGCGTGAACTATAGATGCAAAAATCATCTATGAAGACTCGTATTGATGTTCCAAAGTATGGTTGTAAGACAAAAGTCACATAGTGCTGGAATGTGGCAGGAGCGTTGGTGAGGCCAAAAGGCATCACTCTGTAAGCAAAGCATCCCCAGGGTGTTATGAAAGTTGTCTTTTTCTAGTCTTCTTCTGCAATAATAATTTGAAAGTAGCTTGAGTAGCCATCACATACTGTGTAGCGCTCATGACTTGCATTGAGAATTTCATCTTGGAATGGGAGGGGAAAATGATCCCTCTTTGTGGCTGCATTGAGAGGTTTGTAGTCTCCACAGACTCTCCACTTGCCATTCTTCTTTGGTGTGACTACCACTGGAGAGACCCACTCTGAGTCTTCGATGGGGTAAATGAAACCTGCCTGTAGCAAATTCCTCACCTCTTTGAGTAGTGCTTCTTGCTGTATTTCCCCAAGCCTTTTGAGCTTTTGCACTACGGGTTTACTTCCTTCCTTAGTCTTATGCGGTGTTGTACCACTGTGATTCCTGTGATCTTATCATAAGCATCAATGAAAAATGTGGTGAAGTTACCTAGCATGGAGACATATTCCTTCCTCTCTTCACCGGTTAACTCATTGGAGAGCATCCGATGTAACTTACTTGTATCCTTCAAGGATTGCGTACATGATGGTCCCTCTTGGTTTGCCGGTGGTGCTTCAGATTGTTGAAGGGGATTGGGGAGCACCACAGACGGAGAGTGAGAGAGAGAGAAGGAGACACACGACACACATATATGGGTGGGGAGACTCAATAGAGTGAGCAGCCCCCTATACACTTATGCTATGTATAAGGTATACAAGTCAGTGGGCGCCCATACTCTGGGCGGTCGGGCAAGGCACAGACGCCTATACCCCAACAACCTCCCACTTAAAGGCGACTGTGCCTTTAAGCAAGAGAACCTAGTCTAAAGACTACAAAAGGCGAGAGAAAACCGCTCTCAACCGATGCCCACTGGCTGGCTGTGATCGTGTGCATCCGGCTAACCTGCTCCCGTGTAAGTCCATACACCACTAGACGTACCGCACACGTACTGCAAGTATGTACGCAATACCTGCATATCTCCCTCGTGCACTATGCCATCATCAGTCAACAAATGACTGACAACCCCAACTGCAAATGCTCCCACTACAGCTGCGATATCCGGTCTCAAGATCAGTATCTCATACATGAGACCACCGAATGCCGATGCAATGCTAGCGGGCCCTGCTAGCTCTACGGAGCATGCATCAACATATATATCCCTGGAAATAGGCATCTCTGACTGACAAGGTGTGTCAGCCACATGCATCTCCTGACTGTCCACAAAATACGCATCAACCTGTCGTGCAACCTCAGAGCAAACCAGCTGCTCTAGGTGTCTGTTGGAAGACATATCCTGCACAACTATATCCCCATGCTCACTTTCGAGCATAGAAAGGAACGATTGCATAATCACTGACGTCTCAGCCTCCTCTGCAATCATCCACTGCAAACATGACCACTCAATCTGCTGTGACTCACTAGAGCTCTCATGCTCTAACTCCGTATGCATAGACTCTTGCACAACGTCCTCCTGTCGTGACTCACTAGAGCAAGACCGCTCTACCTGTCTATTCTGCATAGAAGTATCTCGCACAACTGACTCTCTGCTTTGCTCAGTCACTAGCAAAGCATGCATGTCTGACTCTGTCACCTCTCTGTGTGACTGCTCAAGTCGTGCCCCAACTATGTGCACAACGAGCTCACTACTCTGCACTCCATGCAAAGTACCCTGCAACCCATGAGCAAAAGAGACTCGCTTGCTCTCTCGCTCTCTACCTGGCTGCGTGATCACAGAGACAACACCGTCTTTCCCGTGATCCACATGCAATGGGTAACCTGTACCACTCCTGGCACCTCTCGCAATCACTAGCGAACCCAAATGCATCACAAAAGATCGCTCAAGCAGCGATACCTGACATCCACTATCCCGTAACTGTCTGACTGAGATCAAATCCCGTCTCAGATCTGGCACATAACGCACATGACGCAGGGTAAATCTCATACCATTGGGCAAGGACAAACATACGTCTCCTGCACCCTCAATGTCATACACAGCACCATCAGCCATGTGCACACAACCAAGTCTCCCACTAGAAAATGTGCTAAACCACTCACGATGCGATGTGACATGGAAAGTAGCATCTGAATCTAGTAACCAATCTGAAGACAATGTGCAATCCGATATGTAATCCGTAGACATAAGTTCGTTTGAAGACAAGCTAGATGTAAATGTGACATCACCGTCACAATCATACTCAGTAATCACCGTACTGATCTCACTAGCATCTGTCATGCCCAAATCTACATCACGCATTTGTCGCCTCCGTTGTCTCAAACGCCTGAAACATCGACGCCTAATGTGCCCTCTATGTCCACAATGCCAACATGTCAAGTCTCTATGCCGTCGAGACTTGCGTGTGGGATCAATCTCTCCCATGGACATATAGGTGTGGCCAGACTTCCCTGTAGACATGGATGTCGCGTACATAGCATGTAAACTCTGCCATAAAGCATGAGTTGTAGTCTCCCTCGAGACCTGCCAGTAAACAGACTCAACCAGATGCAAACAAATCGTAGACATGGCTAACTCATCAAGATCCTGCCAATCATCATCACTCATAGACTTGGGCTTTGCCGATAAACCACACAAGGGTTTATCCTGCCCCAAATCCGCCAATGCAACAAGCATATGTTCCTTCCAAGCAACAAAATCTACACCATCAAACTGTGTCAGACCATAACGGTGGAAGTCAAATGAAAAATCAGCCATAATGCTCATAAAAGAGCAACCAACAATGAGTAGCAAATGTCAACCAAATCAGCCCTAAACTGGCTTGAATCGCATCAACAAAAGTCTGCAAATATGGCTGTAAAATATGGCTGCAAATCAGCCCCAAAACAGCCCCAAAATTCAGCTCTTAAACAGTTGCATAAACAAGTCACAAATGTGTCTCAAATCAGCCTACAACTGAGCCATACATGGACACCTGCAAAGAGGAAACAATGGTTGAAAATTCAGCGCCCAAATAAGCCCTCAAACCTGCCTGTAAACTTGTAAACCTGTAGCTGAAACCTGCTGAAAAACCTCAAGCCATTAGTGCTCGAATCCGGCTACCTAGCTCGTAGCCACACAAGCATACATCACAATACTCACTCCTGTGAGTGTGCCAAGATAACTGTACGCCTGTCAAACCCGTGAGCTAATCACCAAGCCCACACTGTGCGGTATCGATGCATACACACGAATCCGGCCACCTAGCTCGTAGCCACACAAGCATACATCACAATACTCACTCCTGTGAGTGTGCCAAGATAAGTGTACGCCTGTCAAACTCGTGAGCTAATCACCAAGCCCACACTGTGCGGTATCGATGCATACACACGCACAAATCTCCCACCTGCAAAGAACACCGCACGCAAATGCTGAGTGCAACCCGCAATCTCTACCTAGATCGCATAAATGATACGTATAAAACTCCTGGGAAAATTTCGCCAGAGTTTCGTCAATAAAACGACCACAAAACCAGTAACCAAACTGACTGCACGCTCAAAATCATGAGCAACCAAAGCGCATCAAATCGTACTCCAAATGCATGCACCAAATCTCCACACTTTGCATACATCATTGCAAACACCTGCAAATCTAGTACACAAATATCTGCTCTACCTGTGACTGCCAAAAAACATGCTCAAGGCATACATTGCCGAGCTCAAAATGAAATCACATTAGTCTCCCTGAGCATCAAACCACATAAGGCATACATCGTATCCTCCCACCTGTGAGGAAACTTGCAGCAAATATCACTCTCACATCTGAGAGCAAACCATGTGTGGAATCCTCAACACACAATAAACAACTGCTGCTGCAGAAAATTCAGCATTCAGAATTTTAAAATTCTGATATGACGAGCGCGTCCGGAGCGTGCCAAAACCCCAAGGTAAACTCCTGGATCACATGTATCCGAGTCCGGGTGTGAAAGCTATGCCAAAAAACCTCCTTTTCGACCCAAAAACGCAGCATAAACTGCCAAAAGAGGGCTGAAAATGCAGCTCCTCAACCGTAGCTCGAATGAAGTTTTTGATGGCTCGAATGGCTTCAAAACGGGGGTAAATATGCAGGACACCTGCAGGAAACGCTCTCGAAAAGCTGAATTTGCCGATGCCGAAGTCGAAACCCTGTTTGCACTCTTGAAAGTGCGTGCGCGCGGACGCGATTTCGGAAATGAAACTGGCTCTCCGCTGTCGTCGTGACTGTGCACACACGCGCTCCCTCCGCACCTACGCTCTGATACCAATTGAAGGGGATCGGGGAGCACCACAGACGGAGAGTGAGAGAGAGAGAAGGAGACACACAACACACAGATATGGGTGGGGAGACTCAATAGAGTGAGCAGCCCCCTATACACTTATGCTATGTATAAGGTATACAAGTCAGTGGGCGCCCAGACTCTGGGTGGTCAAACAAGGCACAGACGCCTATACCCCAACAATTGTGTCAATATTTTTGGGTCTTTAAGGATGACCCCCATCACTTCGATGCTACTGTCACTTTCTTCAGTTGTTGTTGTCTCTTCTCCTGAGGTGGACAAATAGTCATTGGTGGACTGATCTTCCGAAGCCTCCAAGATCATGTTACGCTGCTTCCCATTCCTCATGTCATAGAATATGGACTTCCCTTTAGCATCCTTCATTTGAATCATTCCGATACTCCAGTCTTGCTTAGCCTCCATATCCATGAGCCATGGTCTTCCAAGAATGATAGGGTAGCCCTCCCCTTTGTATGGCATGACAAAAATTTCTACCTCCACTTTTGTTTTGAATGCCTTCACTTTGACTGCATTCACAATGCCTATGCATTTCACTCTTACATTATTCGCCATTTTGGCTCGGCAGGGTGCCGACCTACTTACCTCTAGGCCTAGATGGTGCATCATTTTCTCACTCAGTGATGCATATCTGTGTGCCACCATCTATGTAGAGTTTTGAGATATGTTTCCCCTTGATGTGGGCATCCATGGTTGATAGGATGTCGTCAAGGTCCCTCCCAGAGATAGCCCCAGCTATCCTTGGTCTTGATCTTCTTGTACTTACCATCTTCGTCCATTTTCTCCTCATGCTTGGTGCAAGATGGAGTAATTGGGGCCAAGTTATCTTTGGACCCTGCATCAACACATCCTGAACTAAGTCATATGGTTTAGCATACTCACCCAGTGAAAAATCCACGATGTTGATCTTCCGCCGAGGCTTAGATTCCTGCTTGCTAGACTCGCCTTTTCCTTTCATTTTCTCTTCCCTTTGAGAGGCTTAGATGCCTGCTTGCTAGACTCGCCTTTTCCTTCCATTTTCTCTTCCCTTTGAGAGGCTTCTTCGTGCCTGACATGCTTCACTCCCATGGCATCCACTTCTTCTACCTTTCCTTTTCCTTTGTTCTTCTCTTGGACTGGTTCTTCTACCTTTGCTTTCCCTTTAACTTCCAGGCTAATAAAACTCACCGCTTGGTTTACAGCAAGTGGTGGAGGTAGCGATGGAATGAGAGGTTGTGGTGGTGGTTGTTGTACAGGTGGTCAAAGGATTTGGACCAGTGGAATCAACCCTAGTTTCGTGGGTGGTGGTGGTCTTGCCCTTGGTGGAGAGATCTAATTTTGTCTTCCTCCTCTATTAAAGTTCTACCTTCTCGGGTGTGGAAAGTAATACATGCCATGGCCGTATTCTTCGCAATTATAGCAATGGTACTCTTTGTTTTTCTTTCGTTGTCCTCTCCCTTGCTCTGGATTTTTGACAGGTGCATGCCCTTGCTGCAACAGATGCACGGATAAACTTTCAAGCTGAGTAGTGATGCAACTCAACAGGTCTTGCTGCTCTTCTGATGCCTCTTGTGGTTGGGTTCTATGAACGGTTGTTGCAATCACTGGGGTTAGTCGGACTGAGGTCCATTCCTCTGAATCGTTGACTCTTGCTTGCATGCACAACTTCTTGTCTTTAAGGCGGGCTACTTTCATTGCCAACTCATACCTTGCAGGGAACCTCCCCTTCACTTCTCTTTAAGCGGCGACCACCACAGGCCAGCAATGAAACGGTCCTTCTTCAGGAAATTAGGCGCTCCTTAACCTTCCTCCACTGAGGAAACCCATCGATCCCACAAATCCACAAACTTGGATTCGTAAGTGGCATAGTCTAGCAGACGCCCCTGCTTTAATTACCTGTAGATGCCATAACTTGTCTGAGGTTGTGCCTCCACCAAACCTCTTTACAAAGGCAACACGTAGTACATCCCATGCATTTTTGGTAGCTTGGGGCAAAGCATTGTACCAAGAGTTGGCCTCTACTTTCATCAATAGAGGAAAAATTCGTAGCCGTGAGGCGTCGTCGTCCTTGTTGGAAACCACACAAGCGATGTCGAAGTCATCCAAAAAAATCGGTGGTGATGTCTTCTCCCTTCTTTCCACTGAATGTGGGAAAAGAGACACTTGCCATGGTAGTAACTCATGAAATTACAAACTTTTCTTTTTCAATAACATTAATGACATTAGTGGCTTCTTACAGGGTTGGGTGGATTTGCTTAAAACAAGATAAAAATGGAAACATTGAAGGAGTGGTGGTAATCCGATATGGGGAGAATGATAGGGTTTGGGGAGCTAGGATTTCTCCTAGCACCGCAGCACCAAACAGATACACAATCTTCTATTGGTAGAAGATTTTCCTATCTACATAAATATTCACATGCATGTGTTGCAGAAACCTAAACAGGAACACTGTTGGTCCGTTTTCCATGATGCACAGAGGGTGGAGCACTTACTTATACTCTTACCGTGCCGGTTTTGATGAGTCGGCACATCCACAGGAGGTCGTCGCCTTTCATAGGCTCCACTTTTCCTTCATCGCTCAGCACGTACGGGGTGATGGCGACACGTTTGACTACTCCTAGTCTTTTAGCTAGCAGCAGCTACAGGCAATTATCGCAATCGACGCATTGCATGAACTCCACTCCATTCAGTTGTAACTCATCTCCAGCCCACTGGGTCTCACAAGTGGTGGAGATTTTCTTCAGGATGAGCTGTACGGGGAGAGGAGGAAGACCCTCTACCCGTCCTCCAAAACAGCGAGAGCAGTAGCCAAACCACTCCTCCTTAGGGCATGGTAACCTTCTTACCACTTCTACTTCAGGATTGTCGAAATGGACTGGCAATACTCGCATACACCGTCCGAATCGATAGGCGACCTTCTGCCGCTTAGCCTCGGATGACCTTCTTTTTGGCAAACCAGGCACGACCCAGCTTCTCGAACTTGAAGCACTCGTGTGGCCAGGTGCTTCTTCCCTTGGGGTCATGTGTTTCCGGACTGGCTTAGCCCTTCCTTCCCTTTTGATCGAGCAACCCCTTTTGGCCACTTAGGAGTAGAGGCTATACCTTTGCTTGCAGTTTCCTTAGGAAAGATAGGCCTTACCGATCTTTTTCCTCCCTTGATATGGACGACCTCCTCGCGATGAACGTTGATGTAGATGATATTCAGCCCCTTCCTTACCTTCGTTATTACTTGCACTCATTGATAGTGTGATTTGGTCAACAACAGTGATGGCACTTCATAGCCTTTCCACCAGATGCTCTCAATTTGAACAAGCAACACGAGATGGGGAGCTTACCTCTTGAATACTAATGACACTATAGCCTGGCAGTAGTACTTTAATGAAGGCAGTCAGTTCCTCTTCAGTCTCCTCTTCCTCCATTCTCCAATTGGAGAATTCTTTCAGCCATTCATCCATGATTGATGATATGTGTTGTTTTCAGCATTGTAAACTGGAGGTTTCCAAGAAGCCCTCCTCATTGGGGGCACCAAATGACGAGCACAAAGCACAACACGGACCCCGACGGCCTCAAAACACCAGGAGCCGATGCACGCCGAGCCGGCCATGGTGAAGCGAACAGGGGGGGCACCACCTAGCTTTGAGCAGCTAGGACGCGGACAAGGGTGATTGGAAATAACACAAACTCTACACAGAGAGAGAGAGAGAGAGAGAGAGAGAGAGAGACGCACGTGATGAAAACCCTCGTGGTGTGAGGGAAAACTATTTTTATGCAATATTTATAGAAACCTTATTTTCGGCGAGGTGGCAATCATGGTCATAGAGAGATAGAGGGAGAGACAGTAAGCCTAATAGTGCATTCTCTAGAGGTGACTCACAGACACGGGGACTTTGCTAGCGTGAGTGTGTGTGTGGCGATCATTGGAGTCAAGGTGTAGACATAGCTTCTTCACATAGTGCAAATTCCCAAAATGCTACACTAAATCCCCACTCTCGTGTGTTGCCAATCCCTCCCACCAAAATGCTACCAAGTGCTGATCCCCCGCGGATAGTGAACTCTCATTGCCTTTTTATAGGTGTTGGCTGCTTTAGGTTAGTGTAATCTGATTAGGTTTAGGGTCCTAACCAGGGGAGACAAAGCAAGGAGGTGGGTCCTAGATGGTTGACCCTTGCTTTGTCTTGGGGATTTTAAAAATGAAAACTCCTAGGTGGACCTTTGTGGCCATCACCTAGAGAGAGGTGATAATTTACAAATCGGGATTTTTACAAGATTTGGTTCAAAACTAGGAAAATGCTGACAACCTATGGATTTTACTGAAGAGGGCATCGTGGATGAGATGTCGGTGAACGGCGGGCTTAGCTGGTGCGTCGATGTAGCGTCTTTGTCAATTTCAGGGCCGGCAAGGGCATGCCTTTGGCATCTTTTCTTGTTTCGATGTTGGCGACGCGCAACTTGGCCTCTTCTTCTTTTTGTTGATGACGTCGATTATTCGGTTTTCTTTTTTTTCTTTGATGTGTGCGTATGGCGTGCGGGTGTTTTTTTGAATATGTGTGTGCATGTGTGGGGTTGTGTGCTATATATGTGAGTGCGTGTGTTCGGCGGCAAGAGTGTGTGTGTGTGAACAATAGCATAATAAGATTTATATTTACATATATATAATTTTTAATGGTGCTCTACACATGGAAACAAAGAGAGAGAAAACGAGAATGAGAGAGAGGGAGGGAGCGGGTGTTGGGCGAGGGGAGTGGATAGTGTGTGTGTGTGTAAGGGGGGTGTGTGTGTATTTAGAGAGAGAGAGAGAGAGAGAGAGAGAGAGAGAGACTCTGTGATGGCGGCACCTGCACAGGCCGAGAGCATGCGAGAGAGAGAGGGCGAGATGGTGAGCAAGCCAGGGGAGGGGAGTGTGTGTGTGTGTGTGTGTGTGGTGTGAATAAGAGGGAGAGAGAAAATGACTATGAGATGCTGTGCCCACATGGGCCGAGAGTGCAAGAGACAGGACGATATGGTGGGCTCGCGGGCTTGCATGCCCAAGTCGTCAGAGGGCGAGAGGGGGGGGCAAGGTCAACGGGTGGGGTTAGGGTGGCCGCCCGCCAGAGGAGGGGATGAGGGTGGTGTGTGGGTGTGTGTGCATATAGAGAGTGAGAGAGAGAGGTTTCATGCATGGTGGGTTCCTACCCTGAGAGAGACACACACAGAGAGAGAGAGAGAGAGAGAGAGAGAGAGAGAGAGAGAGAGATATTCTACTCCATGCGCCCGCGGGGCCGCTTACACACACACACACACAGAGCATATCGAGGGAGGGAGAGGTAGTGAGTGAGAGATAGTGAGGAAAAGAGAGAGGAAAGAGAGAGTGCGTGGTGGCCCGCCGGTGTGGGAGGAAAACAAGAGGGGAGAGTGAGGTCGAGGGAGTGGACGAGAGGGAAGAGGGAGGGGTGAGGTATGGTGGCCCGCCGGTGGAGTATGGACGAGCGAGAGGTAAGAGAAAGAGGAAATAAAAAAATGTGAAAGTGTGTGTGTGTGTATAAATAATGCAAGAGAGAGATTGACTCTGGTTCATGCATGGCGGCCCGCCAGTGGAAGAAATACAGCCACAACTTGGTTTATGCGCCTCCGGGGCTAGGTGACACAGGAGCAGGGGTAAGAGAGATGGTGGTGGATTGGTGGAGCCGAGCAGGAGAGAGAGAGAGAGAGGCCTCTGTCTTCTGGTGATAATGGAGAGAGGTGTGGCTAAATTGGTGGCGATCCACCGGTGGTTAAGCATAGAGGGGGTGGTGAATGTTAAAAAAAAAAACAACTTTTTATCGTTTTTTTCCGATAATGTGCTCTCCCCTACTTGGGGTTGGTTCTTGCGGCCGCGGTTTTGAAAACCGGTTGTCACCACGTTTTCCAATCTCATCCAAAGTCAAGTGGGAGAACCAGCTTATCTCTACCATCAACACTTCCACTTCTTATCAAACAGACCACTATGGTACACAACTCCAAACCATGCGGTTGCAACCACCTTCACTCAAGTATTAAAGTCGACAACAAGGCAGGCAATTGATCATGCATAGTATGTGCTTACGACACTGAAAGGCACAAAGAAAGAGAGCAAGATCACATATCTGGGCTCTCCAAAAGTGCTAACAAGAATAGAATATCATGCTATTGGAATGGCCTACAATTTATCACCAGCCCTAGATCAGAACACCTGGATCGTGTCCACTCAACCTTCTCCAAGAACCACTCAATTAACAAAGAGAGTGTACAAGTTAGATGAGAAATTTGCAGAAATCTCCCATGAAGCTCATAGCAATGAAAGCTTAGACAATAAAGAAAGAACAATAAGAAATGAAGAAATGAAAAGAAAGCAATAGCAGCACACCAAGAGGAACCTCAACAAAAGAAGGCGAGATTTGAAAGAGAAAAGTAGACATATGAAAGGATCCGCCAAGCTGCACATGAGGACCATGAAAGATGGATTCCAAGAGATATACGGAGACCAAGAACCAAGAACCCTGCAAAGAAAGGAACAGAGGATCCCAAGGATTTTCTTGAGCGGATGTATGCGGAAGCAGAAGCCTTAAAACTGAAGGAAGCTCAAGAAGTTCAAAGGAAAGCAAAGGAAGAAGCAGCCGAGCAACAGAGACAAGTGGAAACTGCTAAACAAAGTGAGTCACATCGTGACCATGAAGATATTTCTCCAAGACCCACTTCACCCACTACAAAGCAAGAAGACCATCCAATGCCAAGCCCAAGCCCTTCATCAACTGCTAAATCCAATGAGGACGAGGAAGCGAAGGGAAAAGAGCCTGAACAACAAGAAGAGGCCATTTTTGAACAGCCAAAGGAAGCAAACAAGACTGAAGTAGGACCTTCTACAACAAAGCAACCAGAATCAGTTGAGGCATCCATGAAGCCTCAAGAAGTAGAAGCAGCCGAGGCATCCGCAATGCCTCAAGGAGGAGAAGTAGAACGCCATCCACAACCACAAGCAAAAACCACAGCACAAACCACAGCACAAACCAAAGAGCCACAAACTAAAACGGCCCAAACCTCTAAACAACCTCAGGTAGAGCATGAAGATTGGAAAGAAAATGATGAATTCATCATGCAAGTCAATAAATATGCCAAGCAGATGCAGCTAATGACAGATAAGATGCGAACAGCAGCAGCTGTTAACCACCGTAGTGCTAAGGCTTAGGAGCTTGAACTAGTCATTGATGCTCTACAAGGAGAGCTAGATGACAGGATGAACATCATTGTAGATCGTCAAAGGCGGATCAAGGAGCTTAAACGTGAGGCAGAACAACACTAGATTGAAAAGGAGAAGTAGCAAAAAGAGATGGAAGAGTTGGGAGAGCTCTTGACTAAATTATCTGATGCCGGCAAAAGCAAAGATACAACTGACAAAAGTAACCAATGAATTTCTAACCACTACTCTGTCAGTACAAAAGATCCAAGTGCAGCTTGATGTAGCTAATGCTTCTTTGCAATACTCCAAGCAACGGATCAATGATCAAGCAGCATGTTTTAATAGATAAGAGAAAACCCTGTTGTCGCCTCAATCAAAGGAACAAATGAAGTCTACAAGACTTTGGAAAAGAGAAACAAGGACCTTGAGCTAGAGCTGAAGCTGAAGCAATCACAAAGACGAGACCTTGCATTGATGCAGGTCCAAAGAGAAGATCAATTGCTCAAAGAGATGGCATAATTAAGGAGAGTCAGCTGCTAAGAGAGGGACAACCAAAAACCCAGGATGAAGCAGGACCCTCTGAACAACCAACCATCGACATACCTCAGTCTCATTTTCTGACATGGAAACACAACTGTTAGAACGACTAGTAGGAGAGTCAAAATTTCAAGTACCACTCACTGAAGCCGAGCAAGTGCCCATGCTCCAGCTTTCTAAAGCTGAGAAAGATGCACTAAAAGAGCAGATTGTCCAAAAAATAGATGCTGAATGGAAAGCAGCAATGGATTGGGAGTTGAGAGTTCTCCACTTAGTAAATGTAACTCAACTCACTCCCAACCAAATCAATGCTCAGTGGTGTCAGCAATCACTACCATACCCATTGATCAAAGTGGAGCTACTACAGGTTAAAGAAAGACTATAAGGATATGTAGATAGAAGGCTTGGAGGATATCCACCCCAAGTGGCAAAAGAACTGGTTGAACAAGGATTTGAGATATCTAATTCTGTTCACAAGAACACCTATAGCCCTACAGAAAGACCCTATATGCTATCCTGTACCAAGAGTAAAGACATGGCAGAGGTACGATGCACTGAAAAATAAGAGGCCAACATTGCTAAATTACCCACGTCTACCAACTCCAGAGCAGGGACTAGTAACCGAAGAATACATGGTGAAAACCCTAACGGGTGCCATTACCTTCTTCAAGAGCCTCCTTGACCTCTCCTGTGCAATGCTATGTAAGATTTGCAGAATGATGCTCACCTACATTCAAACTTTTCACAAACCTGAGCAAGCAGGAGCACCATGGATGTCTTTTCTCAAAGGCAATAAAGGTCCCTGTTATGACTTAAGTGGACAGCCTTCAGAAGAAGTCCTTTACGGCTTCTACGCCAGATGCGTGTTCCTGCTCTCTAGCAATATGTTGGCGTTTGAAGAAGCATTCTATACAGGTTTTTTCACTTGGCGAATGAAGATATTTGGGCCAGTGATAAGTAACCTTACATCAAGATTTGTTGGCTATTCAACCATTGAACTTAAAAACAAAGTCACCATGCAAATCTTGCAAGTTCCTGACAAAGAAAGACGACTCAGATATGAAAAGGTACTAGATGCGCTTAAAGACCACCTCGCCAATCGTCAACCCAAAGACTACTTCAGTCCATGAAGCTGTATCAAGGGACGACACAGTCGAGGAGGCTGGGAATGTTAGCAGCAAGCTAACTTGGATAACATTTTTTGGAGCTTTTACTATAAAAACACTTATTATTTTGATGAGTCGGGAATGTTGTAACTCCTAGTTTCCAAATAAACAGTGTAACTAATGAGCCGGGGCTATAAGCTTCCAATTGTATCAACCTATCTTTAGTTAGAGCTCCCAGATTATTAGTTTTGACCACAAAAACCTTGGATAAGGTATAAAAGCCAATTTTTGTAAGTATTTTATAAGTTTTGGATAATAGAAACATAGCGTGAGCTAACGGCGCTCACTTCTCTCCTTCTTGTGCTTCCTACTCCCTTCCTGATTTGTCACATTTCAGTGCCATCTGTTGCATTGCAACCGCAAGTAAGAGCTCTACGCATTGACGTAAGCATTCATAGTAATCCGTAGCTTTTGGCGTCGTCGACCCGTGGCCTAATTTCATCATTAGTAGGAATTTAAGCTTCAAAATCATAAAATAAGTTCAAAAACGACTAGGTCAAAAACTCACTGCTGTTAATAATCGTGATTTTTTCACTTGACCTAAAGTGAGATTTGAGACCATAAGCATGTGTGCTTAGGTCTTATAAACTTGTCCTAGAAGTTTCATAATGTTTGGGTGTCATTTGATGATGTAACGGTTATGATTTATTTGTCGATTAGCTACTAACTTTTGGTGATTTCTGTCATTTGAGTGTAGCTTGAGTTAGATGCAACTTAATTGTTGTTTTCCAAGCGATTGACAACCTCTTGTAGCCTCTATGCACTAGTCGAGTCAGCTTCATCCCGTGGATTGACAATTATATTCGTGGTTCTTACTATGTCTGCAATAAGATAGGAGTGAGGTTAGACACCCGTCCCCCCACACAAAGAGCAGTAATTTTTGACCCACCCAAAAAATGGTGACCCCTCCCCCCAAAAGAGTTCCACTTCTTGGCACTTTTTAGCGCAAAATATGGGTTGCGAGGATAAAGCTCATGCTAGTGCATAGCGAGACAATTCCCTCACTATGTGAGCTACGCTCATTGGATGCTTCACTACCTTATCATTGCAATTATAAATCTGTCACCGTCTTTTTGTAAAAGGAAAGCAATCATTGCCCTACAAATGGGTATACAAGAATAATTATATGGCCAAAGTGTTGAAATTAGGGTTGCAAGAAGACACACACAGCTTGGAGAACATGAAGGAAGCTCAAGGCACACAACAGAGAGTGTATTACTTAGTGTGCAATGGAAAGATAAGATAGCCCTAGAGTGATGGGCGTATATACAATGAACATTGGGAAAAAACATTCCTATTGAGGAGAAAATGCCATGGCGGTCCTAAGTGTGCACACACATCACTACCACTGGAATATGGTAATAAATCCCCCCTAGAAGTGATGCGGTGAACGAGAGATGACACATAGAGTATAGGGAAGTGCTATGCCTTGAGGACATGATCAGTCCACGAAGGGGAGTAAGCCCAAAGCTTTGCAAAAAACCTAAAACTTCTCACAAGACAATGCCTTTGTGAAAAGATCTACAAGATTGTCCTGTGTTGGCACATAAGTCAAGCTGATCACTCCTGTTCAGAGCCTCTCCCTGACATAGTGGTAATGCACCTCAATGTGCATTGTGTGGGCATGAAAAACTGGGTTCCTTACAATTGCCAATGTGCTCTAACTGTCAGTGTAGATAGTGTTGGCAGTGTCCTATCCAACACCCAAATCGGTCATAAGGCGTCTCTCAACCATAGCTATGAAGATTTCCCTATACTCAGCCTCACAATTGAAGTAGGTTTCTTCTTGTTCAACCATGATATGCATGAACTGTCAAGCATGAAACAAAAACCACTAGTGGACACTTGCGTGTCAAAACAACCAGCCCAATTTGAGTCCAAAAAAGAATGTAAATCTAGCGGCAATGATCCCCCCTTGGGATAAAACAAGCCAAGATGTAAAGTGCTACTAGAGTAGCAAAAAATCCTCTTGACACCGTGCTTAGACCTATGCATAAATCTGTTGACCTGCGAAATTGCAACTTGAATATTCGGCCTCATGTTGCATACATAAATAAGGCATCCAACAATAGTTTGGTAAAGAGTGACATCGACAGGATCACCAGCATCATGAAGATGAAATTTCAAACATGTTTCTATGGGAATGGCAATAGGTTTGCAATCTTCAAGTCCAAACTTACATAGCAATATCTCTATGTAACTTGTTTGACACAAGGCAATACCACCATCACACAGCTTAATTTTATACCCAAATAATGATGCAATAGCCCCAAATCTTTCATCTTGAAAGTAGCATCAAAATCAGCCTTAAATTCAGCAATATGTCTCTCATTTGGTCTAGTGATCAACAAATCATCCACATAAAGAAGCAGAGTGAGAAGTACATCACCCTGATGCTTTACATAAAATGTGATTTTTGTTGGACTATTACAAAAACCTTGTTTGAGAAAATGAGTATTAACCTTCTCATACCAAGCATAAGGAGTTGCTTCAACCCATACGAAGATTTCTTACATTTGCACACTTTATCTTCCTGCCCTTTAATGATAGAAACGCAAGGCTACATTACATAAACTTCCACAAATATGTCACCATTCAAAACAGCAGTAACAATGTCTGACTAATGTACATTCCAACCAAAATGACCTTCCAATGCACATAGAAAACACACTCTTGCTAATGTACATCCCAACCAAAATGACCTTCCAATGCATATAGAAAATGCACAGTAGTCATACGACAAGTGGGAGCACTAGGGGGGTTCACTATGTGTAGAACTACCATATCACATGCGTTCAAGACATGTTTGTAAAACCCCTTATCTATGAATTTTGTTAAGAATATAATGTACCCTTTTCTTTTAAATTCTGTAAGTTTTTTTCAAATTTGAAAAATTAGTGCCCTTTTGTATATATATTTTTGTAAGTATCAAGAACTTTAAATACCCTTCTGTTGAACTCAGGTGATAGGTTACATTTTTATTAGGTGACCTCCCTGGGCTCTAGTACATGATAGCAAGGGTTGAACAAAATCTTCCACAAATAAAACATCTCTTGAGACCAATATAATCTTTGTTTGTGGATGATACAACCTGTAACCTTTGCTTTTAGCACTATAGCCAACAAAAATACATTTGGCAGCCTTATCATCCAACTTTTGCACTACGTTTGTGGCACCAAAGCATATGCCAAACAACCAAAAACATACATGTGTTCAATAGAAGGCTTTCTATTATGCCATGCTTCATATGGAGTCATAGACTGCAAAGCTTTCATAGGACACCTGCTAAGTACATAAGTGGCACACATAATAGCCTCAAGCCAAAACAAATGTGGTAAAGCTTGACTTTTGATCATACATCGTGCTATTTTTGTAAGAGAGCTGTTATTTCTCTCAGCACACCATTTTGCTAAGGTGTATACGGAACTGTACATTGGTGTTTTATCCCACGACTTTCTAGAAATGTATTTAATCCATGATACATGTACTCCCACCCTTGATCGGAATGAAGGCTGCCCATAGTACATTTCAAGACATTTTCAGACATAGCCAGAAATTGTTTGAAGCACATAAACACTTTAAACTTTGCTTTAAGCGGATACACCCATGCACGCCTAGAGTAATCATCAATGAAAGTCACAAAGTAAAGGTGATTTCCCAAGGACGGAGTTTTCATGGGCCCACAAACATCATTATGCACAAGCTGTAACTTGCATGTATCCCTAACTGAACCATCCTTTGAAACTTTGAACATTACATCTTACCCAACATACAACCTTCACAAACATGTTTGACTTGTTCTACAAGAGGGGGCAAAGAAGCAACCATATCAGATTTTTACAAATGCAGCAAACTGGCAAAGTTCACATGCCCAAAACATGCATGCCAAAGTTTTGCATGTGAAACATCCTTTGAATCTACAACATAATTTGCAAAATTCTACCCACACTTGTCTTAGAAAGTGATCTTATACAACCCACGGCACAAAATGCCAGATGCAACAATTTCATCACCAAAATTGAGATCATGTATTGTTCATCTTTCATCATCAAATTTGACTACAAGGCCAAGTCTAGCAAGTGTAGATAGAAAGAAAAGATTCTTATTGATCCCAAGTACATACAATGCATCAACAAGTGTGAAAGAACTTCCATTCTCAATAGTAAGCACAATCTTTCCAACTCCTTGAACCGGATAAGAGGCATTGTTGGCACAAGTGACTGAATTCCCATGAGGGACAACCAAACCAAAGAGAGGTAAACAAATCACGATGTGAGGTAATGTGCTTTGTAGCACCACTGTCAAAATAGCACATGTGTGAATCTTCAGCAACTGCCATGCATGCATCATGGACAGCATGATCATAAGTACACTTTGCACTAAAAGCCCACTCTATATCTACATCAAAATCACAATCTCCTTTCACAGAAGACTCCATAATAGCTGCATTTTTATTGGACCTTGTAGTTGATCTAGCCTCTTTCTTCTTAGCCTCTTTTGCCTTCAATTTCGGACATTGCTTGATCAAGTGATCATTAGCTTTACAATAATGGCAATGCATCTTCTTTTTATCCTTATCACAAAAATTCCCATACAAATTGCTGCCAGCAGACGCATTAGGAACATGTGATTCTCCACTCGCAGGAGAACCATGAGACGTGGCTACATTGTTGTTACCACCTTTTCTTTGAGCATCAATAAAGGCATGTTCAAATGCATGTTGTCTAGCCTGTTTTTTCTAGAAAGTGACTCTTGTGCATAATGCATCAAACTTGACAACTTCGAGATTTCCTTGGGTCATAAGTCTCCAAGTACTAGCAAAAGTCTGGTAAGAATTTGATAAAGCATCAACAAATAGTTGCACGAGGGAGCTGTTAGAAATGACTTTGTCTACAAAAATAAGTTTCTCATTGATATACTTGATACCTGCAAAGGAAAATGTCCATCTCATCTTCCTCATGCATAATCTTTGACTCCAGCTCTTTACATAGTAGTGCAATTTTAGACTCATTGCGACTTGAGTAAAGGCCAGCCACAAGATCCCAAGCCTATTCTGCAAATTTTGATGAATGAGTATGAGGAGTAATAGTGCGCTTCATAGACAACGCAATCAATGCATGAAATTATTCATTTTTTACATCCCAATGAGCTTGCTCCTGCCACCAAAATTTGCAACATCCTCAACATCGCCTACATCCTTAGAACGAAGACGTACATCAATGCCCTGCACAATATTCCAAATTCCCTTTGGTACAAGGACATGTTGCATCATATAAGCCCACATAGGGTAATTTCCCCCATCCAATCTATCCTCAGTAGCAAACCTCTTGAACACATCTCTGTAGGTATTAGCCATGGAAAAATGTTGCACTTGATGTGAAAACTACCCAAAAAGAGGAGAAACAAAGCGAGAACAACACGTGCTATATAGCACAAATTGTAGAAGACTATAAGGGATGTGTTATGCACAGTACAACACTAACAAGAATTTTTGCACAAGATGACAAAATAGCCTGCGTAGTACTGCCTGTAGTGGAAATGAAGGCCGAAATGACCTCGAAGTGAAAATCTAAGCAGACCCTGCTCTACAAGCTCACCCAAAGCATTTTTTGACCTGCTAACACTTGCCAACTAACGCTTGCCAAAGCTCACAAAAATCAAAGGAAGTGAGCGGGTGTGTGCTGGAGCTGCTGGCAACTAAGCCTAGGAGGATGCAACCTGCTCTTATACCAATTGTTGGAATTAGGGCAATAGAAAAACACATATAGCTTGGAGAAGACAAAGGAAGCTCAAGGCACACAACAAAGAGTGTATTACTTTTTGTACAATGGAAAGATAAGATAGTCCTAGAGTGATGGGCGTATATACAATGCACAGGAGGGGAAACCTCTTAGTGAGGGAAAAAATGCCTCGACGGTCCTAAGTGTGTTCACACACATCACTACCACATGAATATGGTAACAAGAAGATTCCAAGCCTAAGTACAAGGCTAGATTGGTTGCTAAAGGATCCAAACAAAAGAAGGTCGTAGATTTCAATGAGATATTTTCTCCAATGGTCAAGATGACTACACCATGTTGTACTTGGTCTACTAGCCATAGAGGACATGGAATTAGTCCAGGTGGATGTGAAGACAATGTTTCTTCATGGAAATCTTGAAGAAGATGTTTACATGATGTAGCCAGAAGGTTTTGAGATAAATCTTGAGAAGCCAACAAGGGTAGAAATAGTGTGTAGACTCAAGAAAGCTTTGTATGGACTAAAGCAAGGTTCAAGGCAGTGGTACAACATTACTCAATCCCATGGTTATGTATGGAGCCAGGAGGATCATTGCTTGTACACAAGGAGGTTGAACGATGGTTCCCTCATCACTCTAATCTTGTACATGAATGATATGCTTATAGTCAGGAAGTCAAAGGATGAGATTGCACTTCTCAAGGATGGATTAAGAAAGCAGGTTTCCATGAAAGATTTGGGTGATGCACATCATTTTATTGGTATGCATATCAAGAGAGATTGTAAGCATGGAATACTTGAACTATCATAGGAAGAGTGTATTCACAAGGTCTTGCAACTTTTTACCATGCAAGGAGGGAGTGCATTGAGTACCCCAATGGTTGCATGTGTAAAGATGAGCAATGATTGCCCCAAATTGGATGTTGAAAAGGTGACATATTCTTTGGCAGTTGGGAGTCTGATGTATGCCATGGTTAGCACGCAACCAAACATTGCATTTGCAGTGGAAGTGGTCAACAAGTATATGGCACATATATAGAAAATTTGGGTAGAATGCATTGGGAAGTAGTGAAGCATATATTGAGATACATCAAGCGTTCAACCAGCAAGTGCTTACTCTTTGGGAACAACAATGCATCCATAGTTCAATACACTGATCCTAATCATGTGGGTTTTGTAGACACAAGGAGATCCACATCTGGCTATGTTTTCTTATTTGTTGGAGTAGCAATCTCTTGGAGATCATGTCTCCAAAATTGCACTTTGTCTTCTACCACTGAGGCTGAGTATGTTGTATTTTCCAATACCAACAAGGAAGTTGTGTGGTTATCTCATCTAGTGGGAGACCTTTGTATACACTAGACTCCAATGTTACAATGTGATAGCCAGAGGGCAATTACGTTAGCAAAGAACCCCGTGTTTCATTCCAAATCAAAACACATTGAGGTCAGGTATTATGTGATACAAGATATTTTGGCTAGCAAATGCATTGAGCTACCCAAAGTCCACATGGATGAGAACCCAGTGGATGATGTGACAAAGAGCCTTTCTTTAGAGTGGTTTTCACATTGCATCGAGATGATGGGCGTAGGGTGAATCTATGGTCATGCTTCATACTAGTATATTTGTACATGCAAACCCTTACAGTTATAGCGACTTGGGCCACATTGGCCTTCAAGTGGGATATTGTTAGGGTTGAGGCCAAGTGGTCAATCTCCCATCACTAACATTAACTTATTCTTTGGCTATATGGAAGAATAAGGAGTTGTGAGTGTTGGGTTTCAAGCCCAGGTTGTGGTCGTCCAGCTCGTGGGAACCACCTTTTATACCATGCAGTTATACACTCTAGGTTGAACATGACTGTTGCATGGAAGGTCCAAAGTTATATATGTATAAGGTTATTTACATAAAAGAAAAAAATCAAATAGCGTGAGTTTGTTTTTGTCCTGCTGTGTCAAAGCTCTCTCTCTCTCTCTCTCTCTCTCTCTCTCTCTCTCTCTCTCTCTCTCTCTGTCTCTCTCTCTCTCTCTCTTTCTATCTCTCTCTCTCTCTCTCTCTCTCTCTCTCTCTCTCTCTCTCTCTCTCTCTCTCTCTCTCTCTCTCTCTCTCTCTCTTTGTTTCTTCTGTTGCACACTCTCAAGCTTGCCATGGATCCTCATCGGGAGCACCCACCATAGCTTCAAATTCCAACAAGTGGTATCAGAGCCTAGGCGCTCCAAGCAGGTAGTTTGGCGAGCATATCAAAAGGCATGCACAGTTGCACCAGAGCAGGCGCAGAGAAGGGGTAGACTATGTTTCAAAACGCTACCCGAAAGACATTGTTGTACTCTGCGTTCTAAAATGCAATCAGAGTGGGTGCACTCTAGCAAACGGGAGCATATAAAAATGCTATTGCAGCAAGCACTAGGCGGCCATTTACCCTGCATACACGGCGTCCCAAAACGCAGTTGATAGTGGCAAAGGCATCTCCAAAATCCCGAGGTAAGGCTCGATGCTGCATGCAAACAACCAAGTGGCCACCCAAGCTTTTGTTCATCCTCTCCTATTAAGAGGCAAATCTCACACCCAGAGCCCGGCAATATCGGCAATCAAAACATACAATTTTCTACAGGTCAATACTAATATTTTTTGCGGCTTTGCTAAATACTCAGCTTATTGCGGCTATGTGGGTATTATGCGGGTTTGATTCAAGTAGTTGTGTCCCTAAGCCTTGTGAAACTAGTGTAGGCATAATACCCACATAAACTATGTTGTTCCTAATGCATGCGTAGTAGGTGTTATGAAATAGGAAGCCTTGATTCAAGTAGTTGTGTCCCTAAGCCTTGTGAAACTATGGAAAGTGATACGCAAAAGGAAGTATCCAATATACATAAATGAGATGACAATTTGAGCTACCTAGGGTTCTTACGGAGCATTGCTCACCCATTACAATGAACAACTGCATAATTTTCTCAAATAAAAAATCCATCTTGAAGACTAAAATCTTAGTTGCAACCTTTTCTTATAGATAGTTGTAGGATCCATGATTGCACTTGATATATAAGTGATTTGTAAGGTAAATGAGCAACTATATGTCATGCCAGGCAAAAAGTTCAATGAGAAATTTAGTAAAAGAGTATGCCTTTCAATGGGCCGATGTCTCAACTGTGTTTGTGAAAAAAAAGCTTATGGTGCATGTGTGCAATGTTGAACTCAAAACGGAAACACTTAGTGCATCACCATAGTCACCTAAAGCTACATCACCCGAAGCATAAACTGACTTCGCCGCATTGGTTCTAATTTTGATTGCCAAATCTTCATGATCTCCTTGGATGTTTCATCCATGACTAAAAAAATTTCTCCTTCTCTTGTCTTTTTCTCCATGCCGCTTGGGTTTGCTTCCTATAATAAGAGGGAGAAACCAAAAGACAAAAAAATGATTCTTCTTCTTCACACTTGCCATAGTGCAAGTTTTGTTCTCACAATTGCAATCAGAGATTTCATTTAAGGGGTCATCTATCACAAAATCATGCATATATGTAAATCACCACGGAGTAAATAAATAGGACAACTTAGCTTAAACCGTTGTTGCAATTTTTCTTTAGATCACCAAGAATGTTCTTTGTGCTCTGATACCACTACCACATACCAGAGTGCGCAGTCCCTGCAAATACTCAAAAAGCATATCATATGAGTGATATAATCATCTATCATGCATAGCTAATGAATCTCATGTACACATGATTCAAAGCTATACACAATTTGAGAGAGACAAATATCAAAGGCGAGTATGGGAGTAAGTGCATGCGCACCTCCTCCTAGAGGGAGTGCTATGCATACACGTGAAAGTAGAGGTGAGAGAAGAGAAGAAAAGAGATATGGAGCATTGCGTACAAACTCCCCCCCCACAAGAGTAAGCATTTACTTTTTTCACTTATTTATATAAATAGCATCCAATGATTTAAAAATCATTTTAATCATCCACGGGCATAAAATAACCATTTCTCATAAAGAGATGTCCATAAACTATCCATCCTTGTGCATCTAATATTCATCATTAAATAAACCAATGGTCTAAGATACTTTTCACCTATCATCCCTACAACAAATTTATGTTAATGCATCAAAGTACCATCATAGCAGACCCTTTGAAGTTAATATAGTGACATTACCTGACCCTTATATCATAGCCGTCATCGATTATGAAGGGAGAAAGGTTACGTATTGCATTGGATCTACTTATTGCACTAAGCACCATTCCAAGGTAGTTTCCTAAGATAGTTAGTGCTTGAGAGAACGTGTCTTTTGCAAGCGCGTTATTAAAAACAAATATACATACACCATTCCACAATCGTATGATAGCCATCCTCTCACCACACAATACTAGCATGGGTCTATCTGTTTGCAGAGTGGTGGCTAGCAAGTGTAGCTCATCTCCAGTCATAGGACTTGTGTCGCTTGTCAAAACTATATCCTCACGTGACACAACTCTATCATGGTTATGTGCAGGAGCAATCTCCTCAAATGTAGGCTCTGATGGATCATCTACCTCTATAATAGGTGCATTGGAATCATCAAAACAGTTGTAGAATCTGGAAACTATCCATCTCTACTGGCACATGTCTCATCTTTGATGTAGGAGCAATCTCATTCAGCTGCACCTCCTCTATAGAATAAGTAGCAACCTCTAGAATAGTCACTCTAGGTGGCACTATGATAGTACTCTCTGGTGTACTCATCCCGTTGTCAATCTGGGCATTTGTCTCTTTCATCTCAATCACTCTAGACCTCAACTAATCAATTGTGCTCTAAGGCAAAATATATTTGTGTGATGGAGATTTGGGAGGTAACCTAACAGGGGAAGTCCATCTCGTAGGTTTCTGTGGACTATGTGTGGTCATCACTACAGGATCCTGGCCATGACGTGGAGAATAGGGCAATCCAATCACCAACGAATATTGGGTACCATCTGTCTCCCTATAAATCCTATTGCAAGGATCTCCAACACAATATACCATAATGCTCATGGCTAGCTCAAAACATCCTTTTGTATGCTCTTGTCAATATCTACATTCACAATCATCAACGTAGGTCAATGTGTGCTTCAATCCATGTAATTGCACTATCCTATGATGTACCTGGGTGTCTAAACAATCATCAAGATGTTCTCTATCCATAACATCATATGATCTGATTGGTAAGGACATGTATGTGCCTGTGAGCTCATCAATACTGAACTCAATCAAACCTATAGTGATGTCTTTGAACTTTGTCTACCTGCCGTATTGAAGGGTCAATGTCATCTGAGAAGGTGCCTCTCATGTGAGAACGTCCCTCAAGGTCAACACACCAAGGAATGACTCCTCTGTAGCCTAATAAATGTAGCAAAACCTCCGTATGGTGCTCTCTTCTTGTCATAGCAATTCTATCCTCAAGTGGTACCTGCATGGTGTCTCCTGGTGGTGATCTATGCCTCGTCAATGTGTTTGATGCATGTGATCTAGTAAGCTCAGTGATCGGTGTGCTCGTAGTCTGTGGTGCAATTTGTACAGCCTCTCTAGCATGTGTACTAGTCATAGTGGCGGTCAAAATCTGTGATGTGGTTGTCTCTATGCGTGGTAACTCTAGCGATGCACTGGTAAGGCCCTGGATCCTGTGCTCTATATCTACACTTGCCTTTGCCATAATCTCAATGAATATCAGTCTGCTAGATTGTCTAGATGATGTAAATCCTAAAGGTGATCTAAGTCGTGTTAGCCGTGTAGACAATGTGGTCATAGTGTCTATTGTAAGCTCAATTGCACTACACAAAGAATAGAAATAGGGTATCGTCCACATAACAACATATATGTAGCTCCATCGTAAATGCTCATATAGGTGCCTCATAAGGAATCTAGTGGGAAAGCACTCAATGTGTCGAAGGTAGGATACTCTCCAAATCTGGCTCTAGTACTCATGTACATCCTCTCGACGCTCATCAACATAAAGGGCTCCACATCCAGCAAGTACAAAAGTAGCTAGAATATCCTCCGTCATATGTCTATATGATGTACCAAAACCATAAAAAAGTGGTCTGAAAGTCAAGTGTGCTCGAGCTCTAAGCACTGGAAACTAGGTGTCTGACGGTCCATGGGCTGAAGGTGGATATACCTTCTCTTTGTGTCTATATCTGTGTATATAGGCAGTCCATCTATCTCACCATAAATCCACAATAACCTATCAAACACGGTCTTTGGATCCATGATCCAAAAAATCTAGCAATCTAGGTTCAATCCGGTGTCAATAAGCAAATGCACTAGCTAGGGTCATAGCTTGGCAATCAAAGGCTAGCCAAACACTAAATTGGGGTCACTGCATGTGAGCAAGCTCTAAAAATTGTCACTCGACTCAAGTCACGGTCAAAAATCAATCAATGGATCAAACCGGGCTCTAATCGTGTGCAAGCATGTGACCAATGGCTAAAATCAAGCTAAGTCGAGATCTCGCATGTGAACGGGCTCTAACTAGCATATTTTGGACAATCTTAAGGCCACAAATGAATCTCTATAGCAAATTGCAATCAAATGTAGTCAAGTATGGAATCTGCTGTGAAATCGAGCCAAAATGGAATAATGGGTGTGAACAGGTTCTAAAGCTCGTGAAGTGGCCGAATGTAGGCTAAAATTGGAATCTGTGTAAGAATAGAGTCTATGCGTGCAATCTAGCCAAATCTGGTCAAATCTAGCGGAATCGGCCAAATCTTGCAAAATCGGGCTTTCCCGGGGTATTTATTCTAAATGTGTCTAATGGTGCATAAGTGCATTTGAACAGGGCATGTACGGGATGTAAGATGTGTATGGGAAGTAACGAGAAACGTGAGACAGAGATGCATTTTTTTTTGTTTTTTGGGTTTTGGATTATTTTTTTTTAAGCAAAAAAAATCGCAACAAAAGAAACAGTTAAATGAAAAATGAAAAGCAAATAATCAAATAAAATATAAAATGAAAATGTTAAAATGCATAGAAAGGAAAATGATAAAAACGAATGTAAATTTTTTTCTTTTGAAGAGTTTTTAACTTTTTTTGTGTTTTTTAATGATTTTTTGGGTGTTTTCTGATCTTTTGGAGATTTTTATGCTTCTTTTGAAATTTTCCTTGATTTTTTTTGTTAGTTTTTGGATTTTTTTCCGATTTTGTGGAGAAAACTTGGTTTAATTTGAACTTTTTATTGTTTTTCTTTTTTTATTTTTTGTCATTTTTTGTGAAATTGTTTTAAAATTTTAATTTCTCTTTTTTGGGTTTTTTAAAAGTTTTTTTTTTAAAAAAAAAAATATTCCCCTATTTTTGCCTTTTCTATTTGAATTTTTTTGAATTATTTGTTGTCCTTTTTAAGAAAAATTACAATTTATGAATTTTTTTGGGTCTTTTTTATTTTTTCTATCTTTTTTTGTTTTTATATTTTGATTGTATTCTTTTTTTTTTGATTTTTTGGGATTTCTTTTGAGAGGCTTTCTTTTCTAATTAAATAAATACACAATGAAATTCAATAAAAATGAAAATTCAATGAAATGAAATGAACATGGAAATTCAATGAAATGGGATAAAATGAAATTAAGAAATTAAATGAAACTATAAAAAAAAGGAAAAAAAAGTCATTGCTTTGGTCTGCTATGGGACTAGTGATGATTGAGAAGAGAAAGCGGGTGACACGGAACCCAGAGAGAGAGAGAGAGAGAGAGAGAGAGAGAGAGAGAGAGAGAGAGAGAGAGAGAGAGAGAGAGAGAGAGAGAGAGAGAGAGAGAGAGAGAGAGAGAGAGAGAGAGAGAGAGAGAGAGAGAAGGGCCTGCTGGCACGCATCGTGGCGAGGAAAAGCACAGAACTTGCTGCACAGGAAGCGGTGAAACAAAGAGTGAGAAGGGAGGCGACAAAGAGCAAGGCGAAAGTGGGAGAGACATGTAAAGTGTGAGCTTTGTCCTAAAGTGTGATTCAAGGAGAGAAGAGTGGATTTATCCCACATACTATGGAGCAAGGCTGTAGAGCTACTCATGAATGAATAAACACAACTCTATTTTGCACTACATGCTTGTCTATGGTGAGCTTGTGCTAAGCTAAGTCAATACATCAAGATTGTGTTTATGAGTCCAAGTTAATTCTATCTTGGAACCTAATTCACTTGAGTGATAATCTTGCTTACACACACACTCACACATTGATGCTATGTTTCTCTTTCATCCACCATAGCTAGCACTATCCCATTCCTAACATTTGGTATCAGAGCTTTAGGTTATGCTAGCTAGATTTGTCATCATGCATTAGTGTGTGTTAATCATTAGCATCTCCATTAGATCAATTAGCATTTCATTGTTATGGCCCATTGACATTTTCCTAACTAGTTGCATCTCACTAATTAAGCACTAATCTAGTTATGTGTGGGCATGTCCTTGGCACCCCCAAGAAGCCACTACCCTCCATGGCTAGATAGGCTTGATTAGGGAGAAGATTAGTATCCAATTTTTGCATGCTCTAGTCATTTTTGTGTCCTAGTTTGCACCTTAAATTAATCTCTCCACCTTTGCAATCACCTAACAATATTGACCTCATCTCGAAGTGCTCGACGCAAGCTCTCCGTAGAGCCTTATAGCTCTACAATCCGAGCTCGGGAGCCCCTTCATCTCTATGCCCAAACCTTTTCCTAAAATAGGTGTGTGTGTGTATGGAAACCTGCTAAGTTCGAGTTTAACAGCTTGTTTTTCGGAGCTTTTCCACAAGCAAGGCTCGTGGGCTTGTTGGCTAGCCCAATTTAAGCATCTATTCTTGGCTTGAGGTCTCTGGGGTCAATTCCTTGCCTATTGTGGGGAGAGCGGGCGGACCCGAATCAGCATTACAAATCGGTTTTTTTAGATGGCGGGTCCGCTGAGGGAGAGTCCCACGTCCGCACCTGCGCGCCTTGCCCAAAAGCTTTGCCCAAAGCTGCCCCGCTTTGCCCGTGCTACTCCCGCCTTGCTCGAGCTGCCCGAATCTTCCCTGCTGCCCGCTTGTGCCCGGCTTGCCCCCGCCTGCGTGAGAAGCTACCCGACTACCCAGCACCCTTATGGGGCCCCACTTCCCACGAACCTGTTGCACCAAGATAAACCCCTAAGTGGAGCCCATTCTTGTGAGCTTGCTGCCTGAAGCCTCCGAGACCCTTTAAGGGCTTGTCCCACCAAGCTGCAGCAAAGCACCCTGCCAAGCTTCAAGGGCTTCTCCAAGGCAAATAAACCAAAGCTTTCAAAGCCTCAAAAGGTATCAAAGGACTAGTTCTCTCAAGCCCACAAAGGGAACCATTCTCTTTGACATTCAAAGGCGGCCTCAAGCACTAAGCACAAAGGTAGAAGACCTTCATCAACGGCTTCTTCAAGCATACAAAACAAAGCATCTTCAAGCATCTAAAAAGGAGCTCCAAAGGTATCCAAATCGAACTTCAAAGGCTCATTCTAGTCTCATCAAAGAAGAACTCAAGGCTGTGAAGGGTGACTTCACCTCGAGTGAAGAGGTACTTCACATTAAGAGAGTTTTATTAAGAAGACATTATAATTGAAATCTTGCAGCCAAGCACAAAAACTTGCAAATAAATATCGTTTTTTCTTTATTGGTGCACCGTGTAAAGAGGTAGACACTGGCTAGGAGAGTCTCCTAAGCTAAGACCCCTCTATTAGCACAAATGGGGGGCAAGGGAATAGAAAAATTCAACAGGGAAGGGTTTCACACCTGGCAAACGAAGTTAAGAGGTTACCTTATGAAAAAATGTTTGTGGTATGTCATTAGCACTGCCTTAGAGCAACAAGCCGAATCCAATGGAGTGCACACTAGGGAATCTACACTCATAGCAAGTGCACAAAATTTGGCCAAAGACGAACAAGCATTGGGAATCATCATCACCTCCTTGCATGACAACTATGTGCATTTCATAGATGAATGTAAGCATGCACATGATGCCTGGCATGTCCTAGAAAGTAATTTTGGAGCTAGGGCCAAAAGAAGCAAAGTTAGTTTTAAAAGACAGCTTTACAAAGTTACTATGATTGAAGAGGAGGACATCCTAGCCTAGTAAACATGCTTAAGAGCATTGTCACGCAGCTCACTTACACCGAGGTTGAAGTACCAGAAGATGACAAAGTGGCCATACTATTAAGTGCACTTCCACCTTCTTATGATCACTTAGTCACAATTCTTGAAGAAAAAGAACCAACGCCACCATTTCAAGATGTCATTAACTCAGTCCAAGCAGAAGAAAGAAAGCAAAGAGGTTCATTAACCTCATCAGAAGGATTTTTTATTGCAACATCCTCAAGGGGAAGGCATTCACCATCAACATCGACAAACGAAAGAAAGTGTTATGAATGTGGAAGAATGGGACACGTAGCGAAAGACTGCTACACAAAAAAACCTTGCAACAAATGTGGTAGAAGGGACACCCTCCTTCTTGATGCTACTCAAATGGAGGCAGTAGCAATGGAGAAAGCAGCAGCAGTAGAAGCAAAAGCAAAAGCAACAAAGGCAAGAGACCTGACAGAGGATCAGCTCACACAGTAGAAGACAAAAAGGATGAAGACGAGAGCAACATTGTCTTTTATGAAGACCCATTTTGAAGATGCAGCCTCTCTACTTGTAGGGGAGGACTTTTTCCTGTGTGGATATCACCATCCTATGTGGATTTTGTTAGCCTGTGTGGATATTACCATCCTGTGTGGATAGCAACTTATCATCCTGTGTGGATCACGGATCTTCAATATTTTTTCATAGTCCAAACCTCAAGGGGAGGATTGTAAAGTGTGAGCTTTGTCCTAAAGTGTGAGTCAAGGAGAGGAGAGTGGATTTATCCCACATGCCCACCAAGCAAGACTGTTGAAGTATTATGCATATTATGCACTAGAAGTTTGTTCTTTGTGAGTAAGACTATACAAAGCTACCTACAACAAGAACACAAACATCAGACCATGAATTTGAAACGACGTTCCTTGGAATGCACTGATCGTGAGATACCCACAACAGGAGCGGGGAGAAAAAGCTCAAGGCTGTTTTCAGCAGATACAAAGTGATGGCCCTCATCTAGATGAAATCACCTACGCGTGCATCTTGAAGTCATGCAGGGCCAGGTAGCTCTGGGTTGTTTTAAGCAAATGCAAAGAGAGGGCATCTCTCCAAATGTAATCACCTATGCGTGCATCTTGAAGGCATGCAGGGCCAAGTAGCTTTGGGCTGTTTTAAGCAGATGCAAAGAGAGGGCATCTCTCCAAATGTAATCACCTACACGTGCAACTTGAAGCATCTGACATCATGCAAGATGTTGGTATCGGCAAAAGAGTTCATGATGTTATTGTTAGTCAATGGCTATTGACAGAAAACCTTGTGCTTGGCATTTCCTTGGTTGACATGTATGCCAAAGGTGATGTACTTCATAAATCACAAAAAAAGTACTTGTTGTCTGGAATGTAGTTTATTGGAAGGCAGCAACAGAGGCAGGCCAAGAAGCTCTGGGATGTTTTCAGAAGATGTAAAGAGAGGGCAGCTATCCAAATGCAATCACATACATTTTTATCTTGGACGCATGTGGCATTATGCAAGATGTTGATATGGGGAAAAGAATTCATGACGTTATTCTTAGCCAGGGTTCTAGAAAAGAAACGTTGTACTTGGCACTGCCTTGGTTGACATGTATGCCGGATGTGGTGTACTTCATAAATCACGCTTTGTATGCGATACACACACACACACACACAATTCTCTCTATGCAACACTGTGTTTTTTTTCACACGAAAGAGGAATGTCCACTACACAAGCAAACATGGAGAGGAAGAGACGATTCTTTCTTTTTGTGAGCTCACTTAAAGATTGTGCTAAGAACAAGGATTTGTACCAAGGTAGCAGGATACATGCTGATATTTGCGATAGTGGTTACTTAAAAATAACACAACACATTAGTCAATATGTATGTCAAGCGTGGTGTACTAGTCCGAACCACCAATTCCTTGACGAGCTTTGGGTTGTTTACAGCAGATGTGACGGAAGGGCCTTTCTTCGAACGATATCACCTATGCGTGTACCTTGAAAGAATGTGGCTCTGTGCAAGATGCAAAGCTCCAATCTATTTTCAGCAGATGCGAAGCGAGGGCCTCTCTCTAGATGCAATAACCTATGCATGCATCTTGAAGGGGCACAAAAACTTCCAATTATATTATTAGTCAGAGGCTCTCGAAAAAAAAGGTCATGCTTGGCACTGTCTTGGTCGATATGTATGTCAAATGTGGTACGCTCAAAAAGTGCTTAGGAGCTTCTTGTCCGGAATGTCTTCATTGGAACGCACTCGACTGTGTGTGAGAGAGGAAGAGAGAGAGTGTGAGATTATTCCTGGTGCTACTCCCCGCTCGCTCATTGCATTGGAGACCGAAAACACCATCGTGATAGGCTCGGTGAGAGCTACGCGACAACACCAAGCATTCCATGCGAGACAGAGCGCACATGTCGACGCATCTACGAGATATTTGTGGCCGTAAGTATATCTAACGATGTCTGTTTTCTGCGTGCAAGTAGTAATTAGGATCGAGGCGACATAAGCTATGCATAGGTACTTATAGATTTCAGTTTCGAGCACTTCCAAAATTCTACTCTGTCTTCATACACGTTTTTCGTAGATGGGTTTAGTTAGGATTTTGAGTGTAGAGGCTTTGGGACAGGTATATTCTAGTGAGGGGATGGTGTTCCTTAAGTTTCATACGATTCTAGTATGGTTTAATGAGTTTCCTTCCGTTTGTGTGTATACGGGTTGGGTGGTGTAGTTGAGAGTAGTGAGATTCTAGATTGTGTGAGGTAAATGATTCCTCTTTCTTCCCTAATGCAAGGGCTGACATTATTTCTTTAAAGTTAGGGTCAATAGCATACTCATCTATCATAGAAGATAGATCATTGTGAGTTGTTATAAACACCGCATTAACTTTTGGTCGTCGTGAAAGTGCATCGGCCACTTGATTGTGCTTACCCTCAATGTGAGCAATATGAAAATTAAATTGCGAGAGAAAATTTGCCCACCTCATTTCTTTATCAGGAAGCTTTGTTTGTGTCATGAAGTACTTGAGACTTTGATGGTCAGCTCGCAAAATAAATGGAGTCCCCAATAGATAGTGCTTCCATGTGTCTAGGACATGTAGAAGAGCTAGAAGCTCTTTCTCATAAATGCCCAAGGCTCGTTCATCCGTATTGAGCCTTCGGTTCTCATACGCTATGGCATAACAGACAGAAAGCTCTAGGCTATTTTTAGCGGATGCAAAGCGAGTGTATCTCTCCAAATTAAGTCAACTATACTTCCATCTTGAAGGCATGTAGCATTACACGACGGTGACATTCATGATGGGATGGGGTGTCCCAAATACTATGAGTTTGTGTGTGTACACGTGTGCCCCTATGGATGGACAATACGGTAGCTTCATCATACCCTGAGACCAAGAACATGAGAAGTAGTGTAGGTAATGGTAGGCATGATAGCAAAAGTGAATGCAACACTGGACATGTTTGCAAAACTCGCGGGATGGATGATGATGGCAAAATGTATACTGGTGGAAAGGTGGCAGAACAATGTATGGAAGATCTAGGAGTAGATCCATCCAAGATATTCTACGTTGATCTACACGACCAATACCAAAGGTACACTTATATTCCGTATTTCGATTTCCTTTATGTGATCTCAAAAGTACTTAGATTACATCATGTACACATTAAAACAATGAATTTACATCATTTTTATTGAAAAGATTGTAGATGAAGGTGATGAGAGTTGAATAATTTTTGTGATGCCCAACAAAGGGACACATAGACAATACACCACAGCATGGCAATGTGGAATGATACATGTCTTCATAAAACATTGGTAATGAGTTTTCCTTGTACATCTATAGTATTTTTACAATAAGAAAGTCCCTCCAACACTGGAGGAGAAGCATAAGTCCCTCTTCAATACTAGAGGGGATAAACGTGACGGGGGAAGGGGATATTCCCTACAATATTATTATAAATGTAGAGAATGATGCCAACTCCACCCCATCCATACGTATGGTTTTTTTGTTTTTTTTATGGGTAGAAGCATTGCAAATGCACGAAATGAACCTCTCTCCATCTTTATTATAATGTGCAAGTTTTCACCTTAATACATCTTTTAATGCAAAATCTCATTTGTGATGCGAAGTCATAGAGTTTTTGGTGAAAGCTTCGAGGAGAGATGCTACAAAGCCTTCAAAGTAAAAGATGATATGAGGTGAAAGGTACAACATTGCTTCTCTTGTTTAATTCTCACCATTTCCACATTGAATCAATCAAAATATACTAGTTATGTCTTGTTATGTAGTCCTTGCTATTTCTTGTTGTCGTCTACACCATACATGCAAAAGAGAGATTTATACAGAGACAATACAACACTACATAGCTGGAATGGGCTATCCACAATTGTACGGACACGTGTTAATTGCTTCTATTGATTAAGTGTTACAAATTGGAGCCGACTATGTAGCAAGCAGTGTCCTTCACTATCTTTAGACAATGAATTTACACAGAGGCTCAGTGAGGCAACCTTTGTACTGCCAAGTGGTGGCTACTACAACATGCCAAAACAAGATACTAGATGCATTTGGCAAACCTTTTAATATGCTATTGGGATTGAAATGACCTATTATTGTTGCGATTCTAATTGGTAGCTAATTGCCTTTGTCATGACGCTTCAACTAATGAAGATCCAGCTGCAAGGCTCTAGTTTTCAAAACTAAATGCAATCTCGCTGTGGGCAGCACTAGAAGTGAAACAATATCTTGAACTTATTTCATTGCGTTGGAGAAATTGGCCCTATTGCTCCTACCTTCGTCTTCCTACCTGGACAAATCACCTGAGCTCTCTTACTTTGCAAAGCTCTTGAGTTGCTCTACATAACCCCGCTAAAATGAGAAAACTAGAGACATTAAAACAAGGCAAAATCAATTATTGGAGATGAATCTTAATCACGTTCAATGAGGCAAATATACATAAAGATAGATTTTTTCATAGAGGCAAATGCAAATATCAGGGAGGCAATGGCAAAGGACATAGTAGAGCTAATTTTAACAAGATAAATTTCAACTAACAATCACCATAAGACAGTAAACATGAAGACAAAAAAAAATTCTCTTGGTTTTGAAAAGCACTCATGAGAACACCCATCCCCCTTCTTTCATGCTTGCATAAGGCTTTGTTCATTGTCGCTATTGTCCCTCTATAGAGAGAGAGAGAGAGAGAGAGAGAGAGAGAGAGAGAGAGAGAGAGAGAGAGAACCAATTCTGTAGCTACTGACTAATGGCCCTTGTGAAGAGCCAAAGGGATGCTTCTTTTTAGTGAGTTCCAACTCAAATCTAAAACCCTAAATTTTATGTAAAGAGACCAACTTTTTTAGGAAACCCTTGTGTGAGCCTCTTGTGACAAGAAGCGGATACTTCTTCCTTCAAAGCATTGTTTCTAACCAAAATGGGGTGCAAGCTCCTTTGACAAGCCACTCACAAGCAAAAGGAACATGATATTGCATAGGAAATGACTCTTGTAAGGAGCAATCTAGATCTGCCTTAAGGAAGTGAGGTAACATCCCTTGGGCAATAGCATATATTTTTTATGAGAGGAGCTTGTGCAACCAAGGGTATCCGGTGATTGTGGGGTAGTATTGGGGCCGCATTGCAAATCATTAGTAGTGGAATCTGAGATCCATTCTAGAATGTTGAGTTCCACTATTATATCCTACAAGCTGAGCTCTTTTAGCACCACAAACAAGGCCGTGAATGTTTTGGGCCTCTAGAAAACCCTACACCACCTCAAACTCATCAAGATTCACCTACTCGTCTGCACTCCATGGTGGTGCTAGTAGCTCGTACTCTGCATGTTTAGGCTCCCAACACAACCTAAACCAATCCAGAGCAAATGTGTTGATCATCCCAAATCATCTTTATAGATTAATGATAAATCATCTCAATAGTAATTCTATTTACTACAAGTCCAATCAATGATTTAAGAAATAGTGTGTTTCTATAGCTCATAAGAGTTTTTTTCTCGAAAATTGTCAATGAAATTTTTCCTTGTTACAAATGGCTTAGGTATATCTATAAAGAAAATAACTTACAAAAAAGGAAAGAAAGTGAGCATTATCACATCAATATATTAAACTAGTAGATTACAGCATAAGCAGATCTTGTTACAATTAATGTATAATGTAGAGATCTTTTATAAATTTTTGTATGAAATAACTCTACAATGGTGCATTTAAACCTATAAATAAAAGAGAATTGAGTGATCAAAGAAAATTCAAATAATATTGTTAGATGTGTATTAGTAAAATGCACCATTTGATTGCTTCTTTGTGAATACTTTGTTTCTAAGGGTATACATGCAACAAGCTTAAAAGGGTTAGTAACACAAGTAGGGTACCCGGCTAGAAAAATTGGAAAAATGGATTAGAGACGTGGATGCGAGACGAGGGACAACATGGAGCGTTGCAACCACAAAGAGCAAGCGTGGAGAGGACAAGCCGGTACAAGCGAGGCGATGGGTGGATGAGTGCAATGCACGCAAAGGTTGAGGGCGACAGACAAAGTAGCAACGAACTCACATGTGTTTTTTTAATATTGTAAGGTTTACGCCTTGAATCAATAGAGCATGGTTGCTCACGTGGTTGGAGGAGACACATGGAGAGTCGTTACCCAATGATATGAGTTTGAGTCTTGTCCTCCCTTTTAAAGATGCGACGAATCCCCCTATTTAAGGGTAGAGGATAGCATAAATCTAACTTTTATAAGTGGTGAACATCCAAGGATATATTAAAATCACTCCGTGTTCTAATATTGAATGTAAATAATAATTGCATATCTTTGATGATTGTGGATATCACCATTTCTTTCACTAGTGCTTGTTAGAGTGAGAAAGAGTGCAATTTTCAAAATTGCATCTCAAAAGCTATAATTTGACCTTATGTTAAGTTTAAACATTAATGAGCACTCCACAATATGTAAGTTTACCGATCTCAATATTTTAGAGATGTTTTAAATTGGTGGAAATTGCAAAATATTGGCATCATTATGTTCTTATCTTCAAGAAAACCAATAAAGTTTACAAATAATTGTTTCGAATTTTACCTTAACTTGGATTTTACGTGAGTCCATTTCTCTTTGATTTCCCTTATCTATTTTCTCCCCAAGCTTCATTTGAGGGCTATTTTAGTAGAAAATCTAGACATATCCCATTTGTTGTATTTTGGGAACTCGAGGGAGGCGGGGAGGGAGGAGAGGTCACTATGTATAAATTGTGTATATCACGTGTGTTCAAAGACGTGCATAGAGAAGTTAAATCCAAAGTTTTTTGTTCATACTTTAATATTTACAAAGAGAATTTCATCAATTTTCCACTTCGTGGCTCCCACACCGCAAGATCATTTCTAGATGAGCTATGCCTTTGATAAGAATAAACCTTCAATGGATGTTTTTTGGCTACATACAAAAAATTGTTGAACTCCATGCACAAACAAACATAACCTGAGTTTTGAACCTTGCAAAGATCACACAAATCAATCAATACCAGCAATATACCCAAAGACCACAAGCACCCATTAATACCTGCATCTTACCCAAATTTACTTTTGTACCCTAGATGTCTATTGCTGATGTGCTGCCACCATCATCTCAAGTCTATTCCATCTAGTGCAAAAAAAAATACCTCTTCCAAAAACTTGGAAAACCTACATATGAGACATTTGAGAGGTAAATTGACTATATTTGAAGGTTTCTACACTAAATTTTGCAGATTTTCCCACCTTCAAATTTAAAATTTAGAGGTAAATCTCAAATTTTCTAGGTGGGATTACACTAAACATGGGTACTTTTGACGTTGTTGGCTAGTTAGCCAAAAGTATATATGTTGTTGGCTAGTTAGTATGTTACAATTAGTTGATGAAAATGTCCAGTATATTTGCCAAAATTACAATATCCTATTTGTTGACAGCACAATACTTACCATAACCCAATTTCGTCTAAACCTTAGTCACCTATACTTATCAAAACTGAGAAAACTGACCAGAATCCCGTATGTTGATAGCCCAGTTCTTCACATCCGGTACACAGAATGAGGATGATGGAACCTGGTTGTTAATTATGCATGACATCATGTCACCACCCGCTTCATGCTTTACAATTTAGAGCTGGCAATTTGAACAAGATCTTTCCGCAGTATCTTCCCAGCTGAAGATTTAGGAATACTGGTGACAAATGCAACCTTTCGAACCTTTTTGTAAGGTGCAACCTACAGCATAGAGAGCAAATTTGATACAAAAACCAAAAGACAAGCATATACAACTGATTTTATTTCAAAGAACCTTCATATATTTGTCCTGATGAAAACTTCTATTTGTGCAGAAAACCGACATGCGCCAGCTAGTTGTGGCACATTTGTTTTGCTATTCCTCCATGAAGTCCCCATTCTTTTCTTTAGGTGGCAGGGCGAGAGTCTTTTCGTTTATCCTTATTCAGTCAGAACCTCAACACCTAGGCAGAGTCCTTTGTCACTAGCACGAACATGAAGCCCCCCCCTACCCCCAAGATAGCATTAGACTAGATGTGAAAGATCCCCATGATGCACACATATCAGAGACTTGGGGCTCACAAGTGGCTTGGCAGGTTTCCCCTTCCACAACACAGCCATGTATCCCCGTCTTGGAGAGCCATGCATAGCCTTCATCACAATGTCGCACATGCAAAGAATCATGAAGAATCCTCCTCTTGGAATGATTTGCAAGGATGAATCACTTCGAGTGGTCAAAGAGCAAAAGCCCTATCAACATGAGCATAGCAATGTCGGCAAACCCAGGTTGAGCATCGGCTTCCCTTTCTCCTTGAGAGCGTGCAGAAGGACTTGAACTCAAAAACTTCTCATAACAAAGCACGAGCCTTTTCTAGGAGGCTGACTCCTTTTGAATATAATGGCACAGACTTAATAGGCCCCTCCTTGGTGTTTCAGGGTGTAAAATGACATAACTGATAACTCACAAAAGAAAAGAAACTCTCTTTACCTGATCAGCAACAAATTTCTTAACATCTTCCTCCGTAAGCGTGCTCTCAGGATTTCTCACAACAAAAGCCAAGGGGATCTGGCCTGCTTCTTTATCTGGAAACCTGCAACAGGGCACAACTTGAGCTTCAAAGACTAAGTATCTTCTCGAAAGATAAAGTTATAAATGATAAAAGTCCTCAACATACGGGATCACTGCCGCATCCATAATCTTGGGATGAGACAAAAGAACAGCTTCTAACTCTGCAGGCGGCACCTGCAAAATCAGGCATAGATCTCTACGCATAAATCTTGCTTGATCAAATTGGGGAAACCATTAAACTTTCAACGAACGAGCTCTCCGTGCATAATCCTGGTGAATTGAATTGGGAAAAGCCCATAGAGGTATCAAAGAACAAACATATAATCAATCTGGTGTCAATGCAAACAAATTCTAAATAATATTTAACCATTAGCAGCTTTGCTTCAAAATGTGTTGAGCAACTTTCTGTCCACTCCCACAGCAGACCCTCATCACTATCTGGCACAGGGTCCCTCAGAGGGGGTCCAGGGCCCAAATTAGGCAACGCTGCGCAGGGGCGTCCTGGCAACTTTCGCATGGGGTCATGAGGCTCCAATTCATCCCGTGTTGCAATATGAGGGTGAAAGAACTAGGGGTGATCCCTGCAGTTTTGGCCCCTTGGGAGAAATGGACGGTCCCGTCACCCAATGATCTGAGGCCATTGCTCCTCTAGTCACCCTGTGCCAAATAGTGTCAAGGGAGGCATGCTGGAGAAAAGTATGGCATAATTGCACACAATTAAGCTGCCTATCCTGTAGTGTCAAATAGCAACCTAAAATCAAGCTTCACGATAAAGAATGTCAAGAAATAGTGCCATATCTGGGTACCTAGAATAAAGCATGTGAAACGATAGTGCTATTCTGAGTACCAGATAGACGTAATGAACACACCTGCAAACCTTTGTACTTGATAAGCTCCTTTAGGCGATCCACAATGAAAAGATATCCTTCTGAGTCAATATATCCTAAGTCTCCCGTATGCAACCAGCCTTCCTTATCAATAACTGCGGCTGTTTCTCCAGGCCGGCCAAAGTAGCCTTCAAACCCAAAGAATCATGATCAATTTCACTTGTTTTCATAACTTCTCCACAACAAAACATGCAGTTTCAATGTCCTGACCTTTCATTATGGTTGGACCTCGCATCCAGATTTCCCCCCTTTGATTCGGAGGTAAGGGAAGCCCACTGTCTACGTCGACAATCTTGAATTCAGTATTTGCAGCAATCAAACCAGTAGAGCCATAGTGCTTGGTTTCTTCTGCCCTTGCTGTATGTGCTCCCACTGCTGTCGACTCTGTCATTCCGTAACCCTAACATGGAAGAAGTACTAATAATTTTGAGGTGCTGCTCTCCTCAAGAGACAAACCCCCCCTCCCCCCCTAAAACAAACACACACACACACATCCAACCAAAAAAAAGGTTGGAGCATTGCATCACTAGGCCAACAGCAACTGGAATCATCCATAGACTCACACTGTGTTCTTGTGACCATAATTTTTTGTGAGAGGGAACACCATACCATGCATGCAGACAATTTTGTGTGTTTAAGTATGTGCATGTGTGTGTAAGGTTGCACCGGTATGCGTGCATGCACACAAGCACATATACACAGACAAATAAACTACATATGGAAGTGTCCATCTTGACATTGATCTCAGAATGGAATCAATCAGTGATGCTGCTTTGTAGCTGGCAGCCTGGCCCATTGTGGGTAAACTCAAGGATATTGCTTCAGACCATTGATAAAAACTTAGTAAAAGCAGGATTCTAGATGAACGGCCTCTTCTTATCGTATCTACTATCAGTAGGAGCCAGTAACTACACAGCAGAGTTTAGTTACCTGTGGAATAACAACATTGGGGAAGCGCGCGCTAAATGCGTCCATCACCTCCTTGCCAAGAGGACCTGCCCCGGACCCAACATTGCACAGAGAAGACAAATCGAATTTCTGCACCATAGGAGATTTCGCCAATGCAATCAGTATGGGAGGGACTACTGGCATGTGTGTGATCCTGAACTTTTGGACGGCCGCTAAGGTCTCCACAAAGTCAAATTTCTGCTGCACCACGACGGTGGAACCCTTTGCAAGGAGGCCACACCCGAAAAAAGCCATGCCATACACATGGAACATGGGAATGAGGCACATGTAGATGCATGAAGCCCATGGGAGTCCATCCTCCACTTGCATAAGAATGAGTACCTGAGCAATGAAGTTCCGGTGAGTGAGGATGACTCCTTTGCTAGCTCCCGTGGTACCTGAGGAGTAAAGAAGAGCAGCAACATCGTCTTGTCGGCCACTATGAGGCAAAGCAATTTGAGATTTCGACAGAAGCAGCTCTGAAAAGGTACAGAATCGAGGAAACCCTAGCTTTGCAATGACCAGGGCTGAACCGTTTCTGTCAAGCTCTAAATTCGCCCTGGCAAGCTTGCCATGGAGAGGCAGACTGTCAAGATCGTCCTTGCAGAGATCCCTGAGGAGGATTAATGGAAGCTTGGGGAGCTTGGCGAGGAGCGAGGGCAAGGAAGCGACAAATTTGGCTTTAGAATCGGAGGCCTGCTTAGCGATTTCTGCGGGAGTGTTGAGAGGGTTAGTGGTGGTAACAATGGCACCACAGGCCATAATGGCAAGCACGATGACGCCTAAGGCGATCGAATTGGGGGAGAGGACGAGGACGACATCGCCGGGCTGGACCCCAAAAGAGGATAGGCCAGCAGCGACAGAAAAAACCTGCGTTTTGAGGTCGCCATAGCTCAAGGAGGTCCCTGTGGTGGCGTCGATATAAGCGATTGCAGAAGGGTTCAAGGTCGGGCGATGGAGGATGAAGGTGGGCAACGTAAGGGAAGGGTCTGAGGGGAGATGAGCTCGTTCGCGCTTGCTGGTGTACGTGCCTGTTGCCGCGCAAAAGCCGCTCTTTGGGTCGATGTTAGCAGCTGCCATTGCTGCTCTGCAGAGTCACAGACTCGCAATGCCTTCATGTGTTCAGTGTTTCGACGAATCACGACACTGGCCGTGTACACGTTTTAAGCATTTTACACAGTGGGTGCAGTGTTCGGGAAAAGTGTGCCTCAGCTTAGGCCCCTGTCACACACGTCCGCTCGGACGTGTGCGGGGATGCCTACGATTGGCTCCAAAATGTGTCCGCTGATCTGCGAACAGAACCGGGCCAGACCCCTCGCCCATCTTCCCTCAGTGGCGGACATCTGCAAAAGAAGCGGTGCGAAGTTCAGCCAGAGGAGTTGAACTCGGCACGACAGGCAAAGATCACGGAACGCCTTCCACCTGGGCTACGGCCATTGGATACTGATTGAAAAGTAAAATATCAAACTTTGTCCGCCTTGTGTGACAAGCAGGACGCCCAAGTTTAGCTTTTACGGCCTTGTCCGCCGCCCGCGTGTGGCAGGGGCCTTAGCCTTGAGCCGATTGCAAAATCAAAGTAGCCGGTGGAGGGGAGGGCAAGAAGGAGAAAATTCCGCTTAAGATACATGGAAAATAGTGTAATTTTGCAAGTATTAATACCGTTGACTTTCGGATTTTATTATGGAGAATCTTCTCGGATTCCCACATCAATCACCTCAAACCAACTATTAAAAGTTAAATGAGGAAGCATGTTTCGCACTCTGGCAGCCTGAGCAGGAGTACAGTGACGTACGAGATAACCATCAAACAAGGCAGTCGTCGGTGATGCTGAGTGCCCAATCTTAATATAAAAAAATAAACAACGCCCAACCCTCGGCCAATCTGCTCTCAGGTCGTCGCTTTCCTCAGCCTGCTCGCGCGTCCCCTCCTTCATTCTAGCAGCGAGACGACACCAGATGCGTGGTGGCGATGCCCAGCACTTGATGGCCACGGCCCACCATCCTTGCCTTACGAGTTTGCTTTCCCTTCGAAATCAAAGGGCATCAGTTATGATTCCTGTCTAAAACGATTTTTTGAAAATCGTAGGCACATACTAGCTAGTATTGTAAAATTTCCGGTTCAGATTTGTCTTGGAGGGATTTTTGTACGTTTGTGAAAAAGATTTTTTTCGAACACTGAGTGGTGACCCCATTTCAAAACGGGCGTATGGCAGCCTGACTGGCGGGCTAGAAACTTGAGCACAGCTATTTTTGGCCTGCTAAGGAAAGGCCTTAGTGTTGGGCTTGCTTGGGCGTACTTTTATTGATGGCGTCCACCTGAACGGCCAGCAAATTTGCACAGCAAGGGTTGCAAGAGCAAGGACGACGTGAAGGCGTTGCTTGGAGTTGCGTGCGGAATTCTCCTTGGATAATAGAGACTTATTACCGATGCCTGTCTTCGCTTTTTCACAGTGGGTCCTCCTAGAGCTCCTGCAGGGCGGTGTAGATCCGGTCTCTTGATGCTTCCCTTGTGACCTCTCTCTCTCTCTCTCTCTCTCTCTCTCTCTGCTTCGTCCTGCGGCATCTCGTGAGCGGGCCTCTTTCATAGGTTGGTACGCACTTTGACTTTTGAGAGAGGGAGAGAGAGATCCTCGTTACCTCTCAAGGTAGAACCAATTTCTGGCTTGTGTGTGTGGAGAGAGAGAGAGAGAGAGAGAGAGAGAGAGGAATGTGAAGATCTCTGCTTCCGCGGTCCCTCCCGTACGCATTACTTATTACCTGTAGTCGTGTGCCAACTTTGTTTTCCTGTCCACACTCCATTAATAAATTGGATGAGCATTTGAGAGCAGACAACTACAACGGTACAACCTTAGAAGTTGTGGGGCTGTCTAGCTAGACTCCTTTATCTCTACAAAAGCCTTCATAACTTCATGTGTGCCTAGCACCTTGAATTTGAGCTCCCTAGCTTCAGAGTTTGCCTTTGATTTGGGCCTCTGCTTTTGCTTCTTGGGAGGTCTTACTCCTTTGTGCACGTGGCAAACTTGCAGCCCCCTCGTGTGGGCGATATCTGGCTAGAGTTTTGACAAATTTAGGATGGTTTTTTCTGCTCATGCACCCGTCCTTACTGAGAGAAGTAAGAATCATCCACAAATGTGCTCTTGGCGGGGAGGTGATGTGAGGTGTTTTCTATGCTGCACTCATATTATTTTTTTCCTTGGACATGCCTGGATGAGAAAGCTGATGGCAAGCCCCTCCCCAGTTATCCCCGTTGTGGTCTTGGTAGGCAAGTCACGAGCTTTGCATCATGAAGCTGGCATCTTGGATGTGCTTTACACATGTCGCATTCACGTTTGGAATTCTTAAATTTCTTGGTGTCGACCAGGGTCATGTTTGCTAGTGTATGGCATTGCCTTAGATCCAAGCCATTTTCAAGGTTATTTGTTTGGAGTGTACCGTCAAGGACTTAAGATCTATTTTAACACACATAGGGTGGGGTCCTTGCACCACACCTTCCTCTTATCACTTCACAACGCGTTCGGACGACATCAAGCTCTATCGTGGGATTGTAACCATGCATCAGCATTAGGCCCTTGAACTGGCCTTGGCAAGCGAATGTGCTTATGCTCTGTGATTTTGTGCATTTTAAGGAAATGCACCGGTAGTTTATTGGCTCTGCAAATTTTTTACTTGTAGCATTAAGTTCTCATTAACGCAGAGAATGTGTGCAGATGGTGTGTCCCTTTTGACATAGAAGGGGAAGTTTGGAATCCGGGGCATCGAGTGCATGATTCTATTTGTACATTAATGTGCTGGAGTTATGAATCACAACATTAGAAGTTGACGCTCTCTTTGCAAGGACATGGGAAATATGGAGCTTGCTTGCCCCAGACCACTCCACCCTCCAATGAGGATGGGTTCAGGGGACATCCAGACTTGTAAACCTTTCATGAATCTAACAAGGTATGCCAAGTGCTTCAGTCGGTACAAAGGCCGGGGCCCCCATTCAAAGTGCTAAAGTGTATTAGAGTGCCCTTTGTGTGTGCTTTTTATATAAATGTATAGGTGACTTTTAGAGAGAACAAAATTGTTGTTTGTTTAGACTTTGAGTAGATTGTTGGCTTGTAGTATTGCAGACGTTTAGATATTGAAGTGAGTCACAACTTCATGCCTTTATAGTTGCGCCTCTTTGCCTGCGGAAGGAGAACCAAGGCTTGAGATATTGGAGATTCTTTTGGATAAGGTAATCGCAATGTATGGGAAGGCTCTTGTTCCTCGTTGTTGTGCTTGTTTGTCATTCCCTAACATCAAGGAGTCTTTGATGTTTCCCAGGCTTGTCTATGGGATGATGGCGGTAGCCCAATCTCATTTGGATTGCTTCCTGTCCGAGCAAGCAATCCTCTTATATACATGACTAGTATGTGACCCGCGCGTTGCCGCGGCTACATGTGCATCAATTGAAGCAACCATTGTTCTCCTTCCCTTCAAAGAGAGGGCAATGCCCATGATTCTCAAGTGAGATTTTATAGCTCTTTAATACACTTGTGCATCAACCACCACTATAACTACTTCTAGATAACAATGTATGACAACACACTAGGTCTAAGTGCCCTCCACATTCACATCAACCAAGCCCAAATCTATCTTTTGGATCAACACTATGTCTACCTTTTTGAGTGTAAGATCGAACAACTAATAAAGTGTAGTTACTCTTTACATTCTTGTGGATTGACCAAGGACAAATCTCTTTCTAGTTGGTCATGCCAAGCTCCAACATACTTCTCCTAATCCTTGCAAGTTTGTCCCTCCCCCCCCACCCCTTCTATGTGTGTGTGTGTGTTGAGTTCAAGAATTATCAAGTCAATTTGAGGTCTCTTGGGAATGAATTAAGTAATGGGCTCCCTTCACATGATGTCTTGTCTTAACATCCTATGTTTCTCTCTAAGGAGGCAACAAATTTGCTATTAGGCTAGAGACATTCCCCTCACACAATTGATATGGGACCCTGGTGAGTGGTAGTGGCCCTCTAAATAGACTAATAGAGAGTTGGTATCCTTCTTTGGATATAGTTTTTGCATTGAATGACGAATTCTTTAGATGCATTAGCATCCCCTCTCACCATCCTTACCAATCAAGGCATTGGTCATGATAGCAACTCTCCCATGCTTCTCTCCTGTAGTTTTGGTCTTCCATTTGGGGCATCACAGTCAACTAAGTCATCAACTGCTAGTAGTTGGCACTTAGGATGCATGTACCAGCCAAGACCCAACATGCCAACATTACACCACATAGTAGTAGAAGAAACTTGCCATTGGTATGCACAATTGATTTAGTGAGTAGTGTGTCGTTTGCTTCTCAAAGGTAGTATTCCAACTTTGTCTCTATATGTGGGTAGATTTCAAAATTTACAGGTTAGATTGCACTCAATCTAGCTAGCGTGTACACTTGCATCTACCAAGACTCGTTGCATGGATGTTGAGGTCTCTTGCAATTGACCATAAGCGTGCTAGTAACATAAGGTGCATATTGTTTTATTGTGTACATTTGGGCACCATTGATGTGAGAGCAATGAAAGAAAAAAATTTCACTCAATCGTTTCTCTTTGCAAGAGTTTTGGGCATCATGCTAAAAGAAAGGGCATGCTGCAAAATACACACACACAAACATACACACACGCATGTTCTTCTTTGATAGAGCAGACTGTATTTAACCATTCACATGCTTGCCCTTACCCATATTTTATACCATAGGAGCCATTTGGCTTAGCTCCCACTCCCTTAAATGTGAGAGAGAGCATTGAGGCACTACATGGAGGAGAGACTCTTTTTGTACGCGAAATATAACCTTTAGCAATTTGAGAGTGCAATCATCATACCCTACATGAGTGCTCAGCTTTTGATCACATCAAACTTGCTTTACCCACATTTTGACCCATACAATGGCTTGCATACCTTTCTCTCCTAGCTACCTCATGGATTCAACTTGTTAGTGGCCTCCCTTATATCCATAGTCTTCAAGCATGTTACATGTTGTACTCGGTCCATAGGTCAGTTTGATCTTTAAGGATGATCTCTCTCTCTCTCTCTCTCTCTCTCTCTCTCTCTCTCTCTCTCTCGTTAACCTTTGAGGTCACCGTGTCCCCCTCTCCTTGTATAAGTATGTAAGCATGCAAGTCCTTGAGTTCAAGAATCGACGTTCATCGGCTAAAAATTTTAGGTCTCTTATGATCTTCTTCTTCTTCTTCTCTCTCTCTCTCTCTCTCTCTCTCTCTCTCTCTCTCTCTCTCTTTTAACATGCTATGCAACATGACGACTTGTTGCCAACAATGTTTGGATTGGATAAGGTTTGCCTAAACTTAATAGCTGAGAGTCAAGATTAGTCGGTCTCAAGATTAACAGGTCTCAAACCACATCAGTAGGAAGAAAAATCTATCTCTCTCTCTCTCTCTCTCTCTCTCTCTCTCTCTCTCTCTCTCTCTCTCTCTCTCTCTCTCTCTCTCAGGCTGCATGTCTAGTTTGTATTAAAATGAAGCATGTGAGAGGCGAAGAGCCTGGTCACGTGTACCAGCGAGCTTGCTTTTTGCCCAGTCACGAGCCGGCTCTTCTCTCTCTACCTATCTAATCGTGGTAGTTAAGAGCCTCGAAACGGGCACAGTCTTTTACATGGTTGACTTTTGTTTCCCTCTTGGTTAGCAGGAACCTGCTCAAGATTTGTCTCATCACTCAGTCAAATCAAGCATTTATGTTAAAAAGACCACCGATTTTCTTGACTTGCAAACAAAGCTGGAAGGCTATTTAGCCGTTCCAAAGTGACCAGGCTCTAAATTTAAGCAAAATGACATGGAGGCAGCCCTACAATAAGAGACCGGAGTCATCATTTCTAAGGGGAGGCAAAGGGTCCACATTAGGTATGCAGCACCAAGGAGGATCCAAATGAGCAAAGGATTGCTAACTTCAAGACCAAGGCCAATACCCTCGATTGGCAGTGATCATCCTCCAATGCAATCACATGAGTGTTTTGGAAAAATCTTTTTTTCAAACATACAAAATTGCTTTCCTTTAATTTTCCAAGAGGAAATTTAGAAAATTATGTTTATTTTGTAATTTGTTAGAGTATTTTTATCTATTTTGGGACGGAATATCTCCTTTTCCCCTTGAAATTGAAAACAAAATGATATTAAGCTGAGACACATTTTTCCCAAACACTGAATGGAAGACCCACCTTACACGATCGTTGCCATGAGCACTGTAGCAACAGTCAGGAGTTCGAGATGTGAAAACTTGGGAAAGCTAAAAAGCTTGGATGATCATGTTGGAGCTCTCAACATTGTAGCATGCACTGAATGGCCAAAAAAAGACGAAGAAAGTGTGGAGACGGATGTGGTACTCTCTCTCTGTCTCTCATGGTGTGGAGGGTCGCAGCTAGGCAAAAATGGAGCTCGTCAGGATCAATGGTGGCGGACAGGCAGCGGTAGAGAAGTAGGTGGCTCAACAAGCGCTTGTGACGAGTGGGACATGTATTGGATCCAGAGTCTTGGCGTCCTGGCAAGCGGAGGATTGAGGTTGTATAAGGGTGTGGGGCTTGTGGCGGATGAGCTATTGACAGCCAGGGGTGTTGATAGAGTAAACTACATGAGGCATGTTGTGGCAACATTTGAGAAGTTGTGCATGAAGTAAGTGGTGGGTTGTGTTCATGATCGAGTTTGGGTTGGGGGGGGGGAAGCATTCACTGTCAAGCGCCAAGGCCAATCAATGGCACTCTCTCTCTCTTTCAAACAAAAATAGACATATGGCACTGCTCAGCAAGACTAAATGGGATTGGCCCTCTCTCTCTCTCATACACACACACACGCACGCACAGAGCTACAGCAAATAACAAAGTCTTCTCTCTCTCTCTCTCTCACACACACACACACATGAAGACCTGTGACACACACAACGGTGCCGTAGAAAATGAAACATATTCTCTCTCTCTCTCTCTCTCTCAAACCTGCGATATGCCACATCTCTCTCTCTCTCTCTCTCAAACCTGCAATATGTCACATCTCTCTCTCTCTCTCTCTCTCTCTCTCTCTCTCACACACACACACACACACACACACACACACTCACACACGTTCAACACACACACACACACACATTCAAGACAGACCAACTTATCGACGTGTGGTACAACTCACTGCTCGTTATTTTTCCAAGTTGCGAAGTAAAGCCATCCTTTACAAAAACAAAAGTAATTACCCTTCAAAATTGAAAGTTGAACTCAAACTCTATGGCCTTGCTAAAGAGTTTAGATTATATAAATATATCTATGGTACTAAGTATTCTGATTTTTGATAGAGAACTGAGACATCAAAAGCGAGTCTTTTCATTTTCTACCATCAATGTACTTGCTACTTACCATTCACTTTTACATTTCAAACCAAATGACTTTTGAATTACCTTTCACTTTTACATTTCAAACCAAATGGTTCTTAAGTTCTTGAAATGAAGGAGAGAGTGACACATCGATGCCCTCTCTTTCCTTGAAAAGTTTAAGCTCAATTATATATAGTATAGATGTACATTTCACACAAAAGAAAGCCGTACCATCGCCTTTGTTTCTTCCTCAAAACTACACCCGCAAATCTGGAGGCAACTCAACATACAAGAAATCGTCATCTTGCGGCACATCATATGGGTCGAAACCCTTTGTGCGCATTGAGGGTTTTGCCTCAGAACAACCCGATGCTCGGGGAGTACCTGCTTTTGCCTAGGTATTTTGTAGCCTTTTTGTTTTCCTTATACTATACTTCTCATTCCACAGGTTTGCGTAGAAATTGTAGTCATATGTGAGGAACTGCAATCAATGATGCCTTTGTAGATACGTCCAAACTTCGAGCTCACAAGCAGAGGGTGTTTTCCCAAGAGGTTATCTAAAATCTCTCTATTTGTAAATGGGACCCCTTTTCCTGAATCAAATTATGATGTCAAAGATGTCCGTTTGTCCAGGCTCTACTTGTGTGGCATTTTTTTGAAACCAAGAGGCTTTATGATCGACTTTAGTCTGTGTTCTCTTATCTTGGAGATTTGTCTGCATCCGAGGTTTTGGGTTTTTAAGCTATAGTCATACCATGTATTGATGTTTTTTTTGAATAAATACTGGTGCTGGTTGCAAACTTATAGATGCTTGAAGAGGAGGAACGGGTGTGTTGCTGCTTAGTGGAGATTGTCATTGTTTGTTGTACCTCGGAAATTAATAGCTATTTTGTAACTTACCTTATGAAGGGTGCTCATAGTGGTTTCAACACACCACACGCGCTGCGTGGTTAGCTCATTAGCTTCCCAACTGCAAGGTCGTGGGTTCAAATCTCCGGCCTCATCCATGCGTTAACTTTTTGTGGACCCTCCCTTCGCCTCGAGATTCATGTGCCACTTCCCGGTCTTCGTAAATCCCACCGATTGGGGGTTATTAAGAGCCGGAGTTAGATAGTGTTGAGGTATGCCATGGGCCATAACCTATAAAGTACATGTATCTCTATGTCATGTAGATCCTCCACTTTAAGAAATCCAACTAACCTATGTAAGCAATGGTGCAAGGCTGTACCTTGTCACCCATGATGTACCCAAGATGCATGAGCCTTTTGCCTATTTAACGAGCTTGATTGTACGCAAAGGGAAGGTATGGTGCTTATTTTCTTATGAATGATTGTTGTTTCCATCCACCTAAAACATTAATTCCTTTTTGAAAGGCATTGCCAATCGGAAATTGTCGATGTAAACATTAGTTGTGAAGTTTAGTTGAAACTTTTTCCTAGAAAGCTTAGATTCGTGTGCGTGTGCGAGTCTACTACTGCAGTTGTACTCGTCGACTCGCATTTTCCGCAGTCCAGCCCAGGCTTGATAGTCTCTCTCTCTCTATGAGTACCCTGCACACAGTTCCTAGCTGCAACTACACGGCGCTCCGCAAGGGTTGGTACACAGGGTTGGTGATGTAGGTTGAGACTCATCTTTTTCACACGCTCAAGAGCTTGGTCTTGTGAGCTGAGCTTGAAAGCATGAATCACAAGTCGGACAAGTTGATTTTTTGAGAGAGAGAGAGAGAGAGAGAGAGAGAGAGAGAGAGAGAGAGAGAGAGATCATGGCAGTGTTCGGAAAAAATCATTTTTCCAAACTTATTGAATTTGGCAAGAGGAAATTTTAGAAAATTACATTTATTTTCCAAATTTCTACACTATTTTTCTCTATTTTGGGACGGAATTTCTCCTTCTCTCCTTGCTCTCAACGGGCATTTTTCAAATTGAAAACTGCACGATATTAAGCTGAGACACGTTTTTCTCGAACACTGGATCATGGTACCGACTGCTACCGAGACTGCCTCACATCTGTGAGAAGATAGACAGAGATGTCGTGCATCGTCGAATCCAATGGGTCTTTAGAAAATTAGGTTTACTTTTTGGGTTTTTGGCCTACTGAGGAAAGGCCTTAGCGTTGTGTTGGGTTGGGCGTACTTTGAAGGATGCCGTCCACGTGGACGGCCATCATCTTTTGAGGGATTTGGGTGAAGGTGAAGCGCAAGACTGAGGTAACGTGCACACCTTCTCAAATCTCCACACTGTCGCAGCGTTGTACTGCGTACATGTTCACCTCGAGAGTCCCATAAGTAGCACTGTAGCCGAGATGTGATGGAGTCTAAGTAGTAACATTGTTCATCGCAAGCAATATTCGTGCCATGATAGTCAAAATTACAAGAAGGTCCACGTAACCTAACTATAGAAAGCTTTTTTCTTTGGTAGCAATGCCCACACATCTAGTGGGAGGTGATACAAAGTGTGTCCACGGGCTTTTCTCAGTGTCACACGGCCGCACTCGGGTGAAGGAGGACAAGTACTCAACTAATGAAGCTAACTCCCATCAGCTAACTACAAAAAACTAAAGACAATACTAGGGAATAACTCCCTAAACACTATTACTAGAACACAATTCCCAATTTAGCGTGCAGCTACTAGAACCATACACCGTGCACAAGGCTTGATACTAGACACCTTGGCTTTCGATCCAACCAGCATTCAAAGTCATGGTCTTGTGTACACTGCCCTCTCTAGCATAAGAAATCCCAACAACCTTTACCTCCTGATAGAATTAACTTCCACCCATATTAAAGTAGACCAAATGGTTCTAGATGAGCTGCACCACCTCAAAACACATGCCACTTGGCAACCTTCACAGCTTGACCTCCACTCTTTGTCCGACAATCACTTGATAATACAATCTCTTAACATTGTGTCCCTTAAGAAACACTACAAAAACCTTATTCATGATAATAACTTAATGGCCTCCCACATTCTTTTTCTCCAAGAAACAAAGCTACAACATGCTAACACGATGGCCATACACGGTTACACACACACTCAAACAACTGGTCCAATGGGAGTATCCCTCTTCACATCAAAGAGAAACATACATCTACAACACCACAACATCATTCCCATGAACAAAATAGAATGCATTACAACACTCCCCAGTACACCACATGGTCCACCAATAAACCCGGTAACATTGTAGCGCAGACTCTCAACTCCACTTCCCTTGCTCTTGCAAACATTGACCACACTACTCACACCTCACCTCCAACACACCCCTAATATTTTACTCGATGACTTCAACATCAATGCTAACTACCAAACCCTTGAATACCTTGCTATCTAACCTCCTCTCCACACACGATATGACACAACATATAACCCACATCATGACAATCTACGATTCAACTTTGGACCACATTTGGACTACAAATTCCTTCATTGACATAACAACAGGCACTAACTTCTCATTTTGGTCAGACCACTTTATTATTTACTTACTGCTTTCACTAAACTCCAAAAACACATTCCAATACTCCCTCTTCCTACTTCCTAAAAGCACCTTCACAAATCCTTCCATTGGCAGGCCCTCATGATCCCTCACCTTGTTTTAAAAAATATGGTGTTCGTTATGATTGATCAGAAAGAATGGCCAAGTTAACCTCGTCTATATCTCACACGGGCAGTTGCAGATGGGATTGACGTAGGAGGTTATGGAGCCATTTGGGCCGTTCGATGTGGAAGCAAGCCTTGCCTGCAAAAGAGACTGGAAAAAGATTGCAACGCATTAAATGCAGCATCGCCAAGGCTGTAGCTTTGATTCCAGTGTGCGTCTGTCTCCAGAGTCCACACCCTCAACTTATGTTCATGCACCTTTGCCCGAGACGCTCCGTCTTGAATCCCTCAAACTCAAAACTCCCTCGTCTAAGCACTTTCCTGCCATGGCGACATTGCCTTTCTCTTCGACACCTGATCTTAGCCTCAGCATTGTTTATATCTTTTAAGCTAGGCATGTATTCTATGGCCAGGGCACTTGCGCCGGATTCCTATGCATGAGCTACAAGTACTGCCTACTACTGCTTTCTGCCATGCTCCTCCGTTGCTTAACTCTATGGAAAAACCTTGAATATTAAGCTTCAACTGCCTCGTTCCTTAGCTCTGATGATGTGTAAGCATTATAGCTTTAACAATACTAAATTATAGAGTGTGAATTCAAGCATCCAGCTCTCCAAGTGAGCAATCAGCACATTAAGGCTCTTTTAGATGGAAGCACGATAAAGAGCAGTGCCCCTACATATCTCCACTAAAAAATCATCAAATCGGGTGAAAGATTCATTTTGGAGGCGGAGTTTGGGCAAAGCAACAAAATCAACACAAGGCTCCAAGTGGGAAAAGTGTTACTTTAAATGGAGGTTGATACTCTATCGTGAGATTTTTTGCATCATTGAAGGTTTTGAATACGTTTATTTTGTTTGTGATTAAAGTGAAGTAATATTGTGGAGTGTAAGATGCATTAACACACGGTAAAATCAAGTATATAATCAATTACATTTAGAATTTTGTGTCTTTAGAATGGGGCTTTTTACACTGAAAAGACTAGAGAACGTGACAACACTAAAGTGTGATATTGTCGCGCATCCGAAGATTGTCCCAATAAGGATAGAGCTTTTCAAAAAAGGATCAATATGATGCGCCATTTAGAGAGTTGTCATCAAATTTTCATCACCATTCCAAAGCTACCATGTGGTCGACCTTAGGAGGGAGAGATGGTTCAAAAGCCCACATCTTCTAGAGCAATCCGGCAAACCAAAAAGCGCTTCACTAACTTAGAGTTCAAGATTAAGAATGCTAGAAACAAGCATCTACTAGATGTAAAGAAGAGGGCCCCGATCATATGGGAACGTCTACAACATCGACCACGTCAAAACAAAAGCGATGAAACAGATGATGAATGGTTAGATTCATATGTGAACGAAAAGATGGAGCAATGGGAGAATGGGATGCCACATCGTGTGCAAATGATTGAACGACGTATCAAAATCGACTACGATGACGTGGTATGTAGCTACTAAATGCATTTGTTTTTCTTGATACATAGTGTAAGCCAATCATTGAGTGAAGAGTAACTATTAAATCTTTTGACTATACATCAACAATAAAGAAGGGAAAAAGAAAAACAAAAGAAGGAGATGGAGGAGCAAGCTAATGAGAGTGATGAGAAGGCACAAGAGGATAATGTCCTCGAGCAAAACTATGAGAAGCCCACTTCTGTAAGCCACTCACCTCATCCAACTCCAAATATCCACATTGTATTGTTGTCCGATACAATGTATTAAAACATTTAGTGTTAATTTTATTGATATAGATGTCATTTGGAGTTGAGAATACACAATCGCCCATGGCTCCGTGAAAGTCTTGTAGAAGATCAATTTCAAACTCAATTTCTTTGATTGCTGGTACGTGACAGATAGGGCTTTATATCGAAGTAAGATGAAAAATTGATTTTCATTAGTTCTTTCACTTATGGTTCTAATTTTGTTATGTTCTCTATATTCTTCCACGTAGCCAAAATTGGATGCTAAACCAAAAACTCCTACTACACCTATAGAGATAAACTCCCCTATGGGGAGTAGTGGGACTAGAGATATCTATGGCATCATTTCTCAAGGTGTTTTTGATTGGAAAAGTCCACCTACATCATCTAAGACTTCCAAGTTGGAAAGGTGACTCCTCTCTCCTTGACCTTTAGCTTTGTTTTTTGTTGCATGCACAATTAGTGAATGGAATGATGTATTTTGATATGGGATTGTGGTCTTTATAGTGGCATGGTCTTCCGTTTGAGATTAAAACGTTATGGCATAGCAGTGGATTGCGATATAAACCTCATCAATGACATTGTATCCAATGAAGCCAATACTCAGTCAATGATATGTTTGCCTTGTAAGTCTATTATTTTCTTCATTACTTGTTGGTTTTTTGATTGATTGAGTGCTAATAAGTAATAAACCACACGTGGATTGTAGATGGATGGAGCACATTTTTTCTAGTGCCATTATTGAGCATGTTTGGTTCGTGGATAGTTTGTGGTTTTCATATATGCTCACAAATACAAGTCAACTTGCTGTGGAGAATTTCTTTGGAAAGGTGGACTTAGTAGCCCAAACATTTACATTCTTTGATCCAATTATTAGTAGGTATGAGGAAATTTATCTTGCCTAAGATTGCTAGAGTTTGTCTTAAAGTTTAATTAATAATAGAATCTGTGTCATTTTAGATCACATTGGATTCTCATGGGATTTTATATTGGCAATATTCACCGCTTGTCTGGGTTGCCATTTGGACAAAGTTCACTCTTGTTTTCGACTCTTTATCCATGTGCTCAATAATTGACTACTTGCCACACATAGAGAGGTACTAGTCAAAATTTATTTGTTGTATGTATATATCCATAATTACTAATAAGTACTAACGCAAAACGAGTGTGGTTTTCTTAGGGCACTTGCACATTTTTCCAACTACTGCTCACATGAGGTTATTAAGGAGGAGCTTTTGAAACCTTGACATTATTGTCACATTGACTCAATAGAAGTTTGATGAGTACTTTTGTAGGTTTACTATAACTGCCATTGTTCCTTGGATGAGATCTTTCTTAATTGACGCTTTTTGTAATAGACACCTATGCAACCAAATGGGTTTAATTGTGGCTATTATGTCATGACAATTATGAAATTCCTCACCGTGGGAGGTTTACAACACAAAGGTCAAGGCAATGGGTATGCTTTGGGGCTTTTTTCAATCAAAAAATTATGTAGTTATTGTGTGTCTCATATGTTTAACTTGTGTATGCTAAAATTAGTTGTTTTTTTGTAGCTATCGAAAAAAATGTTCAAGCATGAGGATGTGGAGGAGATAAAGAAAAGCTTGCATAGTTGGACCCAAAAGCTCTTGGTTGATCATTAGGGACTTTATATTATGGGCCATGGCATGTCACCTTTTATGGCGTTCCATTTTACTCTCTTATGGCGATCATGATTTTTTGTATTGGCCAATTTTGTAATGGAAACTTTTTGAGAACAAACAATTTTTTTTTTTTAAAGCCAATGCCTTGTGATTATCAAATGGAGCCTTTGTAATAGTTCTTTTCAATGAGAGCCAATGAGCATATGAAAGGGATTTGAGTTGTATTGATAAGGTATTGAAATAGAGTTTTTATGCCACATTTTTTGCATTAGTGTATCAATTTTATTTTGAATTGTGGTTGATTATGGTCTTGAAAATTTTGGCCAATGCCATGCAATTTTCAAATGGAAACTTTTTTTTCTCAATGAGAGCCATTGAGCATATGAAAGGGATTTGAGTTGTATTGATAAGGTATTGCAATAGAGTTTTTATGCCACATTTTTTGCATTGGTGTATCAATTTTAATTTAAATGGTGGTTGATTATGGTCTTGAGAATGAAAGGCAATGCCTTGCGATTTTCAAATGGAGCCTTTTGTAATAGTCCTTTTGAATGAGAGCCAATTAGCATATGAAAGGGATTTGATTTGTATTGATAAAATTTTGCAATAGAGTTTTTATGCCATACTTTTTGCATTGATGGTTGATGATGTTCTTTGGAATAAGAGTCATTGTGCACAAAGTTGAGAAGTACTTACAAGGTAGTGAAATGGACAAGATATGCCACAACTATCCCTTTTTTGCTTTGGTCTTCTAATTTACTTCCAAATGTACACAAAGTATCTTCCAAGGGTGCACACTAAGCTTGGGTAAGACACTGGAAAAAAATATACTCGGGTACCCGAGTATACTTTTTTCCAGAGAGGTGAAAACCCAAATATGATGCCATAATAAGAGATGTGGCAACAAAGAAATGTCATGGCGAGGTCATATAGTTTATATCACTCTCAATAATCTTTGAGAATTGAAAGAAATTGAGATCTACAACCACCAAGAAAATGGAAAATAAAACTTCAAATAAAATATATTTGAATTGGAATGTGTTCTCTATACACAAGGAGAATCCTCATAGCGGAAGCAAGGACCCTAATCTTGTTACAACCATTATCAAGGCTCAATGTGTAGATGTGCTCTTCATTTTCAAAATCGGGATACTCACATGCCACTATTTGACAATAAAAACTACTAGAGTAATCACAAACCTGAGCACCTTGCCCCACAATGCTCTTCTCAGCACCATCAGAGCAAGTTTTTTTGCTAAAGGCAATAATGCATGACATGTATGACACAAAAATGTACTAGCAGGATCTACAATTAATGTCTTAGTACAACAATGAGGGCACCAAACTTGCACCCTTCCTTCAAAACGCACTCGATGTCGACCTCGTTGATGCTTTCTCCTTAGTACACCTGTGTGATGAGGTGGCTTTGGGTGTTGGTTAGTGGCTATGCTCACATGATTGGGTTGATCAAAATCTTCTTTGGCTCTTTCACGATGACCATGACCTAAACGAGTTTGAGTCACATGCTCTTGAATTTGACGCACACTACCACCAGTTGGCATGTCTATTTAAGATGGGGACACCAATGATCTCAAGGCATCTCTTGCCATCGTCAAATGGTGCATGATTATCTCTTTCTCTTTGCCACTCTTTGATGGTAGTCATTCTTGTATGGCTAAAAGGGTTGCCTAGACTTCTTTGAAGGTAGTGAGCACCTCTTCCTCTTGCAGTTTTTCACCAACATCAATGTCGTTAGAGTCACCACACATCATCTCGTGTGCATTTTCCACCATGGGAAAAACGGTATTCAAGTGGGGAAGGTATCACATGACTATAAGACAAATGACATATAAGTGTTTACATTCTGAACCCCAATTTGGATCGTCACAATAGTTGCTTTGTAAGCTCACATAGTACCATATATTTGGAGTAGTCATGCTCCATATTTGAAATTGCAACAACATCTCATCCACAACTTGCAAGCTTGTTGGGTCCTCTTTGTATCTTTGCAAGAGCTTCTCCCCTTCTTTTAGCCGATGTGTGTGCCTTTTAGATGATCCACTTTGCCCAAATTGCTTTGAATCGGCTATCACCAATACATATTTTATGGATATTAGGATAGTTTCTGAGTAACAAGCAATAGAAAGTTACAAAACCATACCCATTTCTTGCTTTTGTTTGAAGAATCTCAACTAGGTTCTCCCCATGAGAATGTCAGTCTTAGAGTATCTCACAAGGGCATGCAATAACTCTACAATTGATCGATTGATACGTGCTTCCAAAAGGGTATACTTTATGTACTGCCACAATCACTCTACAATTTTGTAGTGTCCATGTTGCCGTGATTGAAAAGCCTTCCAAACTTTGGCCATCGTTTTCTCCACATGCAAGAATCCCCACACTAACCATTTGTGATGTATCGAACTATATTCTGGTAGGATGCATATCTTTGAAGCAATAGTTGGTATCTTCCCACAAAGTCTTCCTCTGTTGCACTATGCATGAGATTTGACATCTCCACGTATATATCTCCGCACATCTCCATGGGAACCTTCCACAGGAGGAATGTACTATCACAAAAAATTTCTGCTATTCACAAAACATGCTACAAGAAAAAGAAATACTTGTGGAAGAAGATTTTCAACCCAAGCCTTCTTGGTGTGGAACCAACACAGCAACACATGGCAAGAAATTTGGGATCGATCACCATTTGCCTCATGCATCCAACAATGCGGATCTTCCTCCACTACATTGAGTAAGGCTTCAAGTTCGTGTTGTGATTTGTCAATAACAAGAGCACTAGGACGGATATATCCCATTTTAGAGAACACTTTACAAAGTGTTAGCTCTAAAGCTATAACCTCATAGAGACCACCAACGTCTGAGATGCACAACATGAACCATATTGGAATACCCACACCAAGTTCATTGGGAAGCATAGCCCCAAACAATGGTAGACCAAATGCATTTGTTTTGAAGGTACTATCAATTGCCCACGAGTTATTTTGAGAAAAACGCATAGCTATCTCGAGCATCCATTCATCTTGCAATGTTAAGATGAATGGTCTATCTTTTGGATCCATGGCATTGGGATTGTATAGTTGGACGTACAATACCTACATGTAACAATTTATCAAGACATAGTAGTTATGGTAAGGGTACTCTCATTGGTTTGGATCTCACCTTATGTAGTTTTTGCAAGGCTAAAGCTTTCATATACATTGCTGCCCAATCATCATTACTTACTCTATCTGTAAAAACAATCCACACATGCCATAAATTTTCACATTCTATTACACTCACTAAAGATTCTAATCACATGTAGTTGTTTAGAAGTACATTGAATGCGAGCTCGATTTGACAACATTTGGATCTCCCCTGCGATCATAAACAATCTGTAGATTGTGCACTCTAGTATGGAAGCCCTTTCCATTTGGATCTTTTCTTTGGACAATGACAATTGTGTAACATGGCGAGAGCTTCCAACATCAAATAAGTCATCCAGGCAACATTTTATGACACGTGGGTGAATTGGCAAATGATAAAGATCACTGCTTGACCCAGGAACATGCCCTTGATGGACTGGATTGACAATAATGCGAACATCGTCATGTTCCTCTATGAACTCCACTTGTACCTTGAATGTGCAGCCACACTTCTTTGATGTTCACAGTTGCGTTATCAATCCACTCCGCTTGGGTGTTCCTCCTCTATGGCATATGTAGTCCACTTTGACTTTGGAAGGTGTATGCTTCTTTGATGATCGAGCACTCACTAGCTTGACCTTGTGCTCTATCATTATATGTGTGAGATGCTTGTCCACATTATCTCTATTTGTGTTGATTATGGACATTGCTGGCTTATTGAGATCAAAATCACTACATCAAGTATTTGACATGTGAGGATTCTTTTTAACAATTCATCCACATGAGTTTACAAATGCCTTGATGTAAGCTATAGGTATTCCATGGTGATGAATATCAATAGACCGTTTTACCTTGAGAGCTTCGAGCGTTGAAGTGACTCCTTGGTGTTGTTCACCACCTTCATTGCAATGAGCATGTATAACAATGCTTTCCGAGTCCTCAATGCAAGCAATCCGTAGCTTGGGTTCCACTTTCAAGCAAAGTCCAAGCAAACCATCTTCAACCTGTACCAAACAAAGGCTCTCTTGTATTCTTTGCCACTTCTTAAGATCTAGCATTTCCCTAGAGTCATATTCCTTCAAAATATCCAAGGGTATGGACATTCCTTCATGTAGAACCATCATCATTAAGTTGTAAGTTCCTCTATCAAAAGAGAAAAATGTTGGTGACAAATATTGGAGAGGATCAACCACAACCACATCTAATGGTTCAATGTTTGAAATATTACATGACTCATCCTCGCTTGTGCTATCATCGGAGTGATTTTCAAGGTCATCACTTATGAAAAGCCAATCCATGGTAATCAAGAGTACCAAATATGTTTAATACATAGGGAAAAGTGTGAGTAGTAGAATAGTGGAGGTTATGGAAGCAATAATGCTTGAAAACTAAGAGGAGTGGTGTGTGTGTGCAAGGAGAGAAAGCAATGGCATGTGCTTGGAAATAGTACTTCACTTTCACAAGCCCCCTTCCCGGACTCTGGAAAAAGGTAAACTCGGGTACCCAAGTTTACTAAAATACCCGAGTTTACAAACTGACCAACGTATGCTTTGATTATAGCACTATCATCATAATATGTAGAGGGTACAATCATGAAAGCTAGAGGAAATCTTTATAATTCTCCACCATAAAAGCACCTTACATGCTTTACATACAAATTTAAAAGTAATCCAAAATCCCATCCGTGGTCCCCATCAAAAGTAAACTCGAGTACCCAAGTTTACTTTTGTACCCGAGTTTACATTTTTTGTGCCGACAAAATCAACGGATCTCCTTTGTAGATGTGACTCTTAGCCCATTTCCACCCTTGATCCCATCTCCCATGCCTGTGTTAGATATAGCTGAGGGCAAGTTAACGACATATATGGGCAGCTACTACCCCTGCCCAAATCTCTCTCCCTTTTGGCACATACGTGGCTGCAAGCAGGGATGTGGTGGAGGAAATGATAGTGTGTATTGGTACGTGCATCCAAAAAGCCTGCTGCAACCTGCAGATGATTGGATGCACATAGGGATATGGCGGGTTTCGTCCTTGATAAGTAACCAACCAAAGATGGCCTTCACATAGGACAACCAAAATGGAGGGTTGTCTAAATTAGAAGGCCCTTTATCCAAAACTAAATCAGTCTCATAGGCCAACCTTTAGGAAGTTGGCGGGTGGTAAAAGACAAAAAATAAACTTGTGACTGTAGGTGGAAAGGAATAGCTCACTTGCATTAACAAGTTACTCCTCATTTAGATGGCCTTCTAAAATCTAGAGGGTGGTTCAAGGACCCTCTACATTGGAGGTGCTTCTAAGATGTGCATCACATTTACTGTGTTGTGGAAGGTCTATGAGAATACATGTTTTAATTTGGAAAGCCCTATAAAACCACCACTATGTGGTGTATGTGGTTACCTTCTTAAGGCCCCTCTCACATGGTTTGTGGCAGGTGGTCTCCTTTCTCTCTCACCCGTGCATGGGTGGGAGAGGATCAAGGGTGGGCGTGATTTTGGGGGGCCATGCACAAGATCAAGGCCATAAATCTGGCATAATGAGTTTACAAATATCCCAAATTTACAAAATTTCTCGAATTTACCAATCCGCTATGTTCCATATGTATAAAAAAACACACTCATAAAGTGGTTCAATCACAAGCCTCCTAGGGCAAGTTCCCAAGTTCAAGTCACAAAGGATTGAGGGGTGGGTGTTGCCCGAATTACTTTTTTGCTCAAATCTACAGATTGGAAGAATTATGAAGCTAAGCATAAGTGTAGGGAGACATTATGTTCTCTACATGGATGGGGGCACAAGGTGATGACGCTTTCTCTGAGGCCCATCGTTTTAACACGATCCTCTAAACGCTTACATCTTCCTTGAGCTTTGGCATTTCAAACTGAATATTTTTTTAGGCCTAGGATTTTCAGGATCCAAAGATAAGTATGAGAGTGCAATTGGGGTATCAATTGATGAAGACTATAGACAAAAATAGAATTAAATCTACTATGTTTTGAAATGGGGATCTTGCAATCGTCGTTATTGATCCATTTGTTGAGCAAGTGCTGGTTATGGTTCGACACAAAGTAAACTCTAGCAAGGATGAAGTTCTTGGGTAGACTTATATCACCAAACATAAGTGGGAAATACTTCACAACAGCCAATGTGAAACCGCTAGTGAGTGAGCTGGCAAGATGAATGGTCATCACTCTTGGTAGGTAAACCATGTTGGTGAAGTCCCAACCATAGTACTACTAGTGGTGATCCTTGTGTCTGCTACCTCAAGCTAATGATAAATGTAGGCAAGAAGTCATCAAAGTTTTCCATGTGTTGGGCTTGATATCTCAACTCTCCCCCTCAAGCTTAGCATTGAAGTTAGGGTTGCAAGAAAACACACACAGTTTGGAGAAGACGAAGGAAGCTCAAGGCACACAACAAAGAGTGTTTTACTTAGTGTGCAATTGAAAGATTGATAGCCCTAGAATGATGGGTGTATATACAATGCATGGGGGGGAAAAAACTCCTAAAGAGGGAAAAATGCCCCGGGGGTCCTAAGTGTGTTTACACACATCCCTACAACATGTATATGGTAACAAATCCCCCTTGGAGTGATGCGGTGGACGAGAGCTAGCACATAGAGTAAGGGAAGTGCCATGCCTTGAGGACATGATCAGTCCACAAAGGGGAGTAAGCCCAAAGCTTTGCGGAAAGCTTCAAACTTCTCACGAGACAATGCCTTTGTGAAAATATCTGCAAGGTTGTCCTGTGTTGGCACATAAGCCAAGCTGATCTCTCCTGTTGAGAGCCTCTCCCTGACATAGTGGTAATGCACCTCAATGAGCTTTGTGTGAGCATGAAAAACTGGGTTCCTTGCAATTGACAATGCGCTCTGACTGTCAGTGTAGATAGTGTTGGCAGTGTCCTGTCCAACACCCAAATCATCCATAAGGCATCTGAGCCATACACACTCAATCATAGCTGTCATAAAATCTAATGTCTAACCAACCCAAATTCTTTTATCATATTAAACTAATCATTTAATGTGGGAGAATAAATAGGAATATGGGTTAGAATATAGACATGTGCTTATGGATCTATCTCAACATGGGCCAAAGGTTTAAGGGGTCCAAATGAGAGATGGTATGTTAAAGAGACATGCTACCTAATGGAGCTTAAAGACCTTAGGGTTAGCTTCATTAAAGACCTCCAAATTCCTTTGACCTTAGGCAAGCTATGGATGACCTTGAGGTGGGAACCCTACCCAAGCATGAGGTGCTTGTCAGCTTGATAACTAAAGGGCTAAAAATGTTTGTAGGAACCTTGCCCAAAGCTTGAGGTGATTTTTATGCTTAGAATGACTAAGGTTCTTGAAGTGTTTAATTCAAAGATAAACTCTCAAGAGGCATCAACTGTTTCCATGCTTGATTGACTAAGTGCTTGAAGTATTCAATTCAAACCAAATGACTTAATAAGCATAAAAGACACATGTTCAAATGATCCTCCACATGTGACCCTCATGATATGCTTGAATCCTATTGGATAGGTTTTAAAGGGGTCCAATAAGAATTTAGATGCATAAAAATAAATAATTAAGTTCTTTCTCTCAAAAAGAGGACAAAGAGGACACATGTCCAAATGAAATAATTAAATAATAAGAGAGAGAGAGAGAGAGAGAGAGAGAGAGAGAGAGAGAGAGAGAGAGGTGGACAAAGTATGAGAGAGGGGTATACTCTCCCACACACACACACACATTCTCTCATTGTGTGGAGTGCAAAGTGCAAGAGCTCCATCTCCTTCTCCAATCTTGTTGAGAAGTGGAGAGCCTACACTTTAACACTCTTGGATATGGAATGCAAATCCAACCAAGAGCCATGCTTCAATGCTTAATCTTGCCATCTTCTTCATCTTCATTACTATGCTATTATGCTATGCTAAGAAAGAAGAGCGATGATAAGTGAGGAACTATTTCTTTCTCCTATGGATGATTCTTCTTCCTCTTCCCTATCCTCATTCCCCGCTATCTCTCTCCACCTTCAAAGGTGTTTGAGGCCTTGGGAGTGAGGCTTGGGATAGTTAATGCTTTTTGCAAAGTTTATGGTATGCTTGTGATGCATGAAGCTTTCCATATTCATTGCATCACCTAGGTCACAAGGAACACAAAGATTGTATGGTATCAAGTCTCTCTTGATGAGAGAATTTATAATACAAACGCCTTTTGGAGGGGAGACCGGCTCCAAGTAAATCCGGTCCTCAACCATTGTCATTTTCTCTAATACTCTCTCTTGCAAAAGTATTGTTCATGCCAGGTTAATTACGTACTATGTTATGTTGCTACCATCAATTAAGTTCACCCTCTATGTTCTCAAAGTAATCTCACAAAAATGCTCACTCTAATTCTCTTAATTCTGCTATTCTCAAAGTTCACAGGACATTTCCATTACATTGGTCTTCGAGCATTTGGTTTCTCTTTTCTTGCTTAAGAAGGGAGGTCCTTAAGTAGCCTATTAATGGTTGATTTTGTTAATTATATTAGGGTAAGTGGGACTGGGATCTATTAATGGTTTTTTTGAGCCCACTATGTGGGATATGGTGCACACCTTGTGAGCTTTGGTTTTAATAATGGGGTCTTTTTAGACTTGCCTACGGCTTTACCATTATTGAGCCATAAGAAGTCCGAAACGAGATATCCCTCGACAATTCTGCTATGTTAGGCCCACCCTACTACTCTCTATAATTAACCAATTCGAGCCCTGGGTGTAGATACTTAAGTGCTTATTTTCAAAGGCTAAGAGGAGTAGCAAGTAAGGTTTTGAATTGCCAAAGAATACACTAAGTAAACACATAAGTATAATTAGCATGGCTGACAATAGCCAAGAGAGTAGAATGAACATTGATAACTTTAATTTTGCACATGAAGGTGCTAATGATGATACCCCCATGTTTATCAATTATCTTGTTATTAGGTTGCATCAAGCAATGGGCAACCCTACTTTGCAAGCCGAAGTTACTCAAAAACTTCGTGCTTATGGGATTTCCCTTCCACTCCAAGAGGAGAGAGAGAGCTTAGGAGGCCTCTTGATGAGACCCCCAAAAGAAGAATCTCTCCCATATGAGAGGAGGAATCTAAAGAGATAGAAAGCACTGAATCCCTAAGTTCCTCTCAAGATGTGGCTCCACGAAGATGGCGGTCTAGATGATTGCCAACTCCTCCCATGAGGAAACGGTCAACACACAGCCCTTCTCCTTGTCACGACGGTGGTTTAGACGATCGCCAACTCCTCCCATGAGGAAACGGTCAACACACAGTCCTTCTCCTTGTCCTTCCAAAAGGGAAGACATGAAACAAAGGAAGAAAAGGTCAAGAAATCTATGGATATTCTCCTAGAGAATACAAGAGGGGAGGACATTGCAAATCATACCCTAGATGGCGAAGATCATAAAAGCTCAAGAAGTTCAAAGAGGGAGGAAAGATTATCTCTTTTCTCACCTATGATGGTACCTTTGGTGCCATCAACAAAGTAGTGGCCTTCATCCAACAATTTGATGCGGCCTTTGGAGACGAGGGCTTCACGGAGTCCTCCAAGCTACGCCATGCAGCTATGCACTTCCAAAAATTGGCTTGTCAATGGTGGGCTAGCCTTTATGGCAACGGTGAAGCCCCAAAGACATGGAAAGCTCTATGAGTTTCCATCATGAAGCAATTCCTTGCAAGCGATGAAAAGAACAAAGTACTTATCGAATGGTGTAGTTTGAAGCTTCTCTCACATGAGTCTATTCACAAATATCTAGACAAGTTTTGGGATTTACATCTCAAGGCTACCGTCTTCCACAAGACAGACTTTGCCGAGGAAAAGCAATAATTTTGTGCGGATTACCTGAAGAAACGGCCTAGTATATCAACTCGCAATGGCCTGGTTCTATCACCAAAGTAATCCACCACATCATGGTTGCTTCCTGCGTCAATTTTCAACAAGGGGCTAGACGGAATGTCAAACCCATGGAAAACAAAGACAAAAATTATGCAAAGAAAAAAACCACTGCCCAAAATTCTTCCCAAGGCACTTCCTACAACAACAACAACAACAATATGTCCAAGGAGAAGGGAGTTTACAAAGGTAAAAACAAACTCTCTCATAAAGAGCTTGAAACTTTTCGCAAGGACCATAAGTGTTTTAAGTGTGGGGAGCAAGGACATGGCTATCATTCTTGCCCCAAGAAAAATGCTCGCAATGAGACTCCTAGAGCTTCCACCATCGAAGCTCCAAAGAAGGATGCTCATTGCAAAGGATCATCTCTCTCCTATGCTTGGGGAAAGGTACGGGAGCATGATGCCTTCATCTTGTTTGACCCTGGCTCTACTCACAACTTCATATCAATGGAGTTGGCCAACAAGTTGGGCATTTAAGCTTTCAATATGGGAGATATTGTAATGGTTGACACAACTTTCAAGGGACAGCAAGCCTACCTTACTCCCTTGACTAGGAAGTTAAGGCTTCATGTCCAAAGCTATGTTGACAAAGAAGACTTTTTCATCTCTCCTCTCCAACATGAGGATGCTATCCAAGGGGCTCCATGGTTTGATCTCATGGCTACCAACATGAAGCTCCCTGAAAGGAGAATCTACCTCATCTACAGGGGAAAGAACATGTATATAGATGCTAATGAGTCAAGTCATACTATACCACTTGTAAATTCACCAGCTTTTGATAAGTCAATGAAAAGCTCGATTTCTTCGTACGTGATTTTTGTCAAAGAATCCACTAATGACGCTAATGATTTATCAAATGAAAATGGTAGGGATCAAGAAGAGTTAGACTTGTCTACTTTTCTAAATGGATCCCAAAATGTTTTCATCGATGATATCCCTATGGGCTTACCTCCAAAACGAGGGGATGATGACCATTGAATTGAGCTCCTACAAGGAAGATCACCACCTAACAAGCCTCCTTATTGAGTTTCCCAAGCTGAACAAGAGGAGATCATGAGGCAAGTACAAGAATTGGTAGACAAAGGGATGGTGAGGCCTAGCTCCTCTCCCTTTTGTTCTCCAGGCAAAAGAAAGATGGTACATATCGTACGTGTCTGGATTATCGAGCACTAAACCATATCACTATCAAAAATAGATTTCTCGTGCCTCGGGTAGAAGATCTGCTTGAGAAGCTACAAGGTTCTACCTACTTCAGTGGGATTGACCTTAAAAGTGGCTACCATCAAATAAGGATAGTGGATGAAGATATCTTGAAGATCGCATTGTGTACAATGTTTGGTCTTTATGAATATCTAGTCATGCCTTTTGGCTTGACCAATGCACCTGCCACATTCAATCGTTTGATGGAGAAAATATTTAGACCCTACCGCAAGTTCATTGGAGTTTTCTTTGATGATATCATCATCTACTCCAAGTCCTTGGAGGAACACAAGCAACATCTCCAAGTGATTTTTCAAGCATTGAGGGAGAACAAGCTTTTTCTCAACCAAAAGAAAAGTGATTTTTTCCTTCAAGAGATTCAATACTTAGGTCATATTATTTCTCAAGTTGGTATTTTTATGGATCTATCAAAGTTAGAGGTAATAAAAGCATGGCCTAATCTAAGGAATCTACATAAATTAAGAAGCTTTATTGGTATGTGTGCATACTATAGTCGCTTCATAGCAAAATTTTCTCAAATGGTGGGACCATTACATGACTTAATAAAGAAGAACATTGAGTATTCATGGACTGCTAAAGAGAAAAATGCTTTTGACAAGCTCAAAGAGAAGCTTACCTCTCAACCAGTCCTTATACTTTTGGATCTCTCAAATCCATTTGAGGTCCAATGTGATGCTTGTGGTGATTGCCTTGGAGCAATTTTGCTTCAAGAAGGGCATGCCATAGCATATAAGAGCCGAAGGATCTTATATGCTCAATACAGATGAACGGGTCCTGGGCATTTATGAGAAAGAGGTTTTAGCTATTCTACATGCCCTAGACACATGGAAGCACTATTTATTGGGGACTCCATTCATTTTACGAGAACAGACCACCAAAGTCTCAAGTACTTCATGACGCAAACCAAGCTTTCCGACAAACAAATGAGGTGGGAATTTTTTTTTTCGCAATTTTATTTTCATATTGCTCACATTGCTGGTAAGCACAATCAAGTGGCCGATGCACTTTTACGAGATGACCAAAAGTCAATGCAGTGTCTATAGCAACTCACAATGATCTATCTTCTATGATAGATGAGTATGCTATTGACCCTGACTTTAAAGATGTAATGTCAGCCCTTACTTTGGGGAAGAAAGGGAAACCATTCACCTTGGAGGATGGTTATCTTCTCCATGGCAATAGGGTACGTGTTACCCCCTCCCTTCGTGAGAAAGTCATGCATGAGTCCTATGCTCCTTCCTATGCGGGGCATAGAGGCATTCAACATACTCTTCAAGGAGTAGAGACATACTTCTAGTAGCCTACCATGAAAGTGGACATATAGGAGTATGTTTCAAAATGTGTGGTATTCCAAAAGACTAAGTATGATAGAAGAAGAAAAGTGGATTACTCCAGCCATTGCCAATCCCTAATTCACCATGGGAGAGTATATCCATGGATTTTATCTTTGGATTACCCAAGTCTATCCATGGGAATACGAGAATATGGACAATAGTTGACATGTCTAGCAAGCAAGCACACTTTATTCTTGTCAAAAAGACTATTAAGGCACACCAAATGGCAATCATCTTCATATCTCAGATTTTCAAACACCATGGATTACCAACATTCATCGTGTCAGATAGAGATCTTAGAATGACCAGTAAAGGTCTCTTTGAAAATCTAGGCACAAGATTGAATTTCTCTTGGGCCTATCACCCACAAACGGATGGACAAAGTGAGATAGCCAATCTTACAATACTCGATCTACTAAAGATTTATGTTATAGAAGTAGATCAACGCTCACAATGGGAGAAGTACTTATCCCTTGTAGAGTATGCGTACAATAATACTGTCCATACTACTACAGAAAAAGCACTTTTTGAGATCATAGAAGCAAGACCTAAAAGTCCCTTGCTGCTTAAAGTACATGGGAAGATCTTCATTGCTGATGAGTATAGCCGTGACCTACAAGAATCTTTTCAAAAGGTTAAGGAGGCTACATCCATCTCTCAAAAAAGGCAAAAAGCTGCTTCTGACAAGCACAGAAGGGCCTTAATGTTCAAAGAAAATTATTGGGTCTTACTTAAGTTTCCCAAAAATCTCAATTGAGGCAAACGACCGGCAAAAATCCTATGGGCCATCAAAAGTATTATGCTAAATTAGCAAAAAGATACTATGGTCCTTTTCAAATCTTGAAGCCAATCAATGACATGGCTTATCAACTCAAGTTGCCCAACCATTGGCTCATACACAATGCTTTTCATGTGAGCCTACTTAAGCCCTACAAAGAGAGCCACCAAGAGAACCAATTATTGAAGACTCTCCAGAAATCAAAGACCAAGAAGAGGTGCTGCAACCCAAAGCTATCCTTCGGCATGAAGACAAGGTACTACGGCATGGTAAGATTATCCGACTGTATCTTATTAAGTTCAAAAATCATCCTTTTGAAGATGCTAGATGGATGCAAGGAATACAACTTAAGGATAGTATGAACCTTGTCAATGCTTACAATGTTGCACTAGAGTAAGCAAATATAAATGCTTTCTAAATGAACAATGTTTTTGTCTTATAAGATTAATTCTTTTTTTTGTGCACAAATTTAAATAGTATGCATGCTTAGAATCATGTTTGTGATGACGATGTCACTCAAGCACTAAGTAGAATTTGTCACTCTACTTTGGGAGTACGATATGGACTAAAGAGAATATATGCTTGTGGTAGCTACGTCTCCCAAGCACCAAATGGACTAGTCATCCATTCTAGAATGATGTCACAGGATGAAAAGGGATCCTCTACCTGCTACGAAACGTAGACTAATAACTAAGACTTTATCTCTTCTACCTCATAGTCGAAGAAGACTATGATTTCAAGAGAGAGGTAATGTCATAAAATCTAATATCTAACCAACCCAAACGATTTTCTCATATTAAAATGATCATTTAATGTGGGAGAATAAACGAGAACAAGGGTTGGAATATAGACATGTGCTTATGGATCTATCTCAACACGGGGCCAAGGTTTACGGGGTCCAAATGAGATATGGTATGTTAAAGAGAAATGCAATCTAATGGAGCTCAAAGACCTTAGGGTAGCTTCATTAAAGACCTCCAAAAGCTAGTGTTTAAAAGTCCTTTGACCTTAGGCAATGACCTTGAGGTGGGAACCCCACCCAAGCATGAGGTGCTTGTCAGCTTGAACTAAAGTGCTTGAAATGTTTGTGGGAACCTTGCCTAAAGATTAAGGTGATTTTTATGCTTAGAATGACTAAGGTTCTTAAAGTGTTTAATTCAAAGATAAACTCTCAAGAGGCATCAACTGTTTCCATGCTTGATTGACTAAGTGCTTGAAGTATTCAATTCAAACCAAATGACTTAATAAGCATAAAAGACACATGTTCAAATGATCCTCCACATGTGACCCTCATGATATGCTTGAATCCTATTGGATAGGTTTTAAAGGGGTCCAATAAGAATTTAGATGCATAAAAATAAATAATTAAGTTCTTTCTCTCAAAAAGAGGACAAAGAGGACACATGTCCAAATGAAATAATTAAATAATACGCGAGAGAGAGAGAGAGAGAGAGAGAGAGAGAGAGAGAGAGAGAGAGAGGTGGACAAAGTATGAGAGAGGGGTATACTCTCCCACACACACACACACATTCTCTCATTGTATGGAGTGCAAAGTGCAAGAGCTCCATCTCCTTCTCCAATCTTGTTGAGAAGTGGAGAGCCTACACTTTAACACTCTTGGATATGGAATGCAAATCCAACCAAGAGCCATGCTTCAATGCTTAATCGTGCAATCTTGTTCATCTTCATTACTATGCTATTATGCTATGCTAAGAAAGAAGAGCGATGATAAGTGAGGAACTATTTCTTTCTCCTATGGATGATTCTTCTTCCTCTTCCCTATCCTCATTCCCCGCTAGCTCTCTCCACCTTCAAAGGTGTTTGAGGCCTTGGGAGTGAGGCTTGGGATAGTTAATGCTTTTTGCAAAGTTTATGGTATACTTGTGATGCATGAAGCTTTCCATGTTCATTGCATCACTTAGGTCACAACGAAGACAAAGATTGTATCGTATCAAGTCTCTCTTGATGGGAGAATCTATAATACAAATGCCTGTTGGAGGGAGGATCGGCTCCAAGTAAATCCGGTCCTCAACTATTGTCATGTTCTCTAATACTCTCACTTTTGCAAAAGTATTGTTCATGCCAGGTTAATTACGTACTATGTTATGTTGTTACCATCAATTAAGTTCACCTTCTATGTTCTCAAGGATTTGTAATCTCACAAAAATGCTCACTCTAATTCTCTTAATTCTGCTCTTCTCAAAGTTCATATGCCATTTCCATTACATTGGTATCCAAGCATTTGGTTTCTCTTTTCTTGCTTAAAAAAGAGAGGTCCTTAAGTAGCCTATTAATGGTTGATTTTGTGAATTATATTAGGGTAAGTGGGACTGAGATCTATTATTGGTTTTGTTGAGCCCACTATGTGGGATATGGTGCACACCTCGGGAGCTTTGGTTTTAATAATGGGGTCTTTTTAGACTTGCCTACGGCTTTACCACCATTATTGAGCCATAAGAAGTCCGAAACGAGATATCCCTCGGCAATTCTGCTATGTTAGGCCCACCCTACTACTCTCTATAATTAACCAATTCGAGCCCTGGGTGTAGATACTTAAGTGCTTATTTTCAAAGGCTAAGAGGAGTAGCAAGTAAGGTTTTGAATTGCCAAAGAATACACTAAGTAAACACATAAGTATAATTAGCATGGCTGACAATAGCCAAGAGAGTAGAATGAACATTGATAACTTTAATTTTGCACATGAAGGTGCTAATGATGATGCCCCCATGTTTATCAATTATCTTGTTACTAGGTTGCATCAAGCAATGGGCAACCCTACTTTGCAAGCCGAAGTTACTCAAAAACTTCGTGCTTATGGGATTTCCCTTCCACTCCAAGAGGAGAGAGAGAGCTTAGGAGGCCTCTTGATGAGACCCCCAAAAGAAGACTCTCTCCCATACGAGAGGAGGAATCCAAAGAGCAAGAAAGCAATGAATCCCTAAGTTCCTCTCAAGATGTGGCTCCACGAAGATGGCGGTCTAAACGATCGCCAACTCCTCCCATGAGGAAACGGTCAACACACAGTCCTTCTCCTTGTCAAACCGATGGTCTAGACAATCGCCAACTCCTCCCATGAGGAAACGGTCAACATAGAGTCCTTCTCCTTGTCACTCCGGAAGGGAAGAGAGGAAACAAAGGAAGAAAAGGTCAAGAAAGCTATGGCTATTCTCCTAGAGAAAACAGGGGAGGACATCGCAAATCATACCTTGGATGGCAAAAATCATAAAAGCTCAAGAAGTTCAAAGTGGGAGGAAAGAGTATCTCTTTTCTCACCTATGATGGCACCTTTGGTGCCACCGACAAAGTATTGCCCTTCATCCAACAATTTGATGCGGCCTTTGGAGACGAGGGCTTTACGGACTCCTCCAAGCTACACCATGTAGCTATGCACTTCCAAAAATTGGCTCGTCAATGGTGGGCTAGCCTTCGTGGCAATGGTGAAGCCCCAAAGACATGGAAAACTCTACGAGTTTCCATCATGAAGCAATTCCTTGCAAGCGATGCAAAGGACAAAGTACTTATCGAATGGCGTAGCTTGAAGCTTCTCTAACATGAGTCTAGACATTCACAAATATGTGGAAAAGTTTTGGGATTTACATCTCAAGGCTACTATCTTCCAAAAGACAGACTTCGTCAAGCAAAAGCAACAATTTTGTGCGGTATTACCTGAAGAGATGGCCTACTATTTCAACTCCCAACGGCCTCGTTCTATCACCAAAGTAATCCACCACATCATGGTTTCTTCCCGCATCAATTTCCAACAAGGGGCTAGACGGAATGTCAAACCCATGGAAAACAAAGACAAAAATTATGCAAAGGAAAAACCAATGCCCAAAATTCTTCCCAAGGCACTTCCTACAACAACAACAACAACAATAGTTCCAAGGAGAAGGGAGTTTACAAAGGTAAAAACAAACTCTCTCATGAAGAGCTTGAAGCTTTTCACAAGGACCATAAGTGTGTTAAGTGTGGGGAGCAAGGACATGGCTATCCTTCTTGCCCCGAGAAAAATGCTCGCAATGAGACTCCTAGGGCTTCTACCATAGAAGCTCCAAAGGAGGATGCTCATTGCAAAGGATCATCTCTCTCCTCTGCTTGGGGAAAGGTACGGGAGCATGATCACTTCATCTTGTTTGACCTTGGCTCTACTCACAACTTCATATCAACGGATTTGGCACCAAGTTGGGCATTCAAGCTTTCGAGATGGGAGATATTGTAACGGCTGACACAACTTTCAAGGGACAACAAGCCTCCCTTACTCCCTTGACTGGGAAGTTAAGGCTTCATGTCCAAAGCTATGTTGACAAAGATGACTTTTTTATCTCTCCTCTCCAACATGAGGATGCTATCCTAGGGGCGCCATGATTTGATCTCATGGCTACCAACATAAAGCTCCCTAAAAGGAGAATCTACCTCATCTACAGGGGAAAGAACATGTATATAGATGCTAACGAGTCAGGTCATACTATAGCAGTGAGGCAAGCTTTTCCATGCATGGGAACCCCCCCATATATTTTTTCTCTTTTACCAAAATATTTCCCATTATATAAGTTACTTTTGAATTTTTCTTCTTTTTTCACAAATGTTTTAGCTTTTATTAAATAAATAAGACTTATGCTAATCAATCACGATGTAGTATAAATAAGTAAACTTTCTTTGTTGATCTCTCTTTTGACCTTAAATATTAAATATATATATTCTAAATTACATTATATATTTTAGTATTTTCTAATATATTTTTCATGTATGTATATTATTCCACCCTACCAAATATTTTATTCACTAGTTTTCATTTTCAAACCTCAACCCCACTTTCAAATTTCAATAATACCTCCATCTAGATGATTGCCAATCTTTTCAAAACTCTAGGTCATGTTTTCATACACATGAAGGAGCTTACATTTGAAGGCAAGAGAGAAGTCCACTCAAAGGGGACCACCAAAAGACTTTTGCAGCCACAAATAATACATTATTTGGCTGAATTTTTAAGTAAAGAAGAACCCCGAATCTGAAGGAGCGTTCAACATGAAAGATGTAGCTCGTGATCTCAACTTTTAGCTTAAATTTTTTCAAAATTTTTGGAGTTATGAATGCGGAGCTATGATTTTTGTAGTGGACCCCAGTTTTCTCATGTAATGGTGACACAGGCCATCCCTAGTTTTCTTCCCTCCAGAATGGCTATGGTTCTACAAGTATTCAAGCATGATTACAAGAGACAAGGCTCTTTTAATGAGGTCTTGGCAAATCTAGAGTGATTCTAACACCATTTTTGGAGGATCCATCCTCATCAACAAATATCCACCTTCGACAACCTCTCTTATAATTTTCTTACCTCTCTCTTCTCTCCCTAATAAGCTTATGTCTAGCCAAAGCTGGACTATTGTAAATATTTCCTATCCTCTACATCCTACCCACATTCTCTCTTCTTCTCTCTCTATTGACTCTGGTATTTTAAATAATGAGGAGACAAGATGGGAGCCACAGTCACATGCACCCCATTTTCCTAGTCACGAGAGTGGGACACTCACTTCAATTAGAAATATTGCTAAATCCTCTCCTCCTTCCCTATATAAGGAGGCCATGAGAGCTCACTAAAAAAGAACACACACAACATCACCAAAGAATACACTATGCATTGTGTGTGCCTAGTGCACACACACACACCCACACCATCACCATCACCATCACCGCAATCACCATGCTCATCTTGAGCATGACCTCTACACCCTTAGGCTATGGAAGATGAAGGGCAGCTAAATGAAGGATGATGGCCATAACCCTCGTGCGAGTCTTCGCCATCAGCTCCCACCTATCCGCCATGTGCTCTACCACTCTCTCCCTTCTCATTCCCCTACCCTATGCTCCCCATTTCATCGCCTTATTCTCTAAATAAAGCTTGAGGTTTTGTGAGTATGTTTTCCTGCAATGTTTTGTCCATGTGAGGTGTACGGAATCGCCACCTAGTCTTGTGTTTGGAGTGAGCTTGTGTATGTGTGAAGGGTGTGCGGATTCGCCATCCTTCTGTGGTGCCTAAGTACTAAGCTGCAATACCCCCTCCCTCACTCTCTCTCTCTCTCTCTCTCCCTCACTTGATCTCATTTCCCTTCCTCTTCATCATTACTCCCAAGAATCCATCTCTCTTGGATGAAAACTTTGTTATGGTGGTGTGTCGTTTGCGTCCTAGCCGCTGAAGCTAGGTGGTGCCCCCTGTTTGCTTTACCATGACAGGCTCGAGGCGCACCTTTCGGTCCCCGGTGTTTTAGAGGCCGTCGGGGTTCGGGGTTCGCTTTGCTCCCTTCATTTGGTGCCCCCACGGAGGAACTTTTCATGAAACCCTTCACTTTACAAGACTGAAACCCCTAAACTATTGTGAATGGATGAATGGCTAGGAGGATTTGCTAATTGGACGACAGAAGAAGAAGAGCTCCAAGCACAACTAGACGAACTCTGCATCTCCATCGAAGCTCGAGTGCCAGGCGTAACGATAATCGATTTGCAATGGGAGAGTCAACCAACACGCCAAACCCAGTGGATATACATAGGCCAAGTGCCAAGAAGAAGAAGGAGAAGGTCGAAACCATGTCCACAACCTACAACCAAGCCACAACAACAAAATGGAAGGAGCTCTACACAATAGAGAATCAACACTATTCTACTTTGAGAATCGGGTAACTCAAGTCACCGAGGTAATTATCACAGTCAGTTTTCAAGTCGCACCTGATGCTGCAGCACAGATAACGGAATCATTGGCTCACACCTTCACTAGAGAAACTAGGGATCTACTGAGTTTGTTTCAGAAAAGAACACCACCCTCTCCCACAAGCTTGGACAGTGACTAAGCACCTCTAAGCTTCACATGAATCAGTACAACCTACCTCAAGACAGATCACACATACCAACACGTGTACGCTCAATCAAGGTAATACTGGATTTGAAGGCTCACTACCAGCACGTCATTGACACCATGCCGGGTGGGGAGCGGTTTTTGGAGGTTCTGGCATCAGATCAACCATTTGTTTTACCTTTGGTACAAGGCAATGTACCGTTTGAAGTTTTAATCTATGTCCTAGTATAAGAGGGTATACACATCTCCTTGTAAAGAAGAAGAAAAACTTTTGCAAGCTAAGCAGTGTGTCTTTCTGGCTCTCTCTCAGTAATCATGGCAAGTGTAGCATTTTCAACATTTAAAGGAAAGAAGGGGGAGGATTTGGTAACAGACTTCCTAGATGACTTTGAAGTAGCATGTGTAGTGAGCAACAAAGATACGGATGAATCCCGGGTTAGAATCTTTAAGCATCTCATGAAGCTAGAAGCTAGATCATGGTACAATGCACTTCCACAAGCAACCAAGGATGACTGGGAACCCTTAAAAACCGCTTTTAAGAGGCGCTTTGGGGGAGGTACCACTTCAGAAAAGTTGTGGGACAAGTTGAGAGACTTGAAGCAGGAGGGTCTTTAATAATATGCCACCTATGAGTCCAAATTTGTGGATTTGTGGGAACGGTGGGTTGAGTCACTGGCAAGGGGGGAAGCTGCACCCGATTTCCTAAAAAAAGATCGGTTCATGCATGGCTTATGGCCGCTTCTCAAGGAGAAGGTGAAAGGTAGATTCCCGGCTACGTACGAGTTAGCCGTTGAGATTGCTCGCCTTAAGGACAAGAAGCCGCGAATGAAAGCCAAAGAAACCGAGTCAATAGAAGCAAGAACATCGCGTCGACCAGCAACTAGGACAACCACCATTCCACCACCACCACCGGCTCTTGGGGTAAGAGACGACCAACAAGATATGTTGGCCCATATTACTGACCAACTGCAGAGTTTGTCTGTCCACTTAATACAGCAAAGGAGGAGTCAAGAAAGAGATCAAGACCCTGGAAGAGCACGACGACAAAACAAAGAGTATCACTGCTACAACTGCGGAGAAGACGGTCACGGTATGTACTACTGTCCCAAACCACGACAAAACTATAATAGAGGAGGTAGGAGGAACCAATTGTCACCCCGTAGAGAAAGAACACCCCCACCCCGAGCACCAGCCCCACCAACACAAATTCTACGTCTGACACAATTACCACTTACAATCATCCTACGCCCACCATCAATTGGTACCCGCACACCAAGTATCATTGGTCTTGCAGAAGAGGTCAAGATGAAGGTAACCGAAGAAGGGTCAAGCGAGAAGTTTATTCAAAGAACTGAAGCAGTGGAATAAGAGGTTAAAGAATCAAAAGATGCTACCCAGGTGGGGGAGTAAGTCAAGAAAATTGTGTTACAAATGTGAGTAAATCTTTAACCTTGAATGAAATAGGCACCAAAGCGATCAATCGACAACATTGGGCAGTAAGGGTAAGAAGGTGTAAAGTGTTGATTAGGCCTCGTCAGAGTAAGAGGAATGCAAAGGGCATGAAAGATACAAGAGAAGAGGAAGACCAGCCTGCTAGCAAGGCTTTGCAGAAGGTGGACAACATATCAAGCAAAGGGGAGGGCTTTGAAAACGGAAGCCTGTGCACCAACATGGACCCAGGACAGTGTAGCAAGCTAAAGGAATCTTGCATCAAGGCAGTTTCACTTGAGGACCATAACGAAGAGGTAAGTATGACTGAAGGTTTGGAGTTGGATATTGCTCCAGAGGCTTGGCAGCCGAGCAAGACTTTATTGTGTAGTGTTATAGACTTAGAGATGGGTAATGCCTCTAGTCTACTGAAGGGTGTTATAAACTTGGAGATGGGTAATGCCTCCAGTATATGTGAGGATGTTCATAGTAAGTTTGATGATCAATATGTTTCCAACCTTTTAAGGATGTTCCAAACTCCTCCACAACACAGCATTGTGTTTGCATGGGATGCATCAGACCTATGGCTATGGCTAGCCGCTATAACATATAGAGAGAAGATCAGCATGGAGATAAGAGCAAAGTAGCCATAGATAGACAAAAACCTGATAGAATGCAAGAATGAAGACCTCCTTCGCAATTTGGTATAATTTTTTACAAATATTGCATCCTCTCTTTGGAGAAAGGTAAGTGGATTACGCTTGTATTTAAGCCGCAAGGTAGGTGGCTTGCTATTAGCATCAGTAAAGGAAGCTGACATGTTTCAACACACCCAAAAGAAGCATGATATGCTTGCAGTTTTTTCCAATCATGGTAGTAAGCAGGATTCTGAAAACAACTGGAGCTTCCCATTCTCTCCCTTCTCATTCCCCTACCCTATGCTCCCCATTTCATCGCCTTATTCTCTAAATAAAGCTTGAGGTTTTGTGAGTATGTTTTCCTGCAATGTTTTGCACATGTGAGGTGTGCGGAATTGCCACCTAGTCTTGTGTTTGGAGTGAGCTTGTGTATGTGTGAAGGGTGTGCGAATTCGCCATCTTTCTGTGGTGCCTAAGTACAAAGCCGCAATACCCCCTCCCTCACTCTCTCTCTCTCTCTCTCTCTCTCTCTCTCTCTCTCTCTCACTTGATCTCATTTCCCTTCCTCTTTATCATTACTCCCAAGCATCCATCTCTCTTGGATGAAAACTTTGTTATGGTGGTGTGTTGTTTGCGTCCTAGCCGCTGAAGCTAGGTGGTGCCCCCTGTTTGCTTTACCATGACAGGCTCGAGGCGCGCCATTCGGTCCCCGGTGTTTTAGAGGCCGTCGGGGTTCGGGGTTCGCTTTGCTCCCCTCAGCAGTTATAAATTCACCAGCTTTTGATAGGTCAATGAAAAGCTCGATTTTTGCGTACCTGATTTTTGTTAAAGAATCCACTAATGACGCTAATGGTTTATCAAATGAAAATGGTAGGGATCAAGAAGAGTTAAACTTGTCTACTTTTCTAAATGCATCCCAAAATGTTTTCATCGATGATATCCCTATGGGCATACCTCCAAAATGAGGGGATGATGACCATCGAATTGAGCCCCTACAAGGAAGCTCACCGCCTAACAAGCCTCCTTATCGAGTTTCCCAAGCTAAACAAGAGGAGATCATGAGGCAAGTACAAAAATTGGTAGACAAAGGGATGGTGAGGCCTAGCTCCTCTCCCTTTTGTTCTCTATCCTTTTAGTGTGAAAGAAAGATGGTACATATCGTATTAACGGGAGCAAAGCCAATCCCGAACCCCGACGGCCTCTAAAACGTTGAGGGCCTAATGGCGTGCCTTGAGTCTGTCACGGTAATGCGAACATGGGGCACCACCTAGCTTTGAGCGGCTAGGACGCAGACCACGATCATATGAACACCGCAAACTTAGAGAGAGAGAGAGAGAGAGAGAGAGAGAGAGAGAGAGAGAGAGAGAGAGAGAGAGAGAGAGAGAGATTTGGAAATGAAGAAAGCCCTCGGGGGTGTGAGGGAGAGTTATTTCTGCAGTATTTACAATGACCTTCCTTCCAGTGAGGCGGCACACCGTGGTGATAGAGAGGTAGGGAGAAAAGATGGTGCAAACTACTTGGTGCGTTCTCTAAGACGACTCAATGATTGTGAAGCTTGCTACCAAGAGCGTGTATACGTGTGTGCATCAACCATTGGAGTTGAGAGGTGGATGTGGCTCCCTTTGCATGGTGCAATTCCCAAGGCAAACCAACACACAAACCCCCTCCCCGTGATGCCAATAGTGTCAACTCTTCCCACTACACTCTACCAAGTGCTGACCTCTCATGAACTCCCCCCCCCCCCCCCTCGATAGTGACCTCTCAGTGCCAATTTATAGGTGTTGGCTGCTTGGATTATGGTAATCCCGGTGTGATTAGGGTAAGCTAATCGGGGAGACAAAGCAAGTGGTGGGCCCGGTGTGGTTGACCCTTGCTTTTTTTTGGGAGGTTATTAAAAATGAGAATCTCTAGGTGGGCCTTTTTAACCATCACCTAGAGAGAGGGAATTTACAAAGTGGGAATTTTACAATGGCTTGGATGAAAACTGAAGAAATGATGAACATAACCTACAAATTACTGAAAATGGCATCATGGTTGCGTGATGCCGACGAATGGTGTGTTGCCGGTGCGTTGGTGTAGCGCGTACTTCTTTTCGGGGTCGGTTGAACCATGCCTTCGGCGCATTTCTCCTTTTTGTTGTTGGCGGTGCGTGCTTTGGGTCCTCCTTCTTTTTCGTCGTTGTCGTAGTCGTGGAATCCTTTTTTTTTTGTATTTGTGGTGCATATATGCGTGTGTGTGTGTATGTGTGTGTGTACATATGGGTGCATGAGTGAGTATATGTGTATATATAGATGTGGGTGCACGAGCGTGCGTGGGAACGGGGCCTTATTATTGTGTATATAATATTTTATATATATATATATATATATATATATATATATATATATATATATATATATCTTTATTTCGGCTCTGTTTACTGGCGACGTGCTGCAGGCTACGCGAGGATGAGGGGTGGGGGGGGATGGTGTGTGTGTGTGTGTGTGTGTTATAGCAAGGGGTGTGTGTGTGTGTGTGTGTGGAGAGAGAGAGTGTGAGAGCGTTCTTACTGCGCCTGTACAGGCTCGCGAGGGAGAGAGAGAGAGAGAGAGAGAGAGAGAGAGAGAGAGAGAGAGAGAGAGAGAGAGAGAGAGAGAGAGAGAGAGAGAGAGAGAGAGAGAGAGAGAGAGAGAGAGAGAGTTTAATGGCAGGTTGGAGCCGTGTGCAGAGCGCGCGAGAGAGAAGGAGATGAGTGGGGAGAGAGAGAGAGTCTGCGGGAGGGAGAGGATGAGGCGGGTGTGTGTGTAGGGAGAAAGAATCCATCCGTTTACTGTGCCTACGGGCTCGAAAAACGAGAGAGAGAGAGAGAGAGAGAGAGAGAGAGAGAGAGAGAGAGAGAGAGAGAGAGAGAGAGAGAGAGAATAGAAATTGCGAGGGGGGGGCTGCACCTGGTGGGTCTCCGACAAGAGAGCGAGGGAGGGGGGGGGGGGGGTTCTTTGGCAATGAAGTGGGGTAAGGGGGGGGGGGGTGTGTGGTGAGATGGAGAGGGAATATTATCCCTTTTATCCCTTTGCATGGCAGCTCAAGGACGAGAGGAGGGAGAGAGTAGAAGGAGAATATTAGCAGGCCAAGGGAGGGAGAATGAGGCCGAGGGGAGGGTGAGGCGAGCGGGTGGGGAAGAGAGAGGGAATATCTTCAGGCTATCGGCTTGCATAGAGAGCGAGGGAGGGGGTGTGAGAGGGATGGTGGTAAGAGTGTGGATAAGAGTACGGGAGATAGAGTTTGCATGCAACTCGACACAGAGGGAGCGCGAGAGAGAAAGCTAGAGAAGGTGTGGGTGCTCGAGGCCGTACCTGGCCGAGGGTGGCCAGTAAAGGGGGGGATCATTGGGGTCAATGAGGTGTCGGTAAGAGAGAGTGGTACGTAGGGAAAATGACAGAGAGAGAGAGAGAGAGAGAGAGAGAGAGAGAGAGAGAGAGAGAGAGAGAGAGAGAGAGAGAGAGAGAGAGAGAGAGAGAGTGAGATCTCATTCGATGCCCGCGAATAAACTACAGGGAGAGAGAGAAGGGGTAGTGAACCGGAGGGCAGCCTGTTGTGCCGGGGCATAGACGAGCGGGGGCATGAAAGTGATAAGGTCGGCCAATCGAGGGGGGAGCCGTGTGACGAGGCCATGCCAGTAAAAACCAGCGTCATAAAGTTTTCCAGGCATTGCCAAGCCTTCCAACGGTGCCGCCAAGGCTTCGGCAAGGGAAAAATAAGTTTTTTTTTTTCTTTGATTTCCTAAAATTGGCCATCATTAGCCCTCCCCTTTTGGCTAGAGGCATTCATGTCTCTAGCCCTGACTCTGATTCTTCTTTAGTTGAGCTATAGGAGCCGATATCGAGTTGCCTTCTGAACTAGCCATTCCATTTGTCCATTGGTGAGATCTCTAGGATATTCATGAATCTGTAACCGGTCCAGTTGATAGCGTGTTCCTTGGAATAGTGTCGGTTGAGTAAATGGTAAGCCCATGGCTTCCAGACCTTTTTGCCAGTGTCCTCCTGGATCCCAAGTGAAAAAAAGGATCGTTGTCTGCAGTGTCCGAACAATAAAAATTGCATGCCAAATAGGACCAAATTTGTAACTACCAGTAGAGCAAGAGGGGAAATGAGCATCTTGGCTCCTGCAAAGACAGAACTGAAAATTATGATTCCCAAGAGTGTGCCAAGAATCCACCATATATGGCCATCTTGTTGGTGTGGTGAGCTCCCGTTGTAATCTTGCTTATTGTCGCGACTGGGAAAACCTGCAAGCATATCATGCTTCTTTTGGGTGTGCTCAAACATGTCAGCTTCCTTTTCTGATGCTAATAGCAAGCCACCTACCTTGCGGCTTAATCCACTTACCTTTCTCCAAAGAGAGGATGCACTATTTGTAAAAGATTGTACCAAATTGGGAATGAGGCCTTCATTCTTGCATTCTATCAGCCTTTTGTCTATCCATGGCTCCTTAACTCTTATCTTCATGCTGATCTTATCTCTATATGTTATAGCGGCTAGCCATAGCCATAGGTATGATGCATCCCATGCAAACACAATGCTGTGTTGTGGAGGAGTCTGGAACATCCTTAAAAGGTTGGCAACATATTGATCATCAAACTTACTCTGAACACCCTCACATAAACTGGAGGCATTACCCATCTCCAAGTTTATAACACCTTTCAGTAGACTAGAGGCATTACCCATCTCTAAGTCTATGACACTACACAATAAAGTCTTGCTCGGCTGCCAAGCCTTTGGAGCAATATCCAACTCCAAACCTTCAGTCTTGCTCACCTCTTCATTATGGTCCTCCAGTGAAACTTCCTTGATGCAAGATTCCTTTAGCTTGCTACACTGTCCTTGGTCCATGCTGGTGCACAGGCTTTTGTTTTCAAAGCCCTCCCCTTTGCTTGATATGTTGTCCATCTTCTGCAAAGCCTTGCTAGCAGGATGTTCTTCCTCTTCTCTTGTTTCTTTCATGCCCTTTGCATTCCTCTTACTCTAACGAGGCCTGATCAACACTTTACACTTTCTTACCCTTACTGCCCAATGCTGTCGATTGAGCGCTTTGGTGCCTATTTCATCTAGGGTTAAAGATGTACTCACATTTGTAACACAATTTTCTTGACATACCTCCCCCACTGGGGTAGCATCTTTTGATTCTTTAACCTCTTGTTCCATTGCTTCTTTTGAATAGACTTCTTGCTTGATCCTTCTTCTGCTATCTTCATCTTGACCTCTTCTGCAAGACCAATGATACTTGGTGTGCTGGTACCAATTGGTGGTGGGCGTAAGATGAGTGTAAGTGGTGATTGTGGCGGTGGTTGCATTGGTGACTGGCATTGAACTAGTGGGGCTAGCTTTGGTTGCACTGGTGGTGGTGGGATTTGAATAGGTGAGATTGGTTTCTTGGGTGGTGGTGGTCTTGCTCTTGGCGGAGAGATCTAATTCTGTCTCCCCCCTCTATTGAAATTCTTCCTCCTTGGGTGTGGGCAGTAGTACATTCCATGGCCATCTTCCCTGCAATTGTAGCAGTGGTACTCTTGGTTCTGTCTTCGTTGTCCTCTTCTTTGTTCTGGATTCCTGATAGGTGCATGCTCTTGCTGCACCAGATGCACAGATAAACTCTCTAGTTGGGTGGTGATGCGACTCAACAGGTCTTGCTGCTCTTCTGATGCCTCTTGCGGTTGGGCTCTATGACTGGCTGTTGCAGTCACTGGGGTTGGTCGGGCGGAGCTTGTTTCCTCTGACTCGTTTACTCTTGCTTGCATGTGCAGCTTCTTGTCTTTAAAGCGGGCTACTTCGATTGCCAACTCATATGTTGCAGGAAACCTTCCCTTCACCTTCTCTCTAAGCGGCGACCATAGACCAGCAATCAAACGGTCCTTCTTTAGGAAATTAGGCACTCCTTCGCCTTCCTCCAGTGAGGCAACCCATCTCTCCCATAAGTCCACAAATTTGGACTCGTAGGTGGCATACTCTAGCAGACTTCCCTGCTTCAATTTGGTCAGTAGCTGCCATAGCTTCTCCGAGGTTGTGCCTCCACCAAACCTCTTTATGAAAGCAGCCCTCAACACATTCCATGCATTCTTGGTAGCCTGGGGCAGTGCATTATACCAGGACTTGGCCTCTACTTTCATCAGTAGAGGAAAAATTCGAAGTCGTGAAGCGTCGTCATCTTTGTTGGAGACGACACAAGCAATGTCGAAATCATCCAAAAAGTCGGTGGTGAGATCTTCTCGCTTCTTTCCACTGAATGTGGGGAAAGAAACACTTGCCATGGTAGTGACTCAGGAAATTACAAACCTTTTTAAAAAATATATATATATTAACAACAGTAGCGACTCATAGCGGCTTTTTACAGGGTTGGGTGGATAGATTAAAACAGGATAGAGAATGGATCACAAAGCTAGAACAGAATAAAGATGCTTACATCAAAAGAGTGGTAGTAATCCAGGAGGGGCAAGATGATGGGGCGTGGAGATCTCAGGATTTCATCAAGCATTTCGGCTCCGAAGAAGAAAACAATCTTTTGCTGGTAGAATATCTTCCTATCAATATACACGTTTACATGCATGTGTTGTAAGAAACGGAAAGGAAATACTTCTGGCCTATTGTTATTATCCATGCCCGGTGTAGGGCAAGGATCTTGACCACTAGGGTTGCATACCTCGGGTGTTGACGAGGTGACACCTTCACCAGATGCCCCTACCTCTTGTAGTAGTCCGCACAATCCTCCACATTAGGTTCAAAACAGACTAGGCGAGAAGAGTTTACCTCAATCGGCTTTCCATTCTGCATGTGGCGACGGCATTTGGGTGGTCGAACTTCATTTGAACTCTCCAGGCCTAGAGAGAGTGTAGGCCCACTTGCGTCCACCAAATGCTTTAGGATTTCGGACTTAGACTTTGTGGTTGATGTAGTTTCTTCTCGAAGCATAAGAGAGAAAACACTTGGTGCTACAGAAAATCTGACTGTTGTGAGAGTGCCGCAGTTTTCAAAAGTAAAACTCACCGTTCTTTCTTCACTTCCTTTGTCAACACTCATTGACAGAATGCTGTGGTTGACAACAGTGATGGCACCTCATAGGTCTTCCATCTGATGCTCTCAATTTGTGGTTAGAATGAGCAACATGAGATGGAGAATTTACCTCAATACTGACGACACTGCAGACTGGCAGCAGTACTTTAATGAAGGCGGCTAGTGCCTCCTTCGCCTCCGTTCTCTAGTTAGAGAATTCCTTCAGCCATTCGTCCATGATTGATGGCGTGCATCACTTTCAACATTGTAAACTGAAGGGTCTTAGAAGCCCTCCTCCGTGGGGGCACCAAATGACGGGAGCAAAGCAAACCCCGAACCCCGACGACCTCTAAAACGTCGAGGGCCGAATGGCGCGCCTTGAGCCTGTCCTCACAGTAAAGCGAACAGGGGGCACCACCTAGCTTTGAGCGGCTAGGACGCAGACCACAATGATATGAACAGTGCAAACTTACACACACACACACACACACACACACACACACACACACACACACACACACACACACACACACACACACACACACACACACACACACACACACACAGAGAGAGAGAGAGAGAGAGAGAGAGAGAGAGAGAGAGAGAGAGAGAGAGAGAGAGAGAGAGAGAGAGAGAGAGAGAGAGAGATTTGCAAATGAAGAAAGCCCTCGGGGGTGTGAGGGAGAGTTTTTTGTGCACTATTTACAGTGACCTTCCTTCCAGCGAGGCGACACACTGTGGTGATAGAGAGGTAGGGAGAAAAGATGGTGCAAACTACTTGGTGCGTTCTCTAAGAAGACTCAATGATTGTGAAGCTTGCTACCAAGAGCGTGTATACGTGTGTGCATCGACCATTGGAGTTGAAAGGTGGACATGGCTCCCTTTGCATGGTGCAATTCCCAAGGCAAACCAACACACAAACCCCCTCCCCGTGATGCCTATAGTGTCAACTCTTCCCACTACATTCTACCAAGTGCTGCCCTCTCATGAACTGCCCCCCCCCCCCCCCCCCCCCCCCCCCCCCCCCGATAGTGACCTCTGAGTGCCAATTTATATGTGTTGGCTGCTTGGATTATGGTAATCCCGGTGTGATTAGGGTAAGCTAATCGGGGAGACAAAGCAAGTGGTGGGCCCGGTGTGGTTGACCCTTGCTTTGTTTTGGAAGGTTATTAAAAATGAGAATCTCTAGGTGTGCCTTTGTGACCATCACCTAGAGAGAGGGAATTTACAAAGTGGGAATTTTACAACGGCTTGGATGAAAACTGAAGAAATGATGAACATAACCTACAAATTACTGAAAATGGCATCGTGGTTGCGTGATGCCGACGAATGGTGTGTTGCCGGTGCACATTGGTGTAGCGCGTACTTCTTTTTGGGGTCGGCTGGGACATGCCTTTCGACGCATTTTTCCTTTTTGTTGTTGGAGGTGCGTGCTTTGGGTCCTCCTTCTTTTTAGTTGTCGTCGTAGTCGTGGAGTCCCTTTTTTTTGTATTTGTGGTGTGTATATGCGTATGTGTGTGTGTACGTATGGGTGCATGAGTGAGTATGTGTGTATATATAGATGTGGGTGCGCGAGCGTGCGTGGGAACGGGGCCTTCTTTTTGTGTATATAATGTATATATCTTTTTTTCGGCTCTGTTGCTGGCGACGTGCTGGGGGCTACACGAGGATGAGGGGTCGGGGGGGATGGTGTGTGTGTGTGTGTGTTATAGCAAGGGGTGTGTGTGGAGAGAGAGAGTGTGAGAGTGTTCTTATTGCGCCTGTATAGGCTCGCAAGGGGAGAGAGAGAGAGAGAGAGAGAGAGAGAGAGAGAGAGAGAGAGAGAGAGAGAGCTTAATGGCGGGCTGTAGCCGTGTGTAGAGCGCGAGAGAGAGAAGGAGATGAGTGGGGAGAGAGAGAGAGTGTGAGGGAGGGAGAGGATGAGGTGGGTGTGTGGGGTGTGTGTGTGTGTGGTGTGTGTGTGTAGAGAGAGAGAATCCATGCGTTTACTGCACCTACGGGCTGGAAAAACGAGAGAGAGAGAGAGAGAGAGAGAGAGAGAGAGAGAGAGAGAGAGAGAGAGAGAGAGAGAGAGAGAGAGAGAGAGAGAGAGAAATGGTCTGCTTGCGGGCTCGTGCACAGCGCCAGAGGGAGAGAGGGCGGGGTGAGGTGGTGTGTGTGTGTGTATGTGTGTGTGGATAAGGAGGAAAGCTCCCGTTTTTTGCGCGCCTTCACAGGCTGGGACGAGAGGCTGAGTGCGAGAAGGGTCAATGGGGAGAGGTGGCGAGAGAAGGTGAGGGTGGGTGTGGATAAGAGAGAGAGAGAGAAAGAGCGTTATCCGCCATGTGCCTTCGGGCTAAAGAACAAGAGAGAGAGAGAGAGAGGTTCTCGGCGCCTTCACAGGCCTGTGTGTGTGTGTGTGTGTGTGTGTGTGTGTGTGTGTGTGTGAGAGAGAGAGAGAGAGAGAGAGAGAGAGAGAGAGAGAGAGAGAGAGAGAGAGAGAGAGAGAGAGAGAGAGAGAGAGAGAGAGAGAGAGAGAGAGAGAGAGAGAGAGAGAGAGAGAAGAGAAATTGCGAGGGGGGGCTGCACCTGGTGGGTCTCTGACAAGAGAGCGAGGGAGGGGAGGGGTTTCTTTGGCAATGAAGTGGGGTAAAGGGGGGGGGGGTGTGGTGAGAGGGAGAGGGAATATTATCCCTTTGCATGGCAGCTCAAGGATGAGAGGAGGGGAGAGAGTAGAAGGAGAATATTAGCAGGCCAAGGGAGGGAGAATGAGGCCGAGGGGAGGGTGAGGCGAGCGGGTGGGGAAGAGAGAGGGAATATCTTCAGGCTATTGGCTTGCATAGAGAGCGAGGGAGGGGGTGTGAGAGGGGGGGCGGTAAGAGTGTGGATAAGAGTATGAGAGAGAGAGTTCGCATGCGGCTTGACACAGAGGGAGCGCAAGAGAGAAAGCGAGAGAAGGGGTGGGTGCTCGAGCGAGGCCGTACCTGGCCGAGGGTGGCCAGTAAAGGGGGGGGATCATTAGGGTCAACGAGGTGTCGGTAAGAGAGAGAGAGAGAGAGAGAGAGAGAGAGAGAGAGAGAGAGAGAGAGAGAGAGAGAGAGAGAGAGAGAGAGAGAGAGAGAGAGAGAGAGAGAGAGAGAGAGAGAGAGAGAGAGAGAGATATCTCATTCGATGCCCGCTTGGGGAATAAACTACAGGGAGAGAGAGAAGGGGTAGTGAAACAGAGGGCGGCCTGCTGTGCTGGGGCATAGACGAGCGGGGCCATGAAAGTGATAAGGTCGGCCAATCGAGGGGGGAGCCGTGTGACGAGGCCATGCCAGTAAAAACCAGCGTCATAAAGTTTTCCAGGCATTGCCAAGCCTTCCAACGGTGCCGCCAAGGCTTCGGCAAGGGAAAAATAAGTTTTTTTTCTTCTTTGATTTCCTAAAATCGACCATCAGTATGTGTGTGGATTATCGAGCACTAATCCGTATCACTATCAAAAACAGATTGTCCTTGCCTCAGGTAGAAGATCTGCTTGATTGAGAAGCTACAAGGCTCTACCTACTTCAGTAGGATTGACCTTAAAAGTGGCTATCATCAAATAAGGATAGTGGATGAAGATATCTTGAAGATCACATTTTCTACAATGTTTGGTCTTTATGAATATCTAGTCATTCCTTTTGGCTTGACCAATGCACCTTCCACATTCAATCGTTTGATGGAGAAAATATTTAGACCCTACTGCAAGTTCTTTGGAGTGTTCTTTGAGATATCATCATCTACTCCAAGTCCTTGGAGGAACACAAGCAACATCTCCAAGTGATTTTTCAAGCATTGAGGGAGAACAAGCTTTTTCTCAACCAAAAGAAAAGCGAATTTTTCCTTCAAGAGATTCAATACTTAGGTCATATTATTTCTCAAGATGGTATCCGTATGGATCTATCAAAGCTAGAGGTAATAAAAGCATGGCCTAATCTAAGGAATCTACATCAACTAAGAAGCTTTATTGGTATGTGTTCATACTTTAAACGCTTCATAGAAAAATTTTCTCAAGTAGCGGGACCATGTAGTTGACCATGCAGACAATGGTGCAGCAAGGACTTGCAAAGTGAATATATAGAAAACATTGGATACAATATTCAAGTTCTAAATTGAACTCATGGAATGATGGCATCTATACAAAATTTTAAGAAGCTGTGGAGACCTTCCACAAGACATTCATAAGTGCATGGACAAATCAACATATTACTCACTACATGGTACCATAATTGGTTTGATGACATGGTAATCTTTTGAATTGCGAATATTCATCCTTATAATGTCTGCATGCTTTGTGTGCAGAACATTATCTGTAATCACATGCCTTGGTTTGCAAGGCAATATGGCAGCTTGGGTGTTTGGTCTACACAGGGCATTGGAAAAACCCACTACCAAGCTCGTACTAGTTATTTCAGTCACACTCAACATGGAGGTGGTGTGGACAAAGCAAATAGCTTAGAGGAGCTACACCAATGGACGTATCAAAAACTAATGCACAGATCACATCGCAAGGAACAAGTCAAACAAAGTCAGATTGGCCATACGGTGAGATTAGCCAAAAAACGGCAAAGAAAGGAGATATGGGAGTTATTGTCTGCAGCTAGACAACATGCAGATTGGCGGCTACAAAAAGAGCGCGTGGGAAGGGTTTGAACAACACCATTGCAAGTTATGCCATAACTCTCAGCCATAGCAAGATCCAAACACCAAACTTAATGTATCTAGAAGAATCGATGTAATTTCAGCTTTTCATATTGTGAATGACGGTTGAAACAAAATTGAAAAAGCGGCAAGACATTGATACTCTTATCATTTCAACTTTTCATAATGTGAACGATGGTTGCAACAAAAAAATCACATTGTAAGACACTGTTCGATGCATAAAACAAATACTTTCTATTTATTTCTAGTCATTTGGAAATGATTCTGGCCTCTTACCCTTATCTGAAGGACCCTCATCCTCGTGCCCCCCACAATATGGGTGGTCCCTATTGCATTGTGAACACAACGTCCAAATGTCACGCCACAATGCGATAGGGAGATGCATCCATGATATGGATGGTCCTTATCACGTTGAGGAGTGACATCCAAATATCACGCCACAACACGATAGGGACTATATCCACAATGCAGGTGGTTGTATCGCATGGTTACATGACATCCAAATGTTGTGCCACAACACGATAGAATGGCATCTCGACAATGTTGTCGGTCCCTATCGCGTTGTGACGCGACACTATTTCTTGCATTGTTGCGCGCCATCAAGAGTGTCGCGCCACAACGCGATAAGGAGTTCTGGCTGCGGTACACTCTCCCTTCTTGCGTTGTGCCACTACATTTTTCCTTGTTGCAACACAACAGGAGGAGGGGGTTTGGTTGATCAAGGTCCATCCCATATCGTTTTGTGTCGCGACAACCACATAGTTGACATGCAGTATGCCATGTGTCCTCAATGCGATGATGCACCCTTCCCAATAAAGATGAGCGACTCAATTAAGTGTGGCCGCCGCCACATGCATATCCCATGTTTAGTAATGATGATGATATCCTTGGCGCTTATATAACGTGTCTATTTCCGTATACCCCACTGCTGTTTGATATCTGTCCTCACCTCTTAAGAGTCACCTTTTGCGACCTAACCTTCTCATTGTTCAATCTTCTTGTTTTTCTTCCGTACAACACTTTCTAGGGCAAACGCTTGTTCCCATGGCTCACACGAAGCAGACCACAAGGAAGGTTTACCTGCAAGACAACCAACCTTCATCCTCAAGAGTTGCAGGCAAAACCCTGCCTAATCTTCGGGCAACAATGCGTAGTCAGAGGTATGAGCAAAACCAGAGTGTTCTGCTTGAGCTGCACAAACTCCAGAGGTATATCTCTGTGGCTATTCCTAAGCTACTCTTTCAAAGAGTAGTTTGCGAGATTTGTGAGAGTGCGAATTTGGATTATCAGTGGGCCAAAAGTGCAATGGGTTACCTACACAAGGCAGCCGAGGACTTTCTGATCGAGCTGTTCCAAGACAACTACATCCTCATAGCTGATGCTCACAAAGTGACAGTGATGTCCCGGGATATCAATTCTCTTAGGCTGTTATGCTTCATGTACGACAAGACACTTGCACCAATCCATCTATCTGATAAGAGAATGGACAATCCCTCCTATCATCAAAGTGAAGGTCTACGATGTGAGCATCACACAACACATGTATACCACACGTTTGAATGTGGAGTGGACCCAAGAGCTACTTGTGAAAGAGCCTTCAGCCGAGTCAAATGAACAATAGATGTTAGCAGCAATTGACCAAGCTAACATTGAGACCCTAGGTTTTCTTGGCCCAACTTTCAACGTGGCACTTTTGGTATGGGGTCAAAATTTGTATTTTCGTTTCGGCCCTCACGAGATAGCTGTTTTTCAAAATAGTGGGAGGGAGTTTACGGACCAAATTATAAATTTCAGTCTTTGGTATGTTATGTTATTTTTGCAGAGGTATTTATTTGATTCTGGCTTATTGGAGATCCTCATCAATTAATTTTCTCAATTTGCAGCATGCTGGTTTCCAATCTTTCATGCACTCAACAATCCGAGGTAGCCGGTTTGGATTCACAGCTGTCAGTCGTGCTTACCACAGAGATCACTTCCCTGATAGAAGTCGTTGATTGGTTTTAATGAGTCAACATGGACACAACAAAACTTTTACTTGTAGCTTACAACAAGAAGTAAGTGTTTTTTATCTCGCTATTCTTAAATATTTTGTACACTATGAATAGCAAACTAATTCCTTGTTTTGTGTAATCACTTCACATTGGAGCCTTGTTGGACTAAACATTGAGCGCAAGCGTTGCTACTTTGCGAATTCTGTGCATGGTTTTCATGGGAATGTCCGAAGGTACGTGGTTATTTTTTTCTTGATTCTGCGATTTTAATGCAACGTGTGGTCACCATATGCTATGTCTTGCAGGTTTGTTCAAAAAATTGTTGGTGCATGGGAAGCATTGACAATGTTTAGGAAGATATGCTGAGTTTGAGTTGCAAGGTCCCAAAACAAGACGACGGGCATTCTTGTGGATGGAGAGTTCTTGCAAATGTAGAGCTTCTGCTGGAATGCATTTATGCTGAGGAGCGTAGAAGTGGAAGTGCAATGTTTCGCTTTTGTAATTCTTGCACACTTGATTTCTTTGAACTACATATAAAATCTAGGGAATTCATATGCGCAAGGAACTTGTTGGAAGATTATTTGAACGTCCATGTGGAGGCATTGAGGATGACGATGATCCAGAATATGATCAATCTTGTGGAGACTCGTCCTCTAGGAGCCGCCGATGCATTTGTCCTGCCATCGCCATGACCACAACCTCCGCCTCCACCTCGGAGGTACGAGGCAGCACCTCAACCAATGATAGACCAAGCGCTTGGACCTGCCTCTCCTTGTGTTTCTGGCCACTCAACCTCTAGTCTTTTTGTGATAGCCGATTTTACCAAGGAAGACGAGGCCACTGCACAATCTTTTCCTCAACCCCAAACCCCTCATCCAACCCCCAAACCGTCTTCTGAGCCTTTACATTCCACTCAATATAATCAAGCCCAGGAGAGCTCCCCTCAATTGTAAGTGAGAGCTACTCATCAATGGATTTAATTGGACATTACTATGTACATTATTAAACCCAATATAAACACAACTTGAGTCAATTTTGAAAAGATAATTGTTCTTAGACTTTATTTGTTGCAAGAAATTCCTTAACAATTCATTTTTGCATGAATATAGGTTGCAACTGCAGCTTGCTATCAACAACTTCTTTGATATTCACAATTCAGAGCAATGTGATATACTCTGTGAGACGCCTTCTTCAATCAAGAGTTGCATTGCACTAGGAACAGTCAGTCATCCTTTATCTCTGTGCACAAGGTCTTCTTCTCCTTTCTCTGAGGCACTTGTACGACAGTTTATTGAATAGTTAGATTAGACCAATATTTGATGATGATAACCAGTAGGGAAATAACTAACGCTGCATTAATGTTTAGATACTACCTTTCGCATGTTGCACTAGAAAAGATATTTTGGAGGCAGGCTGAGATCAACCTCGTTCTCCAAATCCTCACGCACTTGTTGTAGTGTCACATTGCCTCAAATGCTAAGAACAATTAGCAGATCAGGTCCACACCATACCTTAAGAATTCTCAAAGGATTGTTCAGGTCATCAGTAAACTCTTAGTTCAAAGCTATCAGATGACCATTCACTCAATGCCACCTTATGTAGTGGAAATTTTGAGAAGCTATCATGCACTTACACAAAATAGACTTCTTATTTACCTTGCATAAGATGCCATCAGAATCATGGACATCCCAAGATTCATCCAAAAAATCAAGGCATTTCTCTGTCTTGCAGAGTAGCATAGTTCCAGTCTTCCTAATCTCTTGATCATGGAAAAAGTCGATGAACACATGCATGGGCATGAAGATTGAAAACGTACTAGCTGACTAGCAATATTTGGTCTTAAGCACTTTTGTATTTCCTGATGAAGCTTTAGTCTGAAACACTTAGCAGTTTCAGATGAAGGGACTGGCCACTTTGGACTTTCGTTCGAAAAAACCAGGAGATATTCTAGAGTGCCAAAGCCACACGTAGAACGTGGAGCATTATAAAAGTGGTCGAAGAAGAAAACCCCTCTTTTAGCCAAGGCTCTTCTAGCGCTAGTGTTATAGAGTATCTCTCCCATAGTTGCATGGAATGCATAAAAAATGCCAATAATGCAATCCACCGGCTGCCAGTCTTCTTTGTCGGAAGGATAAATATCTGCCAACTGGCATGTTAAACACACAATACATGAGTGAAGAGTAAAATCTATTGTGTATGTAAGAAAACTTACAATTTGGTCGGTTTGTTGGAAATCCAGTTGGCGTTGTTCGTGAACGCAACTTTGAGTGCATATATGCATGTTTAGTGAGAACCTCTTTGACTGTTTTGCCCGTTTGTGACAAGCGAAAGTTTTTCACCCTACCTTTATAACTGTTCACAAACTCATTGCACGTGCCCTTTCTCCTCCTAGTGTGTAGGAGAACCCAACTTCCAACTGTAATGGTGGTGGAAAGCCATTGAACGTTGTCCAAATCGAAGCTGTTGAAAATTTCGACAGACTTAATACTTGCGGATGGTCGTCGAGGTCTTCTGTTCTCTATTAGTGATTCTTCTATGGCAAGATGCACAACATAGATGTGAGAGGGAGAGTGTTTTTGAGCGCAAACACAATACAGCCAAATGCGAGTAGAATAGTTAGTTGAGCGTAAATGAATGAGAATGAGTGGGAATACTATGAAGTCTCTCCTATCGAAAAAGTGCGCACAACTGCATTGAGTGTGAGTTATGATACATTTGTCCTATATTTGGTCTGACAAGAAAGATTCGAGCAAATCACAATGTATATTAGTGTTAAAGTTTTTTATGCAACTAAAGATTGTTTTTTGAAAATGCTGAAATTTGAGATAAAAACAAGGAAAATCCGAGCTACTGTTACGGTAGCCCGCCATCCATTGGTTGTGTTGCATTCTCTCTCTAGCGCTAAAAGGACCAAATTTGAGTCCAAACTTTCCCTAATGTAATATACTGCAAAGCTTTCGTAGGACACATGTTAAGTACATAAGTGGCACACATGATGGCCTGAAGCCAAAATGAATGCGCCAAATCTTGACTTTTGACTATACATCGTGTCATTTTTGCAAGTGACCTATTTTTTCTCTCAGCAACACCATTTTTCTGAGGCATATAAGGCACTCCACATTGATATCGTATCCCATGACTAGCTAGGAATGCATTAAATTCATGAGACATATACTCCCCCCCTCGATCGGAATGGAGGGTGCCCATAGTACATTCTGAGACATTTTCAGCCATAGCCAAAAATTGTTTGAAGCACATAAATACTTTGGACTTTGATTTAAGCGGATATACCCATGCATGATTGGAGTAATCAACAATGATAGTCACAAAGTAAAGGTAATTGCCCAAGGACGGAGTTTGCATGGGCCCACAAACATCACTATGCACAAGTTGCAACCTACATGTGGCCCTAACTGAACCATCCTTTGGAAACCTAGAACATTGCATCTTACCCAAAATACAGCCTTTGTTTGACAGGTGCTTCAAAAGGGGGCAAAGAAGCAACCATATTAGATTTCTGCAAACGCAGCAAACTGAAAAAATTTAGATGACCAAAACGTGCATGCCAAAGTTTTGCATCTAAAATAGCCTTTGAATCCACAAGTGCATTTGCAAAATTTTACCCACACTTGTCATACAAAGTGATCTTATACAGCCCAGGGCATAAAATGCCAGATGCCACAATTTCATCACCGAAACTGAGATCATGTACATTACATCTGTCATCCACAAATTTGACTACAAGACCAAGTCTAGCAAGTGCAAATATAGACAAAAGATTCTTCTTGATCCCAGGTACATAAAGTGCATCAACAAGTGTAAAAGAACTACCATTTGCAGTAGTAAGCACAATCTTTCCAACTCCTTGAACTGGATAAGAGGCATTGTTGGCACAAGTAATTGAATTCCCATGAGGGACAGACTCAAGAGAGGTGAACAAATCACGATGTGAGGTAATGTGCTTTGTAGCACCACTGTCAAAATACCACACATGTTAATCTGCAGCAACTGACATGCATGCATCATGGACAACAGGATTATAGGTAGTACACTCTGCACTAAAATCCCATTCTACATCAACATCAGCATCACAGTCTCCTTTCACAGAAGACTCAAAAATAGCTGCATTTGTAGTGGAACCAGTATTTGCAGTGGAACCACTCTCTTTATTCTTTGCATCTTTGGCCTTGAACTTAGGACATTGCTTGATCAAGTGATCATTAGCTACACAATAATGGCAACACATCTTTTTTTTGCCCTTATCACCAAAATTTCCAGACGAATTGTTACCAGTAGAAACAATGTGCATAATGCATCAAACTTGACAACTCCATGATTTCCTTGGGTGATCATAAGTCTCCAAGTACTAGCAAAAGTCTGGTAAGAATCTGGCAAGGCATCAAGAACAGTCTGCACAAGGGAACTGTCTAAAATGACTTCACTTGCAGAAATAAGTTACTCATTGATATCCTTGACACCAGCAAAGAAAGTGTCCATATCATCTTCCTCATGCATAATCTTTGATTCCAACTCTTTACAAAACAATGCAATTTTAGCCTCATTACGACTTGCATAAAGACCAGCTAGAGTATCCCAAGCCTCTTTAACAGATTTTACTGAGCAAATGTGGGGAGTAATAGTGCGCTTCATAGAAAACACAATCAATGCATGAGCCTACGCATGTTTTACATCCCAATGAGCTTGCTCAACTGTAGGCAAAACAACTCTAACAGCAGCAATCCTTGCAGCAAGACCTGCAACATCCTCAACATTGCCTACATCCTCAGAATTAGGACGTACATCAATGCCCTACACATATTCTAGATTCCCTTCGACACAAGAACATGTTGCATCATATAAGCCCACATAGGGTAATTGTCCCCATCCAATCTGTCCTTAGTAGCAAACATCTTGAACACATCTGTGTTGTTGTCAGCCATGGTAAATGTTGCACCTGAAAGCTGCCCAAAAAGAGGAGAAACAAAGCGGGAACAACACGTGCTATATAGCACATATCATAGTATACTGTAAGGGACTTGTTATGCAAAAACGACACTAACAAACTTTTGCACAAAATGACGCAATAGCCTGTGTAGTACTCTCTGTAGTGGAAATGGATGCCGAAATAAGCCTAAATCATAAGTTTGAGTAGACTAAGCTCTTTGCGTTTACTTAAAAAAAATTTCTACTTGCAAACGCTCGCCAAAGCTCACTAAAATCGAAGAAAGTGAGCAGGCGTGTGCTGGACCTGCTGGCGACTAAGCCCAGGAGGACGCAACCTACTTTGATACCAATTGTTGGAATTAGGGTTGCAAGAAAACACACACAACTTGGAGAAGATGAAATAAGCTCAAGGCACACAACAGAGAGTGTTTTACTTAGTGTGCAATGGAAAGATTGATAGCCCTAGAATGATGGGCGTATATACAATGCACGCGGGGAAAAACCTCTGAAAGAGGGAAAAAATGACCCGGTGGTCCAAAGTGTGTTCACACACATCACTACCACATGTATATGGTAACACTTAGTGCCATCTCTCATAATACAAGCATAGCTTAAAAGCATTGCAGCTTCCCTACTCCCAGGCTCCTCCAAGGGCCTTCTTGAAAGCATCTCCAACCGGCTCATGTGTCTTCATGTACCTAAGTTTGATGCAACGAGTCAAGTCCCTACCTCTATTGAATTTGCTTTGTCGTTACCTAGAGCAATGGGTTTTGTGTCAATCAGATGATGCTAAACTAGATGATAATCGGCCTCTAAATACTCTCCAAGTAGCATCTCAACCATGCTACCTCACATGCTGCCACTGCAACACCCCTATACTCAGCCTTTGTACTTGAGAAAGCAATCATGAGTTATTTCTTGTCGTTCCATGTGATTGCAACACTACCAAGTAAAAACATGAACCTCCTAATAGATCATCAATCAGATAGACTACCAGCCCAATCCATAGTTGTGTAACTATAAAGTTGTACCTCGACTCCAATCTTCTAAAAGAGCCCATAATCCAATGTGGCACTCACATAGCTCAATGTGCTCCTCATCGCATCCAAAAGTGGGTTACGTGGAAGTTGCATAAATTGGCTCTCACACCCAACCATAAAACTCAAATTTGGTCATAAGATTGTCAAGTAGATTAAGCTACCCACAATCTTCCGATACATGGTGGAATCCTCAAGCACATCACCCACATCATCTCTCTCCTTCAAATTCTAACAAAAGGTCATAACAATAGGCTCACAATAAGCCATTCCATATGTTGCCAACAAATCCAATACATATTGCCATTGTGACAACCAAATGCCTTCTTTCATGCTTATAATTTCAATGCCCAAAACATAAAAGTAGCTCTCCTTAATCCTTCATGTCAAACTCCTCCTTCAAGAGGATTGTTAGTGCCTGATCCATTAGGGCACTTACTTTTTGAGTGTAACTAAGGTCTTAGCTTTAAGCCTTAGGGGTTTGTTTACACAAGAACTTAATGCCTAGTTAGTTTTAAAAGTCTTGAAGGGTCATATGGCGTGTAGTAATTTTTGGATGTAACCGACATGCAGTTTTGGCAGTTCCCTGCAGTCGTTCTATTGTTTTTGCTTTGTAGTTCAATTGTGATGATGAATATACATTGAATGCTGCACTTTGATGGTGTTTCTCATTCATTTATTATGTTGTTCTGTGTTTTAATATGCAGTATCCTGCCTCGTTTATCTATACACTGCATGATTCTTGTATTAATTACCTGTTAGGTCTATGAGCCCCTAACACTTTGGTAATCCTGCAATCAGTTTGAATTTGGCCTGAAAATATGGCAGTTAGGAATAGAGTGGGGACTGATATACAAGTGGACATAGACCACCTGAGGGAATTCTCCAATTGGGTAACCCCGCAGGAAGAGTCTGAGGAATATGCAACCAAGTTCTTGAAGGAGTTCTTCCCAAATTTTCCAGGGGAAATCAAAATTGAAGTGGCTAATAAGGTAGTTACTTCATTTTTACTTTTTGGGGCATGCAATTTACCTTCATGTTACAATCTGTATGAAAGGAAAGTGTTGGTACAATATTTAAGAAAGAAAAGAAGAAATCATGTATGAGTGGGTCGGGACAAGGGTCCAATTTACCACAACACTCATATGGCACAAGGTTTAGACTGAGAAGAGAGTTTGCTTCAAGGGGAAGACAGCAAGAAGAGTCAAGTAGTGATGACCAAGAAGAACCTATAAGGGGGCTTGCTGCAGGAGAGGAAACTGTTGGGGCGGGGGCTGCACTGCAAGAACCTAAACACAGGCTACAGGAGACCCCATTTGCAAACCAAAAAGGACAACAAACAACTTATCCCACATTACACCCACTTTTGGGACAATTGATTAATGTACTACTAACTCAATCAATCTTAAGGACAAGAAGACAACTGCAGCTTGTACCATCCGGAACAAGTACTTTACCTTTTAATCCACTCCCGATAAGACACTCAAAACACTTCCGACACCTCCAATGGCTGCACCAAATCCCTAAGTGGAGGCGGAAAAGTTCAGCGGGAAAAAGTCCCAAGATGCTAATAGCCATGTTGGTCAGTTTCAAACAAGGTGTTCTGCAAGTGGTTATGAGGTGTTACATCCGGATGTAGTGAAGAAAGAGCATTTTGCAACAACAATGTAGGATAGGGCCATGGACTGGTTCTTGCAGTATGGCATGACAGCTTTTGTTGATTATAATGATTTGAGGTAGAGATTTTTATTAAGGTTCAGGGAGGATAAAACATCTGAAGACATTTTGAAGAAGTTGAGGAAATTGAAGCAGAAAGATTTGTTGGTCAAAGATTATGCACAGAAGTTCAGAAACGTAAATAATAGGTTGGAAGCAGCACAACAACCTTCTATGGAGCAATTGGGAGACTATTTTTGTAAGGGACTCAAAAAGGAGTTCAGAAGTGTAGTAGCAGGGAGACCCCCATTACCAAATGCATAGGATTTTACTGATTTGGTGGAAGCAGCTGCAAGAGCTGAAAGAAGATATGGAGGTAAGGTAGAACTAAAGAAGAAGAAGAAGATTGAATATTCAGACTTAGAGTCAGAAGAGTCAGAGTTAGGAACTGATGATTTACATCAGGATACTGAAGTTGACACTAAAAGTGATGAGGAGGAAGATTGGTCAGAAAAGAAGAAGAAGCAGAAGAAAGATAAGGGTAAACACAAGAATGCAAAGAAGAACAGTAACTACAGATGTATTCAACAAAATTATTTAGTAGAAATTACAGACAGATAGAATGAATCAGTTTGAAATGTCAGGAAAACCATATTGTCAGGTGTATCAAAGATTTGGTCATGAATATGAAAATTGTTACTATAATCCAAATTTCAAGGGAAGAAGACCTGAGTATATTATTCAGAAAATGAGGGAGGCAGATGCAAATGTGGTAGCTCCTTAGGATGCTAATAGGATATATTGTTAGGAAATAAGATGTAGCTAAATAGATAATTGAGTAGATTACTTAATGGAGAGAGACAGATTACTTAGGATGCTAATAGGATATATTGTTAGGAAATAAGATGTAGCTAAATAGATAATTGAGTAGATTACTTAATGGAGAGAGACAGATTTATATACACGAGATTATAGAGTAGAGAGAGAGAGTGAGTACACACGATATACGTGGTTCACCTAATGTGGGCTACGTCCACGGGAAAGCAGCCACTCAATGGCTTTAGTACTTCAAAACAAGAAGTAATTTACAAAGGGATTATACCCTTAATGGAGCTCCCGCCTTGCTTCACTCTCAGCACCTCACACTCACCTTGTTGCATCAACTTCACACTATGAAATGTGTGTAGAAATGGCCTCCTTTTATAGGCCAAAAGGGCTGTCCTCTCTTATGAGAGACAACCATGTGTAGCCGCCCTTGTGCGAATAAGTCCAAATCGGACCCTCCAATCCGCCCATGTGTGGCCGCCCTTGAGAAGACAAGTCCGCTTTTGAATTCGGACACCGGCCATTGAATTCGGCCACCGGCCACCGGCCATTGACTTCCGACCACCGGCCACTGACTTTCGACCACCGGCCATCGGCCATTGACTACCGGCAGCCGGCCAACCGACTGGTTGTTTTTCGACCACTTTCCGGCCGCCGTCCGGCCATAATATTCCGGCGAAAAGGAATATTCCGGCGAAAAGAAATATGACCCTGATTCTTTTCCGTGAAAATTTTGGTTTCCGGTGAGTGATTTTCCTTCACGCACGATGGCTTCTCCTCATAATGGGGGCCTTACAAATGTGCGCTTTTACCACAGAAAATTACAAGGGTAAATCAGGCTCCATACTTAACAATCTCCCACTTGGAGACTGATCTCCAAACCAAACCTGTGACTACTTTATATTCTGGCTTCTTATCCTTGAATGCCGATTGAAGATGAGCAAAAGCTCAACTTCTCCTTGTTGACCACCTTTGTAAACATGTCTGCAAGATTTTCACTTGTATGCACCTTTCCTAGCTTTAGCTGTCCCTCTTCCAAAAGAGTGCGTATGAAGTGATATCTCACCTCAATGTGCTTTGTCCTTGAATGAAAGGCTGAGTTCTTCGCAAGATGGATAGCGCTTTGGCTATCACTATACAAGACACAATTGTTTTGTTTGAATCCAAGCTCTTCTAAGAATTTGTGAAGCCGCAGAATTTCTTTGCTTGCCTCCGTCATTGCTACATACTCTGCTTCCGTGGTAGAAAGTGAAACCACTTTCTGCAGCTTTGAAGCCCAGCTTACTGCTGTGCCTCCAACCGTGAACACATAGCCAATAGTGCTCCTTCGAGTATCTTTGTCACCTGCCATATCTGCATCAGCATACCCTTCTAGAAAAATATCAGTTCCTTCAAAATACAAAGCATTTGTTGTTGTCCCTATTAGATACCTAAGTATCCACTTCACAGCTTGCCAATGCTCTTTACCTGGGTTGTCCATGAACCTACTCACAACTCCCATTGCATGTACAATGTCTGGCCTTGTCCAGACCATAACATACATTAGAGAACCTACCGCTGCAGCATATGGAACTTTAGACATGTAGGCTATCTCCTCTTGTGTCTTTGGACACATATCCTTCATTAGTTTAAAATGACTAGCCAAAGGTGCAGAAACTGGTTTTGCATTTTGCATTGCAAACCTTTCTAATACCTTCTTGATGTAATCTTCTTGAGATAGCTTTATTGTCTTCTTTGTCCTGTCCCTTGATATCTTCATACCAAGTATCCTCTTTGCAACACCTAAATCTTTCATTGAAAAAGATTTGGACAGCTCCTCTTTTAGGTCTTTGATGTCCTGCATGTTAGCACTTGCAATCAACATGTCATCAACATACAACATTAGGATGATGAATTTCCCATCTCCCAAATTCTCCATGTAGACGCAGTGATCCGAGTTTCATCTTGTGAATCCATGATCCAACATCCATCGATCAAACTTCAAGTACCATTGTCTTGATGCTTGCTTTAAACCATACAAGCTCTTCTTTAATCTGCAAACCATTTTCTCCTTACCTTTTACTTCATACCCCTTTGGTTGAAGCATGTAGATTTTCTCCTCTAAGTCACCGTGAGGGAATGCCGTATTTACATCCATTTGCTCGAGATTTAGATCATGAGCAGCCACAAGGCTTAAGACAAGCCTAATTGAGTTCATTTTTACAACAGGAGAAAATATTTCATTGAAGTCAATACCTTTCTTTTGAGAAAAACCTTTTACCACAAGCCTACACTTGTACCTTTTCTTCCCATCTTCTTCTTCCTTTAGCTTGTACACCCATTTGTTTTGAAGTGCCCGCTTACCTTTAGGCAACTCAACCAACTCCCATGTTTGGTTGCGATGTAGTGAGTCCATCTCCACTTGCATGCTCTTCGTCCATTCCTCTTTGAATACATGTTGCATAGCTTCTTCATATGATTCCGGCTCTCCAGAATCTGAGATCAAGAGATGGTTGAAGGAAGGAACAAACCTTTCTGGAGGTCTACTTGCCCTTGTAGATCTTCGGGGAATAGGTTGAGGCTCCTCATTTGGTTGACGTTGTTGCACATTGTCACTATTTGCACCCCTTGAGTCTTCACCGTCCTCAAGCTCCATGTACTCATCACCTGTTTCTTTTGTTTGTGTTCCTTCCAAGTAATCTTTGTACATATTTTGTTCGTTAAAAATTACATCCCTACTCCTTAAGATTTTACCATCTTCAGGATTCCATAGGCGATACCCAAAGTCACCTTCTCCATAGCCAATGAAGAAACACTTTTTGGAGTTTGCATCTAACTTTGATCTTAGGCTTCTATCTATGTGCATGAAAGCCTCATACCCAAACACTTTGAGAAATGCATAATTCACCAGTTTACTTGTCCATGCCTCTTCTGGAACTCCCCCATCCAATGCCGTTGAGGGTGACCCATTGATTAAGTACACAGACGTACTTACAACTTCTACCCAAAGCTCAAGCGGTAGGCTTGCATGTAGCCGCATGCTTCGTGCTCGTTCCATGATTGTCCTGTTCATCCTTTCCGAAATCCCATTTTGTTGAGGTGTCCTTGGGGTTGTCCTTTGCCTCCGAATGCCATTGCCAACACAAAAGCTTTCAAAAGCTTGGCTGCAATATTCACCTGCATTGTCCGATCTGAGGCATTTAACCTTGGTACCTGTTTCATTCTCCACAAAGGCTTTCCACCTTTGAAACATGGAAAATACATCGGATTTATTCTTCATGACATAAACCCATGTTTTTGTAGTCGCATCGTCTATGAATGTTACATAGTACAATGAGCCACCAAGTGATGGTGTACTTACAGGACCCCAAACATCAGAATGAACCAACTCAAGTTTTTTATTTTTTCTTTCATTTCCTGATTTTTGAAATCTTACCCTCTTTTGTTTACCATAAACACAATCTTCACAGAACTCTAAGTCCACTTCTTTCAAACCTGGTAGAAGCTTCTTTGTTTGAAGGATTTGCATTCCTTTGGCACTCATATGCCCAAGTCGGTAGTGCCACACCGCACTGTCAACTTCTATAGTTGCTGCACAAGCTGAAGGTTGCGTGCTAACAGTACACAAGTAAAGTGTACCGACTTTTTCACCCTTGGCAACCACCAAAGATCCCTTTGAGATCTTCCACCGTTTGTTTCCGAATGCAATGTTGTGACCTTCATCGTCCAATTGTCCTGTAGAGATCAATTTTTTGCGAAGAGAAGGAACATGCCTAACATCTTTAAGATTCCATTCATTTCCGTTAGTAGTTTTGACAGAAATTGTACCTTTGCCGACAATCTCACAAGCTTCATCATCTCCCAAGTATACATACCCAAAATTACCTTTGGTGTAGTCTTGGAAATGTTGCCGATGGTTTCTCGTAGAAGTCGTCAAGTGACTTCATCAAGTCCTCCGTGGTCTTCATCTCCAAAACATTGAAGGCCACCGTTCACGCCAAGCTTGACCGGATTGTTCCCAGTGCCTTTCGATCAAGGACAATCCTTGCTTCATGTGCCATTGTTGCGGGCTTCTTCGCAAGACCGCCTAGTGGCAAATAGAGGTCCTTCTGGTAGAGATAGTCTTCAATATGCATCTTCCAATGTTGGTAGTTTTTGCCGTTGAACTTCTCAATCTTGAGCTTCCCTTCCTCCGCCATAACTCCCACTCAATTCAAGGAATCCTTTCCTTGAGATAATTTAGCTACGAGCAAACCTTGCTCTGATACCAGTTGTTAGGAAATAAGACGTAGCTAAATAGATAATTGAGTAGATTACTTAATGGAGAGAGACAGATTTATATACACGAGATTATAGAGTAGAGAGAGAGAGAGAGAGAGAGAGAGAGAGAGAGAGAGAGAGAGAGAGAGAGAGAGAGAGAGAGAGAGAGAGTGAGTACACACGATATACGTGGTTCACCTAATGTGGGCTACGTCCACGGGAAAGCAGCCACTCAATGGCTTTAGTACTTCAAAACAAGAAGTAATTTACAAAGGGATTATACCCTTAATGGAGCTCCCGCCTTGCTTCACTCTCAGCACCTCACACTCACCTTGTTGCATCAACTTCACACTATGAAATGTGTGTAGAAATGGCCTCCTTTTATAGGCCAAAAGGGCTGCCCTCTCTTATGAGAGACAACCATGTGTAGCCGCCCTTGTGCGAATAAGTCCAAATCGGACCCTCCAATCCGCCCATGTGTGGCCGCCCTTGAGAAGACAAGTCCGCTTTTGAATTCGGCCACCGGCCATTGAATTTGGCTACCGGCCACTGGCCATTGACTTCCGACCACCGGCCATCGGCCATTGTGTACCGGCCACCGACCAACCGACCGGTTGTTTTCCGACCACTTTCCGGCCGCCATGCGTCCATAATATTCCGGCGAAAAAAAGTCTCGGGGGCCTCCGCCCCCGAGGCCTTTAATGTTGCCCCTGACTCTTGTCCGTGAAAATTTTGGTTTCCGGTGAGTGATTTTCCTTCACGCACGATGGCTTCTCCTCATAATGGGGGCCTTACAAATGTGCGCTTTTACCACAGAAAATTACAAGGGTAAATCAGGCTCCATACTTAACAATCTCCCACTTGGAGACTGATCTCCAAACCAAACCTGTGACTACTTTATATTCTGGCTTCTTATCCTTGAATGCCGATTGAAGATGAGCAAAAGCTCAACTTCTCCTTGTTGACCACCTTTGTAAACATGTCTGCAGGATTTTCACTTGTATGCACCTTTCCTAGCTTTAGCTGTCCCTCTTCCAAAAGAGTGCGTATGAAGTGATATCTCACCTCAATGTGCTTTGTCCTTGAATGAAAGGCTGAGTTCTTCGCAAGATGGATAGCGCTTTGGCTATCACTGTACAAGACACAATTGTTTTGTTTGAATCCAAGCTCTTCTAAGAATTTGTGAAGCCGCAGAATTTCTTTGCTTGCCTCCGTCATTGCTACATACTCTGCTTCCGTGGTAGAAAGTGAAACCACTTTCTGCAGCTTTGAAGCCCAGCTTACTGCTGTGCCTCCAACCGTGAACACATAGCCAATAGTGCTCCTTCGAGTATCTTTGTCACCTGCCATATCTGCATCAGCATACCCTTCTAGAAAAATATCAGTTCCTTCAAAATACAAAGCATTTGTTGTTGTCCCTATTAGATACCTAAGTATCCACTTCACAGCTTGCCAATGCTCTTTACCTGGGTTGTCCATGAACCTACTCACAACTCCCATTGCATGTACAATGTCTGGCCTTGTCCAGACCATAACATACATTAGAGAACCTACCGCTGCAGCATATGGAACTTTAGACATGTAGGCTATCTCCTCTTGTGTCTTTGGACACATATCCTTCATTAGTTTAAAATGACTAGCCAAAGGTGCAGAAACTGGTTTTGCATTTTGCATTGCAAACCTTTCTAATACCTTTTTGATGTAATCTTCTTGAGATAGCTTTATTGTCTTCTTCGTCCTGTCCCTTGATATCTTCATACCAAGTATCCTCTTTGCAACACCTAAATCTTTCATTGAAAAAGATTTGGACAACTCCTCTTTTAGGTCTTTGATGTCCTGCATGTTAGCACTTGCAATCAACATGTCATCAACATACAACATTAGGATGATGAATTTCCCATCTCCCAAATTCTCCATGTAGACGCAGTGATCCGAGTTTCATCTTGTGAATCCATGATCCAACATCCATCGATCAAACTTCAAGTACCATTGTCTTGATGCTTGCTTTAAACCATACAAGCTCTTCTTTAATCTGCAAACCATTTTCTCCTTACCTTTTACTTCATACCCCTTTGGTTGAAGCATGTAGATTTTCTCCTCTAAGTCACCGTGAGGGAATGCCGTATTTACATCCATTTGCTCGAGATTTAGATCATGAGCAGCCACAAGGCTTAAGACAAGCCTAATTGAGTTCATTTTTACAACAGGAGAAAATATTTCATTGAAGTCAATACCTTTCTTTTGAGAAAAACCTTTTACCACAAGCCTACACTTGTACCTTTTCTTCCCATCTTCTTCTTCCTTTAGCTTGTACACCCATTTGTTTTGAAGTGCCCGCTTACCTTTAGGCAACTCAACCAACTCCCATGTTTGGTTGCGATGTAGTGAGTCCATCTCCACTTGCATGCTCTTCGTCCATTCCTCTTTGAATACATGTTGCATAGCTTCTTCATATGATTCCGGCTCTCCAGAATCTGAGATCAAGAGATGGTTGAAGGAAGGAACAAACCTTTCTGGAGGTCTACTTGCCCTTGTAGATCTTCGGGGAATAGGTTGAGGCTCCTCATTTGGTTGACGTTGTTGCACATTGTCACTATTTGCACCCCTTGAGTCTTCACCGTCCTCAAGCTCCATGTACTCATCACCTGTTTCTTTTGTTTGTGTTCCTTCCAAGTAATCTTTGTACATATTTTGTTCGTTAAAAATTACATCCCTACTCCTTAAGATTTTACCATCTTCAGGATTCCATAGGCGATACCCAAAGTCACCTTCTCCATAGCCAATGAAGAAACACTTTTTGGAGTTTGCATCTAACTTTGATCTTAGGCTTCTATCTATGTGCATGAAAGCCTCATACCCAAACACTTTGAGAAATGCATAATTCACCAGTTTACTTGTCCATGCCTCTTCTGGAACTCCCCCATCCAATGCCGTTGAGGGTGACCCATTGATTAAGTACACAGACGTACTTACAACTTCTACCCAAAGCTCAAGCGGTAGGCTTGCATGTAGCCGCATGCTTCGTGCTCGTTCCATGATTGTCCTGTTCATCCTTTCCGAAATCCCATTTTGTTGAGGTGTCCTTGGGGTTGTCCTTTGCCTCCGAATGCCATTGCCAACACAAAAGCTTTCAAAAGCTTGGCTGCAATATTCACCTGCATTGTCCGATCTGAGGCATTTAACCTTGGTACCTGTTTCATTCTCCACAAAGGCTTTCCACCTTTGAAACATGGAAAATACATCGGATTTATTCTTCATGACATAAACCCATGTTTTTGTAGTCGCATCGTCTATGAATGTTACATAGTACAATGAGCCACCAAGTGATGGTGTACTTACAGGACCCCAAACATCAGAATGAACCAACTCAAGTTTTTTATTTTTTCTTTCATTTCCTGATTTTTGAAATCTTACCCTCTTTTGTTTACCATAAACACAATCTTCACAGAACTCTAAGTCCACTTCTTTCAAACCTGGTAGAAGCTTCTTTGTTTGAAGGATTTGCATTCCTTTGGCACTCATATGCCCAAGTCGGTAGTGCCACACCGCACTGTCAACTTCTATAGTTGCTGCACAAGCTGAAGGTTGCGTGCTAACAGTACACAAGTAAAGTGTACCGACTTTTTCACCCTTGGCAACCACCAAAGATCCCTTTGAGATCTTCCACCGTTTGTTTCCGAATGCAATGTTGTGACCTTCATCGTCCAATTGTCCTGTAGAGATCAATTTTTTGCGAAGAGAAGGAACATGCCTAACATCTTTAAGCTTCCATTCATTTCCGTTAGTAGTTTTGACAGAAATTGTACCTTTGCCGACAATCTCACAAGCTTCATCATCTCCCAAGTATACATACCCAAAATTACCTTTGGTGTAGTCTTGGAAATGTTGCCGATGGTTTCTCGTAGAAGTCGTCAAGTGACTTCATCAAGTCCTCCGTGGTCTTCATCTCCAAAACATTGAAGGCCACCGTTCACGCCAAGCTTGACCGGATTGTTCCCAGTGCCTTTCGATCAAGGACAATCCTTGCTTCATGTGCCATTGTTGCGGGCTTCTTCGCAAGACCGCCTAGTGGCAAATAGAGGTCCTTCTGGTAGAGATAGTCTTCAATATGCATCTTCCAATGTTGGTAGTTTTTGCCGTTGAACTTCTCAATCTTGAGCTTCCCTTCCTCCGCCATAACTCCCACTCAATTCAAGGAATCCTTTCCTTGAGATAATTTAGCTACGAGCAAACCTTGCTCTGATACCAGTTGTTAGGAAATAAGACGTAGCTAAATAGATAATTGAGTAGATTACTTAATGGAGAGAGACAGATTTATATACACGAGATTATAGAGTAGAGAGAGAGAGAGAGAGAGAGAGAGAGAGAGAGAGAGAGAGAGAGAGAGAGAGAGAGAGAGAGAGAGTACAGACGATATACGTGGTTCACCCAATGTGGGCTACGTCCACGGGAAAGCAGTCACTCAATGGATTTAGTACTTCAAAACAAGAAGTAATTTACAAAGGGATTATACCCTTAATGGAGCTCCCGCCTTGCTTCACTCTCAGCACCTCACACTCACCTTGTTGCATCAACTTCACACTATGAAATGTGTGTAGAAATGGCCTCCTTTTATAGGCCAAAAGGGCTGCCCTCTCTTATGAGAGACAACCATGTGTAGCCGCCCTTGTGCGAATAAGTCCAAATCGGACCCTCCAATCCGCCCATGTGTGGCCGCCCTTGAGAAGACAAGTCCGCTTTTGAATTCGGCCACCGGCCATTGAATTTGGCTACCGGCCACCGGCCATTGACTTCCGACCACCGGCCATCGGCCATTGTGTACCGGCCACCGACCAACCGACCGGTTGTTTTCCGACCACTTTCCGGCCGCCATGCGTCCATAATATTCCGGCGAAAAAAAGTCTCGGGGGCCTCCGCCCCCGAGGCCTTTAATGTTGCCCCTGACTCTTGTCCGTGAAAATTTTGGTTTCCGGTGAGTGATTTTCCTTCACGCACGATGGCTTCTCCTCATAATGGGGGCCTTACAAATGTGCGCTTTTACCACAGAAAATTACAAGGGTAAATCAGGCTCCATACTTAACAGATATCAGGGACCTGCACCTCAGAGGAGGTTCCAGAATCCCAATAATTGGGGATATCAAAATAGGAATCAGAACAATATGCAACCGTCACCATTCAATTATTGTGGGATCATGGGACACAAGCAAGGACCTGATTGTGAACTCTGGTGTAGTCATTGAAATGATAGGGGAATCCCTATTATCAGGTACAACAATAACAATAATAACAATAATAATCGACCTCCAAAATAGAATCAGCCACTTCCACCACAACAGCAGCAAAGACCTCTAGGTCATGCTAATTTAGTGATTTTGGAAGAATAGACTGAAGAAGCATGGACTAAGGAAGAATGGATTGAGAAAAAGGCAGAGTTTCCCAAAGAGAAACATCAAACTGATCAGTAGGTGCAAGAGAGCAACCTGACTCTGGAAACACCTAAGCATTATAATTGTGACTGCACGGCTTGTATCCTAATTGAGGATTTTCCAGAACCCAATGGATGTACTGATGCCATGGTGGTCACTACTAGGGCAAAGGCCAAGGTTGGAAAATCCACCTTGGAAGAAGTGGACAACCCAGACAGTTTGAACTGGAAAGATAAAAAAGCAGCAAGGACAGGGGAACTCAAGGAAGTACAAGACTCTCAGAGAGGGGGTGTACCACATGAGGATTGGAATTTTGTTATAAGGTCATTGGATGATCAGGGAAGAAGGACTTTAGAACACAGTCTAACTGTACTGCAAGAACAGGTTGGTGGTGATGAATTTTATGATGCTTTGTTGACAGCTCCGATAACCATCACAATATAGAAAATGTAGAGGCTGGTACTTGCATTTTCACAACAACTAATAAAAAGACTTACTAATAAGGATGGATGCAAGAAAGGTAATACCACCAGGTTTCAAGGCACTACATGCAGAGGGACTGAACATGGTAGAAGAAATTGCAGAGGATGTAGAAGAAGAATTTTGAAGAACCAATTCATCAGTGGTACCTATTTTCAAAGTGGATGTGCAAAAGATAGCAACTAAGTATGCTTTGCAGTATCAAGATAATGGGTTGAAGTCTTTGACTCAGGAAGCATTGATTGCTCAGGGTAAACAGTCAACTACCAAATTGGGTAACGAGTTGTTGAAAATTTTTCAAATTGTAAATAACAAAGAATTGGAAGCTATTGAAGCAGTAAAGCAGGCAAAAAGAGCTTTTGAACATCAGATGGAAAGAACTGCTAGGGTCACGCAGGATGAACTACAGGAACTGAACCTGAACACTCAAGAGGAACCACAAACAGTGAGGGTGTCAACAGAACTGGATGAGGAGTTTAAGGAGAAACTGAAGAAGTTGTTGTTAGAATTCAAAGATGTTTTTGCATGGAAATTTACCGATATGAAGGGAGTAGATGATAGCTTTTGTCAGCACAAAATTAACTTGAAAGCAGATGTAGTTCCAGTTGTACAACAAAGATACATGATGAATCCTAACTATGCCAAATAGGTTAAAGAGGAGATTGATAAACTGTTGGCTGTGGGTTCATTTACCCATTGGATGAGGTTACTTGGTTGTCACTAATTGTTGTAGTTCCCAAGAAGAATGGAAGGATCAGGGTGTGTGTAGATTACAAGAAATCGAATGCTGCAACAATGACTGATCCATTTCCATTACCTTTTTGTGATACACTATTGGATGCAGTAGCTGGTGGACATGAGCTTTATAAATAGTAAACTGACTGAGTTGCATATGATCGTGCATGAGAAATCAACTATGTACTATCCTCAGGCAAATGAACAAGCAAAGAGTACCAAATAAGATTTTGATAAGGATAATCAGAAAATTGGTCAATCAGAACATAACAGATTGGGATGAAAATTTGGATTCAGCACTTTGGGCTTTTAGAAATGCATTTGAAGTGACAACAGGCATGACACCATCGAAGTTGGTGTATGGGTTGGAAGTAGTAGTTCCTATGGAATTTTTAGTACCAAGTTTAATGGTTGCAGTTCAATAGAAGCTATCACCTGAAGAGTCAGTAAACTACAAAAAGGAAGCATTCCTGAAGCTGGAGACCGAGTTGAAAGCATGTATATTATAGAAGTTATCCAGCAAAGAAGGCAATCATGGATCAACAAGAACATAAAGTTTAAAATTTTTGTGTGCAGGAGATTGGGTGATGGTTTACAATAGCAAGCTAGGACACAGACCTGGAAAATTGAAACTGAGATATGTGGGTCCATTTCAAATAGCTAAAATTGTGGGGCCTAATACCTTTGTTTTAACTGATGAGTCAAGGCAGCTTATTGACAAACCAGTTTAATGGTTTTCGATTAAAGACATTTTTTGGAGAAATAATCGGGACTCGAGTGGAGCATATGTTTAATTATGATACTGGGATAGCGACAACTTATTCATGTGACATGGCTAATGAGGTGACTATTAGCAAGTGCGCTACGAGTTTCAATTCTCTACATTTTTCTGCTGCGCTGAGTTCTTCTCCTTGCTACAATATGTCAAGCCATCGCAATACTTCTAGGGAGCAGGGTCCGACTTGAGTTTGGAGGATGATGAACCTACTGTCATGCTAAGGACTTTGCGTAAAGCCAAAAATCAACAGGCCATCATCTGTGACTCCAGTTCTGAAGATGAACCCAAGATGCTAACACCTCTCAAGGCTATGCGAATAGCAAAGGAAGAACCAATACAGGAGTATACTTTTTTGGATTCCAAATATGATTTGGTAGCCAATGATGACAATGTAACATGGTTGAGGAGCATAGGGCTATTGGATTTTGCAAGATTGCCATGGGTAAGTTGAAGGCAGAATCAGATACCCATGGTTTACTTGAAGTATTTACAAGCAAATGATGGCCAAATTTTTGCTCAGGATTATCTAACTGAAGCCCTGATTGCCCAAGTGTTTGATGTGCCTACTGTTGAAGACAATGAAGTCAGTAAAGCCACAGAAAAGGATATGTCAAAAGTTTTTGGGCCATCTCAAGGTGACAGGCACTACTACAAACTATCAGGTATGAAACATCAGGTCAGGCAGCAGCACGTTAGGTGGTTGATTGAAAGAGTGTATTTATTGGTTAAATCAAAATACATAAGCTGGGAAAATTATGAAATATTGCTAGCAGTTGAAGGAGGTAGAAAAATTGGATGGGCCAATATTCTCTTTGACATGATTAAATTTGAGATTAATACCATACAAAGAAGGAAGGACAAAACAACCAAGGTGGGTCCATACTTGGCAGCAATTTTTCAATATGTCAATAACAAAAGTATATTGCAGGGGAAGAGCTTTCTATCACCATAAAAAATGATTGAAGACTCGGGTTCTGCTCAAAGAAAGGAGAAAAGGAAAAAACTGCAACATGACAGGAAACCCCTCCAGATGACAAAGGATATGGACACACTGATGGCTGCAGGTTATTCAAAGAAAGAATCTATGGATGCAGTAAAAGTCAAGTTAGATCAAGAATTTGGGGATTTATTTCCCGAGTCTACAGTTCAAAAGCCCTATGAAAGAAATGCAGTCCCTATGACAGTAAAAATAGGTATCAAACTCAAAAAATAAAGAGGAAACTTACAGGAGAGGATCCTGTGCTTGCAGTTGGGGATTCTACGCTTTAAAAGACAAGCATGTCTAAAGCAATTTTTCCAAATGTATCTTTAAATGAGGTGCAAAGTGCATTGGGTGTAGTAAAGGAGCATGTTCATCAACAAGCCATGGATTTTACCTTGTTCAGCAGGGAAAATGAGGGATTACACAATGAGTTGAAGCAAATCAGAAAGGGTGCACAAAGGAAAAGAAGACTCATTTTGAAATGGAGATTTTGCAGAAGCAGGTCAAGAATTGACTGACATCCAAGAGCTCATGAAACAAGAGTTGGCATCTTATAAGTAGTTAGCCATATGCAGAGAAAAGACTTTAGGAAGAATTGCTTAGTGGAAAGATGAGTGGCTAGTTGTGCTACAGGGGCAGTTGACTGAAATGACAACTTTGAATGCAACACTTGAAAGTAGTAATAGAGTTCTATTGAACAGAGTTACAACATGCAGAAGAGTGGAAGAAAAGATCAAGGAGATGGTAGAAGAAGAGCTAGATGTAGAAGGTTGGTATTTAGCTTCAAATGATGTGGACAAAATGAAATTTGAGATAATGGAGTACATGAAAGGAGTGTGGGAGCAGATCAAACTCAGAATGAATGATGTGGTTAGCAAACCATATCAGATTTTTGCAGAGGAAGAAGACAAGGAGGAAAATTTGTTTGTGCAGAGACAATTTGATGAACTGAAGAAGAAGTATAAAGAATTACAGTTGCAGCTGGATCAATAGGGAACACATCAACCTGAACAAGTGATTACTCAGAGAGATATTGTAATACTGGAGCAACCTGAAACTGAAATTTAGGAACAGTCAACTGAAGGTCTAGTCATAGTTACAATTGCAATTGCAGATGAAGAAGCAAGTGTTGCAGAGGGACAACCGTATAGCTTAAAGATCTAGTATTGTCTATTGTGAATGACATACTCACTCGAGAAGATGCTGAGACTGCAATGAAGTGGATGCAAGATTTGGTAAAGAAAATAAGGAAATTGCAACAGAAGGGGAAAGTTCAAAGGAGCCTGAAGATAAAGATCATCTTGTTGTTGAAGTTTTTGATCAAGGGATGGTTTCTCACAATGTTTGAGAAACATTGCCCACCAGGAGTGCTAGGTGTTAGTGCCTAATCCATCAAGGCACTTACTTTTTGAGTGTAACTAAGGTCTTAGCTTTAAGCCTTAGGGGTTTGTTTACACAAGAAATTTATGCCTGGTTAGTTTTAAAAGCCTTGAAGGGTCATATGGCGTATAACAGTTTTCGGATGTACCTGACATGCAGTTTTGGCAGTTCCCTGTAGTTCTAATATTGTTTTTACTTTGTAGTTTGATTGTGATGATGAATATACAGTGAATGTTGCACTTTCTTATCTTCATTATGGTGTTTCTCATTCATTTATTATGCAGTTTTGTGTTTTAATAGGCAGTCTCCTGCCTCGTTTATCTATACACTGCATGATTCTTGTATTAATTACATGTTAGGGCTGTGAGCCCCTAACAAGGATCTTTATGTGCTCAACTTCAACTTCATGATCTCCATTAGCAATCAAATCTTCCACATAGATGCATATAATCACAATCCCTATCTCATTCTCCTACACATACAAGGAATGATCTGCATTAGCCATATGAAAGGTTGCAATCCTCTCATACCAAGCTCTAAGTGCTTGATTCAGCCCATAAATTGCTTTCTCAACTTACATGCATACTTAAGATGTCTCACATCATTATATCCATGTGGCTGATCCATATACATCATCATTCTTCACATCCATTTGATGCAAAACCCAACCTTTTCTTGTAGCCACTACAATAATGGTGCATATGGTATCCATCTTAGCTATGGGACAGAAAGTGTCCTCATAATCAATGCAATAAGTCTCTACATAGCCCTTTGCTCCCAATCTAGCCTTGTAGCTGCTCACTATGTCATTTGCAATGTGTCTCATCTTACATTCAATTGCATTTTTTTGTGCACCTTACATCCAATCACATTCCTTCCTTTTGGAAGTGCCACTAAATCCCACTTCTCATTAGCATCAAGGATAGTCATCTCCTTATGCATAGGTTGATTCCACTTTGGATCTCCAACAAAATCCTCAAAACAAGTTGTCTCTACATCCTACACAATCTTTGCCATGAATGCACAATGGAAAACGACATAAATTTCATAAGTCAATCTCTACACATGATTCCTTACTTTTCCAAATCTACATGGTCTAGGATCACTCTAAAGTTCCCTTTTCTTTTATTGCATCCTTCCTGCACCTTGAGTCTTCACAGAGGGTATACCAAACTTCTCATCAAGACTTTGCTCCAAACCACTTGAATTGCCATGATCACGATCTGCACTCAAATTTGGCATCCTTGGAACCTTTCCTTTCCCTTTTCTTGATATAGTTGATGAATATGCAAGACGTACTCTTTCACAAACCTATCACTCATGGATTCTTAGCACGACTTGAACTAGGTGACCCTTGCATTCCACTCAAAACTTGTGATTGTGCACATACATTTTCTATAGCCACATATCCTGAACATCATTCTCAAAATCATCATTTACATCAGCATCAAAAACAACATCTCTACACACTCTCACTTGGTATGTGATATGGTTTTGCTAGTTACACCCTTTTTGCTCAAGGGAATAACCAACGAGCATAATTTTTTTAAAGCTTTTGGACCCATGAACATATGCAATACACATAAACACTTTAAGGTGTGACAAATCAAGTTTTCTGCTAGTAAACTTTGATATGCAATACACCTAAACACTTTAAGGTATGCCGCAAATCAATTTTCCTTTCATAATATATACAACCATTGAAATTGTCTCACCCCAATAATATTGAGGTAAATTCTTTCCATCCACGATTGCCCTTGTAACTTCTACAATGTGCATGTTCTTCTGCTCAGAAACAACATCTTGTTGTGTAGTGTATCTGTATAAAATTGCTTCTAAATTTGATCCTCTCTCAAACAATAGCTAAGCTCATTGGAGAAGTACTCTTCCCCTCTATCTAACCTTGAATGTTGTACATATTTTCCTATACATTTTTCAACCATAACTTTGAAATTGTTAATGTGAGTAATCAACTCGCTTTTCTCCTTCATGAAGTACATCCATACTTTCCATGTATGGTCATCAATGAAGGTAACGTAAAACTTAAATTCACTCATAGATGTAGTCTTTGTAGGATCCCACACATCAGAATGCACTATCTCTCACACATTTTTTCTTATAGGCTTGTCATGAGGAAATGAATCTTTTTCCTACTCTTCAAATTGACAAGCCTCACAAACCTAGAACACATGGACGCATACATTTGTGAAACAACATTGCTCGTGATATTGTTGGTGCAAGAGACCTACCATTGAGATTTATGGTTCTCCATTTTTGCTCAAGGAGGTGAAACACATACCTTCTCTCTCCAGGAGTTCAATTTTTTCTAGGCAGTTAGATGATTGTGGCTATCATACATGCTTTAGCAATGGCACTTGTTAGATGAAGAGGGGATCTTTGGTCTTGGCTAGATGATACAAGTGTGATACTCTTTACCCTGTATATGTCTCTATAGTCCAAAGAGATTGTTCTAAATACAATCGAGCAGCCAAATTCCTTTTTGTGGCATAGACAGTTAGGCCATTTGAGCCAGAATGAAAAGAAAGCTCTATTCTCCTTTGGGTTACTTGCTTGTTTGCAACTTTTTAGACTTTGAACTATGCTAGAATTGTATGTATGGAAAACATGCTAGATTAGCATGTTCTAGTCTATCAAACAAGAAAAAGGTTGAGAAGTTAAATCTAGTGCATTTGGATGTGTGTGGTCCTCTTCCTACCAAGTCACTAGGTGGTGCAACAGATTTTATCACTTTTATAGATGGTTCACCTCACAAGATTTGTTCGTATTTGTTAAATCACAAAGATGATACATTTTTATTACATATTTTATATGTTCAAAATCAGTTACAGGAAGCTTAAATGCCTAAGAAGTGATAATGGTGGAGAGTATGTCTCCATTGATTTCTAGATTTTTAGTGATATAGATGGCATCAGGAGAGAGCTTATTGCTCCTCATACACCTACCCAAAATGGAGCTACTGAGAGAATAAAACACATAATTCAAGAGTGAATACACAACATTCTATCTCACACTTGGCTGTTATATAGTTTTTGGGTTGCTCTTAAGACTACTGTTTATTTGATCAATCAATCATTGAATAAGGCACTTGATGGTGGAATTTCAAAGAATCTTGGAGTGTCCAAAAGCTATCATATGATCATTCTCAAGTCTTTGGTTGCGATAAATTTGCTCATGTACACAAAGATCTTAGAAAGAGGTCATAGCTAAAATTTGCAAAGTACATTTGCATTGGCTATGAAGAATGTGGTTAAACACGTTATTTTTTGTGGGATCCATTTTTCCATAAAATTATCGGTAGTAGTGATTTGATATTTGATGAGAAAAAAATGCACAATAATCCTCCCAAAGAGGCTCAGGTGAGGAAGGATATGTTTCAAGATGTTACATCATTTGTTCGTGAGTGAAGACATGAGGTTTTCCATGCACCATAGATTGACTAGTAGCTTTGACCTTGTAGAGAGAAGTGGCACTACAATGAGTGGCACTGAAGCACCATTGGAATAGATGATTCCTTATGTAGATCCCATTGCATTGAGAAGTCAATACCTCTCTCTTTCCCTCCCTCTCTCTTTACCTCTCCCTCTATCTCTCTCTTTCCCTCTTTCTCTATCTCTCTCTCCCTCCTTCTCTCTTTTCCTCTCCCTCTATCTCTCTTTCCCTCTTTCTCTATCTCTATCTCTCTCTCTCTCTCTCTCTCTCCCTCTCTCTCTCTCTCTCTCTCTCTCTCTCTCTCTCTCTCTCTCTCTCTCTCTCTCTCTCTCTCTCTCTCTCTCTCTCTCTCTCTCTCTCTCTCTCTCTCTCTCTCTCTCTCTCTCTCTCTAAATAGCAACCAAACAACCCCTCCAGCCGCCGCTGGGTGCGAGGGCGGCACTTAGCCTGCATCCTAAGGTTTGACTGTATGGCTCATACACCTACAAGTCTTACTTGAATGCAGCAAGCCAGACGACTCCCGAGTGCACCTATAAATCTCACTGTCTAGGCCTATGTTCTAAGCTTTGGACAATGCTAGATTTTAGGCCTCGCCTGACAACAATTCTCACCCGAGAAAATGCACGCTCTCACTTGCTCACGACCCCACTCCTGAGCCCATCTGTGTCGACTTATACACCTGCAAGTCTCACTCGGCAGCAGCAAGCCAATCGACTATCGAGCCCACCTGCAAGTCTCACTGTCTAGGCCTGTTTCACCCTCTATAGGGTTAAAAGAATGATGGCCAAAACCAACGATGTCAAGAACATTGGTGGTGCACCCTCAACACCGAGAAAGACCCAACGTTCGTGGCTACCCCCAAGATAGACCCACTCGGCCATCTCCAAGCCCAAGTCAAGGAGTTGAAGAACAAGAATGATGAACTCAAAACACGTCTGGCTGCCCTCGAAGTGCACCTCCAACTGCTCAAATCTCAGAAGCTAGCAGACATTGACCTCATCCTAGCAAAGGACAAAGAAGTAGAGGACACATTCACCCAGAATGTGGCTTCATTAGCCTCCCAAATTCAAGCAAATGCTGCTACCATCCCCTTCAAAGTGGAGGAGTGCCTACAAGAACGTCGTCGTAGGGAAGGCCTTGCATTGACTATATGCATCGACGGCTTACCCTCCTCTTGGTGAGAGGAGAATGACGATTTTCCTACTACCTTAATCAAGCTCACCAATGCTATCCAATCAGTCAAGTTTGACATTCCCACCATCGAATTCATCGATCGGGATCCCCGTACCAACCAAGGGAGCCTTGTTTTCAAGACCAAAGTGGAACGCATGGCACTCTTGAAGCAAACACATCTTCTCAAAGGCACAACCATATGGATTAGTGAGGCTCTAACCCTCGCCCAACTCAAGATAAAGAAAGGAAGAGTTGCAAAAGGTACGAGATGCATGGGCCACAGGTAAGTACGTCGTCTATCGTGGTGGTAGAGCCATCATTGAGGAGTTTTGCACACAAAAACCCACCCGACATCCACCTCCTCCCCCTTAGCCACCCCTATCCCCCTAAGCAACATTTGTTGCAATTTTTTTGTATCACCCCCCCCCCCCCCCCCCCCCCCACACACACACACACACACACATCTACATGTGTTATTGCAGACATTGTACCCTCTTTAGATAGAGGAGCCTCTATTGTACACATTTTATTGGTCCCATAGAATATATTTGACCTTTGAGGACAATAATGGAATCTATCTATCTATCTATCTCTCTCTATCTATCACTTTCACCCTCTCTTTCCCACAAGACCACTCAACTACACTTTGTTATGTACACAATAAGCTCAACTAGCACTTAGTGTATTCTTGTGTGTTTTCTTGCAGATTTGTGAGCTCCAAGGAAATTGAAATAGATGTTATCCCTGATGCTCAAACACTTGCATCAGAAACGGTCTGTGCCATTGAGGATGCATTTCCTTGATTGGTTCTTCTTAGTCAAATCCACCTCTTGGTTCACGTGGTTGAGGATATCTATCAGGCCAAGGACCACCCTGGAGGTCAAGGACCGGGCCAAGAACCGGTTGCCAATGGAGACGGGATCCTAGGGGCAAGGCCTATAAAGGGATATTGGGTGGAGGACCAAGGCAAGGCAGTCCCACTAGGGGCTTCACATTGGTATCAGAGCTTCTATTTTTGGGGCCAAGGGCATGGAGCCACCCACTTGCTTTTTGCATGCTCATGCAAACAAGGAGGGCCAAAGAGATCTTGGAGGCTGGCATGGCCGCTTAGCAGAGAAAGACGACGTGCTTATGGACCGTGTGCAGGGCCGCTAAGCCGGGGAGGGAGCAACGGTTTGACCTCCACCAAATTGGGTGAAGTTGGGCTAAGTTGGGCTCTTCGGTGGTGCCCTAACTTGCACATCAAGTTTTGACACGGGGCCGAAGCCTGTGAGTTATGACATGGTTTCATCAGTTCTTTTTACAGCCAACCAGGTATTTCCCTTTTCTTTACTAGCACCACACAAAATCTTCATGGATTCCTCATTTGATTCTGTGGATGAGGAACTACCCTAGAATCATTTTTTCTATTTTGAACTTCCTTCAAGAGAATCTACTCCTTCTCCTCAGAGTGTGCTTGAAATTTTGGAGGATACTAGCAATTTGATTGACAAAAACGAATACGTCACAAGAAGTGACTTTAGAAATTTTAAAGAATGATTTCAAAAATTGGCGGTTCGTGTCCAATTACTCACTACACAGGTGGATCAACTTACGAAGTTATCATCTCGTGTATCCCACAGGCTACATGTGGCAGCCGTTGAACTAGTTTCAGCCAATGTGGCAAAGAGGAGAATTTAAACAGTAGACTTTAAGAAAGCCAAATTGCAAAAGTTATGCTTTAATTGCATGGGACAGCATCAACGAAAACATTGTCCCCATGCACTAGATTCATAGGGCTTTTTATGGATTCTGATACTAAGTAGTCAATCATTGTTTTGCATGCTCTCTAATGCTTATCTACCCTTTTAGTTATTTGTATAAGATACAATAGATTGCTCATTATAGCATATTTAGTCAAGATATCATACATGTTTTAGTGATGCTTTGATTCTTTATGAAATTTTGTCAAGGTCGATTCTTCTCTATTTGGACACATGTGTATCAACAGAAACATCTGTTAGCTCTGAGCACCAGCACTCCATGAGTACTTATGTGAAGCAAGGCTTACCTTTCAACATTTGGCATAGTGGTTTCCAAAGTTTCGAATATGCTAATAGCATACAAACTTAGGGAAACTTGCCAAGATGTCTGCAAATTTTTAAATCACACGAGGGAGTATATGATACATATGCTACCTCACTCGAGAAGCAAATATGGCTATGAGCCAAATTTAAGCAAGTTTTTTTAAAAAAAACTTAAGACGAATCGCCACAGCAGAGTAACCTGGTTAGACAATTTCAAGTTTGTTCGTTTTTGTACATTTTAACTTTTAAGTTGGCAAAGATTGCCTATTATACAAAGCAAAATGCTTTGACAACATTTATGAAAAGCAAGGCTTCTAACCCGTGTCAAGATTCTGCCATTCGCTTCAAATTAATGACATTGGCACATAGTTCTGGGCATTTGGCAGTGTACGGATATAAACTCACAATTTATGTAAGAAAATATTATCTCCTTCTGGTACCATCGCTCTCAAATTATTGCAGGCTGCTCTAACTTTGTTCCTATTGACCAAGAGCTGGTAGGCCAGGAGAATAATGGTGTCATAGATGTGGAGGTATTTGACAAAGAGCTCAACCTTGTGACAATGGTCACAATAAGAGAGCAAGGCAACCTTTTATAACTTCGGCACAACATAATGGATGAGACCGTGGATAACGAGCTCTTGCAGTTCAATTTCTTAATAGGTGGACGTAAAGTAATGCAACGACGGGAAAAAGAGAGTGTTTGTAGAGAACTAACTGGCCGAGTCCAAATTGTGCCGATGTAACTTGGATGAATTCCATTGGGAGTAACTTCTTCTTTAATTGAAATCTATATTCATGACTTCCATTGCAACGTTTCTTTCAATTTAAATCTTTTGGTTCAATTGTGAGATGATTCCACCATTTGGTTATATCTTTATTTCAATAGTAAGATGAAAATGTATCACTATCTCTCTCCCTTTGTGAAAGTATGTGTGATTTCTGTAAGTTCTAAACAACATATGTAGAGATTGATGTCTAATCTCTCTCTCTCTCTCTCTCTCACACACACACACACACACACACACACACACACACACACACACACACACACACACACACACACACACACACACACACACACACACACTTCCATGGCACCACATTGAGAAGTACAAAGAATCATATTAATGTACACAGTTAGCTTTTTGGAGAGTATTATAAGTACAAATTCTGAAATAGTCAATAGGCTGAAATACAAATTCTGAAGATAACGAATCAAAATGTCCTCTAAATAAAAGTCATGCTTATGACCTTCAAATGAGGGTGGGGAGAGAGCGGTGCCCGAGGGATTTAGAAACCCCTTATGGGGTGTGTCATCTACCAACAAAGTGTTGATATCGTAAAATGGGATATGGATTTGATAAAAAGGTTTATAATATAGGTATACATATGGTTTGGTAGGGTGGTAGTGGCCGTGAATGACAACACACTCCTTCTGGGAATACAAAAATCAAATTGCCAACGTTTGATTCCCGCTATGTTGCAAACCATGATTACAAGGGGATTGAGGTTTCTCTGCTACACAGAGGACCATATCGCAATCGAGAACTTTGGAAGTAGAAACTATATACATTCCTTGGTTCTTGGATACACAATGGCTCTATGAGTGCCTATCATGAAGCTGCGCAAGTTAACAAGTTCTACGTTGGGATCATACGGCTCTCGAAACAACAATAATCCGTTGACGTCCAAAATAATTAGTCTCTGCAAACATTTTGTAAAACAAATAAGTATTTAGACAATAGATTGACTTTCATATTCTTTTGGTTATTACCAAAACAATCATGTCAATGTCTAGCAAAGGTCCATACTGGGTTTGGCTGCCGTGGAGGTTGTCTTGTCCAGTGTTGACATCCTCGAGCTTGTTCTCACCAATCCCTTGTTCTTCTTCTGTTCAAGAATCCTGTGTCTCCAGTGTTGAGGGCTCCATTGCACCTGCAATAGCTTCTAATGTGCTATGCTCTGTTTGTGTGTCATGTATAAATGACTCTTGATTTTGAAGCTCAACAAATGGAATTGTGGGAGAGGTGTGATCTGCTTGAGGGCTAGGGTGTTCTTTCTCAGCCCCTCCCTTTGTATAATCTAATTCCTTCTAAAATCCTCCAAGCACAGAGAGAGTTTCAATCTTTATTTCTTCCTCAGCCCCTTGATCTGTATGATCTTTCTCCTGGGTGGCCTTCCCCTCATCTGGAATTTTCTCCTTGTCAGACTCTCCCTCTGCAGAATTTCTCTTCATAGTAGTTC